>NC_069499.1:1154020620-1154698120 GCF_027579735.1 Bombina bombina | reverse complement strand
ACTTTACATTTAAACACTCAAATATGGAATGAAAGTTTGACATTATTTGGCTGCAGAAAAAGATTTGATGACTTTATTCTGCGTTTCTGCAGCAAGCACTGAACTGGCAAAACAACTAAAATATACAAAGAATATTCTATTTAATTAAACAGAAGTTTAAAAAAAGTAAAATGTAGATTAGTCTGGAACATTGAAAAAATACAGCTATGAAGACATTTTCTTCATTATCTCAGAACTAATGAACCTTAGGATATTAAAAGAGGGGCGGCAAAAATGTTATTTATTTCTGCACAATATTATTAAGAAAGACTATTATAAAGCTAAAATGACCCAAGAGAAAACAGTTATGATAATTTCAAATCCAGTTTTCTTTTTCTATTAGAAAAGCAAAATTGACCATAATATGTCATTTCAAAATGCCATTTATTTATTTTCTTTTATTATGCATATTTTAATTTGTAAATGTCTTAGTTTATTTATAAAAAAAAAACATTTACAGCAAATTTCACTAACAGCAATTTTCTATAGTTAATGCTATTAATACTTTGCTCTTGTACATAAATCCATAGTTCAAAGACTTTGTATTCAAACAATGTATGAAACATTTATGAAATATTAGAGGAAATGTTAATGAACCATTATTTTAAGTATATAGCATGACACATGAGAACTCCCCAACAAAGCGTTAGAATACAAGTGCCATGCTATTTAGCGCTCCCGCTCGAGCGTAAACTACGCTAGAAGCAATCTTTTTGCAAGTGGGTTGGCGCACATATTACAAGTTGAAAGTTAAAGGCCTAGATTTGGAGTTTGGCGGTAGATGGGCTGTTAACGCTCCGCGGGCTTTTTTCTGGCCGCACCATAAAATTAACTCTGGTATCGAGAGTTCAAAAAAATGCTGCGTTAGGCTCCAAAAAAGGAGCGTAGAGCATTTTTACCGCAAATGCAACTCTCGATACCAGAGTTGCTTACGGACGCGGCCAGCCTCAAAAACGTGCTCGTGCACGATTCTCCCATAGGAAACAATGGGGCTGTTTGAGCTGAAAAAAAACCTAACACCTGCAAAAAAGCAGCGTTCAGCTCCTAACGCAGCCCCATTGTTTCCTATGGGGAAACACTTCCTAAGTCTGCACCTAACACTCTAACATGTACCCCGAGTCTAAACACCCCTACCCTTACACTTATTAACCCCTAATCTGCCGCCCCCGCTATCGCTGACCCCTGCATTATATTATTAACCCCTAATCTTCCGCTCCGTAAACCGCCGCTACTTACATTATCCCTATGTACCCCTAATCTGCTGCCCCTAACACCGCCGACCCCTGTATTATATTTATTAACCCCTAATCTGCCCCCCTCAACGTCGCCGACACCTGCCTACACTTATTAACCCCTAATCTGCCGAGCGGACCTGAGCGCTACTATAATAAAGTAATTAACCCCTAATCCGCCTCACTAACCCTATAATAAATAGTATTAACCCCTAATCTGCCCTCCCTAACATCGCCGACACCTAACTTCAATTATTAACCCCTAATCTGCCGACCGGACCTCACCGCTATTCTAATAAATGGATTAACCCCTAAAGCTAAGTCTAACCCTAACACTAACACCCCCCTAAGTTAAATATAATTTAAATCTAACGAAATTAATTAACTCTTATTAAATAACTTATTCCTATTTAAAGCTAAATACTTACCTGTAAAATAAATCCTAATATAGCTACAATATAAATTATAATTATATTATAGCTATTTTAGGATTTATATTTATTTTACAGGCAACTTTGTAATTATTTTAACCAGGTACAATAGCTATTAAATAGTTAAGAACTATTTAATAGTTACCTAGTTAAAATAATAACAAATTTACCTGTAAAATAAATCCTAACCTAAGTTATAATTAAACCTAACACTACCCTATCAATACATTAATTAAATAAACTACCTACAATTACCTACAATTAACCTAACACTACACTATCAATAAATAAATTAAATACAATTGCTACAAATAAATACAATTACATAAACTAACTAAAGTACAAAAAATAAAAAAGAACTAAGTTACAAAAAATAAAAAAATATTTACAAACATAAGAAAAATATTACAACAATTTTAAACTAATTACACCTACTCTAAGCCCCCTAATAAAATAACAAAGACCCCCAAAATAAAAAATTCCCTACCCTATTCTAAATTAATAAATGTAAAAACTCTTTTACCTTACCAGCCCTGAACAGGGCCCTTTGCGGGGCATGCCCCAAGAAAATCAGCTCTTTTGCCTTTAAAAAACCCATACAATACCCCCCCCAACATTACAACCCACCACCCACATACCCCTAATCTAACCCAAACCCCCCTTAAATAAACCTAACACTAAGCCCCTGAAGATCTTCCTACCTTGTCTTCACCATCCAGGTATCACCGATCCGTCCTGGCATCCGGTGCTGAAGAGGTCCAGAAGAGGCTCCAAAGTCTTCCTCCTATCCGGCAAGAAGAGGACATCCGGACCGGCAAACATCTTCTCCAAGCGGCATCTTCGATCTTCTTCCATCCGGTGCGGAGCGGGTCCATCTTGAAGCAGCCGACGCGGATCCATCCTCTTCTTCCGTTGTCTCCCGACGAATGACGGTTCCTTTAAGGGACGTCATCCAAGATGGCGTCCCTCGAATTCCGATTGGCTGATAGGATTCTATCAGCCAATCGGAATTAAGGTAGGAATATTCTGATTGGCTGATGGAATCAGCCAATCAGAATCAAGTTCAATCCTATTGGCTGATCCAATCAGCAAATCAGATTGACCTCGCATTCTATTGGCTGTTCCGATCAGCCAATAGAATGCGAGCTCAATCTGATTGGCTGATTGGATCAGCCAATAGGATTGAACTTGATTCTGATTGGCTGATTCCATCAGCCAATCAGAATATTCCTACCTTAATTCCGATTGGCTGATAGAATCCTATCAGCCAATCGGAATTCGAGGGACTCCATCTTGGATGACGTCCCTTAAAGGAACCGTCATTCGTCGGGAGACAACGGAAGAAGAGGATGGATCCGCGTCGGCTGCTTCAAGATGGACCCGCTCCGCACCGGATGGAAGAAGATCGAAGATGCCGCTTGGAGAAGATGTTTGCCGGTCCGGATGTCCTCTTCTTGCCGGATAGGAGGAAGACTTTGGAGCTTCTTCTGGACCTCTTCAGCACTGGATGCCAGGACGGATCGGTGATACCTGGATGGTGAAGACAAGGTAGGAAGATCTTCAGGGGCTTAGTGTTAGGTTTATTTAAGGGGGGTTTGGGTTAGATTAGGGGTATGTGGGTGGTGGGTTGTAATGTTGGTGGGGGGGGGGGGGTATTGTATGTTTTTTTTTACAGGCAAAAGAGCTGATTTTCTTGGGGCATGCCCCGCAAAGGCCCTGTTCAGGGCTGGTAAGGTAAAAGAGCTTTTACATTTATTAATTTAGAATAGGGTAGGGAATTTTTTTATTTTGGGGGTCTTTGTTATTTTATTAGGGGGCTTAGAGTAGGTGTAATTAGTTTAAAATTGTTGTAATATTTTTCTAATGTTGGTAAATATTTTTTTATTTTTTGTAACTTAGTTCTTTTTTATTTTTTGTACTTTAGTTAGTTTATGTAATTGTAGTTATTTGTAGAAATTGTATTTAATTTATTTATTGATAGTGTAGTGTTAGGTTAATTGTAGGTAATTGTAGGTAGTTTATTTAATTAATTTATTGATAGGGTAGTGTTAGGTTTAATTATAACTTAGGTTAGGATTTATTTTACAGGTAAATTTGTTATTATTTTAACTAGGTAACTATTAAATAGTTCTTAACTATTTAATAGCTATTGTACCTGGTTAAAATAATTACAAAGTTGCCTGTAAAATAAATATTAATCCTAAAATAGCTATAATATAATTATAATTTATATTGTAGCTATATTAGGATGTATTTTACAGGTAAGTATTTAGCTTTAAATAGGAATAATTTATTTAATAAGAGTTAATTAATTTCGTTAGATTTAAATTATATTTAAGTTAGGGGGTGTTAGTGTTAGGGTTAGACTTAGCTTTAGGGGTTAATCCATTTATTATAGTAGCGTTGAGCTCCGGTCGTCAGATTAGGGGTTAATAATTGAAGGTAGGTGTCGGCGATGTTAGGGAGGGCAGATTAGGGGTTAATACTATTTATGATAGGGTTAGTGAGGCGGATTAGGGGTTAATAACTTTATTATAGTAGCGCTCAGGTCCGCT
This sequence comes from Bombina bombina, assembly GCF_027579735.1. NCBI lineage: Eukaryota > Metazoa > Chordata > Amphibia > Anura > Bombinatoridae > Bombina > Bombina bombina. The sequence continues at coordinate 1,154,693,863 of NC_069499.1, read as the reverse complement.
CGGCAGATTAGGGGTTAATAAGTGTAGGCAGGTGTCGGCGACGTTGAGGGGGGCAGATTAGGGGTTAATAAATATAATATAGGGGTCGGCGGTGTTAGGGGCAGCAGATTAGGGGTACATAAGGATAACGTAGGTGGCGGCGCTTTGCGGTCGGCAGATTAGGGGTTAATTATTGTAGGTAGCTGGCGGCGACGTTGTGGGGGGCAGGTTAGGGGTTAATAAATATAATACAGGGGTCGGCGGGGTTAGGGGCAGCAGATTAGGGGTACATAAGTATAACGTAGGTGGCGGTCGGCAGATTAGGGGTTAAAAAATTTTAATCGAGTGGCGGCGATGTGGGGGGACCTCGGTTTAGGGGTACATAGGTAGTTTATGGGTGTTAGTGTACTTTAGGGTACAGTAGTTAAGAGCTTTATGAACCGGCGTTAGCCCAGAAAGCTCTTAACTCCTGCTATTTTCCTGCGGCTGGAGTTTTGTCGTTAGAGCTCTAACGCTCACTTCAGAAACGACTCTAAATACCAGCGTTAGAAAGATCCCATTGAAAAGATAGGATACGCAATTGACGTAAGGGGATCTGCGGTATGGAAAAGTTGCGGCTGAAAAGTGAGCGTTAGACCCTTTAATCACTGACTCCAAATACCGGCGGTAGCCTAAAACCAGCGTTAGGAGCCTCTAACGCTGGTTTTCACGGCTACCGCCGAACTCTAAATCTAGACCAAAGTTTTGTACGCTTGCTAACTTCAGGATTTCGGATATCGTGACTGCGCTAATGCATTTTCCCAATAGACTTCCATGGAGAGCGTAGAAGAAAAAATCTAACACTAATCACTTGTGCGCTAACCCGACAGGAGATATTAAAAGGACAGTAAAGTCAAAATTAAAATTTAAGGATTCAGATAAAACTTGCATTTTTAAGCAACTTTCCAATTTACTTCTGTTATCTAATTTATTTTGTTCTTTTGGTGTCCTTTGTTGAAAACATACATAGTTAGGCTCCAAAGCAGCATTGCACTACTGGGAGCTAGCTTCTGATTGGTGACTGCACATATATACCGTTTGTTACTGGCTCACCACATGTGTTCAGCCAGCTCCCAGTAAGGAATTGCTGCTCCTTTAATAAAGGATAGCAACAGAATGAAACAAATTTGATAGCAGAAGAAAATTGGAAAGTTGTTTATTATTATTAGTATTATTATTGTTAATACATATTTCTGTATTTATATATATATATATATATATACAGGAGTGTATATATATATATATATATATATATCACCACAGTGATCACCTGGCTATTACAACCTGTATACAAACTTTATTTTAAAGAAGAACTTCAGGGTGTTAAGACAAGAATGTCATGGGGAAACATCCAGGCGGCGGCCATGATAGGTCGCGACATTGTGAGCTGGAGCTCAAAATGGACATAATCTGCTAAATATCTCCAGATATTTGAAACATCTATCATATATTTAAGTGGAGTTTTCTTTATTACATTCTAAATAACTTGCATTGTTCTTTATTTTTAGCCTAGCTTGTGTTCTGGGCTCTTTTTTGAAGTCTGAGTGGAAGGAGAAGACGGCCTAGACTCAAACTCCCCTTGGGGGTTACACTCCTGGACCCACCAAGAGCAGTGCTATCTTGCTTATCAATGCATAATTGCTTACCCAGAATAATTCTAGACCCCCAAACATTTCCTTGTGTGGACGTGAAGACAATTCTGACGGACACACGGTATGACTACACAAAAATATGGCAGATGCCACTGAATTCACCCTAGCTGCCTTGAAAAATATCTTACCTATTTACCTATAGAAGTTTTGCAATCCAGTGGAAACACTAGCTCCAGCTGGTCTCACAGTTCTCCCTAATGAAGAGACATGCCATGATGAAAGGACCCACTCATCATCCAACCTGAGCTCTGAAGTGTGTGCAGATTTTGCGAGATCAGAGGAGATGGCTGATTGCAGTGGTGAGGGCATGGTATTTGCAATGGACCCGGCATTGCTTCTACCTACATCACAGTCAGAAGCAATGTTGTCTTCTAAGGAGGACTTGTGTGTCATGTCTCCCCTTCTGTTGGCAGCAATTAGAGGAGCTGTTCAACTGGAGACACATGTATCCTGCTGGGATGAAACTGAACTGATACGGTCAGCATTCTCTATAACGAGGACGGATCCTGACTGTTCACTCAGTGTGGTGGCCTTTACCGGGAGTGTCACGAAGGTTGGTTGCTTAGCTCCCATTAGAGGGATTTTGAGGGATGTAGAGAGAGCTGGATTTGCCAAAATATTTCTGTGCACATACAATTAGGTGTGGGGTAATCTTTATATTTACACAGCTGAATGCCTTCAGGTAAGAGACTCTAACCAATCCACTTTATTGGCTTACTAGAAAAGGAATTGGGTGAGAATTTCTATCATTAGAAATGACGCTTATATAGTGATTCACTATAAGAGCCGGAAATGATTGTATTGCTGTATAGCTAAAAAGAAACCAATGGCACTGCTCTTATTATAATAGAGGGGACACTATACTAGTAATTGTGTGAAATAACAAACTTATACATGCTTATAACTGTTGTGGTGGATGTGCTGTGTATCAAAATTCAAACATTGTAAGGACAGGTTCCAGCATAGAAGCTGGACAGGATACAATGAAAAGCACTCTTTCACTCTTATATGGAGGTGTGGTACATTTACGATTAAAATTAAAACTTTATTGATTACAATATTAAAATGGGTAGCAAATATTAAAAACAGTCTCAGCAAGCAAGCATATGTATAATTGTATTCCATCTAGTGATATGATATGACAGTGGCAGGATAGTGCTGGGTTAATATTACAAACCCAGAGACAAGTATTAAGTAAATTGGAATATGAATGACCTGTGTTGGTGTATAATTTTTTATTATTGATTAAAATAAGTGTGAGTATACCCCCTAGATATATTTGTATAGGCTGGATTGTGTAAAGTAACACATACTCTTAATAGTGACAATAATCATAAATCTTAGAGAATAGTTGCTGAGTATTTATAAGAGGTTTGCAAATAGTTTAATAGTCTAAATAGTTTAAAGTTGCTGGCTTTCAGTTGTGGTTGCACTTGCACATCTAAAAGGTTTAAACCACATTGTATGAGTACAGCTATATTCCTTTATGGTCTGATACAGTGGTACAGTTATATTCCTTTATGGTCTGATACAGTGGTACAGTTACAGTGGGGCAAAAAAGTATTTAGTCAGCCATCAATTGTGCAAGTTCTCCCACTTAAGAAGATGAGAGAGGCCTGTAATTTTCATCATAGGTATACCTCAACTATGAGAGACAAAATGTGGAAACAAATCCAGACAATCACATTGTCTGATTTGGAAAGAATTTATTTGCAAATTATGGTGGAAAATAAGTATTTGGTCACCTACAAACAAGCAAGATTTCTGGCTCTCACAGGCCTGTATCTTCTTCTTTAAGAGGCTCCGCTGTCCTCCACTCATTACCTGTATTAATGGAACCTGTTTGAACTTGTTATCAGTATAAAAGACACCTGTACACAACCTCAAACAGTCACACTCCAAACTCCACTATGGTGAAGACCAAAGAGCTGTCGAAGGACACCAGAAACAAAATTATAGACCTGCACCAGGCTGGGAAGACTGAATCTGCAAAAGGCAAGCAGCTTGGTGTGAAGAAATCAACTGTGGGAGCAATAATTAGAAAATGGAAGACATACAAGACCACTGATAATCTCCCTCGATCTGGGGCTCCACACAAGATCTCACCCTGTGGGGTCAAATAGATCACAAGAATGGTGAGCAAACATCCCAGAACCACACGGGGGACCTAGTGAATGACCTGCAGAGAGCTGGGACCAACGTAACAAAGGCTACCATCAGTAACACACTACGCTGCCAGGGACTCAGATCCTGCATTGCCAGACGTGTCCCCCTGCTTAAGCCAGTACATGTCCGGGCCCGTCTGAAGTATGCTAGAGAGCATTTGGATGATCCAGAAGCGGATTGGGAGAATGTCATATGGTCAGATGAAACCAAAGTAGAACTGTTTGGTAGAAACACATCATGTCGTGTTTGGAGGAGAGAGAATGCTGAGTTGCAACCAAAGAACACCATACCCCCTGTGAAGCATGGGGGTGGCAACATCATGCTTTGGAGCTGTTTCTCTGCAAAGGGAACAGGACGACTGATCCGTGTACTTGAAAGAACGAATGGGGCCATGTATCGTGAGATTTTGAGTACAAACCTCCTTCCATCAGCAAGGGCATTGAAGATGAAATGTGGCTGGGTCTTTCAGCATGACAATGATCCCAAACACACCACCCGGGCAATGAAGGAGTGGCTTCGTAAGAAGCATTTCAAGGTCCTGGAGTGGCCTAGCCAGTCTCCAGATCTCAACCCCATAGAAAACCTTTGGAGGGAGTTGAAAGTCTGTGTTGCCCAGCGACAGCCCCAAAACATCACTGCTCTAGAGGAGATCTGCATGCAGGAATGGGCCAACATACTAGCAACAGTGTGTGACAACCTTGTGAAGACTTACAGAAAACGTTTGACCTCTGTCATTGCCAACAAAGGATATATAATAAAGTATTGAGATGAACTTTTGATATTGACCAAATACTTATTTTCCACCATAATTTGCAAATAAATTCTTTACAAATCAGACAATGTGATTGTCTGTATTTGTTTCCACATTTTGTCTCTCATAGTTGAGGTATACCTATGATGAAAATTACAGGCTTCTCTCATCTTCTTAAGTGGGAGAAGTTGCACAATTGGTGGCTGACTAAATACTTTTTTGCCCCACTGTATATTCCTTTATGATCTGATACAGTGGTACAGTTATATTCCTTTATGGTCTGATACAGTGGTACAGTTATATTCAGTTATATTCCTTTATGGTCTGATACAATGGTCATTTTTCTATTTCACCCATTTATTGTGGCTTGGACAAATATATATTTCAATCACAATGCTGAATTGTGTAAATAATAGCCGGTAGGGATTACAAAAGTAACGTAATTACTGATAACACGACTGGACTGTATATAATGTCTCTGGGTTTGTATATCACTAGAGGGAATAAGATGATACATATGCGTGCTTGCTGCAACTGTTTTTAATATGTGCTGCCCATTTTAATATTTGAATCAATAAAGTTTGAATTTTAATCCTACAGGTACCACGCCTCCATATAAGAGGGAAAGAGTATCCTGTCCAGCTTCTATGCTGGAACCTGTCCTTACATTCACCTAGAGTTTTGCGCTATACCGGGTGCGTAAAGAACGCAATAAAATGAGCGGTATCGCACTTTCCATAGCGCTGCCATTACGAGTTACAGAAAAACCTCCTTGTGCTGTGCGTTATGGTGTGTTAAGCTCCATACCGCACAAAAGCCAAGGGCTGAAATTACATGCTCCTGCATGCTTTCCCTCATAGACATCAATGGGGAGAAAATGTTAGAAATAAACTAACACCTGTGATTGCGGAATGGCAAATTGCCATAAAGCAACCCTATTGATGTCTATGGGGAAAAGAAAATTACGTTTAACCCTAACACCCTAACATAAACCCCTAGTCTAAATACCCCTAATGCGCCGCTCCCCGACATCGCCGAAACTAAATAAAGTTATTAACCCCTAATCCGCCACTCCCCGACATCGCAGACACTAAATAAACCTATTATTAACCCCAAAACGCCGGCCCCCCACATCGCAACTAATAAATAACCGTATTAAGCCCTAATCCGCTGACCACCCACATCGCTACTACTATAATAAACCTATTAACCTCTAAACCATCGCCCCCCCAAATCGCCAACACTATAATAAAGTATTAACCTCTAAACCACCAGCCCCCCAAATCGTAACTAATAGAGCTGAATGCCCTTTTAAGGGCAATGCCCATATAAATGCCCCTTTAGGGCCAATGGATAGCTTAGGATTTTTTTAGACTTAGGTTTTTTATTTTGAAGGGTCTGTTAGGTGGGGTTTTTTTACTTTTAGGGGGTCTTTGTAATTCTTTAATGTAAAAGTGCTGTTTAACTTAGGGTAATACCCTACAAAAGGCCCTTTTAAGGGCTATTGGTAGTTTATTGTTAGGTTAGGGGGTGTTTTTATTTGGGGGGCTTTTTTGTTTTTATAGGGCTATTAGATTAGGTGTATTTTTTATTATTTTGGATAATTTAGTTTTTTATTTTTGTAAACTTTCGGCTAGATTGCGAGTTTTTGACGGTAAGGCTGTGCGGTGCTAACGCTCCTTTTTCCCTTACCACTCACTTAAGCCAACGCTGGTATTATGAGTTTTATGCAAGCCGGCGTTAGCCTCAGAAAAGTGAGCGTTGAGCAAACTTTAGCTCAACATCTCACCTCAATACCAGCGTTGCTAATGGTAGTGGTAAGCTAGCAAAACGTGCTTGTGCACGATTTCCCCATAGGAAACAATTGGGCTGAGCTGGCTGAAAAAAACTAACACCTGCAAAAAAGCAGCGTTCAGCTCCTAACGCAGCCCCATTGTTTCCTATGGGGAAACACATTTTATGTCTACACCTAACATGAACCCCGAGTCTAAACACCCCTAATCTTACACTTATTAACCCCTAATCTGCCGCCCCGACATCGTCGCCACCTACATTATATTATTAACCCCTAATCTAACGCTCTGGACACCGGCGCCACCTACATTATACTTATGAACCCCTGATCCCTAATTGTATCAGCCAATCAGATTGAACTTCAATCCTATTGGCTGATTGCATCTTCTGCTGGTCTGGATGTCCTCTTCTGCCCAGATAGGATGAAGACTTCGGACCCTCTGGAGGACCACTTGTGCCCGGCTGGGTGAAGATGGCTCAAGGTAGGGTGATCTTCAAGGGGGTAGTGTTAGGTTTTTTTTAAGGGGGGATTGGGTGGGTTTTAGAGTAGGGTTGGGTGTGTGGGTGGTGGGTTTTAATGTTAGGGGGGGTATTGTATTTTTTTTTTACAGGTGAAAGAGCTGATTACTTTGGGGTAATGCCCTGCAAAAGGCCCTTTTAGGGGCTATTTGTAATTTAGAATAGGGTAGGGAATTTTATTATTTTGGGGGGCTTTTTTATTTTATTTTATTAGGGGGATTAGATTAGGTGTAATTAGTTTAAAATTCTTGTAATTCTTTTTTTTTTTTCTGTAATTTAGTTTGTTTTTTTTCCGTAATTTATTTTATTTAATTTAATTGTAATTAATTGTAGGTAGTTTAGGTAATTAGTTTAATTATAGTGTAGTATTAGGTGTAATTGTAACTTAGTTTAGGGTTTATTTTACAGGTACTTTTGTCTTTATTTTAGCTAGGTAGTTATTAAATAGTTAATAACTATTTAATAACTATTCTACCTAGTTAAAATAAATACAAAGTTGCCTGTAAAATAAATATGAATCCTAAACTAGCTACAATGTAACTATTACCGGTAGTTATATTGTAGCTAGCGAAGGCCTAGATTTAGAGTTTGGCGGTAGCCGTGAAAACCAGCGTTAGAGGCTCCTAACGCTGGTTTTAGGCTACCGCCGGTATTTGGAGTCAGTCAGGAAAGGATCTAACGCTCACTTTTCAGCCGCGACTTTTCCATACCGCAGATCCCCTTACGTCAATTGCGTATCCTATCTTTTCAATGGGATATTTCTAACTCCGGTATTTAGAGTCGTGTCTGAAGTGAGCGTTAGAATTCTAACGACAAAACTCCAGCCGCAGAAAAAAGTCAGTAGTTAAGAGCTTTCTGGGCTAACGCCGGTTTATAAAGCTCTTAACTACTGTGCTCTAAAGTACACTAACACTCATAAACTACCTATTCACCCCTAAACCGAGGTCCCCCCACATCGCCGCCACTCGATTAAATTTTTTTTAACCCCTAATCTGCCGACCGCCACCTACGTTATACTTATGTACCCCTAGTCTGCTGCCCCTAACACCGCCGACCCCTATATAATATTTATTAACCCCTAACCTGCCCCCCACAACGTCGCCGCCAGCTACCTACAATTATTAACCCCTAATCTGCCGACTGCAAAGAGCCGCCACCTACATTATAGCTATGTACCCCTAATCTGCTGTCCCTAACACCGCCGACACCTATATTATATTTATTAACCCCTAATCTGCCCCCCTCAACGTCGCCTCCACCTGCCTACACTTATTAACCCCTAATCTGCAGAGCGGATCTCACCGCTACTATAATAAAGTTATTAACCCCTAATCCGCCTCACTCCCGCCTCAATAACCCTATAATAAATAGTATTAACCCCTAATCTGCCCTCCCTAACATCGCCGACACCTAACTTCAATTATTAACCCCTAATCTGCTGACCGAATCTCGCCGCTATTCTAATAAATGGATTAACCCCTAAAGCTAAGTCTAACCCTAACACTAACACCCCCCTAAGTTAAATATAATTTAAATCTAACGAAATTAATTAACTCTTATTAAATAAATTATTCCTATTTAAAGCTAAATACTTACCTGTAAAATAAATCCTAATATAGCTAAAATATAAATTATAATTATATTATAGCTATTTTAGGATTAATATTTATTTTACAGGTAACTTTGTATTTATTTTAACCAGGTACAATAGCTATTAAATAGTTAAGAACTATTTAATAGCTAAAATAGTTAAAATAATTACAAAATTACCTGTAAATTAAATCCTATCCTAAGTTACAATTAAACCTAACACTACACTATCAATAAATTAATTAAATAAAATACCTACAATTACCTACAATTAACCTAACACTACACTATCAATAAATTAATTAAATACAATATCTACAAATAAATACAATGAAATAAACTAACTAAAGTACAAGAAATAAAAAAGAACTAAGTTACAAAAAATAAAAAAATATTTACAAACATCAGAAAAATATTACAACAATTTTAAACTAATTACACCTACTCTAAGCCCCCTAATAAAATAACAAAGACCCCCAAAATAAAAAAATGCCCTACCCTATTCTAAATTACTAAAGTTCAAAGCTCTTTTACCTTACCAGCCCTGAACAGGGCCCTTTGCGGGGCATGCCCCAAAGAATTCAGCTCTTTTGCCTTTAAAAAAAACACATACAATACCCCCCCCAACATTACAACCCACCACCCACATACCCCTAATCTAACCCAAACCCCCCTTAAATAAACCCTAAACACTAAGCCCCTGAAGAACTTCCTACCTTGTCTTCACCATGCCAGGTATCACCGATCGTTCCAGGCTCCGAAATCTTCATCTAAGCCCAAGCGGGGGCTAGACATCCATCATCCGACGGCTGAAGAAGTCCAGAAGAGGCTCCAAAGTCTTCATCCTATCCAGGAAGAAGAGTAGATCCGGACCGGCAACCATCTTCTTCCAAGCGGCATCTTCTATCTTCATCCGATGAGGACCGGCTCCATCTTGAAGACCTCCACCGCGGACCCATCTTCTTCTTCCGACGACTTCCCAACGAATGACGGTTCCTTTAAGGGACGTCATCCAAGATGGCGTCCCTCGAATTCCGATTGGCTGATAGGATTCTATCAGCCAATCGGAATTAAGGTAGGAAAATTCTGATTGGCTGATGGAATCAGCCAATCAGAATCAAGTTCAATCCGATTGGCTGATCCGATCAGCCAATCAGATTGAGCTCGCATTCTATTGGCTGATCGGAACAGCCAATAGAATGCAAGCTCAATCTGATTGGCTGATCGGATCAGCCAATCGGATTGAACTTGATTCTGATTGGCTGATTCCATCAGCCAATCAGAATTTTCCTACCTTAATTCCGATTGGCTGATAGAATCCTATCAGCCAATCGGAATTCGAGGGACGCCATCTTGGATGACGTCCCTTAAAGGAGCCTTCATTCATCGGTAGTCCGTCGGGCCAGCAGGATGTTCCGCGTCGGAGGTCTGCAAGATGGATCCGGAAGAAAGAAGATTGAAGATGCCGTTGATAGAAGACTTCATCCGGATCATGGACCTCTTCAGCTCCCGCTTGGATGAGGACTTCAGCCGGATCATGGACCTCTTCAGCTCCCGCTTGGATGATGACTTCAGCCAGATCATGGACATCTTCAGCCCCCCGCTTGGGCTTGGATCAGGACATCGGAGGAGCTCTTCTGGATCGATCGGTGAACCTGGTATGGTGAAAATAAGGTAGGAAGATCTTCAGGGGCTTAGTGTTAGGTTTATTTAAGGGGGGGTTTGGGTTAGATTAGGGGTATGTGGGTGGTGGGTTGTAACGTTGGGGGGGGGGTATTGTATGTGTTTTTTTTACAGGCAAAAGAGCTGAATTCTTTGGGGCATGCCCGCAAAGGGCCCTGTTCAGGGCTGGTAAGGTAAAAGAGCTTTGAACTTTAGTAATTTAGAATAGGGTAGGGCATTTTTTTATTTTGGGGGTCTTTGTTATTTTATTAGGGGGCTTAGAGTAGTTGTAATTAGTTTAAAATTGTTGTAATATTTTTCTGATGTTTGTAAATATTTGTTTATTTTTTGTAACTTAGTTCTTTTTTATTTTTTGTACTTTAGTTAGTTTATTTCATTGTATTTATTTGTAGATATTGTATTTAATTAATGTATTGATAGTGTAGTGTTAGGTTTAATTGTAGGTAATTGTAGGTATTTTATTTAATTAATTTATTGATAGTGTAGTGTTAGGTTTAATTGTAACTTAGGTTAGGATTTATTTTACAGGTAATTTTGTAATTATTTTAACTATTTTAGCTATTAAATAGTTCTTAACTATTTAATAGCTATTGTACCTGGTTAAAATATATACAAAGTTACCTGTAAAATAAATATTAATCCTAAAATAGCTATAATATAATTATAATTTATATTGTAGCTATATTAGGATTTATTTTACAGGTAAGTATTTAGCTTTAAATAGGAATAATTTACTTAATAAGAGTTAATTAATTTCGTTAGATTTAAATTATATTTAAGTTAGGGGGGTGTTAGTGTTAGGGTTAGACTTAGCTTTAGGGGTTAATACATTTATTAGAATAGCGGTGAGCTCCAGTCGGCAGATTAGGGGTTAATGTTTGAAGTTAGGTGTCGGTGATGTTAGGGAGGGCAGATTAGGGGTTAATACTATTTATTATAGGGTTAGTGAGGCGGATTAGGGGTTAATAACTTTATTATAATAGCGGTGCGGTCCGGTCGGCAGATTAGGGGTTAATAAGTGTAGGCAGGTGGAGGCGACATTGTGGGGGGCAGATTAGGGGTTAATAAATATAATATAGGGGTCGGCGGTGTTAGGGACAGCAGATTAGGGGTACATAGGTATAATGTAGCTGGCTGTGTACGGAGCGGAAGATTAGGGGTTAATAATAATATGCAGGGGTCAGCGATAACGGGGGCGGCAGATTAGGGGTTAATAAGTGTAAGGCTAGGGGTGTTTAGACTCGGGGTACATGTTAGAGTGTTAGGTGCAGACGTAGGAAGTGTTTCCCCATAGCAAACAATGGGGCTGCGTTAGGAGCTGAATGCGGCTTTTTTGCAGGTGTTAGGTTTTTTTTCAGCTCAAACAGCCCCTTGTTTTCTATGGGGGAATCGTGCACGAGCACGTTTTTGAAGCTGGCCGCGTCCGTAAGCAACTCTGGTATCGAGAGTTGAAGTTGCGTTAAATATGCTCTACGCTCCCTTTTTGGAGCCTAACGCAGCCATTCTGTGGACTCTCAATACCAGAGTTATTTAAAAGGTGCGGCCAGAAAAAAGCCAGCGTTAGCTACGCGGGTCATTACCGACAAAACTCTAAATCTAGCCGTTAGGGTTTATTTTATCGGTAAGTATTTAGTTTTAAATAGGATTAATTTATTTAATTATGTTAAATTTATTTTGTTTAATTTAAAGGGACATTAAACCCAACATTTTTCTTTCATGATTCAAATAGAGAATACAATTTTAAACAACATTCCAATTTACTTCTATTATCTAATTTGCTTCATTCTCTTGATAGACTTTTCTGAAAAGCATATATAGATAGGCTCAGTAGCTGCTGATTGGTGGCTGCACATAGATGCCTCATGTGATTGGCTCACCCATGTGCACTGGTATTTCTTCAAGAAAGGATATCTAAAGAATTAAGCAAATTAGATAATATAAGTAAATTGGAACGTTGTTTAAAATTGTATTCTCTATCTGAATCATGAAAGACAATTTTTGGGTTTAATGTCCCTTTAAATTATATTTAAGTTAGGGGGTGGTTAGACTTAGGGTTAGACTTAGGTTTAGGGGTTAATAAATTTAATATAGTAGCGGCGACATTGGGGTCGGAAGATTAGGGGTTAATAAATGTAGATTAACAAACCAAACACAAAAAATGAAGAGGTGGTACCAAAATTATATACAATAATGAAAAAGTGTCAGCAACCTGGTGAGTAGAATTAGACACAGTCAGAGGGTCCAACCCCCTGCAGACAGCAAAGTACGGTTCATAACCAAATATAATTCCCACTGGGACAAGTTGAAAATGATTCTTAAGAATAACTGGTATTTGCTGGCCCAGGACGAGGACCTGTCTGACTGTATTGATGATTTTCCGTCTATGACTGCACGATGGGCGAATAATCTTAAGGACCTTTTGGTCAAGAGTGAATTCGTTAAGTCAACACCTCAAAACTGGCTAGTTAGCCACTCTCAAAGCATAGTAGGATGCTCTCCTTGTGGTCATTGTGTGGCCTGCTCTTTCGTGAAAAGAACAAAAAACTTTAAGACTAGTACACAGAGACAATACCAGATTAGATCTTTTATTAATTGCTCCAGTACTGGTATTATCTATCTTCTATCCTGTAGTTGTCCCTGCTTCTATGTGGGAAAAAAGTTTCTGGGAATCCAGAACCAGGATTTATGAACATCGTGATGATATCAAAAATATTGATATGGATAGTCCAATTGCCAGACACTTTGCTAAATGCCATGACTGCAAACTTGATGGTCTGGAGTTCATAGGAATTGAAAAGGTAAATCCACACAGAAGAGGTGGAGATATTGATACTATCCTCCTTCAAAAGGAGGCACGGTGGATTTATCAATTAAAAACCCTGTTCCCTAGTGGACTCAATGAAAAATTGGAATTTGTTTTGTTTCTCCCTAAAAAATAGGCCTGTTGGCTTTTTGTATATATTGGACCTATTGAGTTTAGGTATATTTTAGACTCATTCTCCTAATTTAAACAAATAATATTCTATATTGCTACTTGGTGTAGTTCTTACACTAGTTTTGCCTTCCTCCGTGCTCTCTGGGATTTGGCTTGTTGTATATATTGGACCTATTTAGTTTAGGTATACTTTAGACTCATTCTTCTAATTAAAACAAGTAATATTTTATATTCCTACTTGGTGTAGTTTTTGCACCAGTCTTGCCTTCCTCCGTGCTCTCTGGGACTTGATGCCACCTAGTTTGGCCGGCCCAGCTCCCCACACACGAACTAGTAATGGCGGTACAAACTCATGATATTAATCTATTATTATTAGAATATATTCTTATATGTGTGATTCTGAATAATTACTTATTTAACAATTGCTTAGTATACTAACTTATTACTCCACGTATTGTTTTCAATAACATCGTTTTTCTCTTTTTTATATTTTTCTGTTATTCTAAGTTCATTTGTTTATTATATGGTGGTTTTATTTATCTTTATTATCTACTTTATTTATTTTTCATTATTTTTTATTTTACTATATGGATTAATATTTTTGTCCTCGTGTTTTTGTTTGTTTGTTTTGCAAGTATTGGTAGTTGTGTATATTATCGCTTAATGCTTTAATCATGAAAATCATGTTTAGCGATTTCTCCTTTAAGAGCTGTGAACAGGGGCCTTACGAGGTGGCCGGTTTAAGGCATAATCAGTTACGTATTGGACTTACAGTCTGTCTACCAATAAAAAGAGACGCTATGACGTGACACGTCACAACCCGGAAGAAGCTCCCTGCTGCTGTGTGGGAGTGAAACGCGCAACAGGACGCGTCGGTGAGCAGCGTGTGTTTGCCGTGGGATACCCCTCTACTTGTATGCAGAAGCAATTTATCATAGCAAGCCTGTTTTGCTACCTCTGTCGATCAGAGACCTGGTGGATGTTGGTGAGTAGCGGTCGTAAGTATGAAAGGAAGGATCGCATGAGTGATCGATATTAGGGGCTTGAAGTACTATACTACTGCCGTCTGTGTGCATTATCCATCTGACCATGTACTCACCCCTAGCTGGAACATATATTTGAACTGCTATTTAATTACGCCCACCACACCTCTCCACCCATATACTTGTGACAATTTGGCATTTGCTCTGCTTGTGTACTATACCCCACAACTTCACCTAAGCTTTGGAATACATTACTTTTATTAACCATCTCCTCATTCATTCATCTATGAACATTTTTCATTTATAGCATCAGCTATCATCTTTCACCATTCATCTCCTGTTTTGGCTTGCTGCCATATCATCATTTTTTCATCTCACTCACTTCTGGATCTAGCTGTTTATTATGGATTTTTATTGGCCGGCTTAGGTTTAGTTCAGTGGTATAAGTGGGGCCCATGTGTATTGTTTGTCTGTCCCTTGTGTATTTATGTGGGGGTTTTGTATGCTTTGTAACACATCTTTTTCTGTTTAGAGGAAAAGAGGGGGGGGAGTAAAAGGGAGTAGAGTTACAAGAATGGTACCAGGTTTAGCCTATATTCTTTACATTACATCTTTTTCTGTGGTACATTTATTTATTTGAAAGCCTTATAAGTGTGTTTTGATTTAATATGTTTTTTACTTTCTAATAAACTGCACATGTTTTTTGACTTATTGTAGTAATCTAGTTATTATATAGTGTCTGGCAATTTATCCTGGTCTTTGAATTGCATCTTATGCCGATGCAATTCTTTCTCTCTTTTTCATATCAGTGTCTAAAAGTTAATAAATGTAGGTAGGTGTCGGCGATGTTAGGGACGGGCAGATTAGGGGTTAATAAAATTTAACTAGTGTTTGCGAGGCGGAATTGCGGTGGTTAGGGGTTAATTGCCGACATCGCCACCACTAAATAAAGTTATTAACCCCTAAACCTCTGGCCTCCCTCATCACTATCACTAAATAAACCTATTAACCCCTAAACCGCCAGCCCCTCACATAGCAAAAACAACCGAAATTATACTATTAACCCCTAAACCTAAATGAATTGTAGTTGAGAGTGGCGCTACTAAAAGCTAAAAAGTATTAAAAACTAGGATATGAAATAAATATGTTACCTACTGATTTTATGTATATATTTTACCCAAATTAATAAAAAATCAAATTTCCTTAAAAAAATACGTATACCTCTGAAAGATTATGAATTTAGAAAAAACACAAATGTTCTATTCATATAAATTTCAAATACATTTTAGTATAATCAAAAGTTTTTATTAAATTACAATCATATGCTAAGAATAAACTAAAATTTATCAGATAAAATACACAGCTGTATATCTATATATATAAAATATTTCACTAATGACTCACAAAGTAAAAACAGATATTAATGTGATAAAATATGGATGAGAGAGCCCAGATATTTTTGAGTCTTTCCTAGTAAAGTAACGATGTCCACAAATATTACTTAGAGATGTGGTCTGTATATTGAAACAAAAGGATTTGTTGAATTTGTTGAAAAGATCCTTTTAGTACTATAATTGTTTCAAACAGTTCATATAGTGTCCAAGTTCAATTGAGAAAGTATCAAAGCACAGATGATTAGGGTGGCAGAATTCCCGAATAAATGTTAAAAATCCAGGTTCCAGACAGGTGATTGGTTTCTTTAGCACCAATCACCTGTCTGGAACCTGCGTACAAAGAGTACTAAGTGCAGGAAGATTAACGGACCTCACACAGATCTACACCTGCGTACACCAGTGTACTAAGAGCAGGTGAAGAAGCTATCGGTTTATAGGAGAGCTTGCGCAAGCTGAAGAAAACCGAATCGCTGCATCGCTACGCTTACCCAAACTAAAAAGACCGGTAAGCCTAGAGACTTCAAATCCATTCATAAAGAGGTAAGACCACCCATGAAGCGGGGTTAACTCGTGAAGGAGGAGGTAAGACCACTTATATAGCGGCTAAGATA
The DNA here is from genome assembly GCF_027579735.1 of Bombina bombina. Classification (NCBI taxonomy): domain Eukaryota; kingdom Metazoa; phylum Chordata; class Amphibia; order Anura; family Bombinatoridae; genus Bombina; species Bombina bombina. The sequence goes on along the minus strand of NC_069499.1, from coordinate 1,154,677,767 downwards.
CACCTCTTAAAGTTATATACCTCATAAAGTGTCATTTAAGTCTACTGTAAATAACACACAAGCAAGACTGTTGCCCTGCTAAACACTGGATTTTTAACATTTATTCGGGAATTCTGCCACCCTAATCATCTGTGCTTTGATACTTTCTCAATTGAACTTGGACACTATATGAACTGTTTGAAACAATTATAGTACTAAAAGGATCTTTTCAACAAATTCAACAAATCCTTTTGTTTCAATATACAGACCACATCTCTAAGTAATATTTGTGGACATCGTTACTTTACTAGGAAAGACTCAAAAATATCTGGGCTCTCTCATCCATATTTTATCACATTAATATCTGTTTTTACTTTGTGAGTCATTAGTGAAATATTTTATATATATAGATATACAGCTGTGTATTTTATCTGATAAATTTTAGTTTATTCTTAGCATATGATTGTAATTTAATAAAAACTTTTGATTATACTAAAATGTATTTGAAATTTATATGAATAGAACATTTGTGTTTTTTCTAAATTCATAATCTATCAGAGGTATACGTATTTTTTTAAGGAAATTTGATTTTTTATTAATTTGGGTAAAATATATACATAAAATCAGTAGGTAACATATTTATTTCATATCCTAGTTTTTAATACTTTTTAGCTTTTAGTAGCGCCACTCTCAACTACAATTCATTTTAATTTCGTGACCAGGAAGGGGGTTCATAGAGAGAGGCAAAAGTATTTTAAGTCCAAGCGCTGTTTTATATATATCTTCATCTAACCCCTAAACCTAACCATAACCCTAACACCCCCTAACTTTAACATAATTAAAATAGAGCTAAATTAAAGTTACAATTATTAACTAAATAATACCTATTTAAAACTAAATACATACTTACCTGTGAAATAAAACCTAAGCTAGCTACAATATAACTAATAGTTATATTGTAGCTAGCTTAGGTTTTATTTTTATTTCACAGGTAAGTTTTTATTTATTTTAACTAGGTAGACTAGTTAGTAAATAGTTATTAACTATTTACTAACTAACTTGTTACAATAAATACAAACTTACCTGTGAAATAAAACCTAAGCTGCCTTACACTAAAATATTACAAAATAAAAAAACACTAAAATTACAAAAAATAAAAAACCTACCATTACAAAAAATAACAAACGAAATTATCCAAAACAATAAAAATTATTCCTATTCTAATACCCTGGTTTTTTTTTTTTTTTAAAAACACCCCAGAATAAAAAACCCTTATGTATAATAAACTACATAGGGACCTTAAAAGGGCCTTTTGTAGGGCATAGTTCATATAGATAACATTGAGATCAGGCACGTGAAGATCTTAGGAGTCAGCACTGATTGGCTAAAAATGCAAGTCTGTCAAAAGAACTGAAATAAGGGGGCAGTTTGCAGAGGCATATATACAAGGTAATCACAGAGGTAAAAAGTATATTATTATAACTGTGTTGGTTATGCAAAATTGGGGAATGGGTAATAAAGGGATTATCTACCTTTTTAAACAGCAAAAATTCTGGTGTTTACTGTCCCTTTAACCAGCTCCTCTGGTTATAGTGCTGGTTCCTTTTTGGACTTTGCCTTTAACATAGAAAACAGTTGTCAAAAAATATAGCTAAAAAAGTTAGATGACTAATGACACCAGTGTCTAATTATTATATTCTTAAAAATCTACTTAGTCCATACAATGTCAAATTATAAAAACATTAAAGATGTAACGTACATAGAATCAAGTTGATTTAATAACCTTATTGCTCCGTTTCTTTATTTTGGGCGGAGGTGCAAAAAGATAAATAAATATTGCAGAGTGTACAACAAATTTAAGATATAATTGTGGTTTAAAATTGTGCTATTAACAGTGATTAAAGTGATTAATACAATGATGTAGATATCAATGATACCTTAAAAAGTTCACTTTTTTGTCCATAAAAAGTGTTCCCATCTGATGTGTGGTAAATAATAATATCGTAAAGCAGCGGTCGCCAACCAGTGGTCCGTGGACCACTGGTGGTCCACGAGAAGATGTTGGTGGTCCTTGACACCATCAAGCAGGAATTAATGTCCTCTGATGGTGTCACCCCCGTTGCGTCACAACTCCCTACAGTGCCTGGCTGGACATCAGTGAAAACCGACGGAGGAGTTAAATTACAATCTCCCTTCCATTCTAAAGCCAGCAGAGTTTGGTATAGTCTTGGCTTGAAATAGTGGAATTAAAGTATATTAAAAAAGAAAATTTATTTATTTTCTTCCCTTTACCTGTCTTTGTAGTAGTTTTCCTAATTCCTTCAGATTGACTTACATCACTGTTTGTCTTCCTCCCCTCCATCTTCTTTTTTTTAAATTAAATAATTATTTTTCATTCTAATAATTTTATTCCACCTGAATTCCAGAAATTGCCATCTAGCAGATCAGCCATATCCCACCAGTATTATATTAATTGCCAGAAATATCAGTCGTGGTTAGCTCACATCCATTTTGAGAGCTTTCTGATATAAATTTAATTTATGACTCCGATATCTGTCTATGATCATACGTAATTTTGAATAATTCCTAACTGGGGAGGTAACTTGGAACTCTTGAGGAACTTTTAAACATTCTTTTTTCCCCACTTTCTGCCTCTCTGTTTCCAGCTCAAAAGTTGGCACTCACCTTCATCTGTCATTTGGAAGTATTCTCTCAGTTCTGTCATTAAATTAGTTAATTCCAAAAATAATTCTTAAAAATGTGTAAATATATACATAATGTAAACGTAGCTATGGTTATACTAGTTATGTGCAGTATGTGTGTATATGTATATATATGTGTGTGTGTGTGTGTATATATATATATATATATATATATATATATTCACATATACACACACACATTATAGAGGTTTGTACCTATTAAATGAAATTCATGTTAGTGGTCCATGGGATTCAAAATTGTGAGTTTAGTGGTCCCTGAGGTCCGAAAGGTTGGGGACCACTGCCGTAAAGTACCTTAAAGTGATCCATGCTTTTTGGAGTATCTGAAAGTGATCCTTACTGTTTAAAATATCTCTGTTTCCAACAGAAGGGGTTTAGTGAAAATACTTTGGTGCTTTAACCAACTGATAAGTGTCTTTCAATGTGTCCAATTCAAGACTTATTTTGATCTATCTATCCTGTCTTTGGAAATCTTCCGGGTGCGCACACTACTTAAATTTCTGAGTCTTCAACTCCTATTGCCTGGTAAATATATTGACTTACTCTAGCGGTCCAGGGAGTCACTGTTTGTCCAATTGATTTGTAACAAGTCTCCTCTCCTACCGCTTAACTGAAGATAGCGTCCGCCCTCTCATAGAGGGAAACCGGCAAAGATATCACTCAGTAGCAGTCCTGGGAATAAGGAGCTTCTCTGTGTTCTTTTGCTGAGTTGTAAATAATCAATGCATTTCGGTTTCCGTCTTTGCCTTTGTCAAGATCTTGACATCAGCAATATTAACCCCTTAATGACAACTGACGTACCAGGTACGTCATGCAGAAACTAACAGTTAATGATAATAGACGAACCTGGTACGTCAGTTGTCTAACAGAGTGCTGGAAGCGATCGCAATCGCTTCCAGCAGTTCTCAGGGTATTGCAGTGATGCCTCGATATGGAGGCATCCTGCAATACCTTTTTACAAGCCTCCGATGCAGAGAGAGACACTCTGTGGCCCCCTCTGCACCGGTAGCAATGGTGCCGTTCGTTGGTAGGTGGGAGTGTAGCAGGGAGGCGGGTGGGCGGCCCATCGCTACCCGGCATCCGGTTCCTGTAAGTGCAATGTGCCCGCCGGGTGACAGGAGCATGCAGGGGGGCCTGTGGGGGCGCATGCGCATTAGCCACTGACATCGATGAGCTCATCAGAGGGAGAGGGTAAAAAAAGTTAAATAAAATTAAATATAAAAGGATCTGGGAGGGGGAGGGGGATGGAGATATTGAGGGGGGGGGTTGCTAAACTACAGAAAAAGTTTGAAGGTCAAAAGAAAAAAAAAATACTGTTGTTTTTGGGGGCAAACTGGGTACTGGCAGACAGCTGCCAGTACCCAATATGGTGGCAATTAGGTAGCGGGAGAGGGTTAGAGAGCTGGGGGGGGTGGATCAGGGAGGTTGGGGTCTAAGGCAGGGGTCCATCACAGCTGAATAAATATTTTTAAAATAAAAAAACTCCTTTTGTTTAGTACTGGCAGACTTTCTGCCAGTACTTAAGATGACGGGGACAGTTGTGGGGTGGGGGAGGGAAGAGAGCTGTTTGGGAGGGATCAGGGGGTGGGATGTGTCAGGTGGGAGGCTAATCTCTACACTAAAGCTAAAATTAACCCTGAAAGCTCCCTACAAGCTACCTAATTAACTCCTTCACTGCTAGGCATAATTCACGTGTAGTGCGCAGCAGCATTTAGCAACCTTCTAATTACCAAAAAGCAACGCCAAAGCCATATAAGTCTGCTGTTTCTGAACAAAGGGGATCCCAGAGAAGCTTTTACAATAATTTGTGCCATAATTGCACAAGCTGTTTGTAATTAATTTCAGTGAGAAACCTAAAATTGTGAAAAATGTAAAGTTTTTTTTTATTTGCTCACATTTGGCGGTGAAATGGTGGCATGAAATATACCAAAATGGGCCTAGATCAATACTTGGGGTTGTCTACTACACTACACTAAAGCTAAAATGAACCCTAAAAGCTCCCTACAAGCTCCCTAATTAACCCCTTCACTGCTGGGCAAGAAAAAAAAAGTGTGGTGCGCAGCAGCATTTAGCGGCCTTCTAATTACCAAAAAGCAACCCCAAAGCCATATAAGTCTGCTATTTCTGAATAAAGGGGATCCTAGAGAAGCATTTACAACCATTTGTGCCATAATTGCAGAAGCTGTTTGTAAATAATTTCAGTGGGAAACCTAAAGTTTGTGACAAAATTTGTGAAAAAGTGAACATTTTTTTTTATTTGATCGCATTTGGCAGTGAAATGGTGGCATGAAATATACCAAAATGGGCCTAGATCAATACTTTGGGTTGTCTTCTAAAAAAAAATATATACATTTCAAGGGATATTCAGGTATTCCTGACAGATATCAGGGTTCCAATGTAACTAGCGCTAATTTTGAAAAAAAAAAAGTGGTTTGGAAATAGCAAAGTGCTACTTGTATTTATTATATAATTTGCAAAAAAAGCAAAGAACATGTAAACATTGGGTATTTCTAAACTAAGGACAAAATGTAGAAACTATTTAGCATGGGTGTTTTTTGGTGGTTGCAGATGTGTAACAGATTTTGGGGGTCAAAGTTAGAAAAAGTATGTTTTTTTCAATTTTTTTCCTCATATTTTATAATTTTTCTATAGTAAATTATAAGATATGATGAAAATAATGATATCTTTAGAAAGCCCATTTAATGGCGAGAAAAACGGTATATAATATGTCTGGATACCGTAAATGAGTAAGAGGAAAATTACAGCTAAGCACAAACACTGCAGAAATGTAAAAATAGCCCTTGTAAGGGGTTAATAACCAAAGACACATACCCACTATACCAGTAATGGCCCTTTTCAAATCCCTAAAAGAGACTTACATGTATTGATATGGTTTTAGAGCATAATAGGTTAATCACAGGAGCATTTTGGGATTGTGATCAGAGGAAAAACATACTGTCAATACTTGTCAAAGTTTAGAAATAGTTATCTACTAAAAAACAAGCCCAAATTGTGATCAAGCCCTATGCGTTAAGTGGTTAAATACATAGGTAAAGCCAGCTATAGAACAGAAATTAAATTCATTGTTGAAACAACCAGTGATACAAATAATATAAAACAACTTTATATTACAATTTTAAAGCTCTATGGTCTCACAAAAACAGTGAATGCACTTTTAAAACAAAAAAATTAACTTCCATAAAACCACTGTTACAAAATTTAAAATACTTATATTATGTGAAATTGTAGATGGCAAAAGTCCATATGTAATTTTTCATTCAGCTGTTATACCAATAGATGTACTCAAGAAAGAGAGAAAAACGATCTTATAGTGTAACACTGCATATGAAGACAATTATTGACTGGAATTAACAGAGTACTCACATCTTCCAGAGCTATGATCTAGCTCTGAGATATAAAAGCGTATTAGCAGACCACAGGATCAAAATCTTTAAATGATTTATTTAAAAAACATGTAAATACAATATAATTAAAAGGTAAAATGATCACTCGGGGCGTAACACCCAAATTGTGGGGAACAGTCAGTTAGCGGATATTGTCCGAAGTAGTACGCTGTCTGATTACCCCCTTTAGGTGTCGGCATACAATCCTCACTCTTCTCTTTGACCAAGCTTCGCCTTATCTTCGATGTACATTTCACTGCTATTCATGCAGCTTTTTCAAGGAGTATAATCCATCTGTGTCTGTGTCAGGCTTTTAAACCTCTTTTCTTGCATCCTATTGGTCACTTTCAGGGGGTGGGAGTGACATATTAAATCCGTTTCTGGTGATTGTTCTGAATCACATGTGTAAATCACAAGGGTAAGTCATATGGGTAAATCTTGTTTAATACATTAAAAACAAATCCAGTTTACAAATCTTTTATACAAATCTTTTGTGCATATCCCAATGTCTCTGTAAAATTGTAAAATAACAATTGACCCCACATTTCTAAGTAATTGGTTCCTTTAATTAGCAATCAAGACAAGACCACCAAGTTGGGAGAGAAAAGGCTGCAGCTTATTTATTAAAACCCAACCAAATAATAAATTAACATTTTAACTTTAACATTTTAAAACACCTTTTAAAACACCTCAGTGCTTGCTTTATTTCACTACAAGCCCCCACCCCTTCCAGGGCAGAGCGTTCACCATCACTCTTACTTTTGCTACACCTCCACAAGTACAAGCCATTATCCATCAGGCGTAAGCCTTAATAGAACATAGCAAGCACCCCGCCATTGCTGCGACAAGCATTACCGCCAAACTGTAGGGAGGGAGGGCGGGACAACACCTCCTACCGTGCTGCTCCTGGAGGGACACCTGTGACATCACTTCCCATCAGGGGTTTATCAACCCCTTCCTAGACCCCGCCCTCTTTTAAACATCCACTCCTAGGGAAGTGGGGTAGAAGGTGCCCTCCTTTAATTTTGGCATCTAGGCTGCAGCTTATTTATTAAAACCAGACCAAATAATAAATTAACATTTTAACTTTAACATTTTAAAACACCTTTTAAAACACCTCAGTGCTTGCTTTATTTCACTATAATCCCCCACTCCTTCCAGGGCGGGCGTCCACCATCACTCTTCCTTTTGCTACACCTCCACAGGTACAAGCCATTATCCAACAGGCGTAAGCCTCAATAGAACATAGCAAGCACCCCGCCACTATTCGCTCCTCAGCAAGTACTGCCACCTAAAGCTAAGGCCTCTTCAATCCCTTCTCTAACTGTAAAATTAAACAGGTGCAACCCTACCTCGTTCAAGTGCACTCCATCCTTCAGGTAAAAACATCTACCCGATTCCCCCTCAAACTCCCCATGGTGTATGCCAATACCCCCCAACCTTCTCACATACCCACTGACCGTTCTATTCACCTTCCGTCTGGAAGCCTCCAACTTCTTGAAATCCCATGCGGACCTCCATACCACCCTACTCTCAATTTCTGACCATACCAAAACAACCCCTGGAAACAACTGTACCAGTCTATCAAAACCCCTCTTCATCTCCTCAATCAAATCTTTTTGCGGCATGAACCCCAAATCATTCCCCCCTAAAACTTTTGGGGGTGAAAACAGCTTTGTATATTCCATCACCTGTCCCACTACCTGCTCCCATTCCATCCCCCGGATCCCAAACCATCTCACAACTACTCAGTCTCTAGCGAAACCCAGCTGGACCCCATCTTCCTTCACTGCATCTGCCTTTCGCACCCAAAACACATACGAGTGTCCTAAAATCCAACATCTCACTAGATCTGCCAAATGAAAATTGTGAAAACCCATCAGCTACCCCCTTCTCATAACACTAGGCCCGACCTCACATACCCCCGAAATCTCTCAGACCTCCACCTTCCAATCCTCCTAATTACCGACGGCTCGAGCCACAAATTTGCAGCCTCAGTGGCCGCCCCGATTCTGAACTCAGACCCCCTCAAACCCAACACCTTCCGCATAACTGCAACAAATTGAAACCGAGATAACATCGACATATCTGCATGCACCAACAATGGGCCCGAGCTATGATGGGACACCCCCAAGAACTCCCGTACCGTCCCCACTGGGCAACAATCTCCCTCAAAACAATCACCACCCCTCTGCCAGCGTGGTCTGTTTTTGACTTCGGGCCCACAACTCTACTACACCCTCCTTCAAAATCACGTCTTGCCTCCCCAAACCACTGCTATCCCAACAATTCTTCCCCATCAATTCTTCCCCCCAATTCAGATACCCTGAACGCTCCATTATTCTTTATTATAGAGCAAACATTTCTTTTTATTTATAACACAATTTTTTTTTTACATTTTATCAAAAACAATCCTGCTTATGAAACAAGAATATTTTTTAATTCACACAATTTATGGTGGTTTTTTTATATGATAAAAAACATATATGTGACAAAAAAAAAACATTTCTGTGACAAACCTATAAAAAGCTTAAATAAATTAAACTTATATTTACGACATGGCAAAATATGAATCCATGCCAGGATTCGAACCCAAACTTTTCAAGCTCATGAATTCTAATCATCCATTAGAAAATATATTATTTTCTATTAAGTAATTAGAATTTAAAATAAAATACCTGGAAGAAGGTATTTTAAGGTAAAATGGACGCTGGAGGAAGAGGGCCCCAGAGCGTGGATGAAGAAGAGCTAGATTTTCACATGGTGAGTAAAATCTTTGGGTTTAGTTAGGGCTTTTTTGTGGTGTTTTTTTTTTTTTATTTTAAATAGGCTTTTTTATTTAAAATTTAAATTTTTAGGATAATTTTTTTAGTTATACTTTATTATTTTGGGGGTGGGAGGTTACTTGTATTGAAGAGGGGTCTTGTAATTTGTTTATTTGTAAAAGAGGTGTAATTACTTTAGGGCAATGCCCTATAAAAGGCCCTTTAGGGGCTATAGTAATTCATTTTTGGTGTTAGGGTAGGGGGGCTATTTTGGTATAATGGTGTGTTTTTTATTTTGGATGCTGGCTTTTTTATTTTATGTAACTTAAGTTTAGATGGGTACTTGTGGTGGGCATGTGGAGGTATTGGAGTACACAGGATAGATACTTGCGGTGGGTATGTGGTGGTTGAGGGGTTAATAGAATAGACGGACACTTATGGTGTGTATGCGGAGGTTTATATATTTATTAGTGTAGTGTTAGTTTGAGATCTTGGGGTACTTCAGTTTAGGGGTGTTAGGAATAGTGTTTAAGCACAACAGTTATATTTCAAGGAATCGCTTCCTGTACAGCGCCAATATGGGCGTCGATGCGGGGTGTGATCTATAGCCAGCATCGCTGACCAATGGGATATATAGTAAACACCTCTTGGCGATGCCACCTGTTAGCTATGTCGGCAACTTGGAATATTTCGACAGGCACGCTCAACATATCGGCAGATCCCTTGGAATATTTATCCGCCTCACTGGACTTTCGATCACCGGGTCCTAAGACACCCAAAAAAAACCTTTACAAACAATATACATATAAAATCCTAAATTTTGTTTTGTTTTTTTATTAATTGTGAACTGGTGCTCAATGTGGGGCCACGAAATATGTGTTAAAATATCTAGAAAATAATGACTGCTATTTACCATGTACATCATACAAAATGGCACCATTTTTTTTTTATTTGATGTTTCAATATATGATGGTATCTGTCCAAACTAAAGTTATTTTCTAAAAATGCTTGGTCTGCAAAAAAAAAAAATCCAAGTATAATTTTTGTGGTTGCCTCATAGAGAAAAAGCTGAAATTTTAGTATCAACAGGGGTGTGATATGGCTTAGCAGTGAAAGCGTTAAACTATCTCAACTTCAGTACAACTGTGTGTCACTACAGTACTTGCTAACTATGTTCAGTTAGTGAATTTTTTTAAAATTATTTTTATTTAGAAGATTATTTAGCATTTTTAGAGCTGTCTTCTCCTTGATCATTTAATCCCAGTGACTTTCAGTTAAATTGTTCTGGCTATTGTTTGTATAAATGGCTACAAAGGCCAAGAAATATCTTAATAGCATTTATCAAGAGTGTCATTGATGAATGACCCTGAGCTAGGAAGGCAGGCAGGCCGTGCCCACAGAACACACAAGCGAAGACGCTTAAGTCTGTGCATTCACTCCCTGTCATGTTCTATTTTTCAGGTCTCTTCAGTATAGAAACCACATTACAAATTGTATTTTCTGTTTTCCTGGCAAAGACTCTCATCTTAATTATATGCTGTCTATATCTGAGTCATCTTTGACTTCAGTATACAAATATACTTTTTTGCACAAGCCACACATTTTGTTCAGTTCTCACTTATATCATGAACATGTAATAAGGCTTTTAGTGATGCTTATTTTTATGTATTTATATTTCTTTTTACCAAAGGAAAGCAAAGAAAAAGTTATATTTCATCTGAGTATCTATTGGGAGACCTGAACTTGTTTTGCATTTTGTTTATTGCTACTGAATAATAAGGAAAATGTTGGTTAAAAAAGTAAATTAAGCAGTAAATTAATTTAAAATTGCAAATTTTCTAATGTTTGGAATTTAGTTTACAAGAATTTTACATGTGATATTCAATTTGACTTCAAATTAATATTTTACATTACAATTTTCTATTTAGAATTGAGTTAAAAGGGAGTACAAATTAGCAGTCATTCAAGTGAAAGTTCTCATCCTGAATAAATCAAGAAATTCCAATTTGGACAGATAGCTCAGCATGCTAATGCACTGTAGCTGCCCTCTGTAGCAACCAAGGTTCGATCCCCGGTGAGGTCCACTCAGCCTTTCATCCTTGTGAGGTTGATTAAACGAGCAGCGCCTTGAGACCCTTATGGGTGATTAGCTGCGCTTTACAAGTACCCCATACATACAATACAATACATTTTAATAGATTACACCTTTGATTGATTCATACTTTATAGTAATATAAAACCAAATAAAGACTATAAAAAATAAAAAAAATTAAAAAATTTTAAGAATGTTCATGAAAAGTAACTTAAAATAAAATGAAATTCTAGATTGATAATTTCCCAGTCTTGTTCTGGTATAAGAAATTTATTGGGGTCCTTCATTTAGTCCAACTGAATATTTATTGAGATAATTGTAGTCGGAGTTAAAATAGTAGATGATCAATACACATTTAATAATGTCTAATTTCTGGAATTAGTGCTGCAGTATGAGTTGTATTTCATGATCTGAATGAGCTTCATGCCAAGTAAGTGCCAATTATATAATCATTTTCTTCTTTGTTAGACATAAACATACATGATCACATCTATTAAAATAGTATGTACTGTATGTATATAACAGGTTTGTATTCTATTTCAGGCAATCTATGGGCTCCATTTAACAACTTTAGAGTGGACATTATTCTCTGTTGCGAATCATGTATGGTGGACATCACTGCGGCCAGACAATATACGCTGTCAGCATTTAACATTGCATACGCATTTCACGAGAAATGCTTGTGCAGTGCCCTCCCTAGCTCACTGGATGCCAATTAGCTGCTAGCAGGGGCTTTCAATCATCCCCATCTTCTCAGATTGGGAGGATTTCAATCCGCCACCTTTTAGGTGTGGGACACGTTATGGAGCAACGGTCTTATGACCTCTGCTTCTTAACTTTTGTTTCAGGCAGTGCTGAAAGATGGGCCTCTGAAGCAGTAACCACCGCATGATAAATGGAGTCCTTAATCTCTTTTGCAGAGCAGAATTTAGTCAGGTGGTTAGTATCCATTCTGTTCTGTCCAAAGGATCACATGAGGTGGTTTTTATTCTAGGTGAACATTGCTATGTCCATAGAAATCCAGTTAAATCTAGGGCCCAATTATTTAAAGGATTATCTAAGAAATCTTGCAAATACTATAAAGTCCCTTGTTAAATTCTGTTTCCAAGTTGATATAAAAGTATTAAAAAAAGCAATATCATTATAAATATATGATGACCACAAGACAGTTATCCCTTTTGGTACGTTTTCTGATACCTCCTACTTAAATCACAAACATTAAGAATGATTATATGAGTCCTACTTGCATGGTCTGTATTTGTAGTAAAAGACAAGATTATGTACATTTTTGTCTTCCTCTGGAAGTTTCTGTCCTCTCTGACCTCACCTTAGAACAACAGTGTCATGGGTAAATTAGTGTACTGCCCCAATAGAACCACCCACCTGTCACTATCCTTGGAGCTGGTTGCTGCTGGTGTTTAGTGGGTAAACAATCCAATGCTTGGGGAATTCAGCTTCACCAGGTTAATAATAAATCTGTCACCTAGATTAGGAGTTTTGCGCTAAACAGGGTGCGAAACGAATACAACAAAAGTTGTGTTATTTCACCCCCATAGCACTGCCATAACGAGTTTCTGAAAAGCCTCCTTGTGTGTGCGATATGGTGGAGTTAAGCTCCATATCACACAAAAGCCAAGGGCTGAGAATACATGCTCGTGCACGCTTTCCCCCATAGACATCAATGGGGAGAGAGTGTTAGAAAAAAAAGTAACACCTGAAGTGTGGAATGGCGATCGCCGTAACACAACCCCATTGATGTCTACAGGTAAAAAAATGTTACATTTAAACCTAACACCCTAACATAAACCCCAAGTCTAAACACCCCTAAACCACCACACCCCGACATCGCGATACCTAAATAAAGTTATTAACCCCTAATCTGCCACTCCCGACATTGCCGCCACTAATAAAAGTTTTTAACCCCTATTCCGCTGCTCCCCGACATCACCGCCACTATAATAAAGCTATTAACCCCTATTCCCCTGCACCCCGACATCGCCGCCACTACAATAAAGTGATTAACCCCTAATCCACCGCTCCGCAACATCGCCATCACTAAATAAAGTTATTAACTCCTAAACCTCCAGTCTCCCACATCTCCGCCTCTAAATAAATAAAAAAATGTAAAAAATCTAAATTACAACAAAAAAATCATGAAAAATAATAAACACTAAGCTTACAAAACCCCCCACAAAATTATCAAAAATAAAAACAATTATACCTAATCTAATAGCCCTATAAAAATAAAAAAGTCCCCCCAAAATAAAAACACCCCCTAGCCTACAATAAACTACCAATAGCCCTTAAAAGGGCCTTTTGTAGGGCATTGCCCTAAAGAAATCAGCTCTTTTACCTCTAACAAAATACAAAGTCCCCCCAACAGTAAACCCCCCAAAATAAAAAACATAACTCTAAAAAAAACCTAAGCTACCCATTGCCCCTAACCTAACACTAACCACAGAAGATCTACTCGTGGTTTCTGAAGTCCGGACATCCATCTCCATCCAGGTGGCGAGGTCTTCATCCAGGCAGCAAGGTCTTCATCCATCCTTGGGGCGTCTTCTATCTTCATCCCGGTGGCGCGGAGCGGAGCCATCCTGGAAGCTGATCCCATCCTGTGCGGAGTGTCCTCTTCATACGGTTGCCACCGTACACTGAGGTTGAATGCAAGGTAGCCGTTTCAAAATGGCATACCTTGCATTCCTATTGGCTGATTTGATTCTTCAAATTAAAATCAGCCAATAGGATGAGAGCTTCGGAAATCTTATTGGCTGTTCAAAACAACCAATAGGATGAGAGCTACTGAAATCCTATTGGCTGTTCAAATCATGGTGGGCGGGACAAATTTGCTAATTGGTCATACTTTATTTTAAAAGAGTTGTTTGTTGTAAGGTGCTTTATGCCTGAGGAAACGGCCAATTTTAAGGCTGAGAAACGTGTTGCACATACCCCTTATAGCCACTGCTTGTATCTTTTTAAATTTTGGAAGTTTTATAATAAATCTTTTTATTACTGCAAGCCTGTTGGAAGAAATTAGGTCTGTAACAGTTTAAAATACCGGGAAAACTAAGATGAGCATAATGTTTGAAAAAGGCTGCAGAAGTCAGCCGAAACGCGTTCGTTTGCTCAAACTTAGAGGCTTAAACCCAACATTTTTCTTTCTTGATTCAGATAGAACATACAATGTTAAACAATTTTACAATTAACTTATATTATCAAATTTGCTTCATTCTCTTGGTATCCTTTGTTGAAGGATCAGCTATGCTAGTTGGATGAGCCAGTGACAAGAGGCATAAATGCTTAGTCACCAACCAGCATCTAGATCCCAGGTGTGCACTGCTGCTCATGAGCCTACCTATGCTTTCCCACACAGGATACCAAGAGAACAAAGCAATTTAGATTATAGAAGTAAATTGGAAAGATATATTCTCTGTTTGTATCATGGACATTTATTTTTTACTTTATTTTCCTTTTACAGAGGTTCTACTCCTCATTTCTAATGTGCTATTGACCTTCTATTAAACAAAGAAGAAATATATATATACACACCAAATATTATTACCAGCTGTAGGCTGTTTACCAACAGATGCAAAAAATATGGAAAATCTATATACTGAGGAATATTTTTATTAACAGTATCACAAAATAACAAGTGAGATTAAACAGATGCATTCCCTTTAAACAAAAGTGTAATATTTAGGAGACGTCTTGGCAAGAAAATGATGTCAAATGTAATCTACTTAAATAATTAAATATAAGAGCATTTTATTATCATTTGTTCGTTTAATAGCTCACATGTATTGGTTCAATGACTTCACAGTCCGTGACCTGATCGAACGTAGATTGCAAATAAAGCCCACTGACTTATTCTAATGTTAAATAAGATGAGACCACAAACGTGAATAATTTCATTATGAGAAGCTGACATTTTTTTTATTCCTTTTATTAAAATGAATTCCTAAGTGGCAATGAGAAAATAGATGGGGAAATGAAAAATGTAAATGTCATTTAACTTTGAAATGCTGACAAAATGAGATTTTAAAAGTACAATAAAACAAATTTATTGCTGCTTGTACAATTTAAGTCATTATTACCGGTATATGCTCAGATGCCCTGTGCAACAGACTGATAGTCACTGGATTTGAGTAATTATTGCACTCAATGGAGCAAAGAAATGTTCCTTGCTGTGGTTAATAGCATTTTGGGAAAGTGAATCTGGATTTAACGTAGTGTACTACATCACTGATTAGGTTCATCAAGGCTTGATGTAATCGGGAAAAAACGTAACTCCCCTTTATACTACATATGCTTCAGGGAAGTGTTTTAGGAGAACAATGATCTTATTAATTTATATGTTTGTCTTCTTTAGTTGGTTTAAAAGCAAAACACAATTATACATCAAAGTCAAAAACTATCTGAGATACAAGGCAAGAAAAACACAGAAAGCAGTGATGGAAAATTGGAAATGCAACCCATGCGTGGCAGATGTTTGTTTTAAGTGTTATTCAACTACTTGTTCAAAGATAACTCTTAAAGGTCTTTTTTTTTTTTTTTTTAAATACACAGAGGACCTGCTCCCTTGAACTGTTCAGAGGAGAGAGTGATTAACTCCTTGATAGCAAACTGGGCTGCAGCAGTTACTGAACTATCACAGGTAGAAATGGGTGCTGTAGCTGATGTGCCCTCAGCACATATATGTGTGTCTGACTGTAAACGTATGTATATATTAAATGACAATTACATACAGTATATGTGTGTCTGACTGTAAACGTATGTATATATTAAATGACAATTACATACAGTATATGTCAGGGCTGTACAAGAAAAAGGAGGTAAATCCCTGGAAAACAGAATGTCTGGCACTCTCTTGTAAGCACAAAAATAGATTAAAAGCAAAATGGAAGAGGTAGTTACAGCATATGACTAAATAGTACCACGTTAAGGCAGACATCCAAACTCTCCCTGAAGTTCAGGGAGTCTCCCTGATTGTAATAGCAGCTCCCTGATGCCAGCAAATGGAATGCAATCTCCCTGAAACTCCAAGTACCATGATCCAATGTAGCCCAAATACGGAAAAGTGCTTCTTTAGGGAATGCCTTTAGTTGCTGGGACGTTATAGAACCCTTAAAGCATGCATCAGTAACCAAAAAGCCCACCCCCTGATTTTAATAAAATAAAACACAAATACTACCTTATTTACTGCACGTAATTAAACTTTGTATTCTAAAATATTTAAGCATTTTTGCAGGTTGGGACGTCTGTTAAGGTCTCTTCCTCCCTAGGTCCCTAACCCACAGCCACACAACGCATGCCTTCAACCAAACACACTGAGATACAAGCAAGGGTAACACACATATGCCTGCCTGTTAAGTACAACATAGCAGTTGTACTTCATTGATCTACCATGGATTACATGTGTTTGCAAAACTGTAAATGATCTCCCAATCATTTCTTTTATACATACATAAGCTGTTTTATTATTTTGTGAATTTAAGACCTTTCTGTATGTGTACTTATTTATAACTGTAAATATTTAAACTAAATATAATGCATGACTTAAAGGGGATTTAAAGATGTAAAGTTCAGTTCAATGGAAGAAGCTCTAACCCCTGAACTTTTTATACACTTTGATAATACTTTTTTGCCCCACTGTGTGTATATATATATATATATATATATACACAGTGGGGCAAAAAAGTATTTAGTCAGCCACCAATTGTGCAAGTTCTCCCACTTAAGAAGATGAGAGAGGCCTGTAATTTTCATCATAGGTATACCTCAACTATGAGAGACAAAATGTGGAAACAAATCCAGACAATCACATTGTCTGATTTGGAAATAATTTATTTGCAAATTATTGTGGAAAATAAGTATTTGGTCACCTATAAACAAGCAAGATTTCTGGCTCTCACAGACCTGTATCTTCTTCTTTAAGATTCTCCTCTGTCCTCTACTTATTACCTGTATTAATGGCACCTGTTTTAACTTGTTATCAGTATAAAAGACATCTGTCCACAACCTCAAACAGTCACACTCCAAACTCCACTATGGTGAAGACCAAAGAGCTGTCAAAGGACAACAGAAACAAAATTGTAGACCTGCACCAGGCTGGGAAGACTGAATCTGCAATAGGCAGATTGGTATGAAGAAATCAACTGTGGGAGCAATAATTAGAAAATGGAAGACATACAAGACCACTGATAATCTCCCTTGATCTGGGGCTCCACGCAAGATCTCACCCTGTGGGGTCAAAATGATCACAATAACAGTGAGCAAACATCCCAGAACCACACGGAGGGACCTAGTGAATGACCTGCAGAGAGGTAGGACCAACGTAACAAAGGCTACCATCAGTAACACACTACGCCGCCAGGGACTCAGATCCTGCAGTGCCAGACATGTCCCCCTGCTTAAGCCAGTACTTGTCCAGGGCCCGTCTGAAGTATGCTAGAGAGCATTTGGATGATCCAGAAGCAGATTGGGAGAATGTCATATGGTCAGATGAAACCAAAGTAGAACTGTTTGGTAGAAACACAACTCGTCGTGTTTGGAGCAGAGAGAGTGCTGAGTTGCAACCAAAGAACACCATACCTAATGTGAAGCTTGGGGGTGGCAACATCATGCTTTGGGACTGTTCCTCTGCAAAGGGAACAGGACGACTGATCCGTGTACATGAAAGAATGAATGGGGCCATGTATCGTGAGATTTTGAGTGCAAACCTCCTTCCATCAGCAAGGGCATTGAAGATGAAACGTGGCTGGGTCTTTCAGCATGACAATGATCCCAAACACACCACCCGGACAACGAAGGAGTGGCTTCGTAAGAAGCATTTCAAGGTCCTGGAGTGGCCTAGCCATTCTCCAGATCTCAACCCCATAGAAAACCTTTGGAGGGAGTTGAAAGTCTGTGTTGCCCAGCGACAGCCCCAAAACATCACTGCTCTAGCAGAGATCTGCATGCAGGAATGGGGCAACATACCAGCAACAGTGTGTGACAACCTTGTGAAGACTTACAGAAAACGTTTGACCTTTGTCATTGCCAACAAAGGATATATATTAAAGTATTGAGATGAACTTTTGATATTGACCAAATACAGGTAGCCCTCAGTTTACGCCGGGGTTAGGTTCCAGAAGGAATGATTGTAAATCGAAACCGTTGTAAATTGAAACCCAGTTTATAATGTAAGTCAATGGGAAGTGAGGGAGTTAGGTTCCAGGCCCTTCTCAAAATTGACATAAGTAACACCTAATACATTATTTTTAAAGCTTTGAAATGAAGACTTTAAATGTGAAACAGCATTATTAACCTAATAAAATAGATTGTATCATCATCAAACTAAGTTTAATGAACAAAAACATTTGCTAAACCGCACCTAATAAAATTATCACACAAACACAGACTGTATCATCATCATCAATCTAAGTTTAATGAACAAAAACAAAATAATCACACAACAGACTGTATCATCATCAAACTAAATTTAATGAAGAAAACGTTTTTTTTCTTGCATTTTTCTGCAGCTAAGGGAAGTGGCTGCTAGATCTTGTTCCTTTAAAAATGGCTCCATTGCTCAGGTCTGGTTATAAACTGATTTCAGCCTGCCTGTGTTTAATCACACAACAGACTGTATCATCATCATCAAACTAAGTTTAATGGAAAAAAACGTTATATAACTTGCCTTTTTCTGCAAACAGTTCTCTGCATTGAGTCTGCAGCTAAGGGAAGTGGCTGCTACATCTTGTTCCTTTGAAAGCTGATCCATTGATCATGTCTGGCTTGCTTTTCTTTGCATGTGTTTGCTGCAACACAAGCGGACAGCTCCTCCTACTGGCTATTTTAATGTATTCATGTGCTAATGCTTTAAATAGCAGTCAATGCTTTTCAATAGCAAAAAAATGGGCGTTATTCTGAAACAGCGCAAATTGAACCGTCGTAAACCGAGGGCCACCTGTACTTATTTTCCACCATCATTTGCAAATAAATTCTTTCCAAATCAGACAATGTGATTGTCTGGATTTGTTTCCACATTTTGTCTCTCATAGTGGAAGTATACCTATGATGAAAATTACAGGCCTCTCTCATCTTCTTAAGTGGGAGAACTTGCACGATTGGTGGCTGACTAAATACTTTTTTGCCCCACTGTGTATATATATATATATATATATATATATACAGTGGGGCAAATATATACACACACATACACACACATACATACATACATACATACATATATACATACATAGATACATACATATATACATACATACATACATACAATATTATTTTTAATAATTAGAATATGCCAGACCTAGTAGAGAAATGTCAGTTACACCCATGGAACGCCCATGTTCAGCCCACTAGCAATTTTTTTTTATTATAAATATAAATTTGACCGGGGATTTTTTTTTGCATGTGCAGTGTAGTTTTATGTCTACTGTGCACCTTAAAGGGACAGTCTACTCCAGAATTTTTATTGTTTAAAAAGATAGATAATCCTTTTATTACCCATTCCACAGTTTTGCATAATCAACACTTATATTAATATACTATTTACCTCTGTGATTATCTGTTTCTTAGCCTCTGCCCCCTTATTTCAGTTCTTTTGACAGGCTTGCATGATAGCCAATCAGTGCTGACTTAGCACAATGTTATCTATATGGCACACACGAACTAGCGCTGTCTAACTGTAAAAACTTGTCAAAATGTACTGAGATAAGAGGCGGCCTTCAAGGCATTAGAGATTAGCAAATAAGCCTACCTAGGTTTAGCTTTCAGCAAAGGAAACCAAGAAAACAAACCAAATTTGATGAAAAAAATAAATTGAAAAGTTGCTTAAAATTACATGCCCTACCTGAATCATAAAAGTTTAATTCTGACTAGACTGTCAATTTAAGTTTCTTTCCTGCACAATTTCAATATGAATTTAATTTTTTCCATAAAATACTATTTTTACAGAACAATTATGAGTTTTGATTTTTAATGCGATTAAAAAATAAAATTTTATTTCATTTATTCTTTTTATACAATTTTTAAATTATGATTGTTTGTGAGTCCTAATGTAATTTATGCATTGCCCTCACATACTTAAAAACAAAGAAAACAACACCTTTGGGAGTAACACTGTTCTCAAGGTAAAAAAACTGCCTTTATAGAATTAAGACAGGGGCTTCACAGAACTAGAGAGATTTCTTATAGAATCTCACAAGGCCGAAAAGCTTTACAGAACTGGGATTTAAATAATTTATATGACAAACTTAATTCATAGCTGGGGAGTTGAATTTATATTATGGATTAGTATAATTTCCAAAATAAATGAATTAGACATGCACGGGTAAAAAATATTTTAATCCTAAAGATTAGGGGCCCCATCCAATATGCAGCGTCGCCCGCAAAAGCAGGCGACGCCGGTTTTTGCGCGGGTTTGGTATCCTATATACAGCGCCGCATTTAAATGCGGCACGTATATTTCACCCGTCGGACGTAGTTTTTTCCCCCATAGACTAATATAGAACAGCCCCGCAATTTGGTATCCAATATCCAGCGCAAGGCCTTATGTGGCGAAAATGGAGAAAACTTACTCCATTTTCACCTCGCCATAAAATGCAGCTGTAGCAGGCCTTGCGCTGAGTATTGGAGCACCGTAACTCCCTAACACCTAATGCATGTGCAATGTCTATCTACCTGTCAACCGCAATCCCCCACCACAATACCTAATAAAGTGTTTAACCCCTAAACCGCCGCTCCCGGACCCTGCCGCCACCTACATTAAATGTATTAACCCCTAATCTGACCCCCCCTACACCGCCGCCACCTAAATTAAATGTATTACCCCCTAAACCTAAGTCTAACCCTAACACCCCCCTAACTTAATTATTATTTAAATAAATATAAATAATATATTAATATTATTAACTCAATTATTCATATTTAAAACTAAATACTTAACTATAAAATAAAACTATCTTTATCCATCCGACGAGGAACGGCTCCATCTTCAAGACCTCCGGCGCGGAACATCCTTCTAGGCCGATGACTACCCGACGAATGGCTGGTCCCTTAAATGACGTCATCCAAGATGGCGTCCCTCAAATTCCGATTGGCTGATAGGATTCTATCAGTCAATCGGAATTAAGGTAGGAAAAATCCGATTGGTTGATGCTATCAGCCAATCGGATTAAAGTTCATTTAATTGTATTTTAATTATTTAATTGTATTTTATTTTAGATAATTTTAGTTAATTTATTTAATTATTTTATTGATAGTGTAATGTTAGGTGTATTTGTACCTTAGGTTAGGATTTATTTTACAGGAAATTTTGTAATTATTTTAACTAGGTAGCTATTAAATAGTTATTAACTATTTATTAGCTATTGTACCTAGTTAAAATAAATACAAAGTTACCTGTAAAATAAATATAAATCCTAAAATAGCTGCAATGTAATTATAAATTGTATTGTAGCTATCTTAGGGTTTATTGTAAAGGTAAGTATTTAGTTTTAAATAGGAATAATTGAGTTAATAATATTAATATTATTTATATTTATTTAAATAATAATTAAGTTAGGGGGGTGTTAGGGTTAGACTTAGGTTTAGGGGCAATACATTTAATGTAGGTAACGGCGGTGTAGGGGGGTCAGATTAGGGGTTAATATATTTAATGTAGGTGGCGGCGGTGTAGGCGGGTCAGATTAGAGGTTAATATATTTAATGTAGGTGGCGGCGGGGTCCAGGAGCGGCGGTTTAGGGGTTAAACACTTTATTTAGGAGCGGCGGTTTAGGGCTTAATACATATAATGTAGGTGGCGGTGGGCTCCAGATTCGGCAGTTTAGGGGTTAATACTAAGATAGGTTTATTGCGGTGTGGGCTATGGCGGTTTAGGGGTTAATAATTAGGGTTATTGCGTTGTGGGGGGTTGTCGGTATAGTGGTTAATACATTTATTATTAGGAGTAAGAGGGGGGATTGCGGATATAGGGGTATATGTGTCGGGCTGATTTTTGGGAGGCGTGTTAGACAGTTATGGGAGATTTAATATTTTAGTTAGTTTTTTTTGGTGTAGGCAGTTTCTAAAGTGCCGTAAGTCACTGGCGACTCCAGAAATTTGTAGTTACGCTCATTTCTGGATATCGCTAGTTTGTCCGACTTACGGCTTAACAACTGCCGGCTCCATATATGTAATACCCCGATGTGCGAGGGGAAACTACGGGCGGCGCGGGTTCCCTCGCTTGCGCCAAAAACTACGCCGTATATCAGATTGCACCCTAGGTTTGGATTTTTTCTAACATTTAGTTCGGCTGAATTTGCCAGGCAGGCATTAGGGTCAGATGAATATTGGATTCAGATTTGCTACCATTATTTCCAATAGGAACAGGTAATATATAAAAGTAATATTAACAAAGATATAAAATTATAGGATTCAAACAATTTAAATAACCTATTGTTCAATGTTATAAGAACATCCAACTCCAGTATGACTAAAATCCAGCATTTTGCGTCTTACCGGCTGTCCCTAAAATCAGTTATTAGTAATACTATATCAGGATTGGACAGGGGAAGATGGACCAAAAAATGGTAAGACTATTTAGCCAAAACAATGAAACTCCTCCCCATTCATGCACATTTTTTGGCGGCAAACAGCATTAACGAATGAGCTAAACGATTTTGACAAATAATCATTTGGTTTTCGTTCATTATCTCCAATAATGCACTTGACTGTTTGTATATCAAATGACTCAAAGAATTGTCAAAATGCCTGAATGCAAATCTTCAATATGAATTACAAATGATAAAGAAAAAAACATTTATCTATATATGTATATATGCTGTCTTAAAAAAAAAAAATTCTGCTAGTTCTGCTTTAATCAATATTTCCCCATCCTTGTTTTTATATTTAGGTTTCATGCTGCTCCAGACCCACATTAATCTGCTGCTCAATTTACTCCCATTCATATTTGTTCCAGTTACATTTCTGGGAACTTAGCAGTAAGTTATTAAACCCTTCCTACCAGTAATACACCCATAGAGCACATGGTTTAATCCATTTTACCTCATTCATGGCAGCAATTGAACCCCTTATTACTTAAAATGTATTGTCAATGCCAGTACAGTAGCAAACTTTAAATAGTCAGTAAAACCCAGCGTAATGATTTATCCTGCATACGACACAAAGCAATGATCTAACCATATTACCAGTACCATGCACTGTAGTAATGTAATCCCCATATTGATAACTAGTACCTCATAGTGATTTAATCATTATTGTCAGCACCCAACCCACTAACTCTTTCAGAAGTTTAGCCTCTGGTGCTCCAGGGATCCCGTCTATGATTAAGCAATTAGCCAGAAACCCTGTAACTATCAAATCGCACTTTAATTATGCAGTTAATGAGCTCTTCCTCATAGACAGTAAGTGCACAATACCACTTAACTGAAATCTCTCATTATTCCTAATTTTTATATCTCTTACTGGGTAACACATCAACATAAGCGCTAGTACTCAATATCTCTTATGTCCTTCATCTATGAGCACAACGCATAAAGTACAGACATTAGAAATGTGGAGCGTGTTCTCAAGGAGTCAGATGACGAACTAAGGGTGAGCTAGAATTGATTTTACTTTTGTTTAATTAAGCAATGCAGACAATCACAAAACTCATTGATCAATGAGAAACCTGCTCAAAACTTTCTTAAAGGGACAGGGAACCCAATTGTTTTATTTCATGATTCAGACAGAGCATATAATTTTAAACAACTTTCTAATTTACTTATTTTATCAAATATTCTTCGCTCTCTTGGTATCTTTTGTTGAAAACCAGGGAGTCTGGAGAACTTTATGGAAGCAGTTTTGCAAGAATGCTATCCATTTGCAAGGGCACTAGATGGCAGCATAATTTCCTGCCATGTAGGGCTCCAGAAGCCTACCTAGGTATCTCTTCAACAAAGAATACCATAGGAACAAAACAAGTTTTATAATAGAAGCAAACTGGAGATATTTTAAAATGGTATCCTCTGTCTGAATCACAAAAGAGAATATTTTCCTATAGTTTTAATGATAACTGCAACATGATAGACTGAGGACATAAACAAAAACTCAGTAGAAATGTGTAAAAGTAATCAGAAATAAAATGCTCATGTGAAAGTCTGTGATACAGAAATCAGCAATAAGCAAATTACAAAACAGTACTAAAAAAACTGTATAACATTAATCAACAACAAAAAGAAAATCACATTTAGACCAAATTGTATTTCTGTTTGTTCTCTTAATTGGAACTTTATTGTGCTCGATAAGCATTAAAGAATTGGAAGCACAACAATGCACTGAAATCAGCTTACAGGAAGGAAATGAACTTTTAACATTATGAATTATACATAAAGCTTCCCAACTAATGTTTCATATCTCATTATATTATATTATAATTCTTAGTAAAGACTGTTTTATCCTCACATCCTTCCAAAAACTGTGACGAGCGTCAGAGAATCCCTTTTTAGAAGATTGAATTAATTTAATCTTTAAGGGATTATAAACTCTATCCAGCAGTTTACATCACAATAATATATATTGCTATTTAAATGCTTCTGCTGAAAAATTGCTGAAGATTTTTGATATTACCTTAAAGGCATGTTTTGTTTTTTTTAATACATGAAGATTCCTGAAGCTAGTTATCATCATGTGTATGCTTTGTTTATTTAATACATGAAGATTCCTGAAGCTAGTTATCATCATGTGTATGTTTTGTTTAATACATGAAGATTCCTGAAGCTAGTTATCATCATGTGTATGTTTTGTTTAATACATGAAGATTCCTGAAGCTAGTTATCATCATGTGTATGCTTTGTTTATTTAATACATGAAGATTCATGAAGCTAGTTATCATCATGTGTATGTTTTGTTTATTTAATACATGAAGATTCATGAAGCTAGTTATCATCATGTGTATGTTTTGTTTAATACATGAAGATTCATGAAGCTAGTTATCATCATGTGTAAAAAGGAAAACAATATACAGAGGTGCAAGATGGAAAAAAACACACAATATTCTGTACAAATGAACTAAGAACTGATACTCTCCTTTAGGTCAGACCGCAGCCTTCTTGCAGTCTCTCCCTTGTGACTGTGCATAGATAGATAGTAGTAGATGGCGCTGGTCTATTGAGTGATTTTCTCTAGTAAGTGAAGAGAAAAAAGGCTTGATGCATATATTGAAGCCAATTAATATGGGTGCAGTATACTCACTCCATAAGATGAATCTTTACAGCTGAAAGGGAACGTAGCGTCAGATGGCAAGAGTCCACAGGTTCCTGGAGTCAAATACTGAATTTTCAGGTTTATCCAAAAGTGGACTATAAATGAATAGAGACCCAAATGACAAAAGTATCCAGTGTGTAATTGAAAAAATGTAGTAACTTACTCCATAAATAAGGAGATTCCAGCTCAGCACAGCAAAACAAGATCTTGACAATCTTTCAACAAAGGATAAAAGGTTTTATTTGCTCAACGCGTTTCAACGTATTACACGTCTTTATTTACTTACCTGTTTTACTTGTTTTAATGTATGCTCTTGATAAAGACGTGTAATACGTTGAAACGCGTTGAGCAAATAAAACCTTTTATCCTTTGTTGAAAGATTGTCAAGATCTTGTTTTGCTGTGCTGAGCTGGAATCTCCTTATTTATGGAGTAAGTTACTACATTTTTTCAATTATACACTGGATACTTTTGTCATTTGGGTCTCTATTCATTTATAGTCCACTTTTGGATAAACCTGAAAATTCAGTATTTGACTCCAGGAACCTGTGGACTCTTGCCATCTGACGCTACGTTCCCTTTCAGCTGTAAAGATTCATCTTATGGACCTTTTTTCTCTTCACTTACTAGAGAAAATCACTCAATAGACCAGCGCCATCTATTATCATCATGTTTATGTTTTGAAAATGTGTTTGCAACAATTTGTTCATTAGTTATTTGCCGCTGGTATAAACATTGAATTATTCACCTTTTTGTTATCAGAATTTGTGAACTTTACATTAAAAGGGTTAGCGCTGCGGAATCTGTTGGCGCTCTACAAATAACCGATAATAATAAAGGGAGAGTAAACTCAAAATGTCATACCGCATAAATTACAAGTGGAGTGCAAAAATATTAAAGCTATTGTTTTTTAACATTGCTTGAGTGAAGTTAAAGGGACAATGAAGTCAATTTCAAACGTTCATGATTCAGATAGTGCAGTGATGGAGAAGCTTGGCACTCCAGGTGTTTCAGAACTACATTTCCCATGATGCTTAAGCACTCTGAAGTCTAGTTCAGCATCATGGGAAATGTAGTTCTGAAACATCTGGAGTGCCGAGGTTCACCAACACTGAGATACGGCATGCAATTTTAAACAACATTCCAATTTACTTTTAAAATCAATTTTGCTTTGTTCTCTTGGTATTCTTTGTTGAAAGCTTAACCTAGGTAGGCTCAAAACGGATTTCTAAGCCTTCTAAGCCGTCTCTTATCTCAGTATATCTTGACAGTTTTTCACAGTTAGACATTGTTAGTTTATTTGTGTCATTAAGATAATATTGTACTCACTCTTGTGGAATTATTTATGTCAGCACCAACTGGCTAAAATGCAAGTCTGTCAAAAAAAGGGAGATAAGGGGGCACTCTGTAGAGGCTTAGAGACAAGGTAATCACAGAGGTGAAAAGTGTGTTAACACAACCATGTTAGTTGTGCAAACTGGGGAATCTGTAAAAAAGGGATTATCTGTCCCTTTAATAGCAAATCTTTTCTTGCACTCAGAGTTAATGTTTATTGATTGAGTCAAGTCAATAGTCAAGGCACATTCTTATGTATATTGGGTAGCGCAAGTGCACTAAGCTGGTGGTGTGCAAGTAGTGGAGTTCTTCATGTTGTTCTGTGCTATACTTGTTAATAATAATGGTTTACTTCAGGTCTTCAAAAGCAGAAATGTTAGTGGTATTTTAGACTCAGCTAGATCACAAACACTTAACTCACTACATATAGAAGCAATGAGTGTGTATTGTATTTTAGCCTAAAATGTTTAATTATGCATAGCTTAACTTTACAATGTGCTACAGGTAGAAAACCTTCTATCCAAACTGCTTGGGATCGGAAAAGGTTTGGATTTCAGAATGGTTTGGATTTTGTAATATTAGCATCTGACATGAAACAGTTTGGAGAGGAGATGGATCTTATGTCATTTACGCAATATTTATATGTCATAATACAGCTTATACATGCAACCTAAAGGTAGTTTTATATATTTGTTATTACTTTTGTATGTACAGTACCACCAGAAAGATAGTACAGTACGGTAATCAGAAAGGTAATATTTTTTTATTTTAAATAAATATAGACTATTATCTGCATTTTAGAACACAAAAACCAAACCAAAGACATAGGGGCCGATTTATCAAATGTCTGTCCGACATGATCTGTTCAGTGGATCATGTCCGACAGATATTGTTGAATGCCGACAGCATACGCTATTGGCATTTAACATTGCACAAGCAGTTCTGGTGAACTGCTTGTGCTATGCCGTCCCCTGCAGATTCATGGCCAATCGGTGTCAATCAGTCCGATCGTATGAGATTGGGCGTATTGATGTCCGCAGCCTCAGAGGCAGCAGACTAGTTAAGAAGCAGCAGTCTTACAGCAGCTGAAACAGGGGCATCAGGGGCAATTCGGCCCTTGATAAATTGACCCCATAGGCAGAGAAGATTGCGACTTACAAAAAAACCCAAAAAACTATCAGCTAGATTACAAGTTTTGCGTTATGTCTGATCGCTAATTTTGTGTACTTTATTTTCATTGCGCACCTTTCATAACGTAGTTATTACGAGTCTGAAAAGAACCTCGTAATGCTTTGCGGTAACACGAGTACCGCGTTTATTTACCAAGCGTAATCACGGGTGCTTAATAAATTCTCCCATAGAGATCAATGCAAAATGAACAATACACAGATTTTTCTTCTAACACTCAACCTCGCGAGAAATACACATTGCTTTGTCATATTACGGACATGGACAAGAAAAACAGTCAGCTCAAATGTTCAAACAATAATCGCTCACACAACATAGCACATACGCATTCAACTGTCATAATCGGAAACAACTAATACTACACAACATTTACACTAAACAAGGAATAGGAAAATATGTTGCGATCTGCAACACTCTCATTCATTCATCTCTCTCTCTCATTCATCTCTCTCTCCATACCCCATTCCCTTTCATCCCATACCCATCCCATAGTTGGATTTTGTTTTATTTACACCAACTTATTGTTTACATATCCTCATTTTGGTCTTTTTTTACCATATACGTTTGTCTGTTTAATAATCCTTACCCTCTTTTTTTTATCCCAGTCACACTTTGAGCACTTTTTTACATTTAGTTCATTATTTTGACCCCCTTTCATTTGGGCACATTCACATTTTTATTGAGTATGGCGGGAGGGAGGAATAGGGGGCAGATTAGCCCAGAGCTATTAGAACTCATTAGGCAGGAGTTTAGGGATGAGCTTATGGAGGAGGTTAGGCAGGAGAGAGGGAGGGGGAGAGGAAGGGGTGGGTGGACCAAGCCACATTGTGGAGGATGAACAAGTGGATGGGTCCAGTGGTGTGCAGCGTAGACAGGGTGCTTTACAGTCCGGGGATGAATGAGAGAAGAGAGAAAGAGAGGAGAGAGAAAGAGAGGAGAGAGAAAGAGATGAGAGAGAAAGAGATGAGAGAGAAAGAGATGAGAGAGAAAGAGATGAGAGAGAGAAATGAGAGAGAGATGAGAGAGAGATGAGAGAGAGAGTTAGTGTGAGAGTTAGTGTGAGAGTTTGTTTTTGAAAGAGAGTGAGAGTTAGTTTTTGAAAGAGAGTGAAAGTTAGTTTTTGAAAGAGAGTAAGTTAGTGAGAGAGATAGAGAGCGTTAGTGAGCGAGAGTTTGTTTGGGTTAGTGTGTGAGTGCTGTTTTTTGGTACATTTCTTATATAAACACATTTACACGCAAACACATTTAATACACATATAAACTTATCCCTAACACTACATACACTCCATACCCTATTCAATTTCATCCTACACTCCATACCCCATTCCCTTTCATCCCATACCCCATTCCCTTTCATCCCATACCCATCCCATAGATGGATTTTGTTTCATTTACACCAACTTATTGTTTACATATCCTCATTTTCGTCTTTTTTACCATATACGTTTGTCTGTTTAATAATCCTTACCATCTTTTTTTTTATCCCAGTCACATTTTGAGCACTTTTTACTTTTAGTTCATTATTTTGACCCCCTTTCATTTGGGGACATTCACATTTTGATTGAGTATGCGGGGAGGAAGGGATAGGGGGCAGATTAGCCCAGAGCTATTAGAGTTCATTAGGCAGGTGTTTAGGGATGAGCTTATGGAGGAGATTAGGCAGGAGAGAGGGAGTTATATTTGAAAGATATGCTCACAATACTATATTTGGATAAAAACAATGTGGAATCGATACATGACATGATATTGAGCATTTACGTTAAGAAGAAATATCAGAACATAACATATAGAATAAGTAGACATCTCATATATATTTATCAGATGATAAAGGTCAATGCATATTAAATAATTAAAATACAAAAGCACATGTTTAGGAATTATATATGTAGAAAATTAAACACAAAAAAAGAAATAGAAGAACTCCAAGCTTCTTAAAAAACAAAACTTTAATGAGGCTATATTTAAAAATATGGATAGAATCCAAAAAATAGTGGAAGTGTTCGGCGCAGCACACAGGCTTACGCGTTTCGGCTAGCAGCCGTAATCTTAGCCTATTAAACACAAACTAAATTAAACACAACACAATAATTATTTGGTAAATTTAAAATATTGTTGACAAACATATTAAACAAGATGGAGTATATTAATCATTGAACATTCATGGATTAGCACTTGCCTCAAAATATATTCAGGATCAAAAACACATTGCCTTCATTCGTTTCTTCCACGAGACAGCCAGCAATAGATATTTATTTGCTCTTTATCTTCTATGTTTCAACAACGTACATGATTGACACAATCCATAATCCAAGAAAATCATGGTTTCAAACTTGTGCTCTCATTCGCAAACTTGGCAAATCCAATATTGCGGGACAACGTCATCCAATCCAAGGACGGATTTAACAACTTTGCATTGACGTCTTACGCAACATGGCGCATCTGAGATCGCGGAAAAACATCATCCAATCAAAGGACGGATTTAACACCTTTGCATGAGACGTCTTACGCAACATGGCGCATCCGAGATCACGGAAAAACGGCATCAAATCAAAGGACGGATTTAACACCTTTGCATGTCAATAACAAATGTATTTATATTTTAAAATATATAGTATATGCTATTTTGTTATCTATGAAGCATGTTTGTTTCATGTAATGCACAGCTTCACATATTGTAACGCTAGATAACATAATACTCTGATATATGAAATATAATCCCTTGTTGGTAATAAGTATATATTTCATTACAATAGGAAGATTAGGAAATATTTTGTAAGCAGCAGGGTTTAACAAAATAATGCTACTATATACATTACGAAAATGTGGATTATTTATACTATATGTTACCTATGTAGCAATATATAGTTGTATAATTAAATATAATAACTAATAGAAAGAGATTAATCAACTAAAATGTGTGCATTAGACACAGTGATTTCTTTGGTTATACTACTACAATAAGATGCAAGGAAAATTGGAATATACTGTTGTCAACATTCAGATAAGTCTGATTTAAAGATATTAAATGTGTATGTTGATGTCCAAAGCAATAATTATAAAATGTTCATTATGATTGCATATCCATAAATTAAGAATTGTGGTCAGCATCTTTAAGGATTATCAACATAAAATATCTTATTAGAAATGACATTAATAAATTACGAAAAATAACAGTTTAATGACATTCTTTTTATTATGATAAATATGATTTATGAATGTCATAAAACATAAAGAAATAAGATAATTTGAAAAACAAGTCAGAATGAGAAAACAGCCCCTTTGGAGCCATCTGACAAGGTGTTATAGTGCCTCACAGTCCTTGGAGGGAGTTGACAAGGGCAAACAAAGGCCAACATGGCCCCTTAGTATACATATGACAAGGTGAAATAGTGCAACAGGCACAACAATAAAATAAAAATAGGCCAAATGGCAACAAATGCACAAAACCAAATAACATGTGGATGGAGGAGTTATTAGTTCTCCCTCGGGCCATCTCCGGATCCTCCACTTATGAGGCATCAGCATCACCTTCATAATCCTGCGCCCCTCCATATGCTGCTTCATACATTGCCTCCAACCGCATTATACGGGCTAGAGTCAAGCGATGAAGCCGCAGCTGGATATGCATGGTGTCATGCATCCTTCCCAGCAACTGATTGGAACTTAGCATGGTTTGCTCAATCCGAGCTAGAGCCTCTATTGTTAACCATGCTGAGTCACAACCTAAACAACAAAAAAAACCAAATTAATAGTAATTACAGAACATAATAAAAATAGAGCAAAGAGAC
The DNA here is from genome assembly GCF_027579735.1 of Bombina bombina. Taxonomy (NCBI): domain Eukaryota; kingdom Metazoa; phylum Chordata; class Amphibia; order Anura; family Bombinatoridae; genus Bombina; species Bombina bombina. The sequence goes on along the minus strand of NC_069499.1, from coordinate 1,154,646,250 downwards.
ATTGTACTAATTTAAATAAAAAACATTGTTATAATAAAATATGCTATAGAGAAGAAGATCTACACATTTAATGGTTTATCTCTGAAGAACATATTTAGATATTAAGAAAAATAAAAACGCTATCCATCTTGAAAAAATTCTCTTTGGTCTATGACACACTGTGAAAAGGGCGGTGATAACAAATCCAAAATATTGGTATATATACATAATAGAAATCTAGGCAATATCATTTAGATATTAGAAAATGTGGATGTTGACTTAAAAAACTGAAAATCGGAAACATTTACATTAATCAAATAAAGAAAAGGTTTATAAAACACATGTTCTATTCCAAATCAATTAATGTATAATTAGATCAGTATAATGTCCCTTTAAGAATGTATGTTCTAATGTTGATTTGTAATGATACTTTCATTGGTGGCTGGGAAGGACAATCCGACACCCAGGACAATGAAAGTGGTGATTAGGGTAAAGGTGTTGTTGGGGAGGGATGGGGCGAGGGGGAGGATTGGGGTCCTGCTCCGGTGGAGCCTGCACAGCTGGGGAGTCATGGGCTGGGGGATTTGGTGGCTGTGCAGGTGGGGTGGAAGCAGGATGGGAAAAACGGGGAGAGCGGCGAGGGAGGGCAAATATTTTTTTGTTGGGGGGGAGAGCCGGGAGTGGGGTCAGGATGGGAAGAGCCAGGATGCTGATGCCCAGAAGTGAAAGTTCCATCTGAAATATATAATACAATTTTATAAATACATATATTATATGAAAATATATTATTATCTAGAGAGAATTCAATATTCACCATAATTTAAAATCTGTATTCTTGTTCTCATAAAATATTTATACAAAGTCACAATAATGACTATGTTTAAAGGTATTGATTGATTGGAATCAAGTCTAATTAATAATAATATTTCATTGATCCTTGAAACTCTGATTGTTCAATGGTATTTTTCATGGAACATTTGATCAATACATCAAAAACTATATTTTTCAAAGTCAACATTATGTGCTAATCTTTATGATTTTATAATATGATATTTCTCTTTTTGATAATATATCAGTACGCATGTTTGCATTTGAGATTGAAATGCCATAGAGTTCTTTTAGACACATGCCCATGGATTGACTTTGGAGACTCCAACAATTGGATAATATGGGAGTGTGTAATATGATCAAATTTAAATGGCCACTCCACATAGCCTTTGAAACAAGGTAATCACTGATTAACATATAGATTAAGATGATTTCCTTTGTAATCTTAAATAGAATTATTTTAAGATTGATGGTTCAATTCAAACTTATCAGAATCTATACACGGTAGATACTACCGTTCATATAAAATATTAAGAATATAATGGTATCAATCTGACATTACTTTTACAGAGTATGTTTTGTGAATATCTTTTACATTAGGATTAAATGTATGTCATCCCAATATTAATAGACACATTCAGAATTTCATTTTCTAGGTTAGAGAAATATTAATGTTTGTTTGAGTGAAATGGACACTACACATAAATCATTAGCAAATCCCTTTACATTTCATACATCATGAAATTAAATCAATGAATTTCAACACGATTATGTTTTATGTATACATAGAAGTGGCTGAGAAGCTCAGAACAGTGATGCCATAATGATAAAGTCTGCATCTAGGCACTCAGATGAATAGCAATGACTGTCTGTACAATCATAAGATGATTATTGGGGGTTTGGATGTAATATGCATGTGACATTATGATGTCATTCATGACAATTCATACATAAATAGGAAAAGAAATAAAAACATATGTTCATGATGCATGATATAGAAAGGGGGGCCGTAGTGTATTGAAAAAAATAATGGAATAATATATTTTATGTTTAAATTTTTTTATTAATTTTTGAAAATACACAATTAAAGGAGAATACAACATCAGTCTTGTTATCACAACTAAAATATAGAGTGGGACAGATGACAAAGATGTGACCTATATAACTAATATCTTCTGATTCAGTTCCTGGAGTACTTAAGTTTGTGTAGGTCCTTAAATGACCACAAAAGATTACAGAGAGGTTACTCCCCAAGCTTTGTGGTGTCTCCAAATAGCTGCTTAAATGAGCTACCAGATTCTTTACATGGGTGTAGAATATCAATCATTTCCTGTTCTTCCCGACATCTGGAGTCATACAAGCAAAGAGTGTAGGCTTGTCATCATCACCGAACCTAAGTTCAAGACTATATAACATACATCTATCCTAACAAAAAGAAGAGGAAGTAAAGAGAGAAGAATGAAAGAAAGAAAGAAAGAAAGAAGACAAATAAGAAATGCAACTGAGCCCACCAGTCTTTGGGCAAATATCTATTTAGGTAGTTACTTAATTGGTTGGGTCAGGTGAAGTAAAACAGATAGATAGAGTAAATAAAGTAAAGTAAAGTAAGGTGCCCAGGCTCTCCCCCTCCTCCAGTTCCACAGTCTTTGAGTGTTAATTCCTAAGAGTCTTGTCTAACTCTGGCTATCTAGGGTCCCATTAAGTGTCCAGTAAAACCAGACCTTCTCAAATTGGTTTTGTGTGTCTAAGAGGCAGATTCATACATTCGGTAGGTCAAAGATATTTTATTCCTTACCTCCTGCCAAGGGGGAGCACCCGTTTTCCAGTATTTGGCGATGTTTATTCTAGTGACCGTGCATGTGATTCTAATAAATGTGTTATCTGCTTATTAAAATGAGGAAAAGGTTCATTCAATAAAGCCTGCAATGGAGTCAAGTGAATCTGTTCCTCTAGTACCCTCCCCAGAAGGGAGGACAAGTGAATCCATGTAGGTTGTATAATGGTGCAGTCCCACCACATGTGGTGGTATGAGCCCACTTCCCCGCATCCTCTATAGCATAGCCTATTATTAGCTTGGGACATATGTTGGGTTTTAATCGGGGTTAAGTACCATCTGAATATAGTTTTAATTGTATTTTCCCTCAGATCTGTGCTTAGCAAGCCAGCGCAAGCTGACTGAAATACTTCATACCAATCTTTTTTATCTTTATTTACGTTTAAGTCTTCCTCCCATTTGATAAGTATGGAAGGTTTAGTTGAATTGTTTAATGATTGAATCTCTAGATATAATCTAGAAATCGCCTTTTTGGGTCTATGTTCAGATTGTAGTAAGATTTCTAAAGTCGTGTGTGTGCCACCACCTAGATGTTTTAATATATTGTAGTATTGTTGAATTGATCTGTAGATATTGGAACCACAATAGTTTCAGTGGAGCTATTTTGTCCTGTATCTGGGTAAAAGTCCTGGGTTTTCCCCCCTCCAACCAGTCTGCCACCCTGTATAATCCCTTATTCGCCCATTTGTCAGTTATGGTCTGAATTTCGTTTGAGAGGAGATATCTAATTGGGCATATGAGAGTTTGAGTGGGTAATAACCTCTGTTGTTTAGTTAGTAGAGACCATAGGTGCACAGTATTTTCTAGAATGTGTGAGTGGTATTTGTCGTGTGTAGTTCCTGTCAGGTTTCTGTTCCATAGAAAAGCATCTACATGCATGGACCCTCTCAGGTCTGCTTCCAATCTAGTCCAGAGGACCGCCTCCCCTCTCCCTCCTATGAGCACTGTCTGGGCTAATCTCGCTGCTTTATAATATTCTAAAAGGTTGGGGGCCCCTATCCCCCCCCAGAGTTCTATGTTTTGTGATAAGTGCGGATGAGATTCTGGCCATTTTCCTCCCCCTAATGAATGTTATTAGTTCTGCTTGTAGGGTTTTCAATTCTGATGCCGGGATCTCTATGGGAAATGTCCTAAATAGGTATAGTAGGCGGGGTAAAATTTTCATTTTCACTGCAGCGAGTCTCCCCATCCACGAGAAAGTATACGTTTTCCACTTATGTAAATCTTTCCTGATGTCTCTGTATATGGGTATGTAGTTATATTTGTATAGTTGACTAACCTGAGGAGTCAAGTGAATCCCCAAGTATTTGAGAGAGTGAGTTGACCATTTCAGTTCAAAGTTGGATTCTATAAGTTTTTTGGTGTGCTGTGGTAACCCTAGTGATAAAGCCTCGCATTTGTCTAGATTGATTTTATATCCCGAAATTTGGGAGAATTCTTCTAGTGTTTTGTATAAGTTGGGTAGAGAAATAAGTGATCTAGTCAATGTGAGTAAAATATCGTCTGCAAAGAGTGTTCATTTGTATTCTTTGTCTTTTATCGTTACTCCTGATATGTCTGGCATTAGTCTAATTTTGGCTGCTAATGGCTCTATGCACAGTGCAAAGAGAAGAGGGGACAGAGGGCACCCCTGTCTTGTGCCGTTTAATATAGGAACATTTTTAGATTTGTAGCCTGACACAGAGACACGAGCTGATGGAGTGGAATATATCGCGTTCAAAGCTTTTATGAAAGCCCCTCCAAATCCCATCTTAAGTAAGACTGACCTCATGTAATCCCAGTCTATTCTATCAAATGCAGAGAAGGCATCCGAGTTTTATCCACATAGTCTATAATGCTCAGCAACCTACGCACATTATCCGGCGCCTCCCTCTCCCTTACAAAACCCACTTGATCCAAATGGATCAGCTTAGGTAGGACATATTTCAACCGGTTAGCTAAGATTTTTGTGAAAATCTTCAGGTCTTGATTAATAAGTGAAATGGGTCGGTAACTAGAACACAATTTATGGTTTTTACCAGGCTTTGGTATCACCACAATCCTGGCCTGTAAAAGGTCATCTGGGATGTGATGTCCCTCTAGAATATAATTACAGAAATCGGTGAGGTGGGGTACTAATATCCCTTTAAATGTTTTATAATATTCGCTAGTGAACCCATCTGGTCCTGCTGCTTTTCCTGATTTAAGGTCTTTTATAACTCCCAGGACTTCCATTCTCGTTATTGGGGCATTTAAGCTGTCATAATTTTCCTTTGACAGGAGGCTAAGTTTCGCTTCTTCTAAAAATGTTGTGGTTTGAGATACTACTAATTGTGTGTGTGCCACTTTATTCCCGTCATATAGTTTCCCATAAAAGTCTGCAAAGGCCTCCGCTATATGTTGTGGGTGGGATACTGATTCACCACTCGGGAATAGAATGGACATTATGGTGGATGCCCTATTTCGCTCTCTTAATTTGTGGGCCAAATACTTGTCTGGTTTGTTTGCATAAATGTAGTATTGTGTGTTAAGCTTTTGAATTGCTCTTATTGATTGATTACTTAAGAGGTTGGCTAAATATGTCCTTTTGGTGTCTAATGTGGAGAGTATATCATTTCTATGGGTCAGTCTATGTTGAGTCTCTAACTCTTGTATCTCTGTGTAGAGTTGTGAAATTAGGGAACTATATTGTTTATTCCATAATGTTTTTTCTCGAATGAGCAGTCCCCTTAAATATGTCTTATGTGCTGCCCAGGGGAAGATGAGGTTAGAAGTGGAATCTTTGTTAATGTCCCAATATTCTGTAAGTGAGCTGCCTAACCTGTCTTTTATTATGGGGTCTTTTACATATGAGGGGTCATAAGTCCAAGTGCGGGAACGGTAAACGTCCGTAAAACCGTCTAGGTGGAGTGTGATAACCGAGTGGTCAGACCATACACATGAATGAATCTTAGAACCCTTGTATAGGGGTTGAAGGATTTTACTTGTATAGATGTAATCCAGTCTTGTGCATTGTTTATGTGCTGAGGAATAAAAGGTTGGGTCTGTTGTCTGGCCATACAATGTGGACCACGAGTCCAGCAGCGCGTGTGAGGTCAAGTGGTCTTGTATCGCATTCACTATTCTGTTGTGTCTCAGTTTTTTAGGAGATAATCTAGCACCAACTTCTGAATGTCTTGTCATGGTAATATTAAAGTCCCCTGCTAGTATTATTTTATATTGAGACCAATCGGTAATTAGATTAGAGATGTTGTGAAAAAAAGAGTGCTGGTTGTCATTGGGTGCATATATATTGCACAAAACAACATCTGAGCCCTGAAGACTGCCTTTAACGACAAGATATCTCCCTTCCTTGTCTGCTATAGTAGAATCTTGTCTGAATGATAAGCTAGAATGAATTAGGATTGAAACTCCCCTCTTTTTAGTGTCTGTAGTTGCATGAAAATGTTGAGTGAAGTGTTTAGCCCAATATTTTGGGATAATAGCGTGGGGGAAATGTGTTTCTTGGAGAAATATAATATTTGCTCCCAGATGTTGGTACTGGGACATAGCTGTGAGTCTTTTAATATTGGAGTTCAACTCTCTCACATTATGGGAGATCAGATGTATCTGAGGGAGCATGATAGTATCCTACTGTGGCATCTAATTAGTATTGGACTTATGCAAAGATTTTGAAATACATACAGTCTGGGAGAGAACGTCATGTCAGGACATAGCGTATGGTTACCATGAGTTAGGCTGAGAAGGAGAGAAGCCCCGGCACCCCTGAAAAGAGTAAGAAGAAAGATTAGAATCATAGGAAAACAATAAAAAAAACAACATAACATACAACCCTAGAATAAACCCATCCAACGGGTCCTCAAATATTACATGCCCTAGCATTGTGGTATCAGGGTTGGAGCTGCTCAAACATTAGTAGCTATAAAACTTATAAGTCAACAACATATTTAACATTTCTGACTGTCTTAATTAAGGCTAACTGAGTAGTAACTGTTGTTTAACTTTATTACAAAGTTCCATAAACTGAAATTTTTAATCGAAGCCCTTACTAGGGGCCTTGAGGAGGAAATGTCTGAGTGGGTATCCTGTTACCCGAGTAGTAGTACTTCAAAAAATCCGGGTGAAGTCCCAAGTGTAGCTTCCAGGGTCTGGAAGAAACCCCAAGGAATGAATAAAGCAATATAATCTCAAAGTTGTATTATTTCTTGGATCCTTTACGGTTCACCTTTGTCCATTTGGACTGCCTATAAGGAACAGACTGATTTGGTGCCTGATCCTCTGCAGGTATATTTGGTGCTTCAAGACCCATTAGTTTACAGGTTGGACCAATTTCTTCTACTTCCCGAACTGTGAAGGTCTTATTGTCCTTGAGGATATAGAGGGCAAAGGGGAAACCCCATTTATATTTGATTTGCTGCTTTCTCAGGAGGGTGGTCAGAGGACGCAACGAGCTTCTTCTTTGGAGAGTGCGTAGACTCAGGTCTTGAAAAAATTGTATAACGTTCCCTTGAAATTTGAACATTGGTTTGGCTCTTGAGGCTTGGAGTATTTTTTCTTTATCTTGAAAAAAAGGATAATTTAATAATAACGTCTCTGGGTGGAGCCTCCCCTTTAGGTTTTGCTCGTAGAGCTCTGTGCGCTCTTTCAATTTCAAATTCTGATTCTTCTGAATCTCCTATAATATTATGGAATAGTTGTAGATATTTATGTAATTCTGAGCTGGCTATAGATTCTGGGACCCCCTTCAATCTGATATTATTTCTGCGTGATCTATTTTCTAGATCACCGACCTTATCTTGTAGGTCTGCTATGGCTTGTTGTTGTATTTGGATAGTTTGGGAGGAATTTGCTAGTTCTTCTGTCACCGAGTCTCTGTGTTCTTCAAGTTCATCAAGTCTGCCTCCTAGATCAGCTATATCAGTGCGTATGTCCGTGAGGCTTGTGGTGACGGCGTTATGCATAGAATCAATTTTATCCCATAGCTTTTCAAAGTTGCTTGTAATATCCTGCTTAGAGACCAGGTCTCTCAAATCAGCTTTTGTTACAGGAGTTTTATCCTCATCCATATTAAAGGTAATAGATTCAGGTTCCGAATCCCCTGCAGTCTCCATTGTTAGTGATTCTGAGGTTTTACACTGTTTAGAGGGTTTAAAGAAGGTGCTTACTGTAGAGGTTTTTGCTGGTTTATCTCCTCTGGCTTGCCTTCTGGCGGACATAATAGCTTAACCAGATATCACACCCACTGCTTAATTCTCAGCCTTATAATGACCAGCTGATATATAGAGGTGTTTTATGCATAAAATACATTTAGTGATGAAAGGCCTGTGGTATGGGTAATATCAGGATTACAATATATTTCAGTTTGTAGCCATAAACAGTTCTGAAGCAACTCTCTCAGCTCTTAGCTTTTTCTTATTCTTCCTATATTTAAGTAATGAGAAGGAGAGTTTACTCAGCTATTATGTTTGTATATCCCTTTAATTTCTTGCTGGTAATAATGCTCTCTTATTAGTGGTCTGGAAATTGCTTCCTCTGCATCGCATTATAGAGTCAGAAGTGATCGGTAAAGATAGATCTTTATTATTAATATCCCCTTCACAGATGTGTACCTTTTATTCTCGGCTATGTTCCGCTATTCACATCCCACTCCTCCTTGCTTGTTTTTAAGAAGCTGTTATACTACTCGGCCCTTGCATGTCCTACTCCTCCTGCATAATATCCGTAGGCAGCATATTGTAAATAACTATATTGTGCTGGACTCTCTACGGTCAGGTGCTCTGCCGTTATTATCAATTGCCTCCTCTCAGGACCCTATTCTAGCATCTTCACTGTGCCGCACTAGGTGTCTATCTCCCGCTCATTATGTCCGCATCCGCGGCCTACCTGTAGGGCGTAGAGGGATCCAAGGAGATCAGAGTCAGAGGTTTAATAGCAGCTGGTGTGTAAGTGACACAGCTTGTGCCTCCTGTGGAATGCCCGTATTTTCAGGTCGCGATCCTGTCCTGCCCTTTATACATCGGGTCTGGGGTGATAATTAAGTCGCTGCGGCTCCGTTTTTCACTTTCCTAGCCTTGCGTCTTTTGGCGCGAAAAAGTTAATGCTCTTTAGTCATGTAAGAAATAGCATCGAGTCTGCCTAAAATCACTTTTGTTGTAGCTGCCCATTCCAGAATGAGTAAAAAGAGCAGACTTGGCACCCACAAAAGTATTTTTGTCGTTGATTTCTATGCTATGCAGCTCAGAGCTTAGAGACTACACAGCCATCTCTAAGCTCAGTCAGGCTCCGCCCCCGTGATTGTCGGAATAATATATTTTAAAGGGACAAAGCTGTAGTCTTAATTTTTTTTCAATAGTATGATTTGGAAACAATCATACAGTTAGATACATGTTATATATTTTTGACGTACCATCAGACTCCGAGGGAGCAACTTCCTCCTCCATCACACATGTTGTTACATCAATCTCTGTAAAACATATGTTGTGTACACGTTAAAAATCTAATATTATAACATGTGTTACTGTTGCTCAAGGACACACATCAATGTTGCATTAAAGAGCTACTGAACCAAAGTTAGGAATGTCATAATTTTGATGGATGTAACAAGAGAATCTCTTCCCTATTGTGATAAACCACTGTGTGCCTAGACAGTATGAAGTGCAGTAAAAAGTAAACTGGTTCAGTTTTACCGGACTCACCCGCTCCTCAGCGCTAACAGCAACTCCACCGTGTGAAGTCCGTTGCCTCCCCTCACTCGCTTCCGTATGCGTCCGGTCCTGGGGTGTGGGATTCTTTAAACGCTCAGCTCCTTGTCTGGGTTAACCAACTTAAAACAGTTGGAAACGTTCACTTCCGGTCTGTGGCGTGAGGCTGCTATGCCCAAAACAAAACCCTCCTCAGACGTCTTCCGGGGGTGAGGGGGGGGCGTGGTCCATCTGTACATCAGTAGTTGAAGGGAAACCTTGATTGTAGCTGCGGGGAGTCCGTAGTGCAGCAGTAAGACAGGGAATGGTTGGAGTAGTCTCCTTTGGATGTGCTGAATACGCTTGCAGGTCAAAATAACAGGATAAACAAAAAATGTAGCGGAGCACCAGTCCAGTTATATAAAAGTAACCTTTATTGAATTCCAAAATAAAAAGAACAACAACAGGGTGCCATTCTCCTAATAGGAGTCAGCTCCTACAGCTGCTGACATGTTTCGGCTGTTGCCGTTATCAAAAGCTGCTTGTTTTTGCAGGTAAAACCCTGCCCTTTTAAAAGAAATGGACATTGACTCCTATTGGATAATGGTTAAACAACATTGATTCATGAATTTAACCAATTCCTTTCCTGTGACAATAGATACAGATAAAAAGAGAGAGAGAGATGCACTCAGCTGAGACAGAACAAAAGCTGGAAAAACTTCCGTGCCTGTTCATTTTATTATAGTGTGTCACTCAGGGTGCATACTCTTTTAGCACACTATGCCCCTTCACAGAGAAAAAATATCCTGTAGCATATCAGTCTGATCCTGCCCAATGACAGTCCAGCGCCGAAATACCAGGCAATTCTTCTCTGAACAAGAGAAAACAACAACCCCAGACGATCGTTTCGGCCTTTTGTGGGCCTCGTCAGTGAGGTGCAGTCGCATCTCTCTAAGGGCATGTGTGCAAGGAGTCCACGTCAGGTTTCCCCTTTTACTCTTAGGGAGACCCAAGAGCAATTTGCATAAATAAAAAGAGAGAGAGAGATGCACTCAGCTGAGACAGAACAAAAGCTGGAAAAACTTCCGTGCCTGTTCATTTTATTATAGTGTGTCACTCAGGGTGCATACTCTTTTAGCACACTATGCCCCTTCACAGAGAAAAAATATCCTGTAGCATATCAGTCTGATCCTGCCCAATGACAGTCCAGCGCCGAAATACCAGGCAATTCTTCTCTGAACAAGAGAAAACAACAACCCCAGACGATCGTTTCGGCCTTTTGTGGGCCTCGTCAGTGAGGTGCAGTCGCATCTCTCTAAGGGCATGTGTGCAAGGAGTCCACGTCAGGTTTCCCCTTTTACTCTTAGGGAGACCCAAGAGCAATTTGCATAAATAAAAAGAGAGAGAGAGATGCACTCAGCTGAGACAGAACAAAAGCTGGAAAAACTTCCGTGCCTGTTCATTTTATTATAGTGTGTCACTCAGGGTGCATACTCTTTTAGCACACTATGCCCCTTCACAGAGAAAAAATATCCTGTAGCTAAAAGAGTATGCACCCTGAGTGACACACTATAATAAAATGAACAGGCACGGAAGTTTTTCCAGCTTTTGTTCTGTCTCAGCTGAGTGCATCTCTCTCTCTCTTTTTATTTATGCAATAGATACAGATAACCATGGTGACTAAAACAATAGTATTTCTAGTGCAAAATTAAAGAAAGGAAGTCCCAGTAGCATAAAATAAATCCTTTATTCTTGGTTCAAATAAAATCAAACATGGAGATGCACAGCAAAGACGATGTGGAAGGTGCTGAGGGCGCAGCACTAACTGGCTTACATGTTTCGGAAATGATCCGTAGTCATAGCCTGTAGTGCTGAGCCCCACACCTGTTTAAAAACACTTCAAACAAATGTGATAGGTTAAAAAATACAACAATGCCCTCAAACTAAACCTGTGCACACCTGAATAATCACTAAATGCCTATACTGCTCACACTAATTAGCATACTGAAAGGATGTAATGTCGATAGTAGAAAAAACTGGCAGTAGTATATACATGGATGGACAAAAAACTTTAAACAATATACTGCAAAATGATTAGATCAGGGACTGTATATGTGTGCCTGGATCTTACCTATAAACGTGTCATGTACAAAAATGCAGAAAATAAATGGATATGTTCCACTGAACTATATGAAAGCTAGACACCTAGCCTGCAATTATGAACATAGATAAAAATGTAGATATCTAATCTAATTATAAAGTAGATAAAAATGTATATACCTAATAAATGATAGGGTAGATAGTTAGTACTGGTAATGCTAAGTGTATATCTAATCAAATGATAAGGTAAATAGTGTATACCGGGAGTGCCATGCTGACACCTATGCTGCATAGTGACTTTAAATATACTATGAATAATAACTAAAGAGATGTCCAAACGGATAAGCCCAAAAAGTATAATAATGGGAAAATCCAATTACAAATAGTTCATTAAGACATGAGAATAAGGCTATTCAATGTGGATGTGAATGCCTATAAAGTACAAATTCTTATTTGAGAGAATCCTAAAAATGGACAAGACTTAGATATATTAGTCATTCAGGGAACAAGATACCATAGGAAAAAATGGGACAGTGTAAGTGGGCACTGGATAATGGTCTAAGCTGACACCTACATGTTACTGGGTAAGATAAGAATAGATAATAGTTTGAAAGATGGCAAAAAAATATATTAATCTTTGCCAGAACTTACATGCTGGAAAGTAAACTGCCTATGGCTAATTCTATTATACCCTGTAATTTAACTCCCTAGGTGTAGAGACATAAACAGTATCTAATAGATATATAGATGTGTAGGATACATAATCATTAGGGTCCACTGGACTAACCCACTATGCTACCAGGCTACACTCTTACAGTGATTAAACACTATCACTCTCTCATTATATATTGGAGACAATCACTTAGGAGAATGTATTAATAAATATATATGTGTGGCTAGTGTTGCGTGTAAAGTCTGATGCCAAGGCCTATCGCCACGTTATTGATGGTAATGTTGCAATAGACAGTCGGAATACTGGAAATGCCAATATATAAGGTATGGCAATAGTATAATAATAGTAAAGATAACACAATGTGGAAAATATATATATAAATAATTATATATATATATATATATATATATAAATCCAGTGGTGAAGGAATGATAATTCAGATGTAGTAAGGACTATGCACCTAGTAAGTGTAGAGGGCAACATAATCTATGTTCATAAGTATTACTCCCAGAGATTTAGAACATCATATCTGGAGTTGAGTCCTACAGGTACTCGTGTTCCGAGTGTGAAAATCCAAAAGGCTTCATGTCTGGCGAGGAGAGTATCAATGTCCCCTCCCCTGGTAGGTCTATTGACTTTTTCAATAGCACACCAGGTGAAGCCCTGGAGATTATTGTCATGATACACCCCAAAGTGTTGAACAATAGGGGTTGATGCCCTCTTGGTGTTAAATGAGGACAAATGCTCTCTGATCCTAGTGTTTAGATCACGTGACGTGAGTCCAACATACTGGATTTTACATAAAGTACACTCGATCAAGTAAATCACAGATTCTGTCTTGCAGTTCATGCAGGATCTGATTTCATATTCTCTTTTGGTTGCTTCACTTGCAAAGCCTTTAGTGATTTTAACAAAATCACAGGGTTTACATTTCCGATGTCCACATTTGTACATGCCAGGGTGTTTAAGCCAGGCACTTTGCTTGGATTTATCAGACTTTAATAGTGTGGGTGAAAGGATGGAGCCTAAAGTGGGGCTTTTCCTAAAAGCACATCTTAGACCTGATTTCACAGTATCCACTAATTTCTCCTCAGCCAAAAGCAATGGGAAATGTTTGCGAACAATGTCGCATATCAATGGATATTGGACACTATGAGTGGTGACAAAAGTAACCCCTTGTCTTCTTTGCCTGGTGTCCTGTTTAGTTCCCAGCAACTTTCCCCTGGGAATGGTTTGAACCTGTTCCCTAGCTTTTCTTATGGCGTTGGGAGGATAATTCCTATCCCTAAGTCTCTTGTCCAGTCCTCTGGATTCTCTCTGGAAATCAGTATGCAGAGTACAGTTCCTCTTTAGCCTAGTGTATTCACCCTTAGCTATAGCAAAAGGGACATGTTTTGGGTGGCAACTGGAACCCAAAAGTAGAGAATTGCCCGAAATGGGTTTACGATAGATAGTCGATTTGACTGTGCCATTGTCTGTGGCCTCTAAAGTAAGGTCAAGATAATTAATGAATTTGTCATTAAGTTCATAGGTGAATCTGAGGCCAAACTCATTATTGTTAAGAAAATTTATAAACAGAGAAATACTCGTTAGGTCCCCTGTCCACACAAAGAGGAGGTCATCGATGTACCTCCTATAAAAGGAGATACAATCTCTGTAAGGATTACTATCCCCAAAGATATGGCAAAGCTCCCACCATCCTAAAAAAAGATTCGCGAATGATGGTGCAAATTTAGCTCCCATGGCAGTGCCACATCTTTGGAGATAGTAAACATCCTCAAACTTGAAAAAGTTGTGTGTTAGTAGAAAAGTAGTTACTTTGATCACATACTCAATAAAGGTCTCATTGTATTCTGACTCGTGTTCAAGAAAAAACGCTATGGCTTGTACTCCCACCTGGTGTGGGATGCTAGAGTACAATGAAACAGCATCCACAGTGAGCCATTTAAATCCATCATTCCATTCAATCCTCTCGATTAGATTCAAAATGTGTTTGGTATCTTTCACATAAGAGTGGAGGGACATGACTATGGGTTGGAGAATGGAATCCAACCACTCGGACAGGTTACCCAAAAGTGAGTCAACCCCACTCACTATGGGTCTCCCTTGGACATTGTCAAGGGTTTTATGGGTCTTTGGTAGGTGATGGAACAAAGGGATTTTGGGAAAATCAACTGAGAGAAATTCCACAGTAGTCTTATCCAATATACCTAGTTCAAGGCCATCATCCAGTAGCTGTTTAAGTTCCATCTGGAACTGCACAGTTGGATCTCCTTTCAGAACAAAATAATCAGTCTCTTTTTGTAATTGCCTTAAGCCTTCCTGTATATATTGTTCCTTATCCATCACTACTACCATGCCGCCTTTATCCGAATTTTTAATAACCAGAGAATTATTGTCTCTTAATGACACCAAGGCTTCTTTCTCAGCAAGAGATAGATTGAAATTGTGTTTGGGTTGGTTGTTTTTAAGTGTCAGGAGATCTTTCTCCACTCTATTATAGAAAGTTTCTATAATATTGCCACGATTGTGAATAGGATAGAATTTAGATTTTTTCTTGAAACTGGGACCCCTGCTGACTCCATCAGTGGCTCTTATTGCCTCATGCTGGAGCTGTTGTAATGAGACCACATCACATGTATGTTTGAAATCGTGGTTCTCAATATTGATGTCGCCAGTCTGGGTCAAAGTTTGAGTCTGTGTCATAGTGCAGTCATTACCATCAGAATAGCTAAAGTGGTTTTTCAAGGTTAAATTTCGAACGAGTTTATTGACATCAAGAATTGTTTTAAAAAGATCAAAATCATTTGTTGGTGCAAAATTTAAGCCTCTATTTAGTACATTGTATTGTATCTTACTAAGTTGTTGTGTGGACAAGTTTACCACGTTACCCACTATCCTAGAATCCTCTGCTTGTAACGTGTTTGTGGCCTGGGCTCTCTGAGCTGATACCTGTCTTGATTGTAATTGTAGTGTGTGCCATGGTGGGTTGTCCGTCTCCCCCCTCCTGTGGGTGCATCCCGTGCCTGGGGAAAAACCTGATTCAGGGTAAAGGGATCTGCCTGGTTTTGTGCACGTATGGCAGGGACTGATTCTATATATACACTACGTGTTGGATTTGCTCCCTGTACTGTTCCACCTTCTCTATTGCCTGTAGAAAAATCCCTATGTGGGGCTTGCATGGTAGTCTGCACACTATCCTGGGTAGTGGATGCAGATGGTATATGTGCATCTAATGTTTCACCCTCGCTAGACCCCTCAGATTCACTCCCTGAGAAAGTAACATTTTTAGCAGCATTCCCTTGACTACCATGGTTCCTATTCCTACTTCTGTTTCTGTTGCCTCTCCTCCTCCTACCAAACCTAGGTTGGTTGGCCCTGAATATGCCTCTGTTAACTTTGTTCCAAATATATACTGAATTATTCGTGTAATCAAATTTGTCTCTAATGAATTTAGTGTGTTTAGTTTCCATAATGTTGGATCTACCCTTAGCCACTAGCTCTCTTAGGGTCTTATCAAATCTTGCAAAATCCGTATTATTACTTCTCCTATTCATTTCAACTTGTAAACAATCTATATCCTTTCTAGTAATTTCCAACAATTTATTTTTGTATTGTATGAGCAATTTCATGAGTCTCATTGAACAGTCAGTAAGTACAGCATTCCAAGCTTCTACAAAATCTTTATCCTGAGTGTCCACCTCAAAAGTAGGAAACTTGTATAATCTCAGGCCTCTGGGTATCATGTTCAAATTAAGGTATTTTTCCAGTGCCCATACATCCCACTGGATTTTAGACTCTTTCAATAAAAGGTTCTCCATTTGCTCAAAGAGGGTACCTAATGTGAGAACCCCCTTGTCTTCTGAGAAAATTAATTCACAGTCTGTGGAAGTAGTTGTGCGTGCAGTAACAGACATCAGTGAATAGAAAATAGGCTGTGGTTCTTCCATGTTCATGCTGGAAATGGCAGGAGACTAAGGGCTGCAATACCACAATAAAGAGTGTTGGTATATCCAGTGTATACCCAAATGAATAAACTAATAGATAAAGAGAAACTCTTATTGTAGTGCCAGCCGTTCAAACTTTAACTGTTTCGAAAAAATTCAAAGTATGTGCACCAAATGTGTTGCCAATATGTGTAGAACAGAATGATGAGAAATGTCTATTGGTTGCGAGCTGGGGTTGACTCACTTTTGGGTAACCTGTCCGAGTGGTTGGATTCCATTCTCCAACCCATAGTCATGTCCCTCCACTCTTATGTGAAAGATACCAAACACATTTTGAATCTAATCGAGAGGATTGAATGGAATGATGGATTTAAATGGCTCACTGTGGATGCTGTTTCATTGTACTCTAGCATCCCACACCAGGTGGGAGTACAAGCCATAGCGTTTTTTCTTGAACACGAGTCAGAATACAATGAGACCTTTATTGAGTATGTGATCAAAGTAACTACTTTTCTACTAACACACAACTTTTTCAAGTTTGAGGATGTTTACTATCTCCAAAGATGTGGCACTGCCATGGGAGCTAAATTTGCACCATCATTCGCGAATCTTTTTTTAGGATGGTGGGAGCTTTGCCATATCTTTGGGGATAGTAATCCTTACAGAGATTGTATCTCCTTTTATAGGAGGTACATCGATGACCTCCTCTTTGTGTGGACAGGGGACCTAACGAGTATTTCTCTGTTTATAAATTTTCTTAACAATAATGAGTTTGGCCTCAGATTCACCTATGAACTTAATGACAAATTCATTAATTATCTTGACCTTACTTTAGAGGCCACAGACAATGGCACAGTCAAATCGACTATCTATCGTAAACCCATTTCGGGCAATTCTCTACTTTTGGGTTCCAGTTGCCACCCAAAACATGTCCCTTTTGCTATAGCTAAGGGTGAATACACTAGGCTAAAGAGGAACTGTACTCTGCATACTGATTTCCAGAGAGAATCCAGAGGACTGGACAAGAGACTTAGGGATAGGAATTATCCTCCCAAGGCCATAAGAAAAGCTAGGGAACAGGTTCAAACCATTCCCAGGGGAAAGTTGCTGGGAACTAAACAGGACACCAGGCAAAGAAGACAAGGGGTTACTTTTGTCACCACTCATAGTGTCCAATATCCATTGATATGCGACATTGTTCGCAAACATTTCCCATTGCTTTTGGCTGAGGAGAAATTAGTGGATACTGTGAAATCAGGTCTAAGATGTGCTTTTAGGAAAAGCCCCACTTTAGGCTCCATCCTTTCACCCACACTATTAAAGTCTGATAAATCCAAGCAAAGTGCCTGGCTTAAACACCCTGGCATGTACAAAGGTGGACATCGGAAATGTAAACCCTGTGATTTTGTTAAAATCACTAAAGGCTTTGCAAGTGAAGCAACCAAAAGAGAATATGAAATCAGATCCTGCATGAACTGCAAGACAGAATCTGTGATTTACTTGATCGAGTGTACTTTATGTAAAATCCAGTATGTTGGACTCACGTCACGTGATCTAAACACTAGGATCAGAGAGCATTTGTCCTCATTTAACACCAAGAGGGCATCAACCCCTATTGTTCAACACTTTGGGGTGTATCATGACAATAATCTCCAGGGCTTCACCTGGTGTGCTATTGAAAAAGTCAATAGACCTACCAGGGGAGGGGACATTGATACTCTCCTCGCCAGACGTGAAGCCTTTTGGATTTTCACACTCGGAACACGAGTACCTGTAGGACTCAACTCCAGATATGATGTTCTAAATCTCTGGGAGTAATACTTATGAACATAGATTATGTTGCCCTCTACACTTACTAGGTGCATAGTCCTTACTACATCTGAATTATCATTCCTTCACCACTGGATTTATATATATATATATATATATATATATAATTATTTATATATATATTTTCCACATTGTGTTATCTTTACTATTATTATACTATTGCCATACCTTATATATTGGCATTTCCAGTATTCCGACTGTCTATTGCAACATTACCATCAATAACGTGGCGATAGGCCTTGGCATCAGACTTTACACGCAACACTAGCCACACATATATATTTATTAATACATTCTCCTAAGTGATTGTCTCCAATATATAATGAGAGAGTGATAGTGTTTAATCACTGTAAGAGTGTAGCCTGGTAGCATAGTGGGTTAGTCCAGTGGACCCTAATGATTATGTATCCTACACATCTATATATCTATTAGATACTGTTTATGTCTCTACACCTAGGGAGTTAAATTACAGGGTATAATAGAATTAGCCATAGGCAGTTTACTTTCCAGCATGTAAGTTCTGGCAAAGATTAATATATTTTTTTGCCATCTTTCAAACTATTATCTATTCTTATCTTACCCAGTAACATGTAGGTGTCAGCTTAGACCATTATCCAGTGCCCACTTACACTGTCCCATTTTTTCCTATGGTATCTTGTTCCCTGAATGACTAATATATCTAAGTCTTGTCCATTTTTAGGATTCTCTCAAATAAGAATTTGTACTTTATAGGCATTCACATCCACATTGAATAGCCTTATTCTCATGTCTTAATGAACTATTTGTAATTGGATTTTCCCATTATTATACTTTTTGGGCTTATCCGTTTGGACATCTCTTTAGTTATTATTCATAGTATATTTAAAGTCACTATGCAGCATAGGTGTCAGCATGGCACTCCCGGTATACACTATTTACCTTATCATTTGATTAGATATACACTTAGCATTACCAGTACTAACTATCTACCCTATCATTTATTAGGTATATACATTTTTATCTA
The DNA here is from genome assembly GCF_027579735.1 of Bombina bombina. Taxonomy (NCBI): domain Eukaryota; kingdom Metazoa; phylum Chordata; class Amphibia; order Anura; family Bombinatoridae; genus Bombina; species Bombina bombina. The sequence goes on along the minus strand of NC_069499.1, from coordinate 1,154,627,397 downwards.
CTTTATAATTAGATTAGATATCTACATTTTTATCTATGTTCATAATTGCAGGCTAGGTGTCTAGCTTTCATATAGTTCAGTGGAACATATCCATTTATTTTCTGCATTTTTGTACATGACACGTTTATAGGTAAGATCCAGGCACACATATACAGTCCCTGATCTAATCATTTTGCAGTATATTGTTTAAAGTTTTTTGTCCATCCATGTATATACTACTGCCAGTTTTTTCTACTATCGACATTACATCCTTTCAGTATGCTAATTAGTGTGAGCAGTATAGGCATTTAGTGATTATTCAGGTGTGCACAGGTTTAGTTTGAGGGCGTTGTTGTATTTTTTAACCTATCACATTTGTTTGAAGTGTTTTTAAACAGGTGTGGGGCTCAGCACTACAGGCTATGACTACGGATCATTTCCGAAACATGTAAGCCAGTTAGTGCTGCGCCCTCAGCACCTTCCACATCGTCTTTGCTGTGCATCTCCATGTTTGATTTTATTTGAACCAAGAATAAAGGATTTATTTTATGCTACTGGGACTTCCTTTCTTTGATCTTTTCACTTTCCAGTACACCGGTAGCATTGGCTGAGTATGGGACATTGATTATAAGTTTGGAGCAAGTATGATGACCATCTGTGTTTAGCCATATACTTACGGTCCTGGTGACCGCTGTTTTCAACACTAAGTCTCACCGTGTTACGGAGCGGAGCAGGGGGGGAGGAGCAACTTACACAATACCAGGAAGTACTGCGGCTGGGATAAGTTGAGGCGGTAGAGGTACACTGCTTCGTCCCGGCGCCTTCCGGAGAATTTGCCTTGTTCCTGATTAGAGCCTTACCTGCACGGAGTGTGGCGGATGTGAAGCGGCTGAGGTCTGCCATAAGTACCCCCAATCCGCACAACACGGGTGAGTGAAGTTTAACGTAACGTTTTATTTGGTTTGCCTAAGAGTGCCAGTTACTAGTTACAAGCATTGCAATTGTTTATTAGACAAAGTATTATTTGCCTGTTCAGAGCAATTACCTGGGGCAGCTCGCAACCAATAGACATTTCTCATCATTCTGTTCTACACATATTGGCAACACATTTGGTGCACATACTTTGAATTTTTTCGAAACAGTTAAAGTTTGAACGGCTGGCACTACAATAAGAGTTTCTCTTTATCTATTAGTTTATTCATTTGGGTATACACTGGATATACCAACACTCTTTATTGTGGTATTGCAGCCCTTAGTCTCCTGCCATTTCCAGCATGAACATGGAAGAACCACAGCCTATTTTCTATTCACTGATGTCTGTTACTGCACGCACAACTACTTCCACAGACTGTGAATTAATTTTCTCAGAAGACAAGGGGGTTCTCACATTAGGTACCCTCTTTGAGCAAATGGAGAACCTTTTATTGAAAGAGTCTAAAATCCAGTGGGATGTATGGGCACTGGAAAAATACCTTAATTTGAACATGATACCCAGAGGCCTGAGATTATACAAGTTTCCTACTTTTGAGGTGGACACTCAGGATAAAGATTTTGTAGAAGCTTGGAATGCTGTACTTACTGACTGTTCAATGAGACTCATGAAATTGCTCATACAATACAAAAATAAATTGTTGGAAATTACTAGAAAGGATATAGATTGTTTACAAGTTGAAATGAATAGGAGAAGTAATAATACGGATTTTGCAAGATTTGATAAGACCCTAAGAGAGCTAGTGGCTAAGGGTAGATCCAACATTATGGAAACTAAACACACTAAATTCATTAGAGACAAATTTGATTACACGAATAATTCAGTATATATTTGGAACAAAGTTAACAGAGGCATATTCAGGGCCAACCAACCTAGGTTTGGTAGGAGGAGGAGAGGCAACAGAAACAGAAGTAGGAATAGGAACCATGGTAGTCAAGGGAATGCTGCTAAAAATGTTACTTTCTCAGGGAGTGAATCTGAGGGGTCTAGCGAGGGTGAAACATTAGATGCACATATACCATCTGCATCCACTACCCAGGATAGTGTGCAGACTACCATGCAAGCCCCACATATGGATTTTTCTACAGGCAATAGAGAAGGTGGAACAGTACAGGGAGCAAATCCAACACGTAGTGTATATATAGAATCAGTCCCTGCCATACGTGCACAAAACCAGGCAGATCCCTTTACCCTGAATCAGGTTTTTCCCCAGGCACGGGATGCACCCACAGGAGGGGGGAGACGGACAACCCACCATGGCACACACTACAATTACAATCAAGACAGGTATCAGCTCAGAGAGCCCAGGCCACAAACACGTTACAAGCAGAGGATTCTAGGATAGTGGGTAACGTGGTAAACTTGTCCACACAACAACTTAGTAAGATACAATACAATGTACTAAATAGAGGCTTAAATTTTGCACCAACAAATGATTTTGATCTTTTTAAAACAATTCTTGATGTCAATAAACTCGTTCGAAATTTAACCTTGAAAAAACACTTTAGCTATTCTGATGGTAATGACTGCACTATGACACAGACTCAAACTTTGACCCAGACTGGCGACATCAATATTGAGAACCACGATTTCAAACATACATGTGATGTGGTCTCATTACAACAGCTCCAGCATGAGGCAATAAGAGCCACTGATGGAGTCAGCAGGGGTCCCAGTTTCAAGAAAAAATCTAAATTCTATCCTATTCACAATCGTGGCAATATTATAGAAACTTTCTATAATAGAGTGGAGAAAGATCTCCTGACACTTAAAAACAACCAACCCAAACACAATTTCAATCTATCTCTTGCTGAGAAAGAAGCCTTGGTGTCATTAAGAGACAATAATTCTCTGGTTATTAAAAATTCGGATAAAGGCGGCATGGTAGTAGTGATGGATAAGGAACAATATATACAGGAAGGCTTAAGGCAATTACAAAAAGAGACTGATTATTTTGTTCTGAAAGGAGATCCAACTGTGCAGTTCCAGATGGAACTTAAACAGCTACTGGATGATGGCCTTGAACTAGGTATATTGGATAAGACTACTGTGGAATTTCTCTCAGTTGATTTTCCCAAAATCCCTTTGTTCCATCACCTACCAAAGACCCATAAAACCCTTGACAATGTCCAAGGGAGACCCATAGTGAGTGGGGTTGACTCACTTTTGGGTAACCTGTCCGAGTGGTTGGATTCCATTCTCCAACCCATAGTCATGTCCCTCCACTCTTATGTGAAAGATACCAAACACATTTTGAATCTAATCGAGAGGATTGAATGGAATGATGGATTTAAATGGCTCACTGTGGATGCTGTTTCATTGTACTCTAGCATCCCACACCAGGTGGGAGTACAAGCCATAGCGTTTTTTCTTGAACACGAGTCAGAATACAATGAGACCTTTATTGAGTATGTGATCAAAGTAACTACTTTTCTACTAACACACAACTTTTTCAAGTTTGAGGATGTTTACTATCTCCAAAGATGTGGCACTGCCATGGGAGCTAAATTTGCACCATCATTCGCGAATCTTTTTTTAGGATGGTGGGAGCTTTGCCATATCTTTGGGGATAGTAATCCTTACAGAGATTGTATCTCCTTTTATAGGAGGTACATCGATGACCTCCTCTTTGTGTGGACAGGGGACCTAACGAGTATTTCTCTGTTTATAAATTTTCTTAACAATAATGAGTTTGGCCTCAGATTCACCTATGAACTTAATGACAAATTCATTAATTATCTTGACCTTACTTTAGAGGCCACAGACAATGGCACAGTCAAATCGACTATCTATCGTAAACCCATTTCGGGCAATTCTCTACTTTTGGGTTCCAGTTGCCACCCAAAACATGTCCCTTTTGCTATAGCTAAGGGTGAATACACTAGGCTAAAGAGGAACTGTACTCTGCATACTGATTTCCAGAGAGAATCCAGAGGACTGGACAAGAGACTTAGGGATAGGAATTATCCTCCCAAGGCCATAAGAAAAGCTAGGGAACAGGTTCAAACCATTCCCAGGGGAAAGTTGCTGGGAACTAAACAGGACACCAGGCAAAGAAGACAAGGGGTTACTTTTGTCACCACTCATAGTGTCCAATATCCATTGATATGCGACATTGTTCGCAAACATTTCCCATTGCTTTTGGCTGAGGAGAAATTAGTGGATACTGTGAAATCAGGTCTAAGATGTGCTTTTAGGAAAAGCCCCACTTTAGGCTCCATCCTTTCACCCACACTATTAAAGTCTGATAAATCCAAGCAAAGTGCCTGGCTTAAACACCCTGGCATGTACAAATGTGGACATCGGAAATGTAAACCCTGTGATTTTGTTAAAATCACTAAAGGCTTTGCAAGTGAAGCAACCAAAAGAGAATATGAAATCAGATCCTGCATGAACTGCAAGACAGAATCTGTGATTTACTTGATCGAGTGTACTTTATGTAAAATCCAGTATGTTGGACTCACGTCACGTGATCTAAACACTAGGATCAGAGAGCATTTGTCCTCATTTAACACCAAGAGGGCATCAACCCCTATTGTTCAACACTTTGGGGTGTATCATGACAATAATCTCCAGGGCTTCACCTGGTGTGCTATTGAAAAAGTCAATAGACCTACCAGGGGAGGGGACATTGATACTCTCCTCGCCAGACGTGAAGCCTTTTGGATTTTCACACTCGGAACACGAGTACCTGTAGGACTCAACTCCAGATATGATGTTCTAAATCTCTGGGAGTAATACTTATGAACATAGATTATGTTGCCCTCTACACTTACTAGGTGCATAGTCCTTACTACATCTGAATTATCATTCCTTCACCACTGGATTTATATATATATATATATATATATATATAATTATTTATATATATATTTTCCACATTGTGTTATCTTTACTATTATTATACTATTGCCATACCTTATATATTGGCATTTCCAGTATTCCGACTGTCTATTGCAACATTACCATCAATAACGTGGCGATAGGCCTTGGCATCAGACTTTACACGCAACACTAGCCACACATATATATTTATTAATACATTCTCCTAAGTGATTGTCTCCAATATATAATGAGAGAGTGATAGTGTTTAATCACTGTAAGAGTGTAGCCTGGTAGCATAGTGGGTTAGTCCAGTGGACCCTAATGATTATGTATCCTACACATCTATATATCTATTAGATACTGTTTATGTCTCTACACCTAGGGAGTTAAATTACAGGGTATAATAGAATTAGCCATAGGCAGTTTACTTTCCAGCATGTAAGTTCTGGCAAAGATTAATATATTTTTTTGCCATCTTTCAAACTATTATCTATTCTTATCTTACCCAGTAACATGTAGGTGTCAGCTTAGACCATTATCCAGTGCCCACTTACACTGTCCCATTTTTTCCTATGGTATCTTGTTCCCTGAATGACTAATATATCTAAGTCTTGTCCATTTTTAGGATTCTCTCAAATAAGAATTTGTACTTTATAGGCATTCACATCCACATTGAATAGCCTTATTCTCATGTCTTAATGAACTATTTGTAATTGGATTTTCCCATTATTATACTTTTTGGGCTTATCCGTTTGGACATCTCTTTAGTTATTATTCATAGTATATTTAAAGTCACTATGCAGCATAGGTGTCAGCATGGCACTCCCGGTATACACTATTTACCTTATCATTTGATTAGATATACACTTAGCATTACCAGTACTAACTATCTACCCTATCATTTATTAGGTATATACATTTTTATCTACTTTATAATTAGATTAGATATCTACATTTTTATCTATGTTCATAATTGCAGGCTAGGTGTCTAGCTTTCATATAGTTCAGTGGAACATATCCATTTATTTTCTGCATTTTTGTACATGACACGTTTATAGGTAAGATCCAGGCACACATATACAGTCCCTGATCTAATCATTTTGCAGTATATTGTTTAAAGTTTTTTGTCCATCCATGTATATACTACTGCCAGTTTTTTCTACTATCGACATTACATCCTTTCAGTATGCTAATTAGTGTGAGCAGTATAGGCATTTAGTGATTATTCAGGTGTGCACAGGTTTAGTTTGAGGGCGTTGTTGTATTTTTTAACCTATCACATTTGTTTGAAGTGTTTTTAAACAGGTGTGGGGCTCAGCACTACAGGCTATGACTACGGATCATTTCCGAAACATGTAAGCCAGTTAGTGCTGCGCCCTCAGCACCTTCCACATCGTCTTTGCTGTGCATCTCCATGTTTGATTTTATTTGAACCAAGAATAAAGGATTTATTTTATGCTACTGGGACTTCCTTTCTTTGATCTTTTCACTTTCCAGTACACCGGTAGCATTGGCTGAGTATGGGACATTGATTATAAGTTTGGAGCAAGTATGATGACCATCTGTGTTTAGCCATATACTTACGGTCCTGGTGACCGCTGTTTTCAACACTAAGTCTCACCGTGTTACGGAGCGGAGCAGGGGGGGAGGAGCAACTTACACAATACCAGGAAGTACTGCGGCTGGGATAAGTTGAGGCGGTAGAGGTACACTGCTTCGTCCCGGCGCCTTCCGGAGAATTTGCCTTGTTCCTGATTAGAGCCTTACCTGCACGGAGTGTGGCGGATGTGAAGCGGCTGAGGTCTGCCATAAGTACCCCCAATCCGCACAACACGGGTGAGTGAAGTTTAACGTAACGTTTTATTTGGTTTGCCTAAGAGTGCCAGTTACTAGTTACAAGCATTGCAATTGTTTATTAGACAAAGTATTATTTGCCTGTTCAGAGCAATTACCTGGGGCAGCTCGCAACCAATAGACATTTCTCATCATTCTGTTCTACACATATTGGCAACACATTTGGTGCACATACTTTGAATTTTTTCGAAACAGTTAAAGTTTGAACGGCTGGCACTACAATAAGAGTTTCTCTTTATCTATTAGTGCAAAATTATCCTTACGTTATTAAACCTTACATTATTAAACCTAAAGCTTAGAATAATTTTATTTAAATTCTTTAATTATTATTTAAAGGGATATTTCTGAGGTTATTTTAGTAAATAGTGAAACTTATAAACAACTCTATGTGTTTGATCTATAGTAGAGGTTTGGTGTGTTCAAATATCACTTGTGTCAAACTTGAAAAAGTGTAAATATAAACACATGACATTTGACATTACTGGGATTATAATCCCTAGTACTAGATAGTAACCTTACTAGGCGTGAATACCTTCAAAAAACTGTTTAATAAATAAATTTGGGGAACACTGTGTATCTAACTCTCAATATACTGAAGTAAAGGTAGTCTAACAGAAAACTTTTCTTTTATCAGAGTAGAATTGTGGTGGCAGGATATAGCCAAAGTAATAAAGGGGGATAATTAGCTAGACATTTATCACCAATTGGGCATGGGAACTCAGAGTCCCACTGTGTAGGTCAAAGGGTAAGATGAGTTTAATATCCCACATTATTCCCAATGGTTAATTAAATCATACATAGAGTTGAGACCTGAGGGATATCTTGTTTGCAATTTAAATATCCAAAAAATCTCACGTTTGGAAAGAATTTTGTCCCTATCCCCCCCTCTTGGCAATTTCATGGTTTTTCAATACACGTCCAGCGAAAAGTATCTGAACTTTTGCCATGTAAATTGGTAAAATGTTGGACAAGGGGGGTAGTAGCTGTACCCATCCTGATACTTGAAAGGTGCTCTCTAATTCTAGACCTGACCTCTCGGGTCGTAAGGCCTACATACTGTTTTGCACACAATGTGCAAGTGGCTAGGTAGATGGTGTAGGTAGACCTGCAATTAAGACACATGTTTTTTGTGTACACTTGTCCTGTGACTGTGGAGAAAAAAGTGCTCCCTGTCTCCACCTTTTCACAGGCCACACAGTCTCGAAAGTGACATTTAAACATGCCTTTCTGTGTTAGTTGCGGATACCGTATTACCTATGGTTTTACTGCGACGGTATGTGAAGTGGCAAGATTTAACAGATAAATCGGCTAGATCTTCATCTGCCTTAAGCATATCAAAATGCTTTTTGATAATTTCACATACCTGTGGGAATTGTTCCGAATGATCGGTGACAAAGAAAAGCTCATTACCAGTAGCCACCTTATTTTTACTTTGATTTTTGTGTTTGGGGTTTAATAGACTTTTCCTGTCTATATAATAACGTTTTAAACAAATAAACTGTATCTTTATGATGCCCTTGAATACAGCCTTTGGGTGGCAACTATTGGCGTGTAGCAGGGTGTTGCCTGAGATGGGCTTCCTATACACCGTAGTGCGGACCCTCTCTCCTGCAGTTCCCAAAAGAGTGACATCAAGGTAGCTGATACCTGTGCGGTTTGATTCTGAGGTGAAGCTCAGCCCCAGGTCATTGGAATTAAGTGAGGCTACAAAATCCATTAGTTCACTTTCTGTTCCCTTCCAGATAAACAGGAGGTCGTCAATGAACCTCCTGTAAAAAACTATATTCGAGCAGAGGGGGTTCCCACCTCCAAAGATGTGGTCCTGCTCCCACCAACCCACGAAAAGGTTGGCGTAAGAGGGGGCAAACTTGGCCCCCATTGCAGTCCCACAAATCTGGAGGTAGAAGACCCCCTCAAACTCGAAATAGTTATGTGAAAGCAAAAACTCAGCCACCTGTGACACATATTCACAGTAATCTGGATCATCACCAAAGTACTTATTGAGAAAATACGATACTGCTTGTAACCCTTTGTTGTGGGGTATGGAGGAGTATAAAGATTTCACGTCAACCGTGAGCCAAATATATTCCTCTTTCCACTCCAGTTCTTCCAGCAATTTTAAGATGTGCATTGTATCCCTTACATAGCTCCAAAGTTCTAATACCATTGGTTGTAGAATTTTATCCAACCATTCTGAGGTATGTTCTAGGAGCGAACCTATGCCGCTGACAATGGGTCTGCCAGCTACATTGTCCAGAGATTTGTGGACCTTGGGCAATAGGTTGAAGACTGGAGTGGTAGGGTTGGCTATTAGAAGATAGTTGGCAGTATCTTCATCAATAAAGCCTCCCTCTACACCATCATCCACCAAACTGGTTAGTTTTTTCTTGAAAAGCGCAGTGGGGTCTGAATTCAAAATTCTATAATCATTGGTGTTGTGGAGTTGTCTGTGGGCTTCTTTAATGAAATCATCCTTATTCATTATTACCACAGATCCCCCTTTGTCAGCAGCCCTAATCACCAAAGTGGGGTTATTACTTAGTGCAGCTAGGGCTTCTCTTTCCCCCACAGTGAGATTCTGTTTCCTTTTAGTATCAACATTAGCAAAATACAATTTATTTAAATCTGCCTCAATTCTGCTCTGAAATCTCTCAATGATTGTGCCCCTACTCTGAATAGGGTAAAATTTTGAAGGGCCCTTAAACCTAGGGGACTTGAACTGAGTAGAGACTATATTATCAGGAGCAGTATTGTCCAATGCCTGCAGTGTAGATAGTCCACAAAGGTCCTGGAATTCCAGGTCATCAACCTCATTGTGGTTTCTGTTGTTTAACCGTTCACATTGGACATTACTCTCGGCATTGTAGGTAGTCTGGACCTTGGCAAAATGTTTTTTAAGTGTAATTTTTCTTACCAATTTATTTACATCTATCAAGGTGTTAAATAGATTGAAATTGTTTGTTGGTACAAAGCCAAGGCCCAAACTGAGTACCCTCTGTTCTATGGGGTTAAGACTATGTGAGGAGAGGTTAATTACTGATACCTCGTCTGTCTTTGGGTTCTCTTCAATGCATACCCCCCTTTGTTTGCTCCTCTGGCCCCTTCTCCCCCCCCCCATCGCCTTGCGGGGGGGGGGAAGGGAAAAAACCTGACGTAGTTCAGCATTTTCTGTCCTGTTAGGGGCTTCCTGGAAATGTGATGTATCAATAGTTTGGGGAATGTACCTAGAGGGAGGCATGGAATTTTTTAGTATAGGGGGAGGTAATGTATTAGATTTGTCCCTAGGACCTGACGCCTCATGCGGCTGTTCCAAGGGAATAAATTTACTCTGAGTTTGGCCAGCTAAGTGTGCTGATCTAGGGTGTGAGGAACTAGGGTGTACTGAAGTATCCTCCTCACCTGATGTAGAGCTCTCTCCACCTGAATCTGCCTCACTATCTGAGAAGCGAATTCTTCTCTGTTGCCTTCCTCTTCCCCTACCTCTGCGTCTACCCCTAAAGCCTCTCCCTCTGTTGGAAAAACCTGTATTTAAATTCTGCTCTCTGTATTTTTGGTTTACTTTTTACTACACTTCATACTGTCTAGGCACACAGTGGTTTATCACAATAGGGAAAAGATTCTCTTGTTACATTTATCCACGGGGTCTTGTAGGTCAGGCCCACCTTTCTCTCTCCCTCCCACTTGTGTGCTTGGGTCAGGTTTTGCAGGATTTGTTTGCAGCAGCAATATTTGAAACTTCTGATGTATCTCAGGTTATGGGGATAGTGCTTGTAATATTTATTAAATGATTACTAGGTAGGTATTTTGAATACTACTAAGTATACACAGAATTGCCTTAGGTATATTCAAGTTACAAATCACAATCTATTATGTTGCAAGCTTACTAAATTATTGTTGCCCCCTGGATTATATTGTTCCACCAAATAAAGGGCTAGTAAATTGTAGCTTATAACATATGATTCATGAGAGAATGTGAAAATATGCCGAGCGCTATATAGCTTAGTTCAATCTAAGCTCTAGTTAGAGGCAAATCCTTTGTTTCGTATGTATTAGCTTGTGCTAATTGTTAATATTCTAATACCACCTAAAGTTGTAACACACAACCACTTCGAGATAAACAGAGCCTTTCTCTGTATTAAACACTAACAACCACCGGACTGAAGCTAGTTTGTATTACTGTGTCTGGCTAGATTCGGTTTAAGTATTTATAGTAGTTTTGGTATTTAGCGTAAGTACATGTATCTAGGCATAAGAGCCTTTTGCGACTAAGTCTATATAATTGTTAATATTCTAATACCACCTAAAATTGTAACATACAACCACTTCGAGATAAACAGAGCCTTTCTCTGTATTAAACACTAACAACCACCGTACTGAAGCTAGATTGTATTACTGTGTCTGGCTAGACTCGGTTTTAGTATTTTAGTAGTTTTGGTATTTAACGTAAGTACATATATCTAGGCATAAGAGCCTTTAGCGACTAAGTCTATATTTTTTCTATTAATTCAGCATGCTGTTATTTTAATAGTTATACCACAAGTGAGGCTAATTAAAAAAAGGAGACCCCTGACGCGGCGTTTCACTAACGCTCCTTGAGTGTTGAATAATAAAAATTGACATATTACATTTACAACACTGTATAACACTCAAGTAGTAATATTATACATTCTATTATCATAATAAGGTTCCAACCTTCTCCTCTCAGTACATAGTCTCTACTCAGTTCAAGTCCCCTAGGTTTAAGGGCCCTTCAAAATTTTACCCTATTCAGAGTAGGGGCACAATCATTGAGAGATTTCAGAGCAGAATTGAGGCAGATTTAAATAAATTGTATTACGCTAATGTTGATACTAAAAGGAAACCGAATCTCACTGTGGGGGAAAGAGAAGCCCTAGCTGCACTAAGTAATAACCCCACTTTGGTGATTAGGGCTGCTGACAAAGGGGGATCTGTGGTAATAATGAATAAGGATGATTTCATTAAAGAAGCCCACAGACAACTCCACAACACCAATGATTATAGAATTTTGAATTCAGACCCCACTGCGCTTTTCAAGAAAAAACTAACAAGTTTGGTGGATGATGGTGTAGAGGGAGGCTTTATTGATGAAGATACTGCCAACTATCTTCTAGTAGCCAACCTTACCACTCCAGTCTTCAACCTATTGCCCAAGGTCCACAAATCTCTGGACAATGTAGCTGGCAGACCCATTGTCAGCGGCATAGGTTCGCTCCTAGAACATACCTCAGAATGGTTGGATAAAATTCTACAACCAATGGTATTAGAACTTTGGAGCTATGTAAGGGATACAATGCACATCCTAAAATTGCTGGAAGAACTGGAGTGGAAAGAGGAATATATTTGGCTCACGGTTGACGTGAAATCTTTATACTCCTCCATACCCCACAACAAAGGGTTACAAGCAGTATCGTATTTTCTCAATAAGTACTTTGGTGATGATCCAGATTACTGTGAATATGTGGCACAGGTGGCTGAGTTTTTGCTTTCACATAACTATTTCGAGTTTGAGGGGGTCTTCTACCTTCAGATTTGTGGGACTGCAATAGGGGCCAAGTTTGCCCCCTCTTACGCCAACCTTTTCATGGGTTGGTGGGAGCAGGACCACATCTTTGGAGGTGGGAACCCCCTCTGCTCGAATATAGTTTTTTACAGGAGGTTCATTGATGACCTCCTGTTTATCTGGAAGGGAACAGAAAGTGAACCAATGGATTTTGTAGCCTCACTTAATTCCAATGACCTGGGGCTGAGCTTCACCTCAGAATCAAACCGCACAGGTATCAGCTACCTTGATGTCACTCTTTTGGGAACTGCAGGAGAGAGGGTCCGCACTACGGTGTATAGGAAGCCCATCTCAGGCAACACCCTGCTACACGCCAATAGTTGCCACCCAAAGGCTGTATTCAAGGGCATCATAAAGGGACAGTTTATTTGTTTAAAACGTAATTGTTCAGAACCTGTTAACTTTGAGAGGCAGGCTATTCGACTTTCCCAGAGATTGCATTCCAGGGGCTATAGGAAAGATTCAATAGCCTCAGCACTGGATGAGGTAAGGAATATAGACAGGAAAAGTCTATTAAACCCCAAACACAAAAATCAAAGTAAAAATAAGGTGGCTACTGGTAATGAGCTTTTCTTTGTCACCGATCATTCGGAACAATTCCCACAGGTATGTGAAATTATCAAAAAGCATTTTGATATGCTTAAGGCAGATGAAGATCTAGCCGATTTATCTGTTAAATCTTGCCACTTCACATACCGTCGCAGTAAAACCATAGGTAATACTGTATCCCCAACTAAAAATAATACCCACAAAAATCAGGAGTCTTCCTGGCTGACCCAGAAAGGCATGTTTAAATGTCACTTTCGAGACTGTGTGGCCTGTGAAAAGGTGGAGACAGGGAGCACTTTTTTCTCCACAGTCACAGGACAAGTGTACACAAAAAACATGTGTCTTAATTGCAGGTCTACCTACACCATCTACCTAGCCACTTGCACATCGTGTGCAAAACAGTATGTAAGCCTTACGACCCGAGAGGTCAGGTCTAGAATTAGAGAGCACCTTTCAAGTATCAGGATGGGTACAGCTACTACCCCCCTTGTCCAACATTTTACCAATTTACATGGCAAAAGTTCAGATCCTTTTCGCTGGACGTGTATTGAAAAAATCATGAAATTGCCAAGAGGGGGGGATAGAAACAAAATTCTTTCCAAACGTGAGATTTGTTGGATATTTAAATTGCAAACAAGATATCCCTCAGGTCTCAACTCTATGTATGATTTAATTAACCATTGGGAATAATGTGGGATATTAAACTCATCTTACCCTTTGACCTACACAGTGGGACTCTGAGTTCCCATGCCCAATTGGTGATAAATGTCTAGCTAATTATCCCCCTTTATTACTTTGGCTATATCCTGCCACCACAATTCTACTCTGATAAAAGAAAAGTTTTCTGTTAGACTACCTTTACTTCAGTATATTGAGAGTTAGATACACAGTATTCCCCAAATTTATCTAACAGTTTTTTGAAGGTATTCATGCCTAGTAAGGTTACTATCTAGTACTAGGGATTATAATCCCAGTAATGTCAAATGTCATGTGTTTATATTTACACTTTTTCAAGTTTGACACAAGTGATATTTGAACACACCAAACCTCTACTATAGATCAAACACATAGAGTTGTTTATAAGTTTCACTATTTACTAAAATAACCTCAGAAATATCCCTTTAAATAATAATTAAAGAATTTAAATAAAATTATTCTAAGCATTAGGTTTAATAATGTAAGGTTTAATAACGTAAGGATAATTTTGCACTAGCAATACTATTGTTTTAGTCACCATGGTTATCTGTATCTATTGTCACAGGAAAGGAATTGGTTAAATTCATGAATCAATGTTGTTTAACCATTATCCAATAGGAGTCAATGTCCATTTCTTTTAAAAGGGCAGGGTTTTACCTGCAAAAACAAGCAGCTTTTGATAACGGCAACAGCCGAAACATGTCAGCAGCTGTAGGAGCTGACTCCTATTAGGAGAATGGCACCCTGTTGTTGTTCTTTTTATTTTGGAATTCAATAAAGGTTACTTTTATATAACTGGACTGGTGCTCCGCTACATTTTTTGTTTATCCTATAATTTTGATGGAGCATGCAAATGAAATAAAATATATAATTATCTATGATTAATAATTAAATGTGATTGTCTGTATTTTGAAAATCCGGAAAAAAAGCATAGTGCATGGAACATTTAATAGTTCTCATGTGTGTATCGCTTGATGATTGTTGTGTACATTTATACAAAATATCAACATGTGCTAGCCATGTTCTGAAGCACAAAGGTGTATGCTAAGAAGCTTTGAGATTCTAATATTAAAATAACAAATATATATATATATATATATATATATATATATATATATATAATATATTAGGAGTCCATTCTAAGTTTTATTTAAATGGAATGCTTCATCATAGTCATGATCAGAATATTTTGGAAAAATACACATTTAATGACGTATGAATTAGTCAATGGACTTACCAGAACCCTGCAAAGGCAGTTCTGTGTCAGCGCTGGATCCCTACGAGTCTGTCACAATAACTAGATCTATTAATGATATAAATAAATATTATGTAATAATAATATAATAATAATATATAAAATATTTGTACATCATATATATATATATATATATATATATATATGTGACGCATATATAATACACGTAATCCGTTAAATATTAATATATTTTGTTGACATTTGAACTAGATTGTATTTTTACTCACGATAGTAAATATAATCATCACATTAGTAAATGTTTATTACACATTTGGATGTTTAATATTGTTTAAGTGTCAGGGTTTTTCCCCTGCTTTGTTTGCCATGTGCTGCTGGCAGCCATTTTGCTTACCTTTTCTTGCAGAGTGTGTGATGCTGCTCATTTCCTGCACGCCCTCTTATAGCCAGACTGTTGTACATCATCCGTGTGAAACAGGTTGCAGTCTCAGAATTGTGATGTCATCACTTATTATTTAAAGGGCTTCTGTTCGGTATGCTTTGCCCTTGTGTTGTCTCAGACCTGTTTGTGAGTTCCTGTTCCTGTGTATTACCTGGCTATCTGACGTCCCTCCTGGTTCCTGACTTGACTCGTCTGACTACTAGCTTTGGCTCCTGACTCGGCTCGTCTGACTACCAGCTCTGGCTTTGACTACTGGCTTGTTATTTGACTTGTGGACTTTTTTATTATTTCTTTGTTATTAATAAAGGTGTGATTATTTTTGCACTTCTGGTCTCAGTCTGATTCCTGGCACCCTGACATTACGCAAGGGCCATGAATCCTGATGGTGATAATAATCCACCTTTACCTACCATCATTTCCAGGATGGACGAACAGGATCACTGCTTGGATCAATTTGCAGTAGCCCTGCAAACCCTGCTGACTCGCACTGCACATTTGGATCAGAGTGTCCCACAAGTTATGGCTGCTCCTGTTTCCGCTGCTGCACCTAGTCCTACCAGGAGCATGTCCGGTTTTGCACCTTTACCTCAGCGATATGGAGGCAATCCTATTCAGTGCAGAGGGTTTTTGAACCAGGTTGCTATTTACTTTGAGATGTTACCTCAGGCATTTCCCTCTGAGAGAGCTAAGGTGGGATTTCTCATCTCGTTACTCTGACACAGCTCTTGCCTGGGCTAATCCCTTTTGGGAGACTAATAAACCTGTGATTTCAAATTACCGTGAATTTGTGTCATCCTTTCGAAGGGTATTTGATGTTCCGGCTCGCTCCTCCTCTGCTGCTAAACATCTCATGTCCATTCAGCAAGGTACGAGATCTGTTGCTCAGTATGCAATTAAGTTCCGTACACTTGCCACAGAGGTAGGTTGGAAGAATAAAGCCCTTGTTGCCACCTTCTTTCTTGGGCTCTCTAATGCGATTAAAGACAAAGTTGCTGCCAGAGATTTACCAGAGGATCTCGAGGCATTGGTGTCTTTTTTGATCCTAATTGACATCAGACTCAGAGAGAAGCCCTCTTTCAAGGAGCGCTTGCGGAAGCCTCCTGCTCCGTTGTCTCCTACTGTCAGGATTTCTGCTTACCTGAGTTATGTACCTTTAATTCTCCCTCACTGTGAGTCATCTAGTTCTGCCCACAACTCATTAAAACTACCGCGCTCACAAACCTTCTTGCTTAGTGTTTTGCTTGCTGTTACTAGTAGCAGCTGCTGCCTTCTGAGCTAAACCTGTCGGATTACAAATTTCATAGTGAACCGCTATCATCTTTTGTTAATTCCTCTGATGTAACCTCTCATGTGGATTTGCAACTTTGTTTCATGTTTGTCATGATACTTTACATTCAAAACTAACTCTTACACAGTTCCCTGTCAATCTCCTCCGAAGTAATTCTCCCCCGGCTCGCAGGACAGCACTCCAAAAATCTTCACACTGAATGTACTAAATACTGACTTTACCATTGCTGAAGATATTCTAATCTTGTTCCAACTGACAGAGAAAGCGAATAACTAGCCGTTGGTTTGTGCCTGACGTCAGCAGCAGAGCTGTGCAAGGGAGATTACAAAAAACTCCTCCTCCAATCTCCCTTTACATTTCCAAGGCTTGCAGTCAAACAGCATCTCCCTCACCACCTCATAGCAGTACAGCTCCTTCTCCTCAATTTTTAGTACAGTTCTAATATCTGCTTTAGCCACGATGAACCAGGGAGTGCGTTACAACTTAGCTTCCGATCATACATTACAACCTCTCAGCATTTGTATATAACTGTCAGCATTATACTGGCCAATAACTTAACCTCAAGTACTCTAATTACAAAAATGCTAAGGGGCAAAGTCTAAATAAGCTACAGAGTCTTCTCTTCCACAAGGCTTCTTATTCTAGCAAATTCATACTCATCCCTGTTTGCTGATTGCACTTTCATAATTCATAGTGTATATCAAGTTTGGAGGTGAAACATCTACACATATTCTAATTATCTGCAGTTGTGTTCCACAACCCTGTTACATACCATTAACCTACATGTTCGTTACCACCCATGCCTCCCTCTCCTCCCATGCCTCCTGGTCCTGAGTCACCAGGTACTGCTGAGTCAATGCAGTTAGGATTCACGTGTCTCTCTGCGGCAGAGAGGGCCTTTAGGAGGAGGGAGGGGCTCTGCCTCTATTGTGGGTTACAGGGCCCCATTTTAAAGTCTTGTCCTACACGGCCGGGAAACGCTCGCACCTAAGGTCCTGTCGGGGGCAGACCTTGGATGGTTTATCCTCGTCCCCGGAACCGCTAAAGGAGAAACCTTTGGTCACGGTTGTCCTTTCCTGGGTGGACTCCTCCATAGTCACCCAGGCTCTTGTTGACTCCAGTGCTGCGGGCTATTTCATTGACAGTGCTTTTGTATCAAAGCACTCCATTCCTGTATTGCCTCGGTCCGTTCCGCTTGCTATTGAGGCCATTGATGGCAGGCCCCTTCAGCTCGCACTCGTTACTCACAAAACCACTCTGTTATCCATGGCTGTTGGGGCTCTCCATTTTGAAAACCTCCAGTACCAGTTGATTAACTCTCCGCATTTTCTGGTTGTTCTGGGTTATCCCTGGCTCCAAAAGCACAATCCCAGTCTCGACTAGCGCAGGTCCGAAATTTTGTCATGGTCTCTGCAATGTATTTCCACTTGTCTTCGGAAACCAGTCAAAGTCTTGTGCACTTCTTTGGTATCTCAGTTGCCAGATGAGTACCGAGAGTTTCTAGACGTTTTTGACAAGGTTTGTGCCAGTACGTTGCCTCCTCACCGGTCTTAGGATTGTGCCATAGACCTGCAACATGGAGCCATTCTTCCTTGGGGCCGGGTTTACCCTCTATCTGTTGCGGAGAATTGTGCAATGGAGGAGTATGTTGCCGATGCTCTGTCGCGGGGGATCATCCGCAAGTCCAGCTCTTCTGTAGGGGCTGGCTTCTTCTTTGTGAACAAAAAGGGTGGCGAGTTAAGAACATGCATCGATTATAGGGGTCTTAATCATCTTACCATTAAGAATGCTTACCCTATTCCGCTCATTACGGAACTCTTTGACCGCCTCAAGGGAGCTACTGTCTTTTCTAAACTTGATTTGAGAGGAGCTTACAATCTTGTTAGGATTAAGGAGGGCCACAAATGGAAAACAGCATTTAACACCAGGAGCATTATGAATATCTTGTAATGCACTTTGGCCTATGTAATGCTCCTGCTGTTTTTCAGGAATTTATTAATGATGTCCTATGAAATATGTTGCAACAGTGTGTTGTGGTGTACTTAGACGACATCCTCATACACTCACCCACACTTGAGGCTCATCGTTATGATGTCACACGGGTACTTCAGAGACTACGTGAGAATGGCCTGTTTTGTAAACGTGAGAAATGTGAATTCCATCAGACTCAAGTAACCTTCCTAGGTTATGTGATCTCCGTTGCCGGGTTCTCCATGGACCCTGACAAGTTATCTGCTGTTCTGCAGTGGCCTCACCCAGTTGGTCTTCGGTCTATTCAACATTTTTTGGGGTTCGCCAATTATTATAGAAAGTTTATTAAAAACTTTTCTTCTGACAGGTGGGATGTCCTAGGAGGAGGAGCTTGTGCATAGGCTGTGGTGTGCAAGCTACCAAACCCTGCAGCTAACCCACTGGTGTTTTTTTGCCCCGGGAACCTCACGGATTGAGGGGAAGACTGCAGTTGGCCTGTCGCTGCCTTGAAGGACTGGAGGTGAACATAGGAGATTCTGTGAGTAAGGCCTCCTAAGGTTCAAGAACATCTTCAGCAGTCCCCCCTCCCACTGGTGTTGTGTGAGTGGGGTGGATAGTGTGACCTCTGATAGCGATCACTGTAAGCGGACCCACACTCACCCCGTTATGGCCCCGGCTCACTGGTTGGTAATTCAAAGTAACCTGACAAACAGCCCTTTTTCTGCATTGATTGCATTTGAAGGTTTAACCCCTCGGTTGTTTGCCCTACCCACGGGTGCTGCGTGTCGGGGGCTGACACCTGCATATCCACTTTAAGGTTGGTGATAACTCCATTGTGCTTTGTTTGTGCAGCTTCTACCCCCCACCGGTGCTGCGAGGGGGAGCTGGCTGATATTCTTGCTGAATTCGAGGGTTGGAGAGCGACAGCTATACCTGGATAGAGTCGAAGTGAGTGGCTCGGTTTCCTTTGACGGTACAACATATCGGCTCTTGTGTGGCCCCTAACTCCTGGAGGCTGTGACGGTCTAATGGTGTGGCCGGGCTAAGGCACATTGCAGCAGAGGAACTCCGCACTTAACTGAGCCTGGTGAAGCTAAGGGACTGTTCAGACACATCCCATCGTTGGAGGGGTGAGTGTGAGGCAACTGGTGGACTGGCTTTATCTATAATACCTGCCACAAACATTATCCGATGTACTTTGCAAAAGGAGATACTTCCATAACTCTGCAGAAGAGCATATTCTAAAAGTTCTATCTGTATTCCATACATTTTGGTCGAGTACATCCCCCACTTTATATGTTTAGTGCTTTCTCTGTCTAGCTACTCCTGGTGCTTATGATCGAGCTAAAAGGGGGAAAAAAATAGTTAAACAAATTTAAGCTTCTTACATGTTACATAGTATAATTGCTGGTTTATGAGAATTGTTACAATTGAACTTTATGTTCTCAATTTGATCCATGTATGCACGTAAGAGAACTTTATAGTCTGCTGTTTAAATTATTTTGTTCTCTTTCTTTTTTTTTTATTATCCTCTCATGACTTGCCTATTCTCCTGCTGATAACCTGTTGCAATCATATGGGTTTATTAGATAGAAGGATGATGAGTAATTGAGGGGTGAATACATGATGCTCTCTTGAGGGTTTGTCTGTATACAATCTTATCTCTCAGTTATACATCAGAAAGCAAGAGAATTATCACTGTGTCTATGAGAATAAACAATTTAGCTTGTATAAGACGACTTAATAACCAAACCCACAATTAAGCTGCTGTTTACAGACTAAGGCATTATTAAACAAGGGGAGCAATCAAATTAGAGAGGAAGATATCCTTATTAGGTGGGTCTTGTATATAACTGACTGTTCTGACTCAGAGTGAACCTATAGTTTAATAGCCCCCCTAATATAATATTGCAATCTGTCTGATCTCCCATATGTGAAGAGTTGTTGTTTTTTAGCTTTTCAGGGGTTTAACATTATATGGAGCATTAAGTATACACTGGATTTTTTTTTTTTTTTCTCCCTGAAATGTCAATATATTCTCAGATGTGAATCACTAATAGATATCTGGCGAATACATTATTATTGGAATATTCCTGTAAATCTTCTGGGGATTTGGGATTTAGGATCCACATTGGGATTATTGCTAAAACACATTTGATAACCAATAAGGGTTCTTTCGTGAGGAACTCACCATTAATTCATTATTAAAGTTAAAAAAATTTGAGTCTTAACTCCACCTGATAGGGACCTTATTAGACCAAGATCATATATTCTGTATGTTTTAACTAGAGACTATTTGTTTGTTATACTGATTTTGGAATATAAGAGATAGCCTAGATTGGACTTAATAACTGTACTAGCTGAGCTCCTGCCTTACGATCCCACTGCTGTGTAATTCTGCGTGTATAAGTTGCCATATTCTGGACTTATCTTTTCACGGTATCACTTAATCACTTTTTCTTTACTGTGTGATAAAATAGTCCACATTTTCTTCCCCCCGCTTTTTTTTTTTCTCCATCACATCCCGCACGTTTTTTTTCACTATCTGTTTTTTCCTCTTTTCCTCTAACGACACTCAGAGCCTTCTTGTTCGGTCACAGTTTTTTTAGATTGCATTTTTTTCATGGATAAGTACATCACTTCACCATTCCTCACTTCAAAAATCTTATGACCATTCAAGACTCACAATCTCTAGTTGCTAGCATATTAGAAACCATATCCCCTAAATTTGATCTCTTAAAAAATGAAATCAAGCAAGATATCTTATCACTAACAACAGAGGTAAGACGATTTTCTAATAGAAAAGAAGCAGAACAGAGATTCTCAGACCCAGAAGATGTGACAAATTCTTATATTCCTAAGATCAAAGGTAACCAAAGTGAGATACTGAAAATGCAGGCTAAGTTAGATGACCTTGAAAATAGGTCAAGAAGAAATAATATCAGAATCATAGGATACCCAGAATCTAGCCAGCAGGAAGATCTTATGGAACTTATGATGCTTACATTGCCCCAATTGTTAAATATCCCCCCACCTCAAACACGTTTTATCATTGAAAGAGTCCACAGACTGGGGAGATTTATGGATAGCTCTAGAAATCTTGCTAAGCCTAGACCGATCATTGCAAGGTTCCTGAATTTCCTGGACAAAAATACTTTTCTTACAATATTATCGCAAAAATCAACCTGTCCTCTATAATAACACTAAAATATTGCTCGTTCAAGACTTTTCTATTGAGACTTCCTTGAGAAGGAGGGAACTCTCCCCGATCTGTGGCAAAATGATAAAAATTGGGTGGCAAGCTAGGGTCATTTATCCTGCTAGACTTAAATTAACAATGGATGGTCAAATCTTTTTTTTTGACTCTGTAGAAGAGGCAGAGAAAAAGGTAACCGAACATGGGATTAAATTATATTAAGTTGGAATTAAGACTTGTTATGTTCTTAAATATATTTATATTTTTGGTAGATATGGAGGTAAATGTAATAAAGCCCTCCCCCCCTCTTGTTTTTTTTTTGTTTTTTTTTAAATCCTCTCTCATCCAATTTTTTTTTTCCCCCTCTCTGGATAACAATATATGAATAAAAATATTAGATTCACCTCCGGGAATATAGGGGGTATTGTATAACCCATTAAACGAAAAACAATCTTAACACATCTTCAGAGACTCAATACCTCTATTGATTTATTGCAAGAAACACACTTAAATACTAAGGCATCGTTGAAATTAAAAACTTTGTGGGTGGCAGAGATTTTATTTACTCCGTCGCCAAATAGAAATAAAGGAGTTGCTATCCTTTTGGGGAAAAACTTATCTTATCTTAAACTATATACATTTGCCGACCCTGATAGCAGATTTTTAATATTAAAATTGAAAATTGCGAACTCAATATATACCATCTGTAATCTCTATGCTCCCAATATAATTGATCATGGATTCTGGGACTCCCTCCAGGCTAAATTTCTACAGGTAGCAGAGGGCCACGTGATCTTAGCGGGAGATTTTAATATGTCCCCTAGATACCCCTTAGACAGGCTCAGACGTGGTGCATCTAAAAAAAAAACTAAAAAAGATAACTTGGAAACAAAACTATTTAATTCTATTTTTCAAAATCTTGCAGTCAGAGATATATGGAGGGCACAAAACCCGGACACTAGAAATTACACCTGTTATTCAAAAGTTACTAAATAATTTTCAAGAATCGATCTCATGTTAATAAATGATAGCCTTTATCATATTGGCGCCAAATAATCTATTTCAGAAATCTGCATCTCGGATCACGCCATCATAATGCTGGATATCTCAAATGAGAATGCTTGCCCATGAGGATCTCGTTTTTTTTTACCCAAAATATCTTAGCAAAAACTTAAAATTCAGAAGCTGGTTAAAAGACAAATTGGAGGGAGCTTGCCACACTATCTTGTGGCCGCATTTTACCAAGGCTCTGCAGACCAAGTCTAGCTTTTTCCCTTTATATACCATCTTTTCTTTTCTACTTTTGATTTTTTTATACACCTAATCCCTTAGAGATCTTTGTCATCTATATTAGAGGTTCCGTTTTTAACTTGGAGAAGTCTATTGGTGAAATTATTTGTTATGCGCTTTCTACTTCACCGGAGCTTTCGCTGAACTTCCGGTCCTGCTCTTGATGGCCGAGTGAATGGTTTGGGGCAAAAGTTTACTCTCTCTCAGCTCCCACCAGTACTGCTTGGACACTCGCCCCCTGCCTACCCGCAACATCACACTCACGCCACTTACCGACTCCAGCCTCAGAAAGGAGAGCGCAGCAGCTACTGACCGCACCAGAGATCTGATCGAGTGGTGTCAGACACAAGAAGGTAACGAGTATACCACTCCACCGCATCACCTTTCCATAACCTCTCACATCCCCTATAAAGACCAGCTCCTGGTGGTAAGCCACCCGGACCGATCTTAGAGCGGCACCTTATCTTGCAGGGAGCAGGAAGCTCCGTCTCACCGCTCCTTAGGTTAAAGCATACTGGTAGTGTCCCCTCTCAGGTGAAGGCCGCACAGCACATATTAACGGAACTTAAAGATTCCTATTCATGTGAGTTTAACTTTTACAAACAGCCCTGCATCTAAGCACTCACTCTATACTTCTCAGTAACACAACTATCTGCTGGCAGCCATTACACTCTTCATCAGTGAAGCCTGAGGCCTTTCATATTTCCTGTTATTACTCCATCTTACTGCTGGGACTCAGTGACCTTTAAAATTGACTTGCTGCAGTTTTAATTGGGAACTCTATTAGTCAGGAAGATTTTGCCCACCTAACACCCCTAACTACTGATTGATGTAATAGCCCAGGAATAAATAAATACAAACAACTTGAACTATCTCCTGGTTGGGACCTTTCCTGCCCCCCTGCTATTCCCTGCCATTCTCAACTAAATTTCCTTAAAGGATATCTCCCTTTTGTATAAACTTGGGACAATTTTCTACAAACACTGTTGGGGCTGCCTATACCTAAGAATGAACCTCTTAAAGTCCTCCTGCCACGCCAACTCTTTTTTATATGAAGTGAAATTTCCTACCACAGTATCTAACTGCCTTCTCTCCCCCCCCTTTCCCGTCGGCCCTCTTTGCCCACGGGTCATATCCCATAGCACCTTTTCCCCTACTTGCTCGGAAGAGAGCAATCCCCTGGGGAGAGAGGCAACTTTCACAGAAGCACTTGAGGGAGTAGAACTTGCAAAAATCAGGGTGGACAGGAGGTGAGAGCACTACAGGCACTGAGAGATCTATCCCAGAGCATGTCCTTGATTTCAAACCAATAGCTTACTACCTCATGCTGGGCTAAACGCCATTTCCTGGGGGTGCCGGACACATATCCCCTGCTCCACACTCCAATGCAGAATCTTATTTCATTACGATCTACAGGAAGATACTGAACTTACTGGCTTGTCTTATATAAGATGGCCCACTCACAAAGGAAGAAACAGAAACACAGTGGCCTACCAAAGCGGACCCTTTTGGATCATTTCTCTAACAAGAACTCATATGAACAAGACATGTCTGATGAAGACTCAAGGGACTCAATCACTTCCACTAAAGAGCCTCCCAGGGCTTTATCCCACTCTACAGAGAGAGCAGTTCATTCTTCTTCTTCTATACTTGAATCCATTAAGGAACTATCAAACAAGATGGACTCCCATTACTCATCTTTAAAACATGAGCTCAAGACCTCTGTCTCCAAGCTGAAGAGAGACATATCTTTGCTTGGGGAGAGAACAGAATCGTTGGAAAAAAAACAGGAAGATCTACATGTGGACCACTCCAACCTGCTAGTTTATGCTCAGTCGCTGGCCGAAATGATCTCGGGTTTAGAAGCCAAGATAGCTGACGAAGAGGATAGATCACGTCATAACAACCTCAGGATCAGAGGTGTTCCTGAGGACATTGGCCCGACTGATTTACCCAACCACCTGCAGGCCCTTTTCACAGAACTCCTGGGCTCTACTACTCCGCAGGAAAACCTTATCGATAGGGCTCATAGAGCTCTTAGGCCGAGGGGTGCCCCTTCGGGGTCGGCGAGAGATGTGATTGTACGCCTGCATTACTTCACGTTTAAAGAGAGAGTGCTCAGGGCGTCATTCCAGAATAAAAACCTGAAAGATCCGTTTCAAGACATACAGATCTTTCCAGATCTTTCATCTCACACTTTATCTAGGAGACGACTATTTCATCAGGTCACCTAATGTCTTTGCAACAACAATATTAAGTACAGGTAGGGGTTTCCTGTTCGTTTATTCTTCCAATTCAATGATACATCATACACTATCACAACCCTGGAACAGAGTTTCCAGATACTGCAATCTCTGAAACTCCTTCCACCTGATAACCAACCTTCTGACACCCAGGAAAATGCTAAGAAGCTCAACGCCACTGCTCCCGCTTGGCGGCCATTACCTCAGGCCTTCAGTTTTCAGTCTTCCAGGAGAGACTCCTCACTACCACCCCCTAAGGGACCTTAACTGTAGGAATGGAGGAACAAGTTTGTACACACTCTACATATTGCTGCTGAACTCTACCGAGCCTCCGGCTCCTTGGTTTCTCTTTCATCACCCACTTTACTTATGTCTCTTAACTACGGCATTATCCATATGTCGGTAAAGACTGACATCTCAGGACACTCAGTTACCAGAGACTTGGAGAAAATGGATGGGTAATATAATGTATCTATATTGCTGTTAGATTCTAACTGCTCAGTCTTTATTGTTTGATGTTTACTGTGTTCCAAGTTATGTTATTTTATATCTTATTTGCACCCACTACAACTGTGAAAATTGATGTCTGCCCTACCCTCCTGAACTGTCCCCTAAATCTGACATACAATGACCAATAGGTAGGTTCATAGAGATATGGTTAGTTTCTACTTCAAGATATTATTTTGGGAAGGTTTCCCCTAGTCACTCCACTTATACCTAGAGACCTAGACCTCTAGCGTACTCTGCCTTACACCCTCCCGAGTCGATTAACTCCTCTATAACCGGAGATGATTATGTACCTATAAGAAATTGTTAAAAATCCCAACCTCCCTGTTTTATTCTCTCTTATCATTGTTCTTAGTATATTGTAGTTTTAGACCAACTGCATACAAAATTCTAGGTTATGGCGTTAGCATGCGCCTTCACCATCATGATTCTAATATCCCGTATCCCCCCCCCTTCATTTTATCATTTTAGCACTGAGATTAAAATCTTGAATCTTAAATGTTAAACTATATTTACTCCCTCCCCTACCAGCTATAATTATATGGGACACCATACAGATTCAGATGGAAATGAGTTTTGTGTATTTAGAGAAACTTGCTTTGTTTGTTTAATGCCTAGACTCTATATTATAAGACATACCCCATATACATGGGTAATGACTTCATCTTTCTAAGTAGCCCTCTCTAGAATTCATATATGTGTGGGCTTAGCTCGAGTTTTGAAATCTCTGACTGAAATGTTTGAAATGTTATATACGTTTGTATTGTTGTACCTTTTTGATATATTGTTTACATATTATCCTTCATTGCCTCTTTACTGATAGAGTTCTTTCTCTCTTTATTTGCATCTTCCCTCTTATACTTCCGCACAAGGGGTGGAGTGGGGTCCCGGCTTCGGCACCCCCCTCCTCTCTTTATCAGGCTCTAATCTTTCCTCCCCCTCTCATTAGGTGTAGTCTCATTAGGACTTTTGAGGACCTTTAGCCCCGAAGTTACTGATATAGTTACTATAGCCACCACCTTGTATACCATTCTCCTTACCTATCTCCCTTTACATTTCTCTTATTTTTTTTTTTTCTTTTCTGTCTCTTTTTCCCTTCTTGTCTTGGTCTGCCCCTTTCTATTTGCGCCACACTACCTGTAATCTAAAAATCCATTATCTAAGCAACTCTAGTCCCCCATTACCCCCTCTCCCTTACTCCCCTTTACCCCCCAATACACAAGCGGCTTTTGCCCGCTGCATCCCCTAGCCCACAGAGTGGGCATTTTCAGATTTAAGATTGATAATTTTTATACCCTCATAGTTCACTACGTTAGGACTCGGAGGAACTTGGACTCATACCCACAATGTCACGACTGCAATTCATAACTCTTAACACTCAAGGACTTAACTCCCCGACTAAACATAGCCTACTACTTAAAATGCTCCTACGCAACAAAATTGATTTGGCCTTCATTCAGGAGACACATTGGTTAGCTAACACTGGTACCACATACACTTACAGAAAATTCCCCATAGTAGTTACAGCATCTTTTTATTCTAAGTCAAGAGGGGTTGCAATATTAGTCAGCTCCTCAACCTCATATGAGCCCATTTATATAGAACAAGACCCGCAGGCACGTTTTATAATTCTAATTTGCAAACTTAACTCTCAGATATTTACCTTGGTAAATGTCTATGCGCCCAATTCAGGTCAAATTAGATTCCTTAGACATTTACTGGAGTCAGTGTCGGCTTTGACCCAGGGAAAATTGGTTTGGGGAGGGGACTTTAATCTCATTTGGGACTCGCTGATAGACGGATCAGGTCCTCCAATTTCCACATCTGAGAGGGCATTACACCCCCTGTCAGCAGCCTTCCAAAGCTTATTTAAACAGTACGATTTGTATGATGTGTGGAGAGCGGTCCATCCGAACAGACGAGAATTCACTTTCTACTCAGCCCCCCATAAATCCCATTCTCGGATTGATTTCTTTTTTTTAGGTTTTCGCCTTTTAGACACTGTCTCTGATGCGACAATCTCAGCGATCTCGTGGTCAGACCACGATTCCTTGACAATGACCCTAGGTGAACGTTCCCCCCATTCAGCAGTAATTACGTGGTGCCTTAAACATTTTCTTGTCACTTCCCCTATGATTAGAGAGGAAACTCTAGCAGTAATTGCTGACTTCTTGATTAAAAATCGTACTCCTCTACTTTCAGAGGAAGTAGTTTGGGCCACCCTAAAGGCATATCTTAGAGGATTCTATATAGAAGAGGCCTCCCAAATTAGGAAGGCCCAGGGAGCCTCGCTTGCGTCTCTTAATTGCCAACTCAGAACACTGAAGCTCGAACTCTCTATTGCTTACTCCGCTCCAACAAACTCTCGAATTTCAGAAATCGCCAAACAGATAAAGACCTTAGAAGTTAATAAAACTCAGTCCGCTTTAGAAAGACTCAAGCACGTCTACTATCATAATTGTAATAATGCTTCTACGCTATTAGCTAGGAAACTAAGAAATAGGACGGCCCAAGCCAAAATAACTTCCATCAATTCTAGTAACGGATTTGTTACGTCCCTATCTACAATAGACGAAGCTTTCAAAGACTTCTATCATCAACTTTATAATTTGAGATCTTCTGACCATACTGTAACACTTAATCCAGACAGCATTCATAGATATTTACAAACCCTAAACCTTCCCCAATTGGATCAATCAAATACGGCGGATTTGACATCCCCAATTACTCTTGAGGAAGTATCTTTAGGCATCAGAGACCTCAAAGTAGCAAAATCTCCAGGCCCTGATGACTTTACGAACCAATTCTATAAATCCTATGCACCCCAGATCTCCCCAGTTCTCTGCAGAGTCTTCAATGAAGTACAGAACAAAGGTAGTTTCCAGAATGAATTCCTCGAAGCCTCAATCACCACCATTCTATAGCCGGGTAAGGACCCGCGGGAATGTGGGAGCTACCGCCCGATTTCTTTACTCAATATAGATACCAAAATATATGCTAAGATCTTAGCAAATTGCCTTGCTCGAATTATCTCCACTCTGGTTCACCCAGACCAAGTGGGATTCATACCCCAAAGAGAAGGCCCAAATGCAACACGGTGTGTTCTAGATATTTTGATTGAAAGTGCAAGAGGAGATACACCCACGTTAGCCCTGTCGTTGGACGCTGAGAAAGCCTTTGACAGGGTGAGGTGGGAGTATTTATGGGAAACTCTACGCGTGTTCGGAATCCCAGAGAAATTCATTACATCGGTCCAAGCCCTCTACTCCTGTCCGACCGCCAGAGTTAAGGGAATAGGATTTCAATCCAATAGTTTTGACATATCAAACGGGATGAGACAGGGATGCCCTCTCTCCCCGCTCAAGTTCGCTCTCTCTATCGAGCCACTTGCTCAGGCTATTAGGACAGACCCAGATATTTCTGGCTTCCCGATGGGGTCACTTCAGCATACCATCTCATTATATGCAGATGATGTAACGCTACTGCTTACAGATCTCTCTAGGTCGCTCCCAGCTGTGTTCAAAATCATTTCCAAGTTCAAAACCCTTAGCTATTACAAGCTTAATTTATCTAAAACTGAGGCTCTACATATCAACATTTCAGCACGAGACCTACTCTCTTTGCAGAATAAATATAAATTTCAATGGTCTCCCTGCTCTCTTAAGCTACTAGGTATTCACCTCTGCCCTAGTGTGACCTCAGTCATTTCTAAAAACTCTACAGAGAGACTCCATGAATGGAAAAAACTATTGGATTCCTGGGATTATCGAGAAATTTCCTGGACAGGTAGGATCGCGGCCATTAAAATGTCTTTTATACCTAAGATTACCTACCTGTTTCGTACAATCCCAATTAATGTACCTAGGCCAATTCTCCACAAACTTCAGAGCCTTATCACCTGTTATGTCTGGAAGGGCAAGAAATCCAGAACCTCAAGACAAACCCTACAGAGACCTAGTGACAGAGGCGGACTTGGTATGCCAAATATTATTCTTTACTACCAAGCAGCTCGGCTAACACACCTTATTGAGTGGGGCCATCGGGAGAGCCCAGCCTCCTGGAGGGGGGCCGAACAGTCCCTCCTTCCCCCGGGCTTACGTTTATTTGATCTGCCCTGGGTACCGTCCCATTATTGGAAAAATCTCCACACTACACATCCGGTGATTTTAGACACCCTGCGTTTTTGGGATCAGGTGAGACACTTAAATTTGATTGCCCCCCACCCCTCCCCGAGACAAACTATTGTTAGTGTCCTCTTTTGCCTCCCTGACTCGCACATCTCAAGTTGGAAAATTTTTGATGTGGATTATATCACCGACCTCTACGATCAGTCTAGCGGTATTTCCCATTTAGCAATTTGTAATAAACTACGGATCCCGACTTCTTTGAAATTTGAGACCTTTCGTCTATGCTCCATTGTAAGATCATGGGGATTCCCTAGAAAGAATCCCAGACCAGTTACAGTTTGGGAGCAGATTTGGTCACAACCTCACAAAATTAAGGGAACTTTGTCGTTCCGCTACGAGATACTTCTTGCACGTTTCTTGCAGCATAAAGTTTCACAATACATCGCCTGGGAGACAGAGCTAAACTTCACGGCCAATGCTGACTCCTGGTATAGAGAACTTAAGTCTACTAAAAAACTGTTACATTGCACAACCCTCTGGGAACTGCATTACAAGATCACAGTACGTTGGCATTTAGTACCGGTCACTCTTCATAAGATATATGACTCTCACTCCCCCGCTTGCTGGAGGGGCTGTGGACAACTGGGAACTCAGGCACACATTTGGTGGTTCTGTCCCAAGGTTACTCCAGTTTGGCTCCAGATATCTGACCTTTTGCATTCCTTGGGTATCACCCCTAAGCTAAGCCCCCAAACCTGCCTGATTCATTTGGACTTCCCAACCCTTACCCCGGCACGTAAAGCCCTAACCATTTACATACTAATGTCCACTAAATTAGAAATTGCGAAAGCATGGAAGCAACTCACCCCTCCCACCAATTCACAGATCTTAGCCACTGTCAACTTTCTTTCAAAAATGGAAGCATATTCTCACTCAGCCCTAGATAAACTTGACTTCTATTACAAGACCTGGGCACCCTGGTGGGAAAAATTCCCCAGCTGAAAAGATATAGAGTTATATGAACCTCAGTCGTATCCCCCTTTTCCTTACCGTAGTAGTTATCTTCTCATTCCCTATCTCCTCTTCTAGTTCCTCCGTTTCCTTACCCTTTACCTACCTTTTTTGTATTACTGATGTTATTGCATACTTTTGATATTTTTGTTACCTGCGAAATTTCTCAAATAAAAAATATATTAAAAAAAAAAAGACAAATTGGAGGAATTTTTCCAATTTAATAGTGGCTCAGTGCCGAGTCTCTCAATCATCTGGGAGACGGCGAAAGCAGTATTAAGAGTAGATATTATTGCTTACATGGCAAAAATCAAGCGAGATTCTCGATTAAAGGAGTGACAGGTAACAGCCGCAGTAGTTAACGCGTACAATAGATATTTATGCTCTCCTTCGGAGGAAAACTGTAAAAGGTATATTAGTGTGAACAGAGAACGAGATACCTTTCTAACCTCCTTTACAGAATGTGCAGATTTAAAATACTAAGCCAG
Organism: Bombina bombina; assembly: GCF_027579735.1. NCBI lineage: Eukaryota > Metazoa > Chordata > Amphibia > Anura > Bombinatoridae > Bombina > Bombina bombina. The sequence goes on along the minus strand of NC_069499.1, from coordinate 1,154,596,146 downwards.
GCTATACAAATATGGTAATAAATCAGGCAAACTATTATCTAAGTTGGTGAAAAACTCCAGGCAATCCTCGACAATTGAATCTTTGCAGGTTAACAAGAAGCTACTTACTACACCCGAGGACATTTATGAATCTCTACATCAGTATTATAAAACAATTTACTCTCCCTTTTCTCCGGATATGGCAGCATGCGAGAGATTCTGGGAAAACAACCCTATTACAAGCTCTGAGTTTAACCTTACTTTAAACTCTTCAATATCAGAGCTGGAAGTAATTCAAGCTATACAAGTGCTAAAATTGGATAAAGCTCCAGGCCTGGACGCAATACAAAATTAATTTTATAAGAATCTGGAGTCATCAATCACTCCCCACCTGACGAAACTCTTTAATTATTTTTACAGTGAGAATGCCCAAATTCCTGCTAACTTTGTTGCATTGCATACAATTCTCATACCCAAGCCAGGCAAAGATCCGCGCAATAGAGAATCTTAAAGGCCCATTGCACTCCTAAACACTGATTACAAGATATTCACTTCTATTTTGGAGACTGCAGAAGGGGCTTGCAGAGATCATCCATAGAGATCAAGTGGGGTTTCTTCTTAATCGCAGTTCATCATCTAAAATCAGACAACTTCTTCGGCTCATTGATTATTTTAAAAATACTGAGGAAAGTCTGTCAGAAGATCATCCGGACGCAGCAGTACTAGCAATCGACGCTGATTTAGTCAAAAATATTTGCAGACAGTCTTCTACTAGCCTACTCATACACGGGCGGGAGTTAAATAAAATTAGATTAGAAAAAGGTACTCGGCAAGGTTGTCCGCTCTCGCCACTACTGTTTGATCTGGCAATTGAACCTCTAGCCGTTAAAATTAGACAGCAGATTGAAGGCATTAAAATTTATAAAAAAGAGGTGAAGATGGCCCTATACGCAGATGACTTACTGGTATATATGTCTAACACCTCTTTTAATATTCCAAAACTTCTGGACATAATCTAATTATTTGGCCAATTTTCAGGGTACAAAGTGGATAAATTGAAATCTGAGCTGCTTTGGCTAAGAAAAACTGAGAACTCTTGCATAGATAACCCTTTCAAGACAGTTTCTAGCTCTTTTAAATATCTAGGAATTATTGTGTCGGCTAACCCACAAGATTGGTATGCCTTGAACATCTCTCCAATTCTTCTTCAAGCCACTAATTACATGAGAAACTGGCAGAACCTTCCTCTCTCGATATCAGGGAGTATTGCTCTCTTTAAAATGGTGATCCTACCAAAAATATGTTACATATTACAAAATCTCCCTATTTTGTTGAAATCTTATGATATAAAGAAATTTAACATTGCACTTCGTGGTTTCATTTGGCAGTCAAAAAAACCTAGAATATCTCTTCAGAAACTGTCTCTTACTAACCAATTTGCTGGCCTTGCTCTTCCTGATTTATATCTCTATAATTTCGTTTTTCTTGGACGTGTTGCAGTTGATTGGGTAGCGGAGGTAGATCACTTTACAGATAGTGGTCTAGAGTTCAATATGATATATCCATTTTCACCAGTCTCTCTGCTCCATACTACTCCCCACTCAATCCCTAAGCAAGTGAAAATATTCAAAACAATATACAGGGAGTGCAGAATTATTAGGCAAATGAGTATTTTGACCACATCATCCTCTTTATGCATGTTGTCTTACTCCAAGCTGTATAGGCTCGAAAGCCTACTACCAATTCAGCATATTAGGTGATGTGCATCTCTGTAATGAGAAGGGGTGTGGTCTAATGACATCAACATCCTATATCAGGTGTGCATAATTATTAGGCAACTTCCTTTCCTTTGGCAAAATGGGTCAAAAGAAGGACTTGACAGGCTCAGAAAAGTCAAAAATAGTGAGATATCTTGCAGAGGGATGCAGCACTCTTAAAATTGCAAAGCTTCTGAAGCGTGATCATCGAACAATCAAGCGTTTCATTCAAAATAGTCAACAGGGTCGCAAGAAGCATGTGGAAAAACCAAGGCGCAAAATAACTGCCCATGAACTGAGAAAAGTCAAGCGTGCAGCTGCCAAGATGCCACTTGCCACCAGTTTGGCCATATTTCAGAGCTGCAACATCAATGGAGTGCCCAAAAGCACAAGGTGTGCAATACTCAGAGACATGGCCAAGGTAAGAAAGGCTGAAAGACGACCACCACTGAACAAGACACACAAGCTGAAACGTCAAGACTGGGCCAAGAAATATCTCAAGACTGATTTTTCTAAGGTTTTATGGACTGATGAAATGAGAGTGAGTCTTGATGGGCCAGATGGATGGGCCCGTGGCTGGATTGGTAAAGGGCAGAGAGCTCCAGTCCGACTCAGACGCCAGCAAGGTGGAGGTGGTATCATCAAAGATGAGCTTGTGGGGCCTTTTCGGGTTGAGGATGGAGTCAAGCTCAACTCCCAGTACTACTGCCAGTTTCTGGAAGACACCTTCTTCAAGCAGTGGTACAGGAAGAAGTCTGCATCCTTCAAGAAAAACATGATTTTCATGCAGGACAAAGCTCCATCACACGCGTCCAAGTACTCCACAGCGTGGCTGGCAAGAAAGGGTATAAAAGAAGAAAATCTAATGACATGGCCTCCTTGTTCACCTGATCTGAACCCCATTGAGAACCTGTGGTCCATCATCAAATGTGAGATTTACAAGGTGGGAAAACAGTACACCTCTCTGAACAGTGTCTGGGAGGCTGTGGTTGCTGCTGCACGCAATGTTGATGGTGAACAGATCAAAACACTGACAGAATCCATGGATGGCAGGCTTTTGAGTGTCCTTGCAAAGAAAGGTGGCTATATTGGTCACTGATTTGTTTTTGTTTTGTTTTTGAATGTCAGAAATGTATATTTGTGAATGTTGAGATGTTATATTGGTTTCACTGGTAAAAATAAATAATTGAAATGGGTATATATTTGTTTTTTGTTAAGTTGCCTAATAATTATGCACAGTAATAGTCACCTGCACACACAGATATCCCCCTAAAATAGCTATAACTAAAAACAATCTAAAAACTACTTCCAAAACTATTCAGCTTTGATATTAATGATAATTGGGTTCATTGAGAACATGGCTGTTGTTCAATAATAAAATTAATCCTCAAAAATACAACTTGCCTAATAATTCTGCTCTCCCTGTACAGGATAATTCAGGTATGGGGCAAGATTGGAGAACGAGTTGAAGTAAATATCAACATAGACTGTAAATGATAGAAGGGGAAAAGCGCAGACTCAAGTGCAGTATATAAAGTTTATTCAAGCAATTAACAAAAAACAAATTGAACACTCACAAGATAGTGCATAAGTCTATGCATATATTAGCCGACTGCTATGTCCCAAAAGCCGATCCCTTATGGCGGTACTTCCAGGGATGTATGACAGGTCAGTTCTGTTTCTATAGTGAGAGTGCCGCTTTGCCGGCTTTACAAACGAACACACCCGCTCTGCAGTCGCGGGGTAAATGACGTTTCCTGTAGCCGTCTGAAGGAGTGCTTGGATCACTGACGACTCCTGGACTACGGATCCCGCCGGGGATCAAAAAAGCTAAGCAAATTCTACGCGTTTCGTCTCGTATCGTCGAGACTTTGTCAAGAATGCTTAGCTGGACATCTTTACTCCTTATATACCCATAGTGGGATATCAACATACCTAGATTTCAAACTTTTCTAGGAAATCCAGAATATCAAGAGGGAACACAATCCTCATTACTGCAGAACTGGCATAGTAAAGGGCTTTATTTGGTATCACAGCTCTTTAACTCAGAGTCAGGATCTATCAAATCCTTTGAAGAGCTGAAATATGAGTTTGATCTTAATGATCATGATTTGTATGCATACCTGCAAGCTAGACACTATGCTATACAGCTAGTCAGTAAATTCCCCTGGAGATGGTCTTGGGGAAAAGTTGATAATTGGCCAGTTTTGACTAAAGCAGGTAATTTCTCTATTTCTCTTTGGTACTCTCACCTTGCTTCATATAAGGGAGGATCTAACTTAGGGAATTTAGCCCAAAAATGGACAAACCTTATCTCCACTAGTATTGATCAAGAGTCACATGTGGCGCGCTCCCTATCTTTGCTTTTTCATGCTACTATACCCGAGACCTGGAGAGAGTCCCATATAAAACTAATATATCAAACTTATTATACCCCAGATAGAGGTTACAGATGGTATAACACAAACTTTAATAAATGCCCAAAATGTAGTTGACCAGCTGCAGATATAATACATATGATCTGGGCTTGCCCCAAACTAAACCAATTCTGGAGTAAATTAGAATTCTGGCTACTTAAGTTGCTGAAAATAACTCCCCTCAAGCTTACGATGATAGATATTATCTTTCTGACAAACAATAACCTGTCTTTCAAAGATTCCAAAATAGTAAATTTAGTTATTCTTGCAGCCAGGAACTTAATTTTTAAGAAGTGGAAAGCAAATTTTTACCCTCAACTTTAGAAGTAAAGAATTATTTTTTCTTTAAAAAATGGGCTAAATATATTAAAATATTTTCACCTAACAAAATCGATTACTTGATTTTTCCATTTAGAAATACCGAAATAGTCTTACTAGGTATTTGGTAGTTAGAGGAACACGTCTACACATATTTCGTTCAAATTTTTTTTTTTTTTTTTTTAATAAAGAAGGAGGTGGAGAGGAGGAGGAGAGAGAAAGAGGAAGAAAGCTTTTTTTTTTCCCTTCACCCTTTTTTCTTTTATGTTTTTCACCATTTAGATTTCTATAGGGTTTTAGCTATTGATTGTGTGATAACCTTACTATATGTCATCAGTTTTTGTTCCTAGCAGGTTATAATTATAAAATCCCCAACAAAGTACATAGTAAAGCATAAGAGCAGATAGCTCAGGATAACAATCCAATTGATATACTCTGCGATGCAGAAGTGATCCTTCCTTTTCTTCAGTTTCTTTCTGCTTATATTGACATGTGTGAAATTAATATTGTGTTGTTTGTTCAATATATTGTTTTTTTAATTTAAATTTCACCACTATTTTTGTTGGTACAAAATAAAATATTTAAAAAAAAAAAAAAAAATTTCTTCCTTGGCAAACCTATCACAGACATCTGACCCATAAAGAGAATGATCCACTCCATTGGTCACCTACTGCCATTAAGGCCTTTGATAGTCTTAAGACTGCCTTTGCTGCTGCTCCAGTACTGGCTCATCCTAACCCTGTCCTGCCTTTCGTTCTCGAGGTCGATGCGTCTGAGACTGGAGTAGGTGCCTTGTTGTCTCAACGTCCTACGCCTGACGGTTCCTTGCATTCGTGTGGTTTCTTTTCTAAGAAATTGTCTCCAGCGGAGTGCAATTATGAAATTGGCGACAGGGAATTACTGGCCATAATTTTGGCACTCAAGGAATGGAGGCATCTTCTCAAGGGTACTAGAGTACCAGTGCTCCAGTGACGTGCAGTCACAGGAGGCAGGTGAGGCAGCGCCTCCCCTGGCCAATCTATGTAATTACAGGCAGCATTTATTTAAAATTAAAAAAAAATATATTATTTTTTTTTTCATATTTTTTTTTTTTATAAAATAAGGTGACCCCCCCTACCCCCCAACCCCTCCACCAAAATCATGATTCTGTGTAAATTTTATTAAAACCGACTCACTGTTTATACATCAATACATTCATATTGCGCAAGACAAGGACAGCCGGCTGTCCTTGCATTGCGCAATATGAATGCATTGACTACTGTGGAAGTGTATGGGACGCTGAGAGACTGCCACCAGAGGAGAAAAGGTGCTAATGCAGTGCTCTCCAATGCGCCCCATACGCTTCCACAGGAGGCTAGCCTCCGTCCTGGCCGCCTCTCAGTCGTCTCACTACTAGTCTGACTCTCAGCCAATCAGATTCAGAATTCAGAACTCGTCTGAATCTGACTGGGCAGTGGGGCTGGCTGTCTCTGAGTGCCGGGCGGGAATGAAATAGATCCTTCCGCGTGCGGTCACGTGTCTCAGAGCAGCTCAACGCAGACTAGAGTCAGACGTGGAGGTACTGAACAACGACCGTTATTAACAGTCAGTCAGCATTGATTGCAACCGGAGCGTAGAAGACTACTTCAACTTGTTGTTGTTATCTATATTTGGCGGCGGCGCATTTTTTTAGGTAGGTCAGTGGTGGTGGGGTTGACTCACTGTTGTTCTGTTGTTGTGTGACTGTGTTAACTTCGAATCGACTTCAATGTGATATTGTGATTAGATTGATTTAGGTAGGTGTCAGACTGTCAGTGGCGGTGGCGGGCCTCAGCCTTTTATAGTGACTCCTGAGCCTGCTGGGGCCCTGGGCCAATCTTTTATTTTAGGCGGCAGTGCGGCACTAAGTTGAAGTTAGATAACGTGAGTTGAAGTTGAACTTATACATTTATTACAACGAACTTGCAGCCTCGCTGCCAAAATAAGTCACTTCCCTTGACTATAGAAACAGCGAGGCTGCAAGTTTGTTGTAATAAATGTATATCAAGTTGACAAGTTCAACTCAAGTTATCTAACTTCAACTTAGTGCCGCCTAAAAGAAAAGAAAAGATGGCCCAGGGCCCCAGCAGGCTCAGTCACACGACAAGGAAGTTGGTTTCTTATTCAAGCTGTTTCTTATTCGTGAAATTCTGTTTCTTATTCATGGAAGTTGGTTTCTTATTCAATTTTTTTTAAAATAAAAAAATAGGTTTTATTAAAATAATAATATGATTCATATAAATGTAGTTACACAGAGGTGGAATCTCTTTATATAACAGATATACAAACTTGAAAAAAGGGCATACGTTGGCACCACTACAAATATTACTATTTTGAATAAATAACATATATTTTCAAAGGGTTAATAACCATTGGGCCACTGATTTCACTATGAATATATACAGGGTAGATCCCCCTCCATGCCATGCAATTGTTTTTAGCCTGGCCCAATGGTGTTTTTGACACAGAAATTGATGCCAACCCTGGCATAGGTGCTCTAAGTCTCATTTTTTAATAAGTAACATATATTTTCAAAGGGTTAATAACCATTGGGCCACTGATTTCACTATGAATATTTACAGGGTAGATCCCCCTCCATGCCATGCAATTGTTTTTAGCCTGGCCCAATGGTGTTTTGGGCACAGAAATTGATGCCAACCCTGGCATAGGTGACATAATTCTCAATTTTGAATAAGTAACAGATATTTTCAAAGGGTTAATAACCATTGGGCCACTGATTTCACTATGAATATCTACAGGGTAGATCCCCCTCCATGCCATGCTATTGTTTTTAGCCTGGCCCAATGGTTATTCACCCTTTGAAAATATCTGTTACTTATTCAAAAATGAGAATTATGTCACCTATGCCAGTGTTGGCATCAATTTCTGTGCCAAAAACACCATTGGGCCAGGCTAAAAACAATTGCATGACATGGAGGGGGATCTACCCTGTATAAATTCATAGTGAAATCAGTGGCCCAATGGTTATTAACCCTTTGAAAATATCTGTTACTTATTCAAAAATGAGAATTATGTCACCTATGCCAGTGTTGGCATCAATTTCTGTGGCAAAAACACCATTGGGCCAGGCTAAAAACAATTGCATGACATGGAGGGGGAATGGGATCTACCCTGTATAAAATCATAGTGAAATCAGTGGCCGAATGGTTATTAACCCTTTGAAAATATATGTTATTTATTCAAAATAGTAATATTTGTAGTGGTGCCAAACTGCCAACGTATGCCCTTTTTTCAAGTTTGTATATCTAATTGTTATATAAAGAGATTCCACCTCTGTGTAACTACATTATATGAATCATATTATTATTTTAATAAAACCTATTTTTTTATTTTAAAGTAAATTTAAAGCTACTGACAAAAAAATTGAATAAGAAACCAACTTCCATGAATAAGAAACAGAGGCCTAGATTTAGAGTTCGGCGGTAGCCGTCAAAACCAGCGTTAGAGGCTCCTAACGCTGGTTTTGGCCGCCCGCTGGTATTTGGAGTCAGTGATTAAAGGGTCTAACGCTCACTTTACAGCCGCGACTTTTCCATACCGCAGATCCCCCTACGCCATTTGCGTAGCCTATCTTTTCAATGGGATCTTTCTAACGCTGGTATTTAGAGTCGTTTCTGCAGTGAGCGTTAGAGCTCTAACGACAAGATTCCAGCCGCCTGAAAAAAGCAGGAGTTAAGAGCTTTCTGGCTAACGCCGGTTTATAAAGCTCTTAACTACTGTACCCTAAAGTACACTAACACCCATAAACTACCTATGTACCCCTAAACCGAGGTCCCCCCACATCGCCGCCACTCGATTAAAATTTTTAACCCCTAATCTGCCGACCGCCACCTACGTTATACTTATGTACCCCTAATCTGCTGCCCCTAACCCCGCCGACCCCTATATTATATTTATTAACCCCTAACTTGCCCCCCACAACGTCGCCGCAAGCTACTTAAAATAATTAACCCCTAATCTTCCGACCGCAAATCGCCGCCACCTACGTTATCCCTATGTACCCCTAATCTGCTGCCCCTAACATCGCCGACCCCTATGTTATATTTATTAACCCATAATCTGCCCCCCACAACGTCGCCGACACCTACCTACACTTATTAACCCCTAATCTGCCGAGCGGACCTGAGCGCTACTATAATAAAGTTATTAACCCCTAATCCGCCTCACTAACCCTATCATAAATAGTATTAACCCCTAATCTGCCCTCCCTAACATCGCCGACACCTACCTTCAATTATTAACCCCTAATCTGCCGACCGGAGCTCACCGCTATTCTAATAAATGTATTAACCCCTAAAGCTAAGTCTAACCCTAACACTAACACCCCCCTAAGTTAAATATAATTTTTATCTAACTAAATAAATTAACTCTTATTAAATAAATTATTCCTATTTAAAGCTAAATACTTACCTGTAAAATAAATCCTAATATAGCTACAATATAAATTACATTTATATTATAGCTATTTTAGGATTAATATTTATTTTACAGGTAACTTTGTATTTATTTTAACCAGGTACAATAGCTATTAAATAGTTAAGAACTATTTAATAGTTACCTAGTTAAAATAATTACAAATTTACCTGTAAAATAAATCCTAACCTAAGATATAATTAAACCTAACACTACCCTATCAATAAAATAATTAAATAAACTACCTACAATTACCTACAATTAACCTAACACTACACTATCAATAAATTAATTAAACACAATTGCTACAAATAAATACAATTAAATAAACTATCTAAAGTACAAAAAATAAAAAAGAACTAAGTTACAGAAAATAAAAAAATATTTACAAACATAAGAAAAATATTACAACAATTTTAAACTAATTACACCTACTCTAAGCCCCCTAATAAAATAACAAAGACCCCCAAAATAAAAAATTCCCTACCCTATTCTAAAATACAAAAATTACAAGCTCTTTTACCTTACCAGCCCTGAACAGGGCCCTTTGCGGGGCATGCCCCAAGAATTTCAGCTCTTTTGCCTGTTAAAAAAAACATACAATACCCCCCCCCAACATTACAACCCACCACCCACATACCCCTAATCTAACCCAAACCCCCTTAAATAAACCTAACACTAATCCCCTGAAGATCTTCCTACCTTGTCTTCACCATCCAGGTATCACCGATCCGTCCTGGCTCCAAGATCTTCATCCAACCCAAGCGGGGGTTGGCGATCCATAATCCGGTGCTCCAAAGTCTTCCTCCTATCCGGCAAGAAGAGGACATCCGGACCGGCAAACATCTTCTCCAAGCGGCATCTTCTATGTTCTTCCATCCGATGACGACCGGCTCCATCTTGAAGACCTCCAGCGCGGATCCATCCTCTTCTTCCGACGACTAGACGACGAATGACGGTTCCTTTAAGGGACGTCATCCAAGATGGCGTCCCTCGAATTCCGATTGGATGATAGGATTCTATCAGCCAATCGGAATTAAGGTAGGAATTTTCTGATTGGCTGATGGAATCAGCCAATCAGAATCAAGTTCAATCCGATTGGCTGATCCAATCAGCCAATCAGATTGAGCTCGCATTCTATTGGCTGTTCCGATCAGCCAATAGAATGCGAGCTCAATCTGATTGGCTGATTGGATCAGCCAATCGGATTGAACTTGATTCTGATTGGCTGATTCCATCAGCCAATCAGAATATTCCTACCTTAATTCCGATTGGCTGATAGAATCCTATCAGCCAATCGGAATTCGAGGGACGCCATCTTGGATGACGTCCCTTAAAGGAACCGTCATTCGTCGTCTAGTCGTCGGAAGAAGAGGATGGATCCGCGCTGGAGGTCTTCAAGATGGAGCCGGTCGTCATCGGATGGAAGAACATAGAAGATGCCGCTTGGAGAAGATGTTTGCCGGTCCGGATGTCCTCTTCTTGCCGGATAGGAGGAAGACTTTGGAGCACCGGATTATGGATCGCCAACCCCCGCTTGGGTTGGATGAAGATCTTGGAGCCAGGACGGATCGGTGATACCTGGATGGTGAAGACAAGGTAGGAAGATCTTCAGGGGATTAGTGTTAGGTTTATTTAAGGGGGTTTGGGTTAGATTAGGGCTATGTGGGTGGTGGGTTGTAATGTTGGGGGGGGGGTATTGTATGTTTTTTTTTACAGGCAAAAGAGCTGAAATTCTTGGGGCATGCCCCGCAAAGGGCCCTGTTCAGGGCTGGTAAGGTAAAAGAGCTTGTAATTTTTGTATTTTAGAATAGGGTAGGGAATTTTTTATTTTGGGGGTCTTTGTTATTTTATTAGGGGGCTTAGAGTAGGTGTAATTAGTTTAAAATTGTTGTAATATTTTTCTTATGTTTGTAAATATTTTTTTATTTTCTGTAACTTAGTTCTTTTTTATTTTTTGTACTTTAGATAGTTTATTTAATTGTATTTATTTGTAGCAATTGTGTTTAATTAATTTATTGATAGTGTAGTGTTAGGTTAATTGTAGGTAATTGTAGGTAGTTTATTTAATTATTTTATTGATAGGGTAGTGTTAGGTTTAATTATATCTTAGGTTAGGATTTATTTTACAGGTAAATTTGTAATTATTTTAACTAGGTAACTATTAAATAGTTCTTAACTATTTAATAGCTATTGTACCTGGTTAAAATAAATACAAAGTTACCTGTAAAATAAATATTAATCCTAAAATAGCTATAATATAAATGTAATTTATATTGTAGCTATATTCGGATTTATTTTACAGGTAAGTATTTAGCTTTAAATAGGAATCATTTATTTAATAAGAGTTAATTTATTTCGTTAGATAAAAATTATATTTAACTTAGGGGGGTGTTAGTGTTAGGGTTAGACTTAGCTTTAGGGGTTAATACATTTATTAGAATAGCGGTGAGCTCCGGTCGGCAGATTAGGGGTTAATAATTGAAGGTAGGTGTCGGCGATGTTAGGGAGGGCAGATTAGGGGTTAATACTATTTATGATAGGGTTAGTGAGGCGGATTAGGGGTTAATAACTTTATTATAGTAGCGCTCAGGTCCGCTCGGCAGATTAGGGGTTAATAAGTGTAGGTAGGTGTCGGCGACGTTGTGGGGGGCAGATTAGGGGTTAATAAATATAACATAGGGGTCGGCGATGTTAGGGCAGCAGATTAGGGGTACATAGGGATAACGTAGGTGGCGGCGGTTTACGGAGCGGCAGATTAGGGGTTAAAAGTGTAATGCAGGGGTCAGCGATAGCGGGGCCGGCAGATTAGGGGTTAATAAGTGTAAGGCTAGGGGTGTTTAGACTCGGGGTACATGTTAGAGTGTTAGGTGCAGACGTAGGAAGTGTTTCCCCATAGGAAACAATGGGGCTGCGTTAGGAGCTGAACGCTGCTTTTTTGCAGGTGTTAGGTTTTTTTTCAGCTCAAACAGCCCCATTGTTTCCTATGGGAGAATCGTGCACGAGCACGTTTTTGAGGCCGGCCGCGTCCGTAAGCAACTCTGGTATCGAGAGTTGCATTTGCGCTAAATATGCTCTACGCTCCTTTTTTGGAGCCTAACGCAGCATTTGTTTGAACTCTCGATACCAGAGTTAAATTTATGGTGCGGCCAGAAAAAAACCCGCGGAGCGTTAACAGCCCTTTTACCGCCAAACTCCAAATCTAGCCGAGAATTTCCCGAATAAGAAACAGCTTGAATAAGAAACCAACTTCCTTGTCGTCTCAGTCACTATAAAAGCTGTAGCCTGTTTTTGGTTATTTACTACTACTAGTAATAATTATTATTAAATCGAGTCACCCATTTTATGTAACCTCTCACCTATTGAGTCAGCTCAAGAGGGATCTTGGGGCTGCTAAGAACCCCAATAATTACTGAAATACCCCCAATTATCAATGGTGTCCAACTGTCCATATCCAAAAATTTGCAAGTCAATTTTTTGTTCTACCTAGGGAAGGCAAGATGTAAATGAGGAGAGGTGTATTTAAATAATAGGCAATATGTAGTGGAAATTATTGATACTAGTTATTTATTTGTCCAGTTTTTTAAAGTCCATAGGTTTAATTAATGTAAAATATCTCATATGCATCACTGCATTACAAATATGGAGCAGAAGTAAATAAGTGGCAGTCAAGGGGGTCAAACTGCTGTTCATTTGTGGTGCAGAGTGCAGACTGCAGAGAGACAAAATGTTGATTTTTATGTTACTAGCAGCCATGGGGTAAAATGGCTGTCACTGCTCAATTGTGAAAAATATACCTGGTTAAATGAAGAGTGGGGGCTATTGGGAGGGAGCTTTGTGTGACTCTGAGTCTGACTTATAGTGAGTGACTGAGGCTGCCAATCTATTGAATCACATTCTTTTTTTAGGTAGGTGGCGGCTGGCGGCACTTGATGAAGTTAGTTACTTGATATTATTTATAACACACACACTTGTGTTCTTGTAGATTGTGGGGTGTCCAAACTTCTGTCTCAAAGGGCCACAAACTTTTCTCTTTTTTCTTTTTCTTCTTTTTGCTAAGATGGAGGTGAGATTTATTTCTAGATAGAAATAATACAACGTACAATAGATAGACATGTTACATTATTTTGGTTTGTATGTGTTGAACTTGCAACTAGATATTATGATAACTAATGTACTTGTGTTGTTGTAAAGGAAAAAACACACACAAATGTATACACACATATACATACACATGCAGATATACACTAAACACACACATGTATACACACATATACATACACATGCAGATATACGCTAAACACACACATGTATACACACATATACATAGCTATTGAGCATATTTAGATATGATTTTCAACAAAGGATATCTGGTTTTCTTCATTCTTTTATATCCTTTGAAAAGCATATCTAAATATGCTCTGTAGCTACTGAGCATATTTAGATATGAATTTCAACAAAGGATATCTGATTTTCTTCATTCTTTTGATATCCTTTGTTGAAAAGCATATCTAAATATGCTCAGTAGCTATTGAGCATATTAAGATATGAATTTCAACAAAGGATATCTGATTTCCTTGATTCTTTTGATATCCTTTGTTGAAAATCATATCTAAATATGCTCATTAGCTACTGAGCATATTTAGATATGCTTTTCAACAAAGGATATCAAAAGAATGAAGGAAATCAGATATCCTTTGTTGAAAATCATATCTAAATATGCTCAGTAGATACTGAATGGTGGCTGCATATAGATATTGGCTCGCCCATGTGCAATTGCTATTTCTTCAACAAAGGATATCTAAAGAATGAAGGTGTATCCGATTCCTAGACACTGCCTCACCAGCCTCTGAAGTCACCGCACATCACTGCAGTGCTCATTCTTACTGACCACAAGAATTTAATTTATCTATCCAAAGCAAAACGTTTGTAGCCCTGACAGGCCAGATGGGCTCTATTTTTTTCTCGGCTTAATTATGTGGTCTCCTACCTGCCTGGTAGTAAGAATGTTAGGACTGATGCCCTCTCTCGACAATTTTCGCCTCTGTTCAAGGAGGAGTCTGTACCTACTCCAGTTATACCTCCTGATCATATTTTGGCTACCATACATACTAATTTGACTTCTCTCTTGGGGGGAGGAGATTATGGCTGCACAAACCAATGCACCTCCTGAGAAACCTAGTGGTAAGTGTTTTGTTCCTGATAATCTTCGAACTAAACTTTTGCACACTTACCACTATTCTAAAGCCACAGGTCATCCGGGCAAGAACCAAATTATTTGGTCTGTCACTCGACAATTCTGGTGGCCAGGTCTTCATTCTGATGTTGCCGCTTATGTTGCCTCCTGCTCAGTTTGTGCACAGAATAAGACTCCTCAACGTCTTCCTGTGGGTCTTCTTCAACCTATTGCTAATGGCGAGCGCCCTTGGACACACCTTTCCATGGACTTCATTGTCGAGCTGCCTGTTTCCAATGGCAATACTGTTATCCTAATGGTGGTTGACTGTTTTTCTAAAATGTCACATTGAATTCCCTTGGAGAAGCTGCCTACCGCTCAGGAGCTTGCTTCAATTTTTGCCTGGGAGTTCTTCCTTTTACATGGGTTACCCAAGGAGATAGTCTCGGACCGGGGTAGCCAGTTTGTCTCCAGATTTTGGTATTCCTTTTGTGCTCAAATGGGGATCCAGCTTTCCTTCTCCTCTGCATATCACCCTCAATCCAATGGGGCTGCGGAACGGTCTAATCAAGCTCTGGAACAGTTCCTCCATTGCTATGTCTCAGATCACCAAAATAATTTGTCTGAACTGTTACCTTGGGCAGAGTTCGCTCGTAATAGTGCTATTAATGCTTCCTCCCAGTTATCCCCGTTCATGGAGAATTATGTGTTTCAACCATCCTTGTTGCCCGATTCATTCTTGTCTCAGGGTATTCCGGCTTTGGAGGAGCATTTCCGGCAACTCAGTTCCACGTGGGTGCAGATTCAGGATTGCCTTCATCGTTCTCTGCAGCGCCAAAAGTTCCAGGCTGATCGTAGGCGTCTGCCTGCACCTTCCTACCAGGTTGGTGAGAGGGTTTGGCTGTCCTCTCGAAACTTGAACCATCGTGTGCCTTCCAATAAACTGGCTCCTCATTATTTTGGTCCTTTTTGAATTCTCCAATGGGTCAATCCTGTGGCTTACGCTCTTGACCTTCCTCCTGCAATGCACATCTCCAATGTTTTTCATGTCTACCTCTTGAAAACATTGGTTTGTAATGGGTTTACAACTGTGTTGCCTCATCCCCATCCGATCTCTGTTGATAACCATGAAGAATATGAGGTCAGCAGCATTATTGACTCTCGTATGTCCAGGGGCTGCATACAGTATTTGGTTCACTGGAGGGGCTACGGTCCTGAGGAGCGTTCATGGGTTCCCTCCTCTGATGTTCATGCTCCCGCCCTCCTCCGTGCCTTCCATGCCCGTTTCCCCAATAAGCCTTTTGTCCTCCCACGGGGGAGGGGTCGTTGAGGGGAGGGTACTGTCAGGGTTTTTTCCCTGCTTTGTTTGCCATGTGCTACTGGCAGCCATTTTGCTTACTTTTTCTTGCTGAATCTGGTGCAGAGTGTTTGAATCTGCTCATTTCCTGCACGCCCTCTTATGACAAGACTGCTGTACATCATCCGTGTGAGACAGCTTGCAGTCTCAGAATTGTGATGTCATCACTTATTATTTAAAGGGCCTCTGTTCAGTATGCTTTTCCCTTGCATTATCTCAGACCTGTTTGTGAGTTCCTGTTCCTTTGTATTACCTGGCTTTCTGATGTCCCTCCTAGTTCCTGACTCGGCTCGTCTGACTACCAGCTCTGGCTTTGACTCCTGGCTTGTTATTTGACTTGTGGACTTTTTATTTCTTTGTTATTAATAAAGGTGTGATTATTTTTGCACTTCTTGTCTCAGTCTGATTCCTGGCACCCTGACATTAAGTTCTTTATTAAAAGTTAACAAATATTATTGACAGTGCTCTATTAAATGCATTTTCAATTCCAACAATGCACATCGATTGTGTGATAGTGCATGAAATTATATTTGAGTTTACATAGATGCGAATCTTGTGTTGTAAGATTTGTTTACCATGCTATATTTCAATAATGATGAAATGTGTAATTTGTATTTATAATGGACTATAAAGGGAATTTTTTAAAAACAACAACGTTTATGTTCCTTGATTTAAAAAAAAAGAAATTGATCATGTATTTATCTGAAATGCTCACATATAAATTGTATTTTCAAGGTGTCTTTATTGTTAAGGAGCAGATATGCAATACTGTGAAGTATCTAAAGACATCTGTCTAACCATATTAACTATGCATTGTTGCCCACCCACAAACAAGTAGATATCTCTCAGTAATGCTTTGCTGCTCATAAGCCTATGCATAAACGGCGAGGTTATGAGTTTGGCGTTAACAGGGGTGCGGGGCTAACAAGGCTTTTTTTTCTAATGCTCCCTTAAACCAACGCTGGTATTACAGGTATTTTTAAACCTGGCGTTAGAGCAGAATTTAGCTCCACATCTCACCTCAATACCAGTGTTGCTTACGGTAGCGGTAAGCTGGCTAAACGTGCCCGTGCACGATTTCCCCATAGGAAACAATGGGGCTGAGTTGGCTGGAAAAAAACCTAACGCCTGCAAAAAAGCAGCGTCCAGCTCCTAACGCAGCCCCATTGTTTCCTATGGGAAAATAAAAATATGTCTGCACCTAACACCCTAACATGAACCCGAGTCTAAACACCCCTAATCTTACACTTATTAATCCCTAATCTGCCGCCCCCACTATCGCTGACACCTACATTATATTATTAACCCCTACTCTGCCGCTCCGGAAACAGCCGCCACCTACATTATCCCTATGAACCCCTAATCTACTGCCCCCAACATCGCTGACACCTATATTATAGTTATAAACCCCTAATCTGCCGCCCCCAACATCGCAGCCACCTACCTACACTTATTAACCCCTGATCTGCCGACCAGACATCTCTGCCACTTTAATAAATGTATTAACCCCTAAACCACCGCACTCCCTACTACTTACATTTATTAACCACTAATCTGCCACCCCCAACGTCGCCGCTACTATAATAAATGTATTAACCCCTAAACCTAAGTCTAACCCTAAGTCTAACCCCCCTAACTTAAATATAATTTAAATTAAACGAAATTAATTTAACATAATTAAATAAATTATTCCTATTTAAAACTAAATACTTACCTATAAAATAAACCATAAGATAGCTACAATATAACTAATAGTTACATTGTAGCTAGCTTAGGATTTATATTTATTTTACAGGCAACTTTGTATTTATTTTAACTAGGTACTATAGTTATTAAATAGTTATTAAATATTTAATAACTACCTAGCTAAAAGAAGTACAAAATTACCTGTAAAATAAATCCTAACCTAAGTTACAATTACACCTAACACTACACTATCATTAATTAAATTACCTAAACTATCTACAATTAATTACAATTAAATTCAATAAACTAAAGTACAAAAAAACCCGCCACTAAATTACAGAAAATAAAAAAAGAATTACAATAATTTTAAACTAATTAAACCTAATCTAATCCCCCTAATAAAATAAAAAAGCCCCCCAAAATAATAAAATTTCCCTACCCTATACTAAATTACAAATAGCCCTTAAAAGGGCCTTTTGCGGGGCATTGCCCCAAAGTAATCAGCTCTTTTACCTGAAAAAGAAAAATACAATACCCCCCCAATAGTGATGTCGCTAATAGTTCTCCGGCGAATAGTTCCCGGTGAACATAGCTTGTTCGCGTTCGCCGCAGCAGGCGAACATATGCGATGTTCGGTCTGCCCCCTATTCGTCATCATTGAGTAAACATTGACCCTGTACCTCACAGTCAGCAGACACATTCCAGCCAATCAGCAGCAGACCCTCCCTCCCAGACCCTACCACCTCCTGGACAGCATCCATTTTAGATTCATTCGGAAGCTGCATTCTTAGTGAGAGGAGGGATAGTGTAGCTGCTGCTGATTTAATAGGGAAATCGATAGCTAGGCTAGTGTATTCAGTGTCCACTACAGTCCTGAAGGACTCATCTGGGGCGCGATCCGATATAGATCGCAGTTTGCGGCGCAAGCGAGGGAACCCGCGTCGCCCGCAGTTTCAGCTCGCAACTCGAGCTATCCCATATATGTCGCCGTCAGATGCTAACGTGCCGTAAGTCTGATAAACCAGCGATGTCCAGAAATCGGCGCCTACAAAACCTGACTAAAGTCTAAATCACCCGCACTGTCTAACACGCCTCCCTAACATAGCCCGACACGTCTAACCCTCTATCCGCTATCCGCCCTCACTAGCCTAACAATAAAATATGTATTAACCCCTAAACTGCCGCTCCCAAACCCCGCCGCAACCTAATAAAGTTATTAACCCCTAAACCGCTGCCAGCTATATTAAATCTATAACCCCCTAAAGTGAGCCCCTAACACCGCCGCCATCTACCTTACCTACCCCCTAAAGTGAGCCCCTACCCCGCCGCTATTTTAAAATTATTAACCCCTAATCTAATCCCCCTACCCCGCTGCCATCTATATTAAATTATTTAACCCCTAAAATACTAAACTATCCCTACCACTAAACCTAAGTCTAACCCTACAAATAGCCCTGAAAAGGGCTTTTTGCGTGGCATTGCCCCAAAGTAACTGCTCTTTTGCCAGCCCTTAAAAGGGCTTTTTGCGGGGTATGCCCCAAAGTAACAGCTCTTTTGCAGCCCTTAAAAGGGCTTTTGGCGGGGCTTTGTCACAAAGTAAACTGCTCTTTTGCCTACAATCTACATCCCCCTACACCGCGGCCACCTATAATAAATGTATTAACCCCTAATCTAATCCCCCTACACCGCCGCCAGCTATATTAACTATATTAACCCTAATTATATTAGGGTTAATATAGTTAATATAGTTATTATATTATATATATTAACTATATTAACCCTAATTATATTAGGTTAATATAGTTAATATCGTTATATTATATATATATATTAAGTATAATAACCCTATCTAACTCTAACATCCTAACTAAACTCTTATTAAAATAAATCTAATATTAATATTACAATTAAATTCAATAAACTAAAGTACAAAAAAACCCGCCACTAAATTACAGAAAATAAAAAAAGAATTACAATAATTTTAAACTAATTAAACCTAATCTAATCCCCCTAATAAAATAAAAAAGCCCCCCAAAATAATAAAATTTCCCTACCCTATACTAAATTACAAATAGCCCTTAAAAGGGCCTTTTGCGGGGCATTGCCCCAAAGTAATCAGCTCTTTTACCTGAAAAAGAAAAATACAATACCCCCCCAATAGTGATGTCGCTAATAGTTCTCCGGCGAATAGTTCCCGGTGAACATAGCTTGTTCGCGTTCGCCGCAGCAGGCGAACATATGCGATGTTCGGTCTGCCCCCTATTCGTCATCATTGAGTAAACATTGACCCTGTACCTCACAGTCAGCAGACACATTCCAGCCAATCAGCAGCAGACCCTCCCTCCCAGACCCTACCACCTCCTGGACAGCATCCATTTTAGATTCATTCGGAAGCTGCATTCTTAGTGAGAGGAGGGATAGTGTAGCTGCTGCTGATTTAATAGGGAAATCGATAGCTAGGCTAGTGTATTCAGTGTCCACTACAGTCCTGAAGGACTCATCTGGGGCGCGATCCGATATAGATCGCAGTTTGCGGCGCAAGCGAGGGAACCCGCGTCGCCCGCAGTTTCAGCTCGCAACTCGAGCTATCCCATATATGTCGCCGTCAGATGCTAACGTGCCGTAAGTCTGATAAACCAGCGATGTCCAGAAATCGGCGCCTACAAAACCTGACTAAAGTCTAAATCACCCGCACTGTCTAACACGCCTCCCTAACATAGCCCGACACGTCTAACCCTCTATCCGCTATCCGCCCTCACTAGCCTAACAATAAAATATGTATTAACCCCTAAACTGCCGCTCCCAAACCCCGCCGCAACCTAATAAAGTTATTAACCCCTAAACCGCTGCCAGCTATATTAAATCTATAACCCCCTAAAGTGAGCCCCTAACACCGCCGCCATCTACCTTACCTACCCCCTAAAGTGAGCCCCTACCCCGCCGCTATTTTAAAATTATTAACCCCTAATCTAATCCCCCTACCCCGCTGCCATCTATATTAAATTATTTAACCCCTAAAATACTAAACTATCCCTACCACTAAACCTAAGTCTAACCCTACAAATAGCCCTGAAAAGGGCTTTTTGCGTGGCATTGCCCCAAAGTAACTGCTCTTTTGCCAGCCCTTAAAAGGGCTTTTTGCGGGGCATGCCCCAAAGTAACAGCTCTTTTGCAGCCCTTAAAAGGGCTTTTGGCGGGGCTTTGTCACAAAGTAAACTGCTCTTTTGCCTACAATCTACATCCCCCTACACCGCGGCCACCTATAATAAATGTATTAACCCCTAATCTATTCCCCCTACACCGCCGCCAGCTATATTAACTATATTAACCCTAATTATATTAGGGTTAATATAGTTAATATAGTTATTATATTATATATATTAACTATATTAACCCTAATTATATTAGGTTAATATAGTTAATATCGTTATATTATATATATATATTAAGTATAATAACCCTATCTAACTCTAACATCCTAACTAAACTCTTATTAAAATAAATCTAATATTAATATTATTAATTAAAAAAATATTCCTATTTAAATCTAAATACTTACCTATAAAATAAACCGTAAGATAGCTACAATGTAATTAATAATTACATTATAGCTATGTTAGGGTTTATATTTATTTTACAGGTAAATTGTTAATTATTTTAACTAGGTATAATAGCTATTAAATAGTTATTAACTATTTAATAGCTACCTAGTTAAAATAATTACCCAATTACCTGTAAAATAAATCCTAACCTAAGTTACAAATACACCTACACTATCAATAAATTAAATAAACTACAAATATCTATCTAAAAATACAATTAAATAAACTAAACTAAATTACAAAAAAAACAAACACTAAATTACAAAAAATAAAAAAAAGATTACAAGATTTTTAAGCTAATTACACCTATTCTAAGCCCCCTAATAAAATAATAAAGCCCCACAAAATAAAAAAATTCCCTACCCTATTCTAAATTAAAACAAGTTCAAAGCTCTTTTACCTTACCAGCCCTTAAAAGGGCCTTTTGTGGGGGCATGCCCCAAAGAAAACTGCTCTTTTGCCTGCAAAAAAAAAACACACAATACCACCCCCCAACATTACAACCCACCACCCACATACCCCTAATCTAACCCAAACACCCCTTAAATAAACCTAACACTACCCCCCCTGAAGATCTCCCTACCTTGTATTCACCCCGCCGGGCAGAACTCCTGATCCCATCCGGGCGATGTGTTCCAGCAAGCGGCAGTGAAGTCTTCTTCCATCCGGGCAATGTCTTGAAGCAAGCGGCAGAGAGTCTTCTTCCATCAGTGACGTCTTCAAGCAAATCGGCATCTTCAATCTTCTTACTTCGCTCCTCCGCCGCGGAGCATCCTTCCGGCACGACGACTTCCCGACGAATGAGGTTCCTTTAAATGACGTCATCCAAGATGGCGTCCGTCGAATTCCGATTGGCTGATAGGATTCTATCAGCCAATCGGAATTAAGGTAGAAAAATCTGATTGGCTGATTGAATCAGCCAATCAGATTCAAGTTCAATCTGATTGGCTGATTGGTTCAGCCAATCGTATTGAACTTGAATCTGATTGGCTGATTCAATCAGCCAATCAGATTTTTCTAACTTAATTCCGATTGGCTGATAGAATCCTATCAGCCAATCAGAATTTGGCGGACGCCATCTTGGATGACGTAATTTAAAGGTACCTCATTCGTCGTTCAGTCGTCGGCCGGGATGGATGCTCCGCGGTGGCGGAGCGAAGAAAGAAGATTGAAGATGCCGCTTCATGGAAGATGCTGCCGGAAGGAAGAAGACTTTGCTGCCGCTTGGAGGAAGACGTCGCCGGGAGGAAGAATTCTTCTTTGCCGCTTGGAGGAAGACATCGCCGGAGGAAGAATTCTTCTTTGCCGCTTGGAGCAAGACATCGCCCGGATCGGATGAGGAGTTTGGCCCGGTGTGGTGAAGACAAGGTAGGGAGATCTTCAGGGGGGTAGTGTTAGGCTTTTTTAAGGGGGGTTTGGGTGGGTTTAGAATAGAGGTATGTGGGTGGTGGGTTGTAATGGGGGGGGGGTATTGTATATGTTTTTAAATGCAAAAGAGCTTAATTCTTTGGGGCATTCACCACAAAAGGCCCTTTTAAGGGATGGTAAGGTAAAGAGCTTTGAAATTTTTTTAATTTAGAATAGGGCAGGGAATTTTTTTTATTTTGGGGGGCTTTATTATTTTATTAGGGGGCTTAGAATAGGTGTAATTAGCTTAAAAATCTTGTAATCTTTTTTTTATTTTTTGTAATTTAGTGTTTGTTTTTTTTTGTAATTTAGTTTAGTTAATTTAATTGTATTTTTAGATAGATATTTGTAGTTTATTTAATTTATTGATAGTGTAGGTGTATTTGTAACTTAGGTTAGGATTTATTTTACAGGTAATTGGGTAATTATTTTAACTAGGTAGATATTAAATAGTTAATAACTATTTAATAGCTATTATACCTAGTTAAAATAATTAACAATTTACCTGTAAAATAAATATTAACCCTAACATAGCTACAATGTAATTATTAATTATATTGTAGCTATCTTAGGGTTTATTTTATAGGTAAGTATTTAGATTTAAATAGGAATATTTTAGTTTATAATATGAATTAGATTAATTTAATATAAATTTAGTTAGGGGTGTTAGGGTTAGATAGAGTTAATATAGTGAATATAAATACTATAGTAACTATATTAACTATATTAACCCTAATATAATTAGGGTTAATATAGTTAATATATATAATGTAATAACTATATTAACTATAATATACTTAGGGTTAATATAGATAATATAGCTGGCGGCGGGGTAGGTAGATTAAATTAGGGGTTAATAATTTTAATAGAGATGGCGGCGGTGTAAGGGGCTTACATTAGGGGTTAATAATATTAATATAGCTGGCGGCGGTATAGGGGGATTAGATTAGGGGTTAATAATTTTTATATAGGTGGCGGCGGTGTAAGGGGTCAGATTAGGGGATAGATAAAGTAGATGGCGGCGGTTTTAGGGGCTCACAGTAGGGGGTTAGTTTATGTAGATGGCGGCGGGGTCCGGGAGTGGCGATTTAGGGGTTAATAACTTTATTAGGGATTTTGGGGGGGGGGATCGCGGTTGACAGGTAGATAGACATTGCGCATGCGTTAGGTGTTAGGTTTATTTTCTAGCTAGTTTAGGGAGTTACGGGGGGGGGCTCCAATAGTCAGCGTAAGGCTTCTTACGGCTGCTTTTTGTGGCGAGGTGAAAATGGAGTAAGATTTCTCAATTTTCGCCACGTAAGTCCTTACGCTGCATATTGGATACCAAACTGCGCTGGTTTGGTATACCTGCCTATGGCCCAAAAAACTACGGGCGACGGCAGAAATATACGCGCGTAACTTCTAGGTTATGCCGTATATGTGATACCAAACCAGCGTAAATATTGGCATCGCCGGCTTTTGCGGGTGACGATTTTTATCGGATCGACCCTCTGAGCTCTGCTGTAAGGACAGCACCCCAAAAAGCCCTTTTTTAGGGCTAGAACATCAGTCTGCCTTTTTTCCTGTGTAATCTAATTGCAGTTGCCTTCCTGCCAGCGTGTGTGTCAGGCTCACAGCGTATACTGTGCCCACTTGCCCAGTGCCACCACTCATATCTGTTGTAACAGTAGTGTACATTTAAAAAAAACAACACTTTATTGACTTTGAAATAATAGCAGTCAGTTTCCTTCACACGTGTGCGTTTCAGTGCCTGCCTGCCAGGGCACAGTGTCACACCAGTGCAACTCATATCTGGTGTAACAGTAGTGTACATTTAAAAAAAAACAACAGTTTATTGACTTTGAAATAATAGCAGTCAGTTTCCTTCACACGTGTGCGTTTCAGTGCCTGCCTGCCAGGGCACAGTGTCACACCAGTGCAACTCATATCTGTTGTAACAGTAGTGTACATTTAAAAAAAAAAAACACTTTTTTTGACTGTGAAATAATAGCAGTCAGTTTCCTTCACACGTGTGCGTTTCAGTGCCTGCCTGCCAGGGCACAGTGTCACACCAGTGCAACTCATATCTGGTGTAACAGTAGTGTACATTTAAAAAAAACAACACTTTTTTGACTGTGAAATAATAGCAGTCAGTTTCCTTCACACGTTTGCGTTTCAGTGTCTGCCTGCCAGGGCACAGTGTCACACCAGTGCAACTCATATCTGGTGTAACAGTAGTGTACATTTAAAAAAAAAAAAAAAAACACTTTTTTGACTGTGAAATAATAGCAGTCAGTTTCCTTCACACGTGTGCGTTTCAGTGCCTGTCTGCCTGCACAGTGTCACACCAGTGCAACTCATATCTGGTGTAACAGTAGTGTACATTTAAAAAAAACAACACTTTTTTGACTGTGAAATAATAGCAGTCAGTTTCCTTCACACGTGTGTGTTTCAGTGCCTGCCTGCCAGGGCACAGTGTCACACCAGTGCAACTCATAGAGGGAGTGCAGAATTATTAGGCAAGTTGTATTTTTGAGGATTAATTTTATTATTGAACAACAACCATGTTCTCAATGAACCCAAAAAACTCATTAATATCAAAGCTGAATAGTTTTGGAAGTAGTTTTTAGTTTGTTTTTAGTTATAGCTATTTTAGGGGGATATCTGTGTGTGTGTACAGGTGACTATTACTGTGCATAATTATTAGGCAACTTAACAAAAAACAAATATATACCCATTTCAATTATTTATTTTTTACCAGTGAAACCAATATAACATCTCAACATTCACAAATATACATTTCTGACATTCAAAAACAAAACAAAAACAAATCAGTGACCAATATAGCCACCTTTCTTTGCAAGGACACTCAAAAGCCTGCCATCCATGGATTCTGTCAGTGTTTTGATCTGTTCACCATCAACATTGTGTGCAGCAGCAACCACAGCCTCCCAGACACTGTTCAGAGAGGTGTACTGTTTTCCCTCCTTGTAAATCTCACATTTGATGATGGACCACAGGTTCTCAATGGGGTTCAGATCAGGTGAATAAGGAGGCCATGTCATTAGATTTTCTTCTTTTATACCCTATCTTGCCAGCCACGCTGTGGAGTACTTGGACGCGTGTGATGGAGCATTGTCCTGCATGAAAATCATGTTTTTCTTGAAGGATGCAGACTTCTTCCTGTACCACTGCTTGAAGAAGGTGTCTTCCAGAAACTGGCAGTAGGACTGGGAGTTGAGCTTGACTCCATCCTCAACCCGAAAAGGCCCCACAAGCTCATCTTTGATGATACCAGCCCAAACCAGTACTCCACCTCCACCTTGCTGGCGTCTGAGTCAGACTGGAGCTCTCTGCCCTTTACCAATCCAGCCACGGGCCCATCCATCTGGCCCATCAAGAGTCACTCTCATTTCATCAGTCCATAAAACCTTAGAAAAATCAGTCTTGAGATATTTCTTGGCCCAGTCTTGACATTTCAGCTTGTGTGTCTTGTTCAGTGGTGGTCGTCTTTCAGCGTTTCTTACCTTGGCCATGTCTCTGAGTATTGCACACCTTGTGCTTTTGGGCACTCCAGTGATGTTGCAGCTCTGAAATATGGCCAAACTGGTGGCAAGTGGCATCTTGGCAGCTGCACGCTTGACTTTTCTCAGTTCATGGGCAGTTATTTTGTGCCTTGGTTTTTCCACACGCTTCTTGCGTCCCTGTTGACTATTTTGAATGAAACGCTTGATTGTTCGATGATCACGCTTCAGAAGCTTTGCAATTTTAAGAGTGCTGCGTCCCTCTGCAAGATATATCACTATTTTTGACTTTTCTGAGCCTGTCAAGTCCTTCTTTTGACCCATTTTGCCAAAGGAAAGGAAGTTGCCTAATAATTATGCACACCTGATATAGGGTGTTGATGTTATTAGTCCACACCCCTTCTCATTACAGAGATGCAAATCACCTAATATGCTTAATTGGTAGTAGGCTTTCGAGCCTATACAGCTTGGAGTAAGACAACATGCATAAAGAGGATGATGTGGTCAAAATACTCATTTGCCTAATAATTCTGCACTCCCTGTATCTGGTGTAACAGTAGTGTACATTTAAAAAAAACAACACTTTTTTGACTTTGAAATAATAGCAGTCAGTTTCCTTCACACGTGTGCGTTTCAGTGCCTGCCTGCCTGCCAGGGCACAGTGTCACACCAGTGCAACTCATATCTGTTGTAACAGTAGTGTACATTTAAAAAAAACAACACTTTTTTGACTGTGAAATAATAGCAGTCAGTTTCCTTCACACGTTTGCGTTTCAGTGCCTGCCTGCCAGGGTACAGTTTCACACCAGTGCCACTCATATCTGGTGTAACAGTAGTGTACATTTAAAAAGAACAACACTTTTTTGACTGTGAAATAATAGCAGTCAGTTTCCTTCACACGTTTGCGTTTCAGTGCCTGCCTGCCAGGGCACAGTGTCACACCAGTGCAACTCATATCTGGTGTAACAGTAGTGTACATTTAAAAAAAACAACACTTTTTTGACTGTGAAATAATAGCAGTCAGTTTCCTTCCCGCGTGTGCGTTTCAGTGCCTGCCTGCCAGGGCACAGTGTCACACCAGTGCAACTCATATCTGGTGTAACAGTAGTGTACATTTAAAAAAAACAACACTTTTTTGACTGTGAAATAATAGCAGTCAGTTTCTTCACACGTGTGCGTTTCAGTGCCTGCCAGGGCACAGTGTCACACCAGTGCAACTCATATCTGGTGTAACAGTAGTGTACATTTAAAAAAAACAACACTTTTTTGACTGTGAAATAATAGCAGTCAGTTTCCTTCACGTGTGTGCGTTTCAGGGCCTGCCTGCCAGGGCACAGTGTCACCCCAGTGCAACTCATATCTGGTGTAACAGTAGTGTACATTTAAAAAAAAAAACACTTTTTTGACTGTGAAATAATAGCAGTCAGTTTTCTTCACACGTGTGCGTTTCAGTGCCTGCCTGCCAGGGCACAGTGTCACACCAGTGCAACTCATATCTGGTGTAACAGTAGTGTACATTTAAAAAAAACAACACTTTTTTGACTGTGAAATAATAGCAGTCAGTTTCCTTCACACGTGTGCATTTCAGTGCCTGCCAGGGCACAGTGTCACACCAGTGCAACTCATATCTGGTGTAACAGTAGTGTACATTTAAAAAAAACAACACTTTTTTGACTGTGAAATAATAGCAGTCCGTTTCCTTCACGCGTGTGCGTTTCAGTGCCTGCCTGCCAGGGCACAGTGTCACACCAGTGCAACTCATATCAGGGGCCCGATCCGATATGCAGCGTCGCCCGCAAAAGCCGGCGACGCCAAATTTTGCGCTGGTTTGGTATCACATATACGGCGTAACCTAGAAGTTACGCTCGTATATTTCTGCCTTCGCCCGTAGTTTTTTGGGCCATAGGCAGGTATACCAAACCAGCGCAGTTTGGTATCCAATATACAGCGTAAGGACTTACGTGGCAAAAATTGAGAAATCTTACTCCATTTTCACCTCGCCACAAAAAGCAGCCGTAGTAAGCCTTACGCTGACTATTGGAGCCCCGTAACTCCCTAAACTACCTGCAAAATAAACCTAACACCTAACACATGCGCATTGTCTATCTTTCTGTCAACCGCGATCCCCCGCCACAATCCCTAATAAAGTATTTAACCCCTAAACAGCGCGCCCGAACCCCGCCGCCACCTACAATAAAAGTATAACCCCCTAATGTGATCCCCCAACAACTTCGCCAGCTACCTTACCTAACCCCTAAAGTAAGCCCCTACCCCGCCGCCATCTACCTTACCTACCCCCTAAAGTGAGCCCCTACCCCGCCGCCATCTACCTTACCTACCCCCTAAAGTGAGCCCCTACCCCGCCGCCATCTACCTTACCTACCCCCTAAA
Organism: Bombina bombina; assembly: GCF_027579735.1. NCBI lineage: Eukaryota > Metazoa > Chordata > Amphibia > Anura > Bombinatoridae > Bombina > Bombina bombina. The sequence continues at coordinate 1,154,568,101 of NC_069499.1, read as the reverse complement.
GTTAGCCCCTATCCCACCGCCATCTACCTTACCTACCCCTAAAGTGAGCCCCTACCCAGCCGCCATCTACCTTACCTACCCCCTAAAGTGAGCTCCTACCCCGCCGCCATCTACCTTACCTACCCCCTAAAGTGAGCCCCTACCCCGCCGCCATCTACCTTACCTACCCCCTAAAGTGAGCCCCTTACACCGCTGCCATCTACCTTACCTACCCCCTAAAGTGAGCCCCTACCCCGCCCCCATCTACCTTACCTACCCCCTAAAGTGAGCCTCTACCCCGCCGCAATCTACCTTACCTACCCCCTAAAGTGAGCCACTTACACCGCCGCTATCTATTTTATAAATATTAACCCCTAATTTAATCCCCCTACACCGCCGCCAGCTATATTAAATATATTAACCCTAATTATATTAGGGTTAATATAGTTAATATAGTTATTATATTATATATATTAACTATATTAACCCTAATTATATTAGGGTTATTATAGTTAATATCGTTATTATATTATATATATATATATTTTAAGTATAATAACCCTATCTAACTCTAACATCCCTAACTAAATTCTTATTAAAATAGATCTAATTAATATTATTAATTAAAATATTCCTATTTAAATCTAAATACTTACCTATAAAATAAACCCTAAGATAGCTACAATGTAATTAATAATTACATTGTAGCTATTTTAGGGTTTATATTTATTTTACAGGTAACTTGGTATTTATTTTAAATAGGTACAATAGCTATTAAATAGTTAATAACTATTTAATAGCTACCTAGTTAAAATAATTACCAATTTACCTGTAAAATAAATCCTAACCTAAGTTACAAATACACCTACACTATCAATAAATTAAATAAACTAAAAATATCTAAACTAAAATACAATAAAATAATCTAAACTAAATTACAAAAAAAATAAACACTAAATTACAAAAAATAAAAAAAATTACAAGATTTTTAAGCTAATAACACCTATTCTAAGCCCCCTAATAAAATAATAAAGCCCCCCAAAATAAAAAAATGTCCCTACCCTATTCTAAATTAAAAAAGTTCACAGCTCTTTTACCTTACCAGCCCTTAAAAGGCATTCCCCAAAGAAAACAGCTCTTTTGCCTGAAAAAAAAACACAATACCACCCCCCAACATTACAACCCACCACCCACATAACCCTATTCTAAACCCACCCAAACCCCCCTTAAAAAAACCTAACACTACCCCCCTGAAGATCTCCCTACCTTGTCTTCACCCAGCCAGGCAGAACTCTTCATCCGATCCGGGCGATGTCCAATCAAGCGGCAGAGAAGTCTTCTTCCATCCGGGCGATGTCTTCAATCAAGCGGCAGTGAAGTCTTCTTCCATCCTGCGATGTATTCAATCAAGCGGCAGTGAAGTCTTCTTCCATCCGGGCGATGTCTTCAATCAAGCGGCAGTGAAGTCTTCTTCCATCCGGCGATATCTTCAAGCAAAGCGGCATCTTCAATCTTCTTTCTTCGCTCCTCCGCCGTGGAGCATCCATCCTGCACGAAGACTGAACTAGGAATGAGATACCTTTAAATGACGTCATCTGTGAAATAATAGCAGTCAGTTTCTTCACACGTGTGCGTTTCAGTGCCTGCCAGGGCACAGTGTCACACCAGTGCAACTCATATCTGGTGTAACAGTAGTGTACATTTAAAAAAAACAACACTTTTTTGACTGTGAAATAATAGCAGTCAGTTTCCTTCACGTGTGTGCGTTTCAGGGCCTGCCTGCCAGGGCACAGTGTCACCCCAGTGCAACTCATATCTGGTGTAACAGTAGTGTACATTTAAAAAAAAACAACACTTTTTTGACTGTGAAATAATAGCAGTCAGTTTTCTTCACACGTGTGCGTTTCAGTGCCTGCCTGCCAGGGCACAGTGTCACACCAGTGCAACTCATATCTGGTGTAACAGTAGTGTACATTTAAAAAAAACAACACTTTTTTGACTGTGAAATAATAGCAGTCAGTTTCCTTCACACGTGTGCATTTCAGTGCCTGCCAGGGCACAGTGTCACACCAGTGCAACTCATATCTGGTGTAACAGTAGTGTACATTTAAAAAAAACAACACTTTTTTGACTGTGAAATAATAGCAGTCCGTTTCCTTCACGCGTGTGCGTTTCAGTGCCTGCCTGCCAGGGCACAGTGTCACACCAGTGCAACTCATATCAGGGGCCCGATCCGATATGCAGCGTCGCCCGCAAAAGCCGGCGACGCCAAATTTTGCGCTGGTTTGGTATCACATATACGGCGTAACCTAGAAGTTACGCTCGTATATTTCTGCCTTCGCCCGTAGTTTTTTGGGCCATAGGCAGGTATACCAAACCAGCGCAGTTTGGTATCCAATATACAGCGTAAGGACTTACGTGGCAAAAATTGAGAAATCTTACTCCATTTTCACCTCGCCACAAAAAGCAGCCGTAGTAAGCCTTACGCTGACTATTGGAGCCCCGTAACTCCCTAAACTACCTGCAAAATAAACCTAACACCTAACACATGCGCATTGTCTATCTTTCTGTCAACCGCGATCCCCCGCCACAATCCCTAATAAAGTATTTAACCCCTAAACAGCGCGCCCGAACCCCGCCGCCACCTAAAATAAAAGTATAACCCCCTAATGTGATCCCCCAACAACTTCGCCAGCTACCTTACCTAACCCCTAAAGTAAGCCCCTACCCCGCCGCCATCTACCTTACCTACCCCCTAAAGTGAGCCCCTACCCCGCCGCCATCTACCTTACCTACCCCCTAAAGTGAGCCCCTACCCCGCCGCCATCTACCTTACCTACCCCCTAAAGTTAGCCCCTATCCCACCGCCATCTACCTTACCTACCCCTAAAGTGAGCCCCTACCCAGCCGCCATCTACCTTACCTACCCCCTAAAGTGAGCTCCTACCCCGCCGCCATCTACCTTACCTACCCCCTAAAGTGAGCCCCTACCCCGCCGCCATCTACCTTACCTACCCCCTAAAGTGAGCCCCTTACACCGCTGCCATCTACCTTACCTACCCCCTAAAGTGAGCCCCTACCCCGCCACCATCTACCTTACCTACCCCCTAAAGTGAGCCCCTACCCCGCCGCAATCTACCTTACCTACCCCCTAAAGTGAGCCACTTACACCGCCGCTATCTATTTTATAAATATTAACCCCTAATTTAATCCCCCTACACCGCCGCCAGCTATATTAAATATATTAACCCTAATTATATTAGGGTTAATATAGTTAATATAGTTATTATATTATATATATTAACTATATTAACCCTAATTATATTAGGGTTATTATAGTTAATATCGTTATTATATTATATATATATATATGTATATTAAGTATAATAACCCTATCTAACTCTAACATCCCTAACTAAATTCTTATTAAAATAGATCTAATTAATATTATTAATTAAAATATTCCTATTTAAATCTAAATACTTACCTATAAAATAAACCCTAAGATAGCTACAATGTAATTAATAATTACATTGTAGCTATTTTAGGGTTTATATTTATTTTACAGGTAACTTGGTATTTATTTTAAATAGGTACAATAGCTATTAAATAGTTAATAACTATTTAATAGCTACCTAGTTAAAATAATTACTAATTTACCTGTAAAATAAATCCTAACCTAAGTTACAAATACACCTACACTATCAATAAATTAAATAAACTAAAAATATCTAAACTAAAATACAATAAAATAATCTAAACTAAATTACAAAAAAAATAAACACTAAATTACAAAAAATAAAAAAAATTACAAGATTTTTAAGCTAATAACACCTATTCTAAGCCCCCTAATAAAATAATAAAGCCCCCCAAAATAAAAAATGTCCCTACCCTATTCTAAATTAAAAAAGTTCACAGCTCTTTTACCTTACCAGCCCTTAAAAGGCATGCCCCAAAGAAAACAGCTCTTTTGCCTGTAAAAAAAAAACACAATACCACCCCCAACATTACAACCCACCACCCACATAACCCTATTCTAAACCCACCCAAACCCCCCTTAAAAAAACCTAACACTACCCCCCTGAAGATCTCCCTACCTTGTCTTCACCCAGCCAGGCAGAACTCTTCATCCGATCCGGGCGATGCCCAATCAAGCGGCAGAGAAGTCTTCTTCCATCCGGGCGATGTCTTCAATCAAGCGGCAGTGAAGTCTTCTTCCATCCTGCGATGTATTCAATCAAGCGGCAGTGAAGTCTTCTTCCATCCGGGCGATGTCTTCAATCAAGCGGCAGTGAAGTCTTCTTCCATCCGGCGATATCTTCAAGCAAAGCGGCATCTTCAATCTTCTTTCTTCGCTCCTCCGCCGTGGAGCATCCATCCTGCACGAAGACTGAACTAGGAATGAGATACCTTTAAATGACGTCATCTAAGATGGCGTCCGTCGAATAAGATGGCGTCCGTCGAATTCCGATTGGCTGATAGGATTCTATCAGCCAATCAGAATTAAGGTAGAAAAATCTGATTGGCTGATTGAATCAGCGAATCAGATTCAAGTTCAATCCGATTGGCTGAATTAGACGGATGCCATCTTGGATGACGTCATTTAAAGGTACCTCATTCCTAGTTCAGTCTTTGTGCAGGATGGATGCTCCGCGGCGGAGGAGCGAAGAAAGAAGATTGAAGATGCCGCTTTGCTTGAAGACATCGCCGGGTGGAAGAAGACTTCACTGCCGCTTGATTGAAGACATCGCCCGGATGGAAGAAGACTTCACTGCCGCTTGATTGAAGACATCGCCGGATGGAAGAAGACTTCACTGCCGCTTGATTGAAGACATCGCCCGGATGGAAGAAGATTTCTCTGCCGCTTCATTGGACATCGCCCGGAACGGATGAAGAGTTCTGCCCGGCTGGGTGAAGACAAGGTAGGGAGATCTTCAGGGGGGTAGTGTTAGGTTTTTTAAGGGGGGTTTGGGTGGGTTTAGAATAGGGGTATGTGGGTGGTGGGTTGAAATGTTGGGGGTGGTATTGTGTTTTTTTTTTACAGGCAAAAGAGCGGTTTTCTTTGGGGCATGCCCCGCAAAAGGGCTGGTAAGGTAAAAGAGCTGTGAACTTTTTTAATTTAGATTAGGGTAGGGAAATTTTTTTATTTTGGGGGCTTTATTATTTTATCAGGGGGCTTAGAATAGGTGTAATTAACTTAAAAATCTTGTAATCTTTTCTTTATTTTTTGTAATTTAGTGTTGTTTTTTTTTTGTAATTTAGATTAGATTATTTTATTGTATTTTAGTTTAGATATTTGTAGTTTATTTAATTTATTGATAGTGTAGGTGTATTTGTAACTTAGGTTAGGATTTATTTTACAGGTACATTGGTAATTATTTTAACTAGGTAGCTATTAAATAGTTATTAACTATTTAATAGCTATTGTACCTAGTTAAAATAAATACCAAGTTACCTGTAAAATAAATATAAACCCTAAAATAGCTACAATGTAATTATTAATTACATTGTAGCTATCTTAGGGTTTATTTTATAGGTAAGTATTTAGATTTAAATAGGAATATTTTAATTAATAATATTAAAATTAATTAGATCTATTTTAATAAGAATTTAGTTAGGGATGTTAGAGTTAGATAGGGTTATTATACTTAATATATATATAATATAATAACTATATTAACTATATTAACCCTAATATAATTAGGGTTAATATAGTTAATATAGCTGGCGGCTGTGTAGGGGGATTAAATTAGGGGTTATTATTTTTAAAATAGATGGCAGCGGTGTAAGGGGCTCACTTTAGGGGGTGGGTAAGATAGATGGCGGCGGGGTAGGGGCTCACTTTAGGGGGTAGGTAAGATAGATGGCGGTGGGGTACGGGCTCACTTTAGGGGGTAGGTAAGGTAGATGGTGGCGGTGTAGGGGCTCACTTTAGGGGGTAGGTAAGGTAGATGGCGGCGGGGTAGGGGCTCACTTTAGGGGGTAGGTATACCTTAAGAATATTAGTTAGGGATGTTAGAGTTAGATAGGGCTATTATACTTAATATATATATAATATAATAACTATATTAACTATATTATCCCTAATATAATTAGGGTTAATATAGTTAATATAGCTGGCGGCTGTGTAGGGGGATTAAATTAGGGGTTAATATTTATAAAATAGATAGCGGCGGTGTAAGGGGCTCACTTTAGGGGGTAGGTAAGGTAGATGGCGGCGGGGTAGGGGCTCACTTTAGGGGGTAGGTAAGGTAGATGGTGGCGGGGTAGGGGCTCACTTTAGGGGGTAGGTAAGGTAGATGGCGGCGGGGAAGGGGCTCACTTTAGGGGGTACGTAAGGTAGATGGCGGCGGGGTAGGGGCTCACATTAGGGGGTTATAGATTTAATATAGCTGGAGGCGGGGTCCGGGAGCGGCGGTTTAGGGGTTAATAACTTTATTAGGTGGCTGCGGGGTCCTGGAGCGGCGGTTTAGGGGTTAATACATTTTTTATTGTTAGGATAGTGAGGGGGGATAGCGGATAGAGGGTTAGACGTGTCGGGCTATGTTTGGGAGTCGTGTTAGACAGTACGGGAGATTTAATAACTTTAGTCAGGTTTTGTAGGCGCCGGCAGTTTCTAAAGTGCCGTAAGTCACTGGCGACTCCAGAAATTTGTACTTACGCAAATTTCTGGACATCGCTGGTTTGTCAGACTTACGGCACTTTAGCCTCTGACAGCGCCGTATATAGGATAGCTCGAGTTGCGAGCTGAAACTGCGGGCGGCGGGGGTTCCCTCACTTGCGCCGCAAACTACGATCTATATCGGATCGCGCTCCTGGTGTAACAGTAGTGTACATTTAAAAAAAAACAACACTTTTTTGACTGTGAAATAATAGCAGTCAGTTTCCTTCACACGTGTGCGTTTCAGTGCCTGCCTGCCTGCCAGGGCACAGTGTCACACCAGTGCAACTCATATCTGGTGTAACAGTAGTGTACATTTAAAAAAAAAAACACTTTTTTGACTGTGAAATAATAGCAGTCAGTTTCCTTCACACGTGTGCGTTTCAGTGCCTGCCAGGGCACAGTGTCACACCAGTGCAACTCATATCTGGTGTAACAGTAGTGTACATTTAAAAAAAAAAAAAACAACACTTTTTTGACTGTGAAATAATAGCAGTCAGTTTCCTTCACACGTGTTGTTAACAGACCAGGGACCAGGTATATAGCAAACCTGATATGTCTCTGACAGTTATCATAACAGCTTAGCAAATCGTGACAAGCAATATTTGCAGACAATAGCAATACACAGCAATATTGGTACAATATATGGGGGATATATATCAACAGGACAATTTAACCCTTAGACACTAATTTAACCCAATATCAGTGATTCAGAACGCATTGTAATATACTATGATTTAATTTACCACCTGTTCAATGTCCTGGGCTAATTTCAGGAATTGTTAAGAAATATAAATATCTATTAATACAGGGATATTTCACATTGATCACTACCAATATAAACAGTAGTCCTGGTCATTTAGTTGGTACATTAATCCTGATAGAGATATATTTGTTCTGAATAATTACCACCCTGGGTTTATACCGCAACAATTGCAAGTTGTAAAAATTATTACTGTCCAGAATTAATCAAATAGGAACGTCAGAGGAAATATTCATGCATGATGTATGATATTTAGACTATCCAAAAATACCAAATGTCAAACCAAGTACATGTTATATCACAAATATGCCATAATCATATACATTAACATAAGTGTTGTATCATACTAACTACCCATGCATGGTCTCTCATGTTAAACCACCCTGTAATCAACAATAGTGCCTGAACTAATTATTGTACTTGACCCTTGTGATACATAAACAAGGATCAACCATCTGATTGAGGAACCATAGATGTACTCTCAGTTTTCATTATTACAACTTCCTGATAAATTGCAAATTGCAAGGATTAATCGCTGCTAAGTCGGTGATCCAAACCCCTATTACCACTCTCTCCTCTTTTGAGCTAACACTATTCCTGTGTTTTTAATGTGTATTCTTCTACATTTTTTTAAAGTTCCAATAAAAGTTATATTTTACATTTTCCTGTACACCTGCCAATTGTAACTCAGTCGTATTCTACATTCAGGGATTTTGAGTGCTATAAATGTGTACATTTTCTGAAGACTTTGATCTTCTTTTTTTCTCTCATTAACCAGTACACAGCACCAACGTTTGCATCACGTAACATTAGGAGGAACACATGTACGTTAATTTCCTCCAAGTTATTATTTAAATAACTATTACTACTAATTATATTACCTATAACATCTCAGTAGTGCCATTGGGCCCCTTTTTCTCTTATCATATCTGGTGTAACAGTAGTGTACATTTAAAAAAACAACACTTTTTTGACTGTGAAATAATAGCAGTAGGTTTCCTTTACACGTGTGCGTTTCAGTGCCTGCCAGGGTACAGTGTCACTCCAGTGCAACTCATATCTGGTGTAACAGTAGTGTACATTTAAAAAAAAAAAAACACTTTTTTGACTGTGAAATAATAGCAGTCAGTTTCCTTCACACGTGTGCATTTCAGTGCCTGCCAGGGCACAGTGTCACACCAGTGCAACTCATATCTGGTGTAACAGTAGTGTACATTTAATAAAAACAACACTTTTTTGACTGCGAAATAATAGCAGTCAGTTTCCTTCACACGTGTGCGTTTCAGTGCCTGCCAGGGCACAGTGTCACACCAGTGCAACTCATATCTGGTGTAACAGTAGTGTACATTTAAAAAAAAAAAAACTTTTTTGACTGTGAAATAATAGCAGTCAGTTTCCTTCACACGTGTGCGTTTCAGGGCCTGCCTGCCAGGGCATAGTGTCACACCAGTGCAACTCATATCTGGTGTAACAGTAGTGTACATTTAAAAAAAAAAAAACTTTTTTGACTGTGAAATAATAGCAGTCAGTTTCCTTCACGCGTGTGCATTTCAGGGCCTGCCAGGGCACAGTGTCACACCAGTGCAACTCATATCTGGTGTAACAGTAGTGTACATTTAAAAAAAAAATACAATTTTGACTGTAATAGATTGAATAGCAGTTAGTTGTCTGCAAGCGTGTGTGTCAGGCCTACAGCGTCTACTCTGCCAACTTCTGCCAGTGCACAGTGCCACTCATATCTGTTGTCACAGAAGCTTGCACGCATAGTACCACTAATCGAAAAAAAAAGGACAGGCAGAGGCAGGCAACCCCGCAGGGGCTGTCGTGGTCGTGGTGCTGTGATTCCCTTTTGCTCAAGAATAATGCCCAGTGTTCAGAGGCCACGTACCCTGAACTCGAAAAGTTCTGAGGACATAGTTGACTGGCTAACACAGGACACCCAATCTTCTACAGCTTCCGCTCTGAACCTTGACGCACCATCCTCCTCCAGCTTAGCTTCCGGCACCTCTCAATTTACCACTTGCCCGCCTGCCGCCACCACCAACACTAGCACCACAGCTGCTTCACTTGATCTGTCATAGGAGTTATTTACACATCAGTTTGAAGAAATGAGTGATGCACAACCATTATTGCCAGAGGATGTAGATAACAGGGATATGTCTCAGTCAGGCAGCATTACACACATGGACGTACGTCGTGATGATGATGATGTTGTACCCGCTGCTGCTTCCTTTGCTGAGTTGTCAGATACAAGTGAAGCGATTGATGATGACGATGCGTCCGTGGATGTCACGTGGGTGCCACTAGAAGAGAAGAAGAAGAGGGGGAAAGTTCAGATGGAGAGACAGAGAGGAGGAGGAGACGAGTTGGAAGCAGGGGGAGGTCGTCACAAGGAGCTAGTGGCACAGTCAGACAGCATGCATCGGCACCCGTGGTCAGCCAGACAGCACGCCAATCAACGCATGCTGTTGCCACCACCAGAATGCCGTCATTGCAGAGCTCAGCAGTGTGGCATTTTTTTTGTGTGTCTGCCTCTGACAACAGCGATGCGATTTTGCAAGTCGTGGGAAGTCCAACACCCACCTAGGTACAACTGCTTTGCGAAGGCACATGATCGCACATCACAAACGCCTATGGGATCAACACATGAGTACAAGCAGCACACAAACTCAAAGCCGCCATCCTCCTCCTGGTCCAGCATCTTCAGCCACGTCAACCACTGCTGTCCTCCTTGCCCCCTCTCAACCATCCGCCACTCCGTCTCTCACCTTGAGCAGTTCCTGCCTGCAGTCAAGTGTCTGTAAAGGACATGTTTGAGCGTAAGAAGTCAATGTCACAAAGTCACCCCCTTGCCCGGCATCTGACAGCTGGCTTGTCTGAACTCTTAGCCCCCCAGCTTTTACCATACAAGCTGGTGGAGTCTGAGGCGTTCCAAAAATTTGTAGCTATTGGGACACCGCAGTGGAAGGTACCAGGCCAAAAGTAGTAGTCGATTGTGCAAAAGGAAGTAATGGCATGTCTGGCACACAGTGTTGGGGCAAGGGTCCATCTGACCACTGATACCTGGTCTGCAAAGCATGATCAGGGCAGGTATATCACCTACACTGCGCATTGGGTAAACCTGCAACGGCTGCCAAGCATGGAATGCGTGGCTCTGCAGATTTGTTGGTGACACCGCCACGACTTGCAGGCAGGCCTGCTGCCACCTCCTCTACTTCTCCTACTCCATCCTCTTCCATAACCTCTTCCTTGGCTGAGTCCTCTTCTGCTGCTGCGTCTTGCTCCACATCAACGGCACCCCCCCAGCTCCCCAGGTACTATTCCCGGATACGGCAGTGTCACCCTGTCTTGGGGTTGACTTGCCTGAAAGCAGAGAGTCACACCGGACCAGCACTCCTGTCCGCCCTGAATGCACAGGTGGATCAGAGGCGTACTCCGCACCAACTGGAGATCGGCAAAGTGGTTTGTGACAATGGAAGAAATTTGTTGGCGGCATTGAATTTGGGCAAGTTGACACATGTGCTGTGCATAGCACATGTGTGTAATCTGATCGTACAACGCTTTATACATAAGTACCCAGGCTTACAGGACGTCCTGAAGCAGGCCAGGAAGGTGTGTGGCCATTTCAGGCGTTCCTACACGGCCATGGTGCACTTGTCAGATATCCAGCGGCGAAACAGCCTGCCAGTGAGGCGCTTGATTTGCGACAGCCCGACATGTTGGAATTCAACACTCCTAATGTTCGACCGCCTGCTCCAACAAGAAAAAGCTGTTAACGACTATTTGTATGACCGGGGTGCTAGGACAGCCTCTGCGGAGCTGGGAATTTTTTTGCCACGTTACTGGACGCTCATGCGCAATGCCTGTAGGCTCATGCGTCCTTTTGAGGAGGTGACAAACCTAGTCAGTCGCACCGAAGGCACCATCAGCGACATCATACCATTTGTTTTCTTCCTGGAGCATGCCCTGTGAAGAGTGTTGGATCAGGCCGTAGATGAGCGTGAAGAGGAAGAATTGTGGTCACCATCACCACCAGAAACAGCCTTATCAGCATCGCTTGCTGGACCTGCGGCAATGCTGGAAGAGGATTGTGAGGAAGAGGAGTCTGAGGAGGAATGTGGCTTTGAGGAGGAGGAGGAGGAAGACCAACCACAACAGGCATCCCAGGGTGCTCGTTGTCACCTATCTGGTACCCGTGGTGTTGTACGTGGCTGGGGGGAAGAACATACCTTCAGTGAGATCACTGAGGACGAGGAACGGGACATGAGTAGCTCGGCAACCAACCTTGTGCAAATGGGGTCTTTCATGCTGTAGTGCCTGTTGAGGGACCCTCGTATAAAAAGGCTGAAGGGAAACGACCTGTACTGGGTGTCCACGCTACTACACCCCCGGTATAAGCAGAAAGTGCCTGAAATGTTACCGAATTAAAGCAAGTCAGAAAGGATGCAGCAGTTCCAAAATAAATTAAAAAGTATGCTTTACACAGTGTATAAGGGTAATGTCACAGCACAACGGGAATCTAACAGGGGAAGAGCTGAAAGTAATCCTCCTCCTCCCACGACCATGCCGGCAAGGACAGGATGCTTTACAGACGTGTTGTTGACGGAGGACATGCAGAGCTTTTTAAGTCCTATGCATCACCACAGCCCTTCGGGGTCCACCCTCAGAGAACGACTCGACCGACAGGTAGTAGACTACCTCGCCTTAACTGCATATATCGACACTCTGAGGAGCGATGAACCCCTTGACTACTGGGTGTGCAGGCTTGACCTGTGTCCTGAGCTATCCCAATTTGCGATAGAACTTTTGGCCTGCCCCGCTTCAAGTGTCCTTTCAGAAAGGACCTTCAGTGCAGCAGGAGGTATTGTCACTGAGAAGAGAAGTCGCCTAGGTCAAAAAAGTCTAGATTACCTCACCTTTATTAAGATGAATGAGGGATGGATCCCGAAGGGACTGACAGTGGGCGATACATTCGACTAAAAAAGGCCTGATGAGATGAGCTGTCTTGGGCTAAAAATGGTCCACACGCTGCTGTATTTTATCTCTGAATGCCGGATGACTTGCGTGACTTATCCACCACCAACTAGGGTTCAAGCCACAATGTTTTAGGGCACTTTCTGCCTGGGAAACAAACATCAATTTTTCTGGCCGCTGCTACAGCAGCGGCTGCAACAATACCTAATTTTTCAGGCATGTGTACATTTTTCTGGCCTCTGGTGCTGCACTGTGGCTTCAAAAACCAAACCCAAAAAAAAGGCACATAACAGGGATTAAACTGATAGGAATAGTACTACTTAACACACCACTCCCATCTGGTGGCACATTAGATTGCACGCACAGTGCCCCAAATTTGAAGTAGGAGGTCCGACCAAGCATCTTTTTCCATCTCTCGGTTCCTAAAATCGATGCCATATACATGTCCCCTGATAGGGGACGTAACAGGGTTTAAACTGATAAGAATAGAACTACTTAACACACCACTCCTATCTGGTGGTACATTAGATTGCACGCGCAGTGCCCCAAATTTGAAGTAGGAGGACCGACCAAGCATCTTTTTCCATCTCCCGGTTCCTAAAATCGATGCCATATACACGTCCCCTGATAGAGGACGTAACAGGGATTAAACTGATAAGAATAGTACTACTTAACACACCACTCCTATCTGGTGGCACATTAGATTGCACACGCAGTGCCCCAAATTTGAAGTAGGAGGACCGACCAAGCATCTTTTTCCATCTCCCGGTTCCTAAAATCGATGCCATATACACGTCCCCTGATAGGGGACATAACAGGGATTAAACTGATAGGAATAGTACTACTTAACACACCTTATAATAATGCAGAGAGAGGCAATGCAGAGAGAGGAGTCTGAAGAAGAGGAGTCAGAGGAGGAAGGTGGCTTTGAAGAGGTGGAAGACCAAACACAGCAGGCGTCCCAGGGGGCTTGTTGTCACCTTTCGGGGACCATTGGTGTTGTACATGGCTGGGTGGAGGAAGAGACCTTCAATGACATCAGTGAGGACAAGGAATGGGACATGGCTAGCTTGGTATCCAATTGTACTCTTGAACAAAATGGATTTCCAGCCTCCAGGGTATAATAAAAAGACCTTTATTTTTCTTTCACAGGGTCCATAAACAAACGACAACGTTTCAAAGCACTTACTGGTTCTTAATCATGTCTAATTGATCAGTATACAGGTGTGTCTTTTATACCTGTTTGTACATTTTTGCCATCTAGTGGACATTATTAAAATTACATGTGTTTCATACAATAAAAGACATTTATTTCTCTATTGCTACCTATTTAGTATGTCACACATGTATCATTAAAACATTATTAATATTTAAGCTACACAAACCTATATACATCCTATTAATCAGAATCATATGCACAGCAGATATAACCAATTTAATCTCTTAGGTATTTCATCATTTATAAGAACAAAGACCAATCAAAATCTTTATTAAGTCCATTGGGCTCTAGGGTATTCAATTTATTAATCCAGAACATCTCCTTTCTTTTCAACATATGTTCCCTGTCACCTCCTCTCCTGGGTTTTTCTATTTGATCTATCACTTGAAAGCGTAGTTGACTTATATTATGACCCATGGAGTGGAAGTGACAGGAAACTGGGGCTTCCTTATTCTTCAATCTGATGTTGGACTTGTGCTCTGTTATTCTGGTTCTTACTTCCCTACTCGTCTCTCCAATATAAATCCTGGCACATGGGCATTTAATTATATATATGGCATATGTACTCCTACATGTGAGATTTTTTTTGATAGAATATTTGGTTCCATAATTTGGGTGAAAAAAATGTTTGCCTTTTATTATAGAGCTACAGTGGCTACAATGTAAACATGGATAACATCCTACATTGTCTGATCCTACTGTAGTTTGTAACACTTTTTTTTGTTCCACCTATATCTGCTCGCACTAAATAATCCCTCAAATGTTTGTTTCTCTTATAAGCTGTTATTGGAACCTTTTTAAATTCTTCAACATAAGGGTTGCAGTTTTTCAATATGTGCCAATATTTGTTAATTATGCGTGATATTTTTGGGCCTAAGGTGTTATATTGGATTACAAATATAATCCTATCACTTTTGTTTTTGTTGTTTTGTCTCACTACTTGATCACTTTTTTTGACAAGTTCCAATTCTTCTTGAATTAATTTATCTGGGTATCCTCTCTTTCTGAATTTTTCTGCCATTTCATTTAGTCTCAAGTTGCACTTGTTTTCATCTGATACTATTCTTTTTACTCGTAAGAATTGGCTTTTAGGTATTGCTCTTAATGTGTTATCTGGGTGAAAACTATTAAATTGCAAAATTTTATTTTTGTCAGTGAGTTTGATGTAGAGGTCAGTTTTTAAAAAACCTTCTTCCACATAGACAAAAGTATCTAAAAATTCTACACCTATCTCACTCATTTTAAGTGTGAATTTGAGCCCAGTAACAGAGGAATTAAGATGTTCAACAAATGCCAATAGGCTTCCAACATCACCCAACCATATGCCAAATATATCATCTATAAATCTCCACCAGGCGGCGCCATGTTGTAAGAATTATTTTGTGGGTATACAAATCTTTCTTCTATATGAGACATATATATATATTGGCATATGTTGGGGCGACGTTGAAGCCCATTGCTGTACCCTGCTTTTGTAAGAAAAACCTGTCTTAAAAAAGGAAATAATTTTGATATAAAATGAGAGACAGTAGATCTATCAAAAATTGAATTTCATCATTGTTATAATTCTTATTGGTCTCTAGCATGTATCTTACAGCTGAGATCCCACTAGTATGTTTGATGGATGTATAAAGACTAGTAACATCTAATGTGTATAATATACACTTATTTCCAATATATCCCATAACTCTCAACTTATTCAAAAAATCATTAATATCTCCCATACCTACAATTAGCTTGGTATCCAACCTTGTGCAAATAGGGAGTTTGCGGTTGTGCAAATGGACTGTTTGCGGTTGTTTGCTGTGCGTTAAACGGGGAGTTTGGTCTGTCACTGTGAAGCGGGCATAACCCTTACACTACCTGATCGATACAACATCATACCTGATGTTTTAAAGCACGTTATTCCAAACAATTTAGGAATGTTAGGTGATTTATGCCCTTTATGGATTAAAACCAGACTCTGCATCAACTATGTAATTTTCCATGGGAGTTTTGCCATTGATCTCCCTCCGGCATGCCACAGTCCAGGTGTTAGTCCCCTTGAAACAACTTTTCATCACTATTGTGGCCAGAAAGAGTCCCTGTGGGTTTTAAAATTCGCCTGCCTATTGAAGTCTATGGTGGTTCGCCCAGTTCGCCCCTTCGCGAACATTTGCGGAAGTTCGCGTTCGACATTCGCGAACTGAAAATTTTATGTTCGCGACATCACTACCCCCCAACATTAAAACCCACCACCCACACACCCCTACTCGGATGAAGACTTCTGCCGTATGGAGGACCACGTGTGCCCGGCTGGGTGAAGACGGCTCAAGGTAGGGAGATCTTCAGGGGGTTAGAGTTAGGTTTTTTTAAGGGGGGATTGGGTGGGTTTTAGAGTAGGGGTGTGTGGGTGGTGGGTTTTAATGTTGGGGGGGTATTGTATTTTTCTTTTTCAGGTAAAAGAGCTGATTACTTTGGGGCAATGCCCCGCAAAAGGCCCTTTTAAGGGCTATTTGTAATTTAGTATAGGGTAGGGAAATTTTATTATTTTGGGTTTTTTCTTTATTTTATTAGGTGGATTAGATTAGGTGTAATTAGTTTAAAATTATTGTAATTCTTTTTTATTTTTTGTAATTTAGTGTTTGTTTTTTTTGTACTTTAGTTTATTGAATTTAATTGTAATTAATTGTAGGTAGTTTAGGTAATGTATTTAATGATAGTGTAGTGTTAGGTATAATTGTAACTTAGGTTAGGATTTATTTTACAGGTAATTTTGTACTTATTTTAGCTAGGTAGTTATTAAATAGTTAATAACTATTTAATAACTATTGTACCTAGTTAAAATAAATACAAAGTTGCCTATAAAATAAATATAAATCCTAAGCTAGCTACAATGTAACTATTAGTTATATTGTAGCTATTTTATGGTTTATTTTATAGGTAAGTATTTAGTTTTAAATAGGAATAATTTATTTAATTATGTTAAATTAATTTTGTTTAATTTAAATTAGATTTAAGTTAGGGGGGGTTAGGCTTAGGGTTAGGGGTTCATACATTTATTATAGTAGCGGCAACATTGGGGGTGACAGATTAGGGGTTAATAAATGTAAGAAGGTGTCGGCGATGTTAGGGACGGCAGATTAAGGGTTAATAAAATGTAACTAGTGTTTGCGAGGCGGGAATGCAGCGGTTTAGGGGTTTATACATTTATTAAAATGGCGGCGATGTCCGGTCAGCAGATTAGGGGTTAATAATTGTAGGTAGGTGGCGGCGACGTTGGGGGCGGCAGATTAGGGGTTAATAAATATAATGTAGGTGTCGGCAATATTAGGGGCAGCAGATTAGGGGTTCATAAGTATAATGTAGGTGGCGGCGATGTCCGGTCGGCAGATTAGGGGTTAAAATTTTTTATTATAGTGTTTGCGATGTGGGGGGGGCCTCGGTTTAGGGGTTAATAGGTAGTTTATGGGTGTTAGTGTACTTTTTAGCACTTTAGTTAAGAGTTTTATGTTCCGGCGTTAGCCCATAAAACTCTTTAACTACTGACTTTTAAATGCGGTCGAAGTCTTGACAGTAGAGGGTCTACCGCTCACTTCTTCCAAGACTTGTAATTCCAGTGTTAGGCAAATCCTATTAAAAAGATAGGATAGGCAAATGACGTAAGGGGATTTGCAGTAGCCTCGAGTCGCGGAAGAAAAGTGAGCTGTCAGATACCAGCGTTAGATAAAAAGCAGCGTTGGGACCTCTCAACGCTGCTTTTTAAGGCTAACGCAAAACTCGTAATCTCAGTGATAGTTTGTGCAAACTTAGGATAACATGAGAATGAACCATATGTAGGCCTAGATTTGGAGTTTGGCGTTAGCCGTGAAAACCAGCGTTAGAGGCTCCTAACGCTGGTTTTAGGCTAACTCCGGTATTTGGAGTCACTCAAAATAGGGTCTAACGCTCACTTTTCAGCCGCGACTTTTCCATACCGCAGATCCCCTTACGTAAATTGCGTATCCTATCTTTTCAATGGGATCTTTCTAACTCTGGTATTTAGAGTCGTGGCTGAAGTGAGCATTAGACATCTAACAACAAAACTCCAGCCGCAGGAAAAAAGTCAGTAGTTAAGAGCGTTCTGGGCTAACGCCGGTTCATAAAGCTCTTAACTACTGTATTCTAAAGTACACTAACACCCATAAACTACCTATGTACCCCTAAACTGAGGCCCCCCCACATCGCCGCCACTCGATTAAATTTTTTTAACCCCTAATCTGCCGACCGCCACCTACGTTATACTTATGTACCCCTAATCTGCTGCCCCTAACACCGCCGACCCCTGTATTATATTTATTAACCCCTAACCTGCCCCCCACAACGTCGCCGCCAGCTACCTACAATAATTAACCCCTAATCTGCCGACCGCCGCAACCTACATTATCCCTATGTACCCCTAATCTGCTGCCCCTAACACCGCCGACCCCTATATTATATTTATTAACCCCTAATCTGCCCCCCACAACGTCGCCTCCACCTGCCTACACTTATTAACCCCTAATCTGCCGAGCGGACCGCACCGCTACTATTATAAAGTTATTAACCCCTAATCCGCCTCACTAACCCTATAATAAATAGTATTAACCCCTAATCTGCCCTCCCTAACATCGCCGACACCTAACTTCAAACATTAACCCCTAATCTGCCGACCGGAGCTCACCGCTATTCTAATAAATGTATTAATCCCTAAAGCTAAGTCTAACACTAACACCAGCCTAAGTTAAATATAATTTTTATCTAACGAAATTAATTAACTCTTATTAAATAAATTATTCCTATTTAAAGCTAAATACTTACCTGTAAAATAAATCCTAATATAGCTACAATATAAATTATAATTACATTGTAGCTATTTTAGGATTAATATTTATTTTACAGGCAACTTTGTAATTATTTTAACCAGGTACAATAGCTATTAAATAGTTAAGAACTATTTAATAGTTACCCAGTTAAAATAATAACAAAATTACCTGTAAAATAAATCCTAACCTAAGTTACAATTAAACCTAACACTATACTATCATTAAATTAATTAAATTAAATACCTTCAATTACCTACAATTAAACCTAACACTACACTATCAATAAATAAATTAAATACAATTCCTACAAATAACTACAATGAAATAAACTAACTAAAGTACAAAAAATAAAAAAATATTTACAAACATAAGAAAAATATTACAACAATTTTAAACTAATTACACCTACTCTAAGCCCCCTAATAAAATAACAAAGACCCCCCAAAATAACAAAATGCCCTACCCTATTCTAAATTACTACATTTCAAAGCTCTTTTACCTTACCAGCCCTGAACAGGGCCCTTTGCGGGGCATGCCCCAAGAAATTCAGCTCTTTTGCCTGTAAAAAAAACATACAATACCCCCCCCAACATTACAACCCACCACCCACATACCCCTAATCTAACCCAAACCCCCCTTAAATAAACCTAACACTAAGCCCCTGAAGATCTTAGGTTAGGATTTATTTTACAGGTAATTTTGTACTTATTTTAACTAGGTAACTATTAAATAGTTCGTAACTATTTAATAGCTATTGTACCTGGGTAAAATAATTACAAAGTTGCCTGTAAAATAAATATTAATCCTAAAATAGCTACAATGTAATTATAATTTATATTGTAGCTATATTAGGATTTATTTTACAGGTAAGTATTTAGCTTTAAATAGGAATAATTTATTTAATAAGAGTTAATTAATTTTGTTAGCTAAAAATTATATTTAACTTAGGGGGTTGTTAGTGTTAGGATTAGACTTAGCTTTAGGGGTTAATACATTTATTATAGTAGTGGTGAGCTCCGGTCGGCAGATTAGGGGTTAATGTTGGAAGTTAGGTGTCGGCGATGTTAGGGAGGGCAGATTAGGGGTTAATACTATTTATTATAGGATTAGTGAGGCGGATTAGGGGTTAATAACTTTATTATAGTAGCGCTCAGGTCCGCTCGGCAGATTAGGGGTTAATAAGTGTAAGGTTAGGGGTGTTTAGACTCGGGGTACATGTTAGGGTGTTAGGTGCAGATGTAGGAAGTGTTTCCCCATAGCAAACAATGGGGCTGCGTTAAGAGCTGAACGCGGCTTTTTTGCAGGTGTTAGGTTTTTTTTCAGCTCAAACAGCCCCATTGTTTCCTATGAAGGAATCGTGCACGAGCACGTTTTTGAGGCTGGCCGCTTCTGTAAGCAACTCTGGTATCGAGAGTTGAAGCTGCGTTAAAAATGCTCTACGCTCCTTTTTTGGAGCCTAACGCAGCCTTTTTGTGGACTTTCAATACCAGAGTTATTTTTATGGTGCGGCCAGAAAAAAGCCAGCGTTAGCTACGCGGGTCGTTACCGACAAAACTCCAAATCTAGGCCGTAATTATTAAAGTCCATTTTTATTTTAGATTCAAATCTGCTCTGTCTGAATCATGGAAGATTAAATTATGGTTGCATTTCCCTTTCACTACAAATGAAATAGCCATCACAAGCTATTAACTCTAACTAAATAGTTGTCATAATAGCCAATATTCTAATAATAAATATGCAATGTGAATTTTTAAAAATAAATATGAAGTCATGTCTAAATATGAAAATATATTTAAATAGCTGATTGTATACCCCGTGAAAGGTTAGATACATTTAAAGGGACAGTAAACCAAAAATTAGTTATTTACTTTAATACACATTACGGCATACTCAAACCTGTTTTATGAATATACATTTGACCTGTGTGAGTACATTGTATGTAAACTGTCCACTTATCTCCCTCCTTTGATGGAGCTTTGGATTGGTTCAATGCAGACTCTTAAAGGGACAGTATACTCTAATATTTGGATCACTTAATGTGTTTACAATTCCTTATTTTATTAGCAGCAGAGTATATCATGTATGAAATTACATTTTTCCTGTTTGCCTATGAATTATTATTTGGAAGCCACAACAAATTACATTAGCTTGTAGATATAATCTGATCTCCTAACTTTATCCCACTGTTAACATATACATACTTCTTATATCTGCAAAATAATCAACCTAAATTTAAAAATCTTTTATTACCTTATATATTGTATGCCCCACTTTGAGTGGTATATCTTATAATGGCTGTGTTTTACAGCTTTGCCTTAAGGACAAAAACATTATGAATAGCTGGAGATACCATAGCAGAAAAACTATTTTTTTTAAAAATTAAGGGTAACAGAAATACTTGTAAACCATTTTATACATTCCAGCAGGTAAAGAGGATAATTGTGAGAAATTATATGTTGAAATATCTATGAGTTAACTGTCCCTTGAAATGACTCCACTAGAGTGAAAAGTCATCAATATGGCATACAATAACTAGCTCTGTCTAAATGTGAAAATAAAATTAGCTATCATGTTTTCTTTTAAGATCATTTAATCTACCTAGGTTACCTTGCAAATGATACCATAATAACTAAGCTATATTTCTTTTAAGAATATGTTAAATAAATATTTTTTAAATAATTATAGATATTAGAATGTGAATATATATATATATAATCTAACAAGTTCACCCTACACATTTCTTAAAAGTGACATGACCAAAGTTGTTATGTAGACTTTATACTGCATAGCCTCGTCATTAACATTTTAGGATTTGTACATCTCTAAATCACACAACCAAAAATTAAATGGCTGTATCTAACTCCACCTTCACTTTTCTAAAATACAAGATTTTAACACTCATTATCTGCTTGAACTATGTTGATATTTGAATGTTTTTCATAAAATTACAACTGTATTATATTTAATATCAGGCATGTTCTTGTAAAAAAGATACTTTAACAAACAGTCATGGGACTAATATTTTGTTATTATCTTACTTGGATAGAGAATATGAAATCAATTATGTTATTTAATGAACAAATGACTAAACAAATATTTAGTAAATCTAATCATTTTAAATTCATGTTCTGTCTATGCTCTAATGTTTTGATATTAAAGCTAGGTTCAGAATGGAGAGCGAGATCAATATCTATCTACACATAATTTAACATAAATAACACTAAATTGTCTAATCAAGAGTTGACTTACATATTAACATTTAAAATTAGACTAAATAATGCCTAATATCCAATTTTTGTCAAATATTCCTAATTATTCAATTGTATGAGGGACATAATTTAATGTAATATTTCCTGTCTCTAAAAAGTAATATACCTAAATGTCAACTATGAAATGTATCCCTCTGTCTGTCTGATTGATCACAATCTGAGTCCTCTCTATTCCAAAGTAGGGGAAATGTATATTAAATAAAAGTCAAAAATAGGACATGTTTAAAATTGTCTGACATATTCAATATATTATAAATTAGTTGCACATTATTCCTCCTATTATTCTTAATAGCATGCATTGTGCAAACTAACCTGCATGTATGGTATTTAAAAGTCAATTCTATTGAAAATATCAGTTTATCTTCATTATGTGTCATATTCAGCACTTTCCAAATAGAGGATTGTGAAATACCATCTAAAAGAAAAGAGGAAGCATAAGTGTTTCCCATAGGATGTATCCTGCATCCCCAGTCTTGTTCCATAGAAATGTGTACACTTACCATGTCAACGTGTCTTTGTATGTTTTTAGAAGTCAGCACATTTGAAAGACAATGCCAGACATGATCACATTGGTATTCTTCACTTTCAGTCTGTAGATGAAGTCATCCCCCTAATGGAAAATAAAGTGTACATCAAATCTCTAATAAAATGGTACATAGTTCTGCTATGGATCAGGGTCCAACCCCCCCCCCCCCATCTGGTTACATACAATGGGTATACTTACAATGTGAAGGTGTCTTTATATGTTTTTCAAAGTCAGCACAGTTAAAAGACAATGCCACAGACATGAACACATTGGTATTCTTCACTTTCAGTCTGTAGATGAAGTCATCTCCCTAATGTAAAATAAATTGAAAATCAAATATCTAAACAAATTGTACATTGTTTTTCATTCCTCCCCCTAATATTACCTATTTCCTAATATGTTTATAGCAATAGTTTACTAAGCATATGTAGCCTCTTTTGTGTTATGTTCTAACAATCAAGTGTTAAGTTGAGTCACATACATTGTGCAGACTTAACCTCTGAAGTATGACTTTGGCAATGCTATGTGCTTCAGAGTATCCCTTTATCTGCTATCTGTGGCATGTATCCCTTTCAGAATATCTAAAATCTAATAATGTCTAAACTAAATACATTGAAACTACTTGTATGCCATATGATGGATTATTGTGGAAAATCCCCCCCCCCCATATTCAGTCTATACCTTGTGTCTACTTACCATCTGATTTTGTCTTCACAAAATCAGGGGGTAAAGTCATTACGGGAGCCAATGCCAAAATCATCTGATGTATAAATAACCTATGATAATAAAATATCATTTATATTTTGCAATAATCATTTCTTGAACAATCCTTACATGTTTGCACAATTCTACTTTCATTTTCCTTAAACTCTCACAGATTTGAAATGCTCCTATATAACTTATAGTATTTACTGTCTGAAGTGGCGGTTGATGATGTCGTCTCTGATATTGACCCCCTTGTCCCGGTATGGCCCCTCTAGAACG
The DNA here is from genome assembly GCF_027579735.1 of Bombina bombina. Taxonomy (NCBI): domain Eukaryota; kingdom Metazoa; phylum Chordata; class Amphibia; order Anura; family Bombinatoridae; genus Bombina; species Bombina bombina. Next base: position 1,154,544,903 of record NC_069499.1, on the reverse strand, counting down.
GGGTTGTCCTCCACATCTTGTAGGAGTTCTTGGGGTGCCAGGACAGCCTGCAGCATCCCAGCCCGCTTAGCTATGTTATGCAGGATGCAGGCTATAACGATCTTTGCCACCTTACTAGGGCTGTATTGGAAGGCTCCTCCAGACCTGTCCAGGCATCGTAACCGCATTTTGAGGAGCACTAACATCCGCTCCTCTACAGCCCTAGTCTGCTTGCGTTGTCAGCCGGGTTACGTATAGCCAAGGCAGGCTCATGTAACCCAAATCACCTATAAATAATGAACATGACAAAATGTCAATATTACAAATATCTTACAAATTATGATATGAAAATACATTTAAATACAATGATACAATGCATTTGTGTATACTAAATTCGCCTAAACTATACATTTGCGGAAATTGTCAAATAAATGTTTAAATCGCATCCTATATCTGCCCATTTAAGCTATGACCTGCTACATATGCGTTTTTCGCTAAAAATAGACATTTGCTAAAAGAGACAAATAAATTGTTAAATTGCATCCTATATCTGCACATTTAAGCTATGCCCTGCTACATATCTGTTTGTTTCTAAAACTCTACATTTGCTGAAAGAGAAATAAATGGTTAAAGCGCATCCTATATCTGCACATTTAAGCTATAACCTGCTACAGATCTGTTTTTTTCTAAACAGAGAAATTTGCTAAAAGAGAAATAAAATGGTTAAAGCGCATCCTATAGCTGCACATTTTGCACATTACACAAACAACTGTTTGCGAACATTACAGTGGCAATTGTCTAACTATTGAACTGTGCTGTGCACAAGTACTCGCCAACGAGCCACCCATGGGGAAACTGTCTGTCCTCAAACTGCTGCCAGAGTGAGGACTGCCTGTGGATACAGGCATCATGACAAGCCCCCCGAAATTCACGCACACCTGCATAATCCGCATCCGTGAGACGCAAACGAACTGCACGTTGAGACTATGAAAATTTTTGCGATTTTGGAAGGGCCGATCATCTGCTGGAGCATGCAGCGCAAAGTGGGTGCAATCTATTGCTCCCAAAACATTGGGAATTTGAACTATTGCATAGAATTCCCTCTTGATGCTTCTCCAATCATCATCATTTTGAGAGAATCCTATATAAAGCTTACAAACTCGTACCATGGCGTCCAAAAACTTGTCAAAAACCACAGAGAAGGTGCCCTGAGACAACCCATGCATGTACCCCTCTCAGGACATGTATGCAGCATAGCATCTTGGTCATGCCAGGGATTGCAGTCCGCATACGTTTACGTGGCTCCAGATGAGGTTTAAATACTTCATAAAGGCCCATGAGTTGCTCTCGATTGAGCCTATACTTGTCATAAACCTCGAAGTCGCTTATGTTCTCAAAGGTGGGCCTCACCCTTTCAACACGAGGACCTCTGATCAGACGTTCCCCAGGCCTCTTGGAGATGCCGAGCCTGCCTGATTCTGTTGTACAAAACTTGTCCAACAGCACCTACACAAGCTAACTGCGGATCATCCACATTTGCAAAGCCAAGCAGCACAAAGCCAAACAGCAGAGCAAACACACAAGGAGTAACAAGGTATGCAAAAACACAGAAGCGATTTGATACAATGTTGATCACCAGGGATGCTTTGGCCATGTTGTTTGGGTGATTTATAGTGCAAAATGTCCAATGGTAGCATGTTCGTAATGATTGCTGATGGTATCCACTTGATTGCATGTGAGAGGCGCAAATTCTTTCAAAGTGGGCATTTTTTTGTGTTTGTTGAAATTCCCCCCCCCCCAATAAATCGTAATGTGAAAGTGTTAAAGTGTAAAATGTAACATATACAGTGCATCTTCGTGATGTTTGTTCATATGCATAACAAATACTTAAACACGGTTATAGTAAAGACCACATGTCCATGCTAACATGATTGAAAGTGCATAATGTGTGCATAGATATGGCATAGAATCTGCTTGATCAATGTTGCTGCAATATTGTTGCAAAACGATAAAGTAACGGCTGACATCTATAATATTATATATAAGTGATTGGCGAGATGTCAATATTTTTTGTGTCCCATTAAAATCTCAATAATAATGAAGATCTTCCAACCTCTCGTCTACGTTTATGTAATATTGTAGTATTGAGTGAGAAACTGATGAAAGGGGCGGTACAGTCCTAATGATGTAATCTGTATGGTTAAAGCTTTGAATGTCATCATATTAGCAACGTGTCTGTCTAGTTTGCAAATCTTCGTTGTGTTGTATTTTGCAACATTCTTCTTGTGTGCTGATTAAAAAGATAAATGTGTGTTTCATCTGGTGAGCCTATGTAGATATGCTGTTCATCCAAGCATATGACTTGAATACATGAAATGCTATAATAGGCATAAATGAGACAAGTGTTTAAAATTGCCAACTATTTGTGAATAATGAAATGTTAAGAATTTTTTTCTGTCCGTTTAAATATGATTTAATTCATGAAACCAATTTTGTATTGTTGATAGAATTGATGGTGATTTATAGTTGATGTAATGCAATTTCGTAAATTAATTTGATGTTGTAGTAATGTGCACACAAGTAAAAGCCATAACTCCAGTGTGAAATAGTCTATTTCTTGATCTATTTGTCATAGAGGGACCAACGCAAGAATGAATGAATTAGCGCCACAATTCTAACGATGCTATAATGAGTTTTAAAGGAGAAAAATATCTTGTGCGTTAGGGAAATCTGCCGGTCCCATAGAAGTCAAAGGAGGCTAGAAATTTCCTTAAAAAAACTTCCAACACGTGTTGAGTGCAAAGTGAGTGATGTCATGTCCTTCTGTGAAAAAGTAGCTAAATCGTGTTAATTTTCTATTTAAAAAATGTTGTGTACGTAATGTGCTGTATATTGTTTGTATGTATCTAATACTGTATGTATTTGATGCTATTTGTACGTAGATGTAGCTAGATGAGTATATGTTCACTTATGTCTATGTAAGTCAATGTAAAATGGGTTTGTGTGCATTTTTTATATTATGTAAAAAAAAAATAATATTGAAAAATTGTATAGTGTTTGTATGAGTGTAAGTGTACTTTGTATGATATTTTGGAAATGATTCATGAATGTTTTTGGTATATCAATAACTACTGGGTCTGTGTGAGCGTTAGGGATTTGAGCGTAGATGGGGATATTTGTGGCGCTACAGAAACTTGTAATAGCAGCGTTAGGGAAAATGAAGCGTTAGGGGCCATAATGCCACACTCGTAATCTAGGTGTATATTAACTAAGAAGTTTGGATTCCAGAATAAATTTGGATTATGGAATGCTGGATATGGGGATTTGTACCTATTTTATCATTTATCTTGCCTGCTTTTTCTTTAATTTAACTCTGAACATTTTAGTTTTTCCACTCAAGAGAAACTGGAATGCATTTTGTGGAATGCAGAACATGAAACATGCTACGCAGTGATTTACTAATAAATGCAAAATCTTGTTTATATCTACTCCTAAGTAACCACAGCAGAGGAAGCAAGATAAACATTCAGTAGGCTATGCATTAACCCCTTAAGCACCGGAAATTTCAGACAAAAACTTACTCAAAACACCAGAGGAAAAAGAGCCTTGTATTTTTGTTTACCTATTAAAACAGTTTTTTCTTTAGTAGACAACCCAAGGTATTGATCTAGGCTCCTCTTTGGTATTTGTTATGCCACAATTTTGCTGCCAAATGCGATCATATTAAAAAAATTGTTAACTTTTTCACAAACTTTAGGGTTCTCACTGAAATTATTTACATATCACGTATGCAGTCATAACATTAAATGGTTGTAAAAGGATCCCCTTAGTTTAGAATTGGTAATTAGAAAAATGATAATTGCAGCTGCGCACCACACTTCTGAAATTACCAGCAGTGAAGGGGTTAATCAAGTAGCTTGTAAGGTTAAGTCCTCCCACCTGATACCTTCCACCCCCTGATCACTACCTGATCCCTCTTAAACAGTTCTCTTCCCTCCCTCACCGCTCACTGGTCACCACCATCTTAGGTATTGGTAGACAGTCTCCCAATGTGAAGTTTTATGACTTTTTAAACATTTTTATTATTATTATTATTTTCTGCAGTGTAGGATTCTCTCCTTACCCCCTTTAACCTCCCACCACCCTGATCCACCCCAAACAGTTCCCTAAACTCCCCCCTCTTACTACTATCCACCATCTTAGGTACTGGCTCATGTAAATATTCACCTTTTTTTATTTTTTATTCTCTTTGCCTCCCTCTCGCTGTGGAAATGTTTTTCTGCAGTGTAGCAGTCCCGCCTGCCCCTGCTGCCCCCCTCCAGCGATGGGCCGCTCACCTGACCCTTCCACACCACCAACATACGGCACCACCACAAACCGATGCACAGATGGACACTGAGTGACTTTTTTCTGCATCAGTGAGATTTTGCCCTACTATTTCAGCTCTGCCCACTTGTTAAGGGGTTAATAAAAATGACTGTCCCTTTAATTGCATCTTGTTCATGATTTGAAGATATAATGCCAGTGGAAGGCCCCTAGTCGATCTGTAATGAACTTATGGGTTAACTTGAGTCTAGAGTGTAATGTGTGTGAATGTTATTTTGTTGCAAGTTTAGTGGGGTAATCCCCTGAGCAATAAGGGGTATATTACGAGGGTATGCACTCATTGGGATTACCACTCGTATTACGATTTGAAAGTAAACACGATCCTGTGAGCCCAATCGTGATTTACACTAGAATGATTACTTTGACTTCTGGTTAACTGTTTTGTGAAACATAAAAAAGTGTCACAAGACACATCAAAAATACATTACAAAGTACAGTTACTCATAATAACACCATCTAATAAAAAAATATTCAAAAAGAAACAAAAGGCAGCAAAGGGCTTTAACATTGAGATACATACATATACATGTCTAAAGATGTGTGTATATATATATATATATATATATGTGTGTGTACATATGTACATATGTATTTATAAGTGTATATATGTATTTACAGACACATATATACATATAAACACATAAATACATATGTATACACATGTAGACATATTTATAAGTGCATTGGATCCTTTTGCCGTTAAGTAGATGAAAACATGTAAAAGCATATTTATGCAATATTTCTTTTTAATAAAGGCTTAACTATGTATTTACTGTAAATATTTCAAATTCCAATGTCCTGTACATAGTAGAATATGTTCTATGTACAGTATTTATATATATATATATATATATATACATATATACATATATATATATATATACATATGTATGTGTATATATATATATATATATATATATATATATATATATATATATATATATATATATATATGGACCTCTGACAGACCCTTGCATCTTTCATCCAGTGCTACACTGACGTTTCTGGATTCTGAGTCATGGGGAAAGAAAAAGAATTTTCAAAGGATCTGTGGGGAAAAAGGTAGTTGAACTGTATAAAACAGGAAAGGGATATAAAAAGATATCCAAGGAATTGAGAATGCAAATCAGCAGTGTTCAAACTCTAATCAATAAGTGGAAAATGAGGCTGTTTGATAACATACTGCATTCATCTTGCCATCAATTCTGACCAAATTTCCTGTGCCTTTGTAGCTCACACATCCCCAAAACATCAGCGATCCACCTCCGTGTTTCACAGTAGGAATGGTGTACCTTTCATCAAAGGCCTTGTTGACTCCTCTCCAAATGTAGCGTTTATGGTTGTGGCCAAAAAGCTCAATTTTGGTCTCATCACTCCAAATGACTTTGTGCCAGAAGGTTTGAGGCTTGTCTCTGTGCTGTTTGGCGTATTGTAAGCGGGATACTTTGTGGCATTTGCGTAGTAATGGCTTTCTTCTGGCGACTCGACCATGCAGCCCATCTTTCTTCAAGTGCCTCCTTATTGTGCATCTTGAAACAGCCACACCACATGTCCTGTATTTCACCTGAAGTTATTTGTGAGTTTGTCTTTGCATCTTGAACAATCTTCCTGGCAGTTGTGGCTGAAATGTTAGTTAGTCTACCTGACCATAGTTTGGTTTTAACAGAACCCCTCATTTTACACTTCTTTATTAGAGTTTGAACACTGCTGAAAATTTGCATTCTCAATTCCTTGGATATCTTTTTATATCCCTTTCCTGTTTTATACAGTTCAACTACCTTTTCCCACAGATCCTTTGACAATTCTTTTGCTTTCCCAATGACTCAGAATCCCGATTCGTCAGTGCAGCACTGGATGAAAGATGCAAGGGTCTGTCAGGAGTCCAGAAACTCATTGACCTTTTATACACACACACACTAATTACAAGAAAACAGATCACAGGTGAGGATGGTTACATTTAATAGCCATTTAAACCCCTTTGTGTTAACTTGTGTGCATGTTATCAGGCCAAAATCACCAGGGTATGTAAACTTTTGATAAGAGTCATTTGGGTAGTTTCTCTTGTCATTATGATTTAAAAAGAGTAAACACAGTTGATTGATAATAAATGGCTTCAGCCAAACACTAACCATGAGTGAAAGAAAAGTTTTTGTGTTATCATTCATATTCTCTGAAAAATGACCAAGAAATCATAAATTCTGCCATGGTATGTAAACTTATGAGCACAACTGTATATAACCATAATATCATCATATACTATATATATATATATATATATATATATATATATATATATATAAAATATGTATTTATGAATAAATATAACATATTCTGTTATGTAAAGAACATTGGGATATGAAATATTTATAATTTAATGTCGGGTTAGCACAAATGAGAATATGCAATCGTGTTTGCGTGAGAGTGTGATGTGTTTTTTTTTTGCCCTTTTTTTTTTCTATCGACTTCTAGGGGGTGGGATACGTGAACGAGCAGACAATATTCTAAGTTCGGATTTTTGTGCTTGTCGGGTTATCGCTAGAGCGAAAACAGTTTACTTTCAACTCGCAATACAAGTGCAACCCGATGAGCGCAAACAAACTTTTTTCTAGCGTAAATTAATGCTTAAGTGGGAACGTTACTTTGCGCTCCACTTATAATCTGGCCCTATGTTGGCTACGGCACAGTTTTAATTGTTGCTGACCAATGCATGTCGCTGCAAACTCAGGCGCAGTGTGTGAATCAAAAGGGGGACATAGGCACAGTTACAACTGAAACACAAATATCTTTTACTAAAGCGTGTGTATTCTATTGCAAAAAATGCTCTTAATAATGTATCTACTATTGACTTGATTATAATTGACTACATTTTGAGTTTCATGTCCGTCATACTTACAGTATCCAGCATTATTTAAGCATTACATTAAACATACAAACACTTCACATAAGCTAATCTTAGGACTTTTATATATTCATAAGGTGAAATACATTTACACACATACACACGCACACAGACACATGCACATGCATGCACACACACACACATGCATACACACACATACACGCACAAACACATGCACACTGGTCTGGATTTATTAACCCCTTAACGACCGATGACGTACGTCCTAAAAAAATACAGTTAACGACCAAGGACGTACGCCGTCTGTCTTGGAAAGCGGTGGAAGTGATCCTGATCGCTTCCAGTCGCTTTCCAATTATTGTAGTGATGCCTCGATATCGAGGCATCCTGCAATAACATTTTTTACCCCTCCGATGCAGAGAGAGACTCTCTGTGGCCCTCTCTGCACCGGACATCAATGGCCACAATCATTGGTGGGAGCTGATGTGGGAGGCGGGTGGGCGGCCATCGATGGCTTCCTGGCTGAAGAGGGGGGTGGGATCGCTAGGGGCACGTGCAAGGGGAGGGAGTGGGTGTGAACCGCTACACTACAGAAAAATGTTATGTTAAAAAGTGGGAGAAAGGGGGAGGGAATGGGTATAAAATGGATCTAAGGGATCTGAGAGGGTATGGGTGATTGGTCTTTGGGGGGGGGGGGGGAACTACACTACAGAAAAAAAAATCAAGATGGCTTCCAATAAGGTAGAGGTGGATGGTTAGAGAGCTGTTTGGGGTGGTCATACACAGCAGCATATGTTAATATGCTAAAAAAGTAAAGTAAAAGATACCTTTTATTTTAGTACTGGCAGACTTTCTGCCAGTACTTAAGATGGCAGGGACAATTGTGGGGTGGGGGAGGGAAGAGAGCTGTTTGGGAGGGATCAGGGGGTGTGATGTGTCAGGTGGGAGGCTAATCTCAACATTAAAGTTAAAATTAACCCTGCAAGCTACCTAATTAGCCCCTTAACTGCTAGCCATAATACATGTGTGATGCGCAGCAGCATTTAGCGGCCTTCTAATTACCAAAAAGCAACGCCAAAGCCATATATGTCTGCTATTTCTGAACAAAGGGGATCCCAGAGAAGCATTTACAACCATTTATGCCATAATTGCACAAGGTGTTTGTAAATAATTTCAGTGAGAAACCTAAAGTTTGTGGAAAAAAATTGTGAAAAAGTGAACGATTTTTTTTTATTTGATCGCAATTTGGCGGTGAAATGGTGGCATGAAATATACCAAAATGGGCCTAGATCAATACTTTGGGATGTCTTCTAAAACGAAAAATATAATTATATACATGTTAAGGGATATTCAGGATTTCCTGACAGATATCAGTGTTCCAATGTAACTATCGCTAATTTTGAAAAAGAGTGGTTTGGAAATAGCAAAGTGCTACTTGTATTTATTGCCCTATAACTTGCAAAAAAAGCAAAGAACATGTAAACATTGGGTATTTCTAAACTCAGGACAAAATTTAAAAACTATTTAGCATGGGTGTTTTTTGGTGGTTGTAGATGTGTAACAGATTTTGGGGGTCAAGGATAGAAAAAGTGTGTTTTTTTCCATTTTTTCCTCATTTTATCATTTTTTTATAGCAAATTATAAGATATGATTAAAATAATGGTATCATTAGAAAGTCCATTTAATGATGAGAAAAACGGTATATAATATGTGTGGGTACAATAAATGAGAAAAAAGAAAATTACAGCTAAACACAAACACCGCAAAAATGTAAAAATAGCCTTGGTCCCAAACAGACAGAAAATGGAAAAGTGCTGTGGTCATTAAGGGGTTAAAGAAAAGCTGGGACTGTGGGATAAAAACACAATACAATTATATGTAGCATATGCCATTACATATTTTCATTACATATGCATTTCTCCTTTATTATATCATTTTTATGAACATCACTCCTGATAAACAGATCCATCACTATATTAATGTAGAATATATTCTATTTGTACCAATATCCATAAAAGCTTTCTATTTTGAAGTTTGTTTATATATTAGTTTATATTTACTTTGCTAATACATTTTCATTTTTTTTTTAAAGTCGCACGAAGCAGTTAGAAGGGTTAAAGTGAGGGGAAGTGGGGTGTAAGAAAAAAACAGCAGCTAAAGTACCTTTACATTGAGGTCAAACAAAGGGGGACTGTGTTTTCACTTTAAATATTCATATACATATATATTTATTTAGTGCTGCCCAATGCTGTGTAATTCACCCCCTGCCCATTGGAGTCTATGAAATCATGCTCTCGTGAGCGCTTGGCTTCCAGACAATGTGAACGCGAGGTTGCATTCACATTGCGCCTCACTTGTAATACCATTTATGAGTGCCTCACTTGTAATACTCATTTACGAGCGCTGATATTACTGATTGAAGCGCAAATATTGTGATTGCGTAAGCGCAGTATTGCTGTCCACTCGTAATTTAGCCCATTGTGTTTTACAGGTATATTTGTCATGCAATCCATCTAAATAGCCATCACCTGAATTAGTAAAACCTATAGGCACAATATACTAAGGCAAGAAGTTAATAAGAAACTATTTTATTCAAAGCAACTGGGACTGATGATCTAAAGTTCTCCACTCTGGTGAGATTATTTGCAGTGAAGTGAAGCCCCTCAAAGATTTTTAGAAAGACAAATTTTAGCTTGTGTAGCTGTTTCTTACCATGCAGGGTTCGTGATGTGAAGGAGAGACACATACTTTACAATATAATGCTAAAAAAAAAAGCCCCCAACGCATTTGTGTAATATTGGATCATCAGGTTCCAAATTAACTGTACTCTCTCTCACTCTCTCGCAGTATTGAAAGTTATAACGTATCTTTCATTGTAAGTACTATCAATGTATCTGGGCTAAAATGTAATAATTTGTAATAGATTTTCCACATAAAACGTTGTTATATATTTGTGCATGAAATAAGATTTAGGAAAAAAAATTATGGTTTCTATAGGTTACCACAGAGTGGCAGTATAACAATGAAATCAGGATTCTTGAAGTAACCTTGTAAATAATGGGTTAAACATTCCATGAAGGTGACTGGTGGTATGTACCTTTCTATTAGACAGTGGTGTATAGGTTCACTATGCATAATTAAGGGATTGTGAGCCCAAAATGTCACATGATGGTTTGCTTTATACTCCAATAAAAAAAGTGGATTTTATGAACATTTAAAGTGCTGTGGACCTTGTGTATAATTCTGAATCAGACTGACTATTTTTGAATAGGAACCTTAATTTTATGAGGGTTTGTGCACAGACTAGGACATTTTACTTTATGTATAATCCAAGTATTTTATGTTTTCTCTATTTAGGATTGACATTTTTGTTGTTGTTGGGTGGACGGAATAGTTCTCTTGTCAATGGTAAAATATAAAAAAAAATTCAAATAGCCTGCTGCTGAAAATGAGTAATCTGTTTTTCTTTTCTTTTTTGAGAATATATATATATATATATATATATATATATATATATATATATTTATTACAGAGAACATTTTCTTAAAGAACATTGAAATGTAAAATATTTACAGTAAAAACACATTAAAAAACAGAGAAGACATTATAGTCAAGTAGTCCGACAAAGGGGGCTCTGTCGTTGTGTTGGATCGTACATATTACATTTCGGAGGCACGAAGACAACTTCTGGACTTAGATGTCTATGAAAAGTTGCCAGGAGACCGCACATGACTTTTTGGAGCATTACTCCTGGACTTGCTAGACGATGGTAGACATCAAGGCCTAATTGATGACGACACCTTTGACTTCCTGAACATCAAACATCCAGTGGTACCAATATTTCATCACCTCCCCAAGGTGCATAAGTCCTTGGAGGAGGTGAAAGGACGACCCATAGTTTCAGGAAGAGGGTCACTCCTTCAGAATCTGGGCAATTGGCTCGAATCTCTATTGCAACCTCTGGTATATCAGCTGCTGTCTTTTTTGAGGGACACTAAACACCTATTGAACATACTGAGTACATGTGAATGGGATGACAACATGGCCTGGTTGGCCATGGATGTGGTGGGGCTATATTCAGCCATCCCACACGAAAAAGGCCTACAAGCCACCCAATACATGCTTGACACATTCAGTGACTACTCTGTTAACCTGAAGAGTTACATCCTCCAAGCTTTGAAATTTTCACTAACACACAACTATTTTGAATTCTTGGGAGACCACTACTTACAAAAGAGAGGTACGGCCATGGGGGCCAAATTTGCCCCAGCCTATGCGAACATTTTCATGGGCTGGTGGGAGCATCAGTATGTTTATACAGATCATTATACAGAAGGTAGAAAGAGTATTATTTATTCTATGACTATGGATTACTATGGATGAATTATGTCCTTCTATTTAAATATTAAGGGTTAGAAAGAGAGCTTAATTTGGTTAAAAACTTATATATAAACCTTTCATACCCCATAACAAGAAAAATTATATGACTATGAGACATTTAATTTTTTATTATTTTATTTAAAACAAAACAGCAAAATGAAGGTAATAGACAGAAAAAATGTGATGTAATATCTGCGTTTTTTTTTCTTCCTACCGATGTCTTGCTTCTCTGTATGTGACATGTAGTCTGTAAACTGTATATTGTTTATTTTGCTGGTTATTAAATAAAGAATTTGTTTAAAAAAAGTGTATATAAGTATATATATGAAAGGAAAAACAGGCAGACACTCAGGTAATTCAAATCCAGAAATGCTTTACTTTGTGGGCAGCAGTGTATATATGTGTCTATATGTATGTATATATACACATAAATATATATATATATATATATATATATATATATATATATATTACAGAGAACATTTTCTTGAATAACATTGAAATGTAAAATATTTACAGTAAAAACACATTAAAACACATTATTAAATATTAAAATCAACAAATGATTTTTCAACGTTTAGGATGTTTGAGTGGAAAGGGCTCTAAAGTGTATATATTGTACAGTGAGGGGATATATAACCCTTTTTTTCTTTTCTCTCCCCCTATGTCCGTGTAATCATATTTGACCAAGGTAGACAGGACGACCTACCTTGGTAAAGAAGGTAGAAAGAGGAAGGGTAGTGTGTTCCCAAAACGTCACGCTTGAGATATTAAAACTCACTTGCTAAAAGACCAGAGAGTGCCTCCTTTTGTCCACTATATTTAACCGTTGGCACCCTGGCAGCTGAAGATTGAGGTGAGAGTGCTCTCTTCTGAACAGTGTATATAATATATATATATAAATAAATAAAGATACACAGGAGGGCATTCACAGGTCTTTCCAACAGTACAAATTTTCTTTATTCATATTCAAGTAATTTACAAGTCGACGTTTCAGCTGATACAGATAGCCTTTTTCAAGACAATCTATAATTCAAACATGCAATATATTATTCCTAGGTGTAACACAGTACATATAGAAAACTTAAAGACAACAATTTCATAGTAATCCCACCACACCGTGATCAAATAAACCTTTTAAAACAATATATTATCTCAATGTTTATTTGTAATAATACAAACATGCACATAAAAAGGTGTAAAGCAATTGTTGTCATCTTATCCAGCAGAGCTCTCAGTATATATATACCATATGGTATATTTACAAATGTGTATAACAAAAATGGAGATGGACCCCCAACCACATCAGAAACATAACTGAACCATTTAATACAAATTGTTCGTTGTTAACAAATTCCCCTGGAGATTATTATAGGTAGGGCAGTAACTTGCAAACACATCATGACATGCTGTATTGAAAATCTCAACAATGTTGCAAATTGCACAGAACCATGTTGCAATACAGCCTTCATAATGGGTGTAAAAGTTATTACGTCCCCTGTCGAAAATATCCAAAGTACAACAACCCCGAATTAAACATCTCACAAAAACATATTGAACAGTACATTGCCATTTTTACAATACAACTAAGAGAGGATAGTACCTACCTTAGCGTGTAAGCGATACAGCGTCTCATGCCGCCATTCAGGATATGAGAATAGAGACAAGCTCATTACACTGATCTGAAATAGCCGCTATAGGGCCCATGCCATTACGCATCGGTACTATACACGCTTACGGAGGGTACTATAGAAAGTTCATGCCACACTATAGTTCCATAGCCAAAACAATAACAGACATTACCAAAAAAAAACCTACCCCAAACAGTTAAATGGACCCCTGAGTGTGACAGGGCTTTTAATTAGTTGAAAATTGCCCTTACTGATTCCCCTGTGCTGCAGGCACCTAATTTTCACAGGAGATACATAGTTCAAATGGATGTTTCTAACTATGGGGTAGGGGCTGTTCTGAGTCAGGTGGATAAAAAAGGTGAGGAGCACCCAATTGTGTACCTCAGCAGGAAATTACTTCCACAAGAAGTGGCATATGCCACTGTGGAAAAAGAGTGCCTTGCTATAGTTTAGGCCTTGCAAAAGCTACAGCCTTATCTGTATGGACGCCAGTTTATAGTGATTACTGACCACAGCCCCTTACACTAGTAACATGGGGTAGCTGGCTCAAATGGTAAACTCCTCAGGTGGAGCCTAGCTCTACAACAACATGAGTTTACCATACAACATAAAAAGGGCAGTATGCATGGTAACGCTGATGGTCTTTTACCCCAGGGGGAGTGTCCCCTTTGTTACGCAACTGGAGTGGCTGATGTTCTATCTCCCTTTGCATCTCTTATTTGGGTGAGGTGTCATGAATACCTCATGATTTAGACGATAAGGGGTTAATTTTCTTTAAGCCTGTGTGCTAGAAAACATTTGTTTTTTTCAAGAAGAATTGTGTTGCTTTGTTTTATGTTAATGAGCTTTCCCTTTGATCAGTCAGGACCCCTCATTAATACTTTGTAAGATACACAGAAGAGAACTTTTATTGTCTAAATGGTCATTTTATTACCCCAACCTCTATCCAGGATCTACACTGGGGTCATTGATAGGACAGACAGCCCTGCAAATTAGTGTTTTTATAAGTTATAATGCTTCAAAATTCATAAAGAATGAAATATATATGGTGTTTGGTATCAATACTATTCACAACATCACTAAGAGATTGCCTTTCTGCATATATGAAATAGTTATACCTAACAGAAATTATAAGGTGTTCCATAATTCCAGGCAAAGACTCAGGAATTGTATTACCTTTCGTAAAAGAGAGGGGAGTGGATATTTCTGGCAAAAGAGAGGGATTTCCTAGCCCTCTGGGAAGTGAGTGGGTCATATCATGGAAACGCATGAGAATTTTGTGTTTTAACAATTCAAGTGTTCATTCTTAAATGGGAAGCTGTATACCAACAGATTGAGGGACCATCTTTTCCTAATGCAAAAAATATTCCAGCCACCTAATTTCTTTAAAAGACCTTTATTCTCACATGGGTTCCTCAGCAAAGTTAACTTTGCTGAAGACCCCATGTGAGAATAAAGGTATTTTAAAGAAATGTGGTGGCTGGAATATTTTTTGCATTTGGACTGTCTGGGACCTGGCAAGTCCTTTGTTCCGTGCCCCACCTAAGAAGAAAAAAGGTGTGCTGTTTTTCCAAAAACCTTTTGTGGATAAGGATCATCTTTTCCTGCCAACCTCCCTGGCACAGATGCATAAGCTAGGAAAGTATAAGGTTTTCTGTTATTTCTCCTTTTTATTTTAAAAAGGTTTGCTTGTGCATATGGTGTTTGGTATCAATACTATTCACAACATCACTAAGAGATTGCCTTTCTGCGTATATGAAATAGTTGTACCTAACAGAAATTATAAGGTGTTCCATAATTCCAGGCAAAGACTCAGGAATTGTATTACCTGTCGTAAAAGAGAGGGGAGTGGATATTTCTGGCAAAAGAGAGGGATTTCCTAGCCCTCTGGGAAGTGAGTGGGTCATATCATGGAAACGCATAAGAATTTTGTGTTTTAACAATTCAAGTGTTCATTCTTAAATGGGAAGCTGTATACCAACAGAGTGAGGGACCATCTTTTCCTAATGCAAAAAATATTACAGCCACCTAATTTCTTTAAAAGACCTTTATTCTCACATGGGGTCCTCAGCAAAGTTAACTTTGCTGAAGACCCCATGTGAGAATAAAGGTCTTTTAATGAAATGTGGTGGCTGGAATATTTTTTGCATTTGGACTGTCTGGGACCTGGCAAGAAAAAAGGTGTGCTGTTTTTCCAAAAACCTTTTGTGGATAAGGATCATCTTTTCCTGCCAACCTCCCTGGCACAGATGCATAAGCTAGGAAAGTATAAGGTTTTCTGTTATTTCTCCTTTTTATTTTAAAAAGGTTTGCTTGTGCATAATTCTACTTGTTAACATATTTTTATTATTAATGCATTGTGCAAATGTTCTACATAATAAATATTCAATTATTAAGTTTCTACCTTTGTCTGCCACGTTACTGAAAGAGACTGGTAGTATAAGTACTGTGATTTTAGGTTATTTTTTGCTAAATTGTATTCTGAGAGTTAATGTGTAAGTCTGGGTCTGGTGGCAGCTTATTTAGTTTGAGTGGGAGTAAAGGGGAGTTTTGGGAATTTTTTGTACTTTTTTTTCTAAGTCTAGTACAGACTAGAGAGTGTTAGCCCTTGAACCCACTGAACTAAGTCACAGGCTTGCCTGGAGTGGCTAGACTATGACAGTAGAAAGGGTCTGTTAACCCTTTCTGTGCCAAACAAGTGACTGGCGCATGGTTGGTTAACCCTGGTCATCACAGCATCTATTAGGTTATCTGGATGGGCAGACTGTCCACTATTTTTCTATCACTATATGGGCATTTGACAACTTTCACAAAGATTCTTTTAAACTATATTTATTTATCTTTTTTTGTTAAAGGCCCGGTTTCATTTTGTCGTGAACTGTACACAAAATGGCGACTACAAGTTCTATGCAAAACACTTCTAATATTGTTCCTTGCTGCTAATAGTATCTCTTTCTAAAAGACTCTTAAACAATATCAGAGAATCTTGAATGGGCTTTTAAAGGGGAAGAGCCTAAATGACGCCAAGTCTAAACTCGTTCACAACAGTGCATATATTATTGAACTCATGGTCACAAATGCGCATTCCAGGTTAAAAGTCCAATATATATGACCTGTTGTGAACAGGTTTCAGGCTATAAAACAGCCAAAAATGCTGAGGTTTCAGAATCACCTTAGCAATCAGCTGATCAAAGTGACATCACCACACAGGGGTGTGATGATGTCACTACCTTGGAAACCAGGAAGTGCTTGAAAGAGATTAAGGGAGCTGGATGGGGGGGGGGTAAGTAAGTACTCCTTGATTTCAACTCCCTTAAGTCCTAAAAAAAACCAAGACCCATCATTTGAAGAGCAATCACCTGGTGGGTAACTTGGTTGTATATAGTGTACACACATTTTTTTTTTTTAATTTAATAAATAATACTCTAGGCATATCAAAAAGCCCATCAAGAAGGCATATTTAGAAATACATACACCTTATTAAATATGAATATTGCATAAATATGCTTTTACATGTTTTCATCTACATGACTGCAAATGGCTCCAATGCACTTATATATGTCTACAGGGAGTGCAGAATTATTAGGCAAATGAGTATTTTGACCACATTTATGTATGCATGTTGTCTTACTCCAAGCTGTATAGGCTCGAAAGCCTACTACCAATTAAGCATATTAGGTGATGTGCATCTCTGTAATGAGAAGGGGTGTGGTCTAATGACATCAACACCCTATATCAGGTGTGCATAATTATTAGGCAACTTCCTTTCCTTTGGCAAAATGGGTCAAAAGAAGGACTTGACAGGCTCAGAAAAGTCAAAAATAGTGAGATATCTTGCAGAGGGATGCAGCACTCTTAAAATTGCAAAGCTTCTGAAGCGTGATCATCGAACAATCTAGCGTTTCATTCAAAATAGTCAACAGGGTCGCAAGAAGCGTGTGGAAAAACCAAGGCGCAAAATAACTGCCCATGAACTGAGAAAAGTCAAGCGTGCAGCTGCCAAGATGCCACTTGCCACCAGTTTGGCCATATTTCAGAGCTGCAACATCACTGGAGTGCCCAAAAGCACAAGGTGTGCAATACTCAGAGACATGGCCAAGGTAAGAAAGGCTGAAAGACGACCACCACTGAACAAGACACACAAGCTGAAACGTCAAGACTGGGCCAAGAAATATCTCAAGACTGATTTTTCTAAGGTTTTATGGACTGATGAAATGAGAGTGAGTCTTGATGGGCCAGATGGATGGGCCCGTGGCTGGATTGGTAAAGGGCAGAGAGCTCCAGTCCGACTCAGACGCCAGCAAGGTGGAGGTGGAGTACTGGTTTGGGCTGATATCATCAAAGATGAGCTTGTGGGGCCTTTTCGGGTTGAGGATGGAGTCAAGCTCAACTCCCAGTCCTACTGCCAGTTTCTGGAAGACACCTTCTTCAAGCAGTGGTACAGGAAGAAGTCTGCATCCTTCAAGAAAAACATGATTTTCATGCAGGACAATGCTCCATCACACGCGTCCAAGTACTCCACAGCGTGGCTGGCAAGAAAGGGTATAAAAGAAGAAAATCTAATGACATGGCCTCCTTGTTCACCTGATCTGAACCCCATTGAGAACCTGTGGTCCATCATCAAATGTGAGATTTACAAGGAGGGAAAACAGTACACCTCTCTGAACAGTGTCTGGGAGGCTGTGGTTGCTGCTGCACGCAATGTTGATGGTGAACAGATCAAAACACTGACAGAATCCATGGATGGCAGGCTTTTGAGTGTCCTTGCAAAGAAAGGTGGCTATATTGGTCACTGATTTGTTTTTGTTTTGTTTTTGAATGTCAGAAATGTATATTTGTGAATGTTGAGATGTTATATTGGTTTCACTGGTAAAAATAAATAATTGAAATGGGTATATATTTGTTTTTTGTTAAGTTGCCTAATAATTATGCACAGTAATAGTCACCTGCACACACAGATATCCCCCTAAAATAGCTATAACTAAAAACAAACTAAAAACTACTTCCAAAACTATTCAGCTTTGATATTAATGAGTTTTTTGGGTTCATTGAGAACATGGTTGTTGTTCAATAATAAAATTAATCCTCAAAAATACAACTTGCCTAATAATTCTGCACTCCCTGTATATATTTATTAATTTGCATTTATGTGTTTATGTGTAAATATATATATATATATATATATATATGTCTTTAAATACATACAGTATATACACATATACATACAGTATTTTACAAAAGTGAGTACACCCCTCACATGTTTGAAAATATTTTATTATATATTTTCATGTGACAACACTGAAGAAATGACACGTTGCTACAATGTAAAGTAGTGAGTGCACAGCCTGTATAATAGTGTAAATTTGCTGTCCCCTTGAAATAACACACATCCATTAATGTCTAAATCATTGGCAACAAATGTGAGTACACCCCTAAGTGGAAAATTGGGCCCAATCAGCTATTTTCTCTCCCCGGTGTCATGTTAGTGTTACAAGGTCTCAGGTGTGAATGGAGAGCAGGTGTGTTAAATTTGGTGTTATCGCTCTCACTCTCTCTCATACTGGTCACTGGCAGTTCAACATGGCACCTCATGGCAAAGAACTCTGAGGATCTGAAAAAAAAAAAAGAATTGTTGCTCTACATAAAGATGGCCTAGGCTATAAGAAGATTGCCAAGACCCTCAAACTAAGCTGCAGCACTGTGGGCAAGACCATACAGCAGTTTCACAGGACAGGTTCCACTCAGAACAGGCCTCGCCATGGTCGACCAAAGAAGTTGAGTGCACATGCTCAGCGTCATTTACAGAGGTTGTCTTTGGGAAATAGACGTATGAGTGCTGCCAGCATTGCTGCAGAGGTTGAAGGGGTGGGGGGTCAGTCTGTCAGTGCTCAGTCCATACGCCGCACACTGCATCAAATTGGTCTGCATGGCTGTCGTACCATAAGGAAGCCTCTTCTAAAGATGATGCACAAGAAAGCCGTTTGAGGTTAATATTTGGAGAAAAGAATTTAGATGAAGGGCAACAAACACAGGCAAGGAAACATAGGAAGCAGGATGAATCAATCTTAACAGGAGTGTATACGGTCAGAAATATAGCCAAAAACAAGTCCTTATTAAGGAATGCGCTAGACATCTATTGAAACCTGAGGAAGCTGGCAATGGAAAGTTTAGTCTTAAATTAACTTACTGTAGATGTCTAGTAGCAAGTCGTCGCTACTTGTCTGTAGTGGAATGAAGCAGGCTGAAGTGGCAGGTAAGTCGAATCCGACAGAGGACGTGCAGACTGCTTAACTCAATGGCGTGTGATGTCACTGCAGTGGAAATGTAGTCTCTGAAACACTTGAGTTCCAAAATCTTCCGTAGCATTCAGAATTAGAACTGCTTCAAAAGTATCTTAGGAAACAAACGTCTGAAGAGCTGTTATGAACAAAACTGAGATCCGGCTGAGTACTTCAAGTTAGTAGAATTACCAAACAATGAGAGAATGGTAACGTAGCTATTTATACAGGTGGAGTCTATGATTGAATGACTTCTTAAAGGTATACAGCACAAAGTGAAATGTCATGGCACAACCCTTATCGCTTGAGCGAAAACATTTGCTCTCCACTCGTAATCTGGCCCTGTATATTTGATTTAATAAATCAGTAAAAAAAAAAAATACATATAAAGGTAAGGGTAGATGCCTAGTGAAAACAATAAATATCCTAGCTGAGGTATGACAGATTGCGCTGGACCAGAGTAGAAGTAATAGATGGAAATAATGTTAGCCAGAGGTTAAATTAGCCAGTAACATAGGGTTAATGAGGAAATCCTGTAGGGTATGTTGAGGATACTTAAAGAATAGTTTTCAAAGCATTGCTAGATAAACACTCCAGATCAATACTGCTTCTCTTTGTAACTCTACAACAATTTACGTTTTTAAATGTGTTGGTATTAAAATTAGTATTATTGATTTCCAACCCCTTAACAAAAAACATGCATTAATGTGCTTTCTATATTTATATGAGTTTTACAAGTGAGTGCAGAGATTTACTGAGATAGTACTGTTAATCCAAAGATTATCTGAGATTTTCTAAGTGTCAATTTTGTTTTCACATGATGGGGCATATTTATCAAGCTACATATGGAGCTTGATGTCCCGTGTTTCCGGCGAGGCTTCAGGCGCGCCGGAAGCAGAAGTTATAAAGCAGTGGTCTAAAGACCACTACTCCATAACCTGTCCGCCTGCTCTGAGACAGCGGACAGAAATTGCCAGAAAGAAATCAACCCGATCGAATACGATCGGGTTGATTGACACCCCCTGTCAGTGGCCTATTGGCCTCGAATCTGCAGGGGGTGGTATTGCACCAGCAGTTCACAATAACTGCTGGTACAATGCTAAATGCAGAGAGTGTTTGCTGTCGGCATTTATCTATGTGCAGCGGACATGATCCCCTATATGGGATCATGTCCGCTCGCACCATCTTAAATAGGCCCCCATACCTCTACCCCCATAAGAATACTTTACTTACTGACACATTCATAAGACACAATAATAAAAATATTAGTAAAGAAAATATACTAGGCCTTACCCAGTAACCATTCTTGAGGAATCTCACCCACCTCAAAGCTGCTAGAAATGGAAGGTGATGCAAGATATGTCCTTCCAGGGAATGCTGCATAAACAATTATTATGTGTATGAAATAATTAAGAGAGTGGAATTGTCAGCAGTATATATGAAGTGACTCTTGATGTTTGTGTCCTCTGAGTTCCACATGAGTAAAATGTATATCTCCCAGGGTATTTCACACTCAATCCCTATTTATACTGCTCCATTTCTTGGGTTAAGACAAAAAGGAAAGGGTGCCCTCAGAACCAATAAGAAGCAACCCAGAAGAATCCTGCTGAATTAGCTTTAAACAGTTGAAAATGCAGAAATTACCCAGGGTAATATCAGTGCTAACCCACGGACCGTTTCAAGTCATACTAAAGCACCTTGTATCAATCAAAATGTCTTGGACAAGTCAAACAATTCATTGTCACTATTCAAAAATTTGCCCTGATCCTTGAAGATTCCTGCCCCACTCTTGTTGCTATACACTGGCCCAAGTGCTCTCACAGTCTAGGGCTCTTTTACCCTGGGCAAGCCTCATTTAGAGGGTAGACCATCACCAGGCGTCTATGTCTTACCCTGGCTGTACACCCTTTCATTTAACCTCAGGATTTCCTAGCCCTGGTACAGCTACTCTCACAGACTGTGTCCCTCTCCTTTGTGACCATAACATCAAGTTGACAGGCATAGATAAATCCAACTTGCAGAATTGGTCATTGTTGACATCGATGTACCAAAAACACTGACAAAAATATGTTTAGATTAGAATATTGCTGTCAAATCGTACCCATGAATCTTTTAAGAGCACGAGGGTTGACACAATACAAAGGAACGTGATCGGCATGATTTTTTGAAGGAATGTAAATGGCTTTGAATTGCAAGGCAATCTAACAGAAAGTTTGTTGACCTAGAATAGAACCAGAAGGGGTACATTTTATTCTTTTAGAAAAGCTTATCTGCAAAAAAAAACAAAACAAGCCTAGATACCTTAAAGGGATACTAAACCCACATTTTTTCTTTCATGATTCAGATAGAGCATGCAATTTTAAGCATTTTTCTAATTTACTCCTATTATGAATTTTTTTCGTTCTATTGCTATCTTTATTTGAAAAAGCAGAAATGTAAGCTTAAGAGCCGGCCCATTTTTAGTTCAGCACCTGGGTAGTGCTTGCTGATTGGTGGCTAAATGTAGCAAACCAATCAGCAAGCTCTACTCAGGTGCTAAACCAAAAATGGGCCCGGCTCCTAACTTTACTTTCCTGCATTTTCAAATAAAGATAGCAAGAGAATGAAGAAAAATTGATAATAGGAGTAAATTAGGAAAATGTTTAAAATCGCATGCTCTTTCTGAACCAGGTAAGAAAATAATTGGGTTTAGTATCCCTTTAAAGGGACAGTCTAGTATAAATTAAACTTTCATTATTCAGATAGGACTTTTAATTTTAATCAACTTTCCAATTTACTTTCATCATCAAATTTGCTTTTTTCTCTTGGTATTCTTAGTTTAAACTAAACATAGGTAGGCTCATATGCTAATTTCTAAGCCTTTAAGAGCTGCCTCTTATAACATGCTTTTTAAATCTCTTTTCAACACAAAGAGCCATAAAGTACACGTGGGTCATATAGATAACACTGTGTTCAGGCACAGAAAGTTATTTAAGATTTAGCACAAAATAATGCTAAATATAAGAAAATGGATAATAAACAGTCACAGTCATGTGATCAGGGGGCTGGAAGAAGGTTCCTAGACACAAGGTAATCACAGAGGTAAAAAGTATATTAATATAACTGTGTTGGTTATGAAAAACTGGGGAATGGGTAATAAAGGGATTATCTATCTTTTAAAACAATAACAATTCTATGGTAGACTGTCCCTTTAACTGTCTTCCACAATGATGGAGAGATGCCCATTGCTGATATTATTTCTAACAAACAGTATACATGACTAAGGGCCTATTGCAGGCTTGAAATGTTGTTTTTGTGCTTATGGACCCAGAATAAAGAAATAAAGGTCTTTTTAATCTTTTGGAGGCAAGAAATTGTATGTTTTTTGGATTATTTTAACAAACACTTAGCAGAAGAACTGGAACACATTACTTCTGTAAACAAACACAAAGAAATCATTTTCATGTGCATTCCTTATATTCATTACAACTCTTTGTATAACTTTAATAAGAAGTGCAGTAATAGCAGAATTGACATTGGCACTAGGCTACAACTTTAACACCAGTGACGTTTTTCCAATTAGATTCAAACTTAATATCTGCATTCAAACCGCAATGTTTCTTTCCCTGTGACTGTTCCTCATTTTTATTCCCCTGTCTATGTTAATGTCATATCAACAGTTTCCAACAATTTCCTGAGCGCTTTAGCAATTCTCCATTCTGGGCAAAGACATTTACAGCGCTTCACTTATCAGCCAATAAATCAGGGGCACTGAATAAGACATTTGTTTGGACGTGAATGTTGGGAATAAAAGTGCATTACTATGAGATTAAATAAAGCGTTGAAACATATGTTCATATGTGATTTATAATAAATTAAGTATTGTCTGCCATATAAAATATATTGCAGAGTAGGAAACCACTGAATTAAACACTTCATTTCGGTTAGCTCCTGGCAGTGACATTTCCTGACACTGGATGTCCGTTAACCAAGTGCTTTTCAATTTTTTTTTTCTTTAATTTTCTTTTTACATAATTAGAGAACCATTTTAGTGTGCAAATATGCAGCTGTGTCTACCCCTATTTCCTGAGATATTTATCACTTTTAAGTGCCATGTTTCAGCAGAGGTCAGGACAATTCAGGGGATGGGACAATTGACTGCTGAGCTTCCACCATCAAAATGATACTTGTAGTTGGCAAAAATTAAGTAAAAGGAAATTAAAATAAAAGAGGGTATTTTAAAATGCAATAGTTTTTTTTCCCTTTTTTTCTAAAGGGACAGTCAAGTCCAAAAAAAAACTTTCATGATTGGAATAAGGCATGAAATTTTAAACAACTTCCCAATTTACTTTTATCACCAATTTTGCTTTGTTCTCTTGGTATTCTTAGTTGAAAGCTAAACCTAGGAGGTTCATATGCTAATTTCTTAGACCTTGAAGACTGCCTCTAATTTGAATGAGTTTTGACCACTAGAGGGCATTAGTTCATGTGTTTCATATAGATAACATTGAGCTCATGCACGTGAAGTGACCTAGGAGTGAGTACTGATTGGCTAAAATGCAACTGAAATAAGGGGGCAGTCTGCAGAGACTTAGATACAAGGTAATCACAGAGGTAAAATGTGTATTATTATAACTGTGTTGGTTATGCAAAACTGGGGAATGGGTAATTAAGGGATTATCTATTTTTTAAGACAACAAAAATACTGTTGTTGACTGTCCCTTTAAATAGGTTCCTGCCCCAAATAAAACTTTATTTTGTATTCGTGCTGGTGAAGGGATGTACCTGGAATCTGTCTTTATTAGTTATTAAGCAGTCTGTGTCTCTGGATGAGTTGCACAGGAACATGCATTTCCTGATTGAATATTAATTTAAAGGGACAGTCAAGTCAAAATTAAACTTTCATGATTCAGATGGAGCACACAATTTTAAATAACTTTCCAATTCCCTTCCATTATCTAAATATGCCCAATCTTTTTATATGCACACATTCTGAAGCACCAGCTCCTACTCAGCATGTGCAAGATTCACAGGTTATACAATATGCATTTTGTGATTGGCTGATGGCTGTCACATGATTCATTAGGAAGAAAATTGTAATTGACATTTGTCAGAAAAAAATCTACTTATATGAAAATCAAACCAAGTGCTTTATGCTTTTTCTACTGTGTTTAGTGGTCCTTTAAAAAGCTTTAACTTAAAGGTATATGTAACAGTATGTTTCATTGATGTAATAAAAAAACACTAAGCAGTAAAGCAGTAGCTTATACTTAAAGGGACATTATACCCAAAAAATTGCTTTCAAGATTCAGACACAGAATACAATTTTAAACAACATTCCAAATTACTTCTTTTATCTAATTTGCTTCATTCTTTAGATATCCTTTTTTAAAGAAATAGCAATGCACATGGGTGAGCCAATCAAATGAGGTATCTATGTGCAGCAACCAATCAGCAGCTACTGAGCATATCTAGATATTCTTTTTCATGGAAGAATAGCAATAGAATGAAGCAAATTGGATAATAGAAGTAAATTAGAAAGTTGTTTAAAATGGTATTCTCTGTCTGAATCATGAAAGATAAAATTTGGGTTTAATGTCCATTTAAAGAGATACTGAACCCAATTTTTTTATTTCATGATTCAGATGAGCATGCAATTTTAAGCAACTTTCTAACTTACTTCTAATATCATTTTTTCGTTCTCTTGCTATCTTTATTTGAAAAAGAAGACATCTAAGCTAAGGAGCCAGCAAATTTTTGGTTCAGTACCATGGACAGCACTTTTTTATTGGTGCTGTCCAATCAGCAAGGACAACCCAGGTTGTTCACCAAAAATGGGCCGGCATCTATACTTACATTCTTCCTTTTCAAATAAACATAGCAAGAGAATGAAGAAAATTTGATAATAGGAGTTAATTAGAAAGTTGCTTAAAATGGCATGCTCTATCTGAATCACAAAAGACAAAAAAAATTTGGGTTCAGTGTCCCTTTAATAGAAATCACTGCAATATGTATTGTAGCTGGTTTACTATATAATGAACAGACTAGATAAACAGGGGGTATGTATATACCTTTGCCTGTATATATTCATATAGATATACAGGTATAGATATATATTTTACAATAATAATCATATACATATAGAAATATATATTTAAAAATACATAGAAAATTTTCTTCTATGTGAAGAACATTGGAATGTAAAATATGCAAATAGCAAATTGGGTTTAGCACTGTAGGTTCAACATGGTGTCGAGTTAGTGCACTTGAAGACAGTTATCTTAAGACGTGTTATGTAAATATTAAGGGGCATATGTATCAAGCTCCGAACGGAGCTTGATGCCCCGTGTTTCACAAAGACCGCTGCTCCATAACCTGTCCGCCTGCTCTGAGCAGGCGGACAGACATCGCCGGAAATCAACCCAATCGAGTACGGTCGGGTTGATTGACACCCCCCTGCTGGCGGCTTATTGGCCGCAAGTCTGCAGGGGGCGGCGTTGCACCAGCAGCTCTTGTGAGCTGCTGGTGCAATGCTGAATACGGCGAGCGTATTACTCGCCGTATTCAGCGAAGTCTGGCGGACCTGATCCGCAGTGTCAGATCAGGTCCGCCAGACTTTAATAAATATGCCCCTAAGTATAAAAATAGTGAAAAAATATTAATAATAATTATTAAAACAAATTTAAGGGACATGAAACTCAAAATATTTATTTTATGATTCAGATAGAGGCAACTTTTCATTTTACCTTTATTTACTTTTATTATAAATTAGGTCATTATCTTGGTATCCTTTTACTAAAGGATCAGCAATGCACTACTGGGAACTAGCTGAAAAAAAATAGTAAACTAATGACAAAAGTCATATGTTCACAGCCACCAATCAGCAGCTAGCTCCCAGCTCCTGTGGTATGCTTTTCAACAAAGGATACCAAGAGAACTAAGCAAATTAGATAATATAACTAAATTGGAAAATTGTTTAAAATTGTATGTGCCATCTGAATCATGACAGAAAAAATTGGGGTTTTATGACCCTTTAAGGGTGTTTATAATTGAGCATTCCACCCATATCTGCATTAATAAAATAAAAAATTTCACCTAAATGATTTAACCTTGATGATGACTACCGAATAATAGGCCAGATTACGAGTGGAGCCCTATTTAATGCTCACACTCGATCGTTAATTGCGCTAGACGTAAGCTTTTTGCACATGTTGAGTTGTGCTCGTATTATGAGTTGAAAGTAAACTGTTTTTGCTTGTGCAATAACCCGACAAGCGAAAAAAAGCTGAACTTAGAATATCGTGTGCACGTTCACATATTCCCCCATAGCATTAAATAGAAAGAAAAAAGTGGGGGAAAATCTAACACTACTCGCGTGCAAACCCGATCGCATATTTTCCTGTATGCTTACTCAACATGAAAATATGAATATTTCACGTTCCAATGTTCTTCACATAGCAGAATATGTTCTATTTATTCATAAATAAATAGTTCTACATATATCTGATGGCAATTTGGTACAATATATAGCTATATATACAGTGGGGCAAAAAGATATTTAGTCAGCCAACAATTGTGCAAGTTCTCCCACTTATGAAGATGAGAGAGGCCTGTCATTTTCATCATAGGTATACCTCAACTATAAGAGACAAAATGTGGAAACAAATCCAGACAATCACATTGTCTGATTTGGAAAGAATTTATTTGCATATTATGGTGGAAAATAAGTATTTGGTCAATATCAAAAGTTCATCTCAATACTTTGTTATATATCCTTTCTTTCATCTTCAATGCCCTTGCTGATGGAAGGAGGTTTGCACTCAAAATCTCACGATACATGGCCCCATTCATTCTTTTATGTACACGGATCAGTCGTCCTGTTCCCTTTGCAGAGAAACAGCCCCAAAGCATGATGTTGCCACCCCCATGCTTCAGTAGGTATGGTGTTCTTTGGTTGCAACTCAGCATTCTCTCTCCTCCAAACACGATGAGTTGTGTTTCTACCAAACAGTTCTACTTTGGTTTCAACTGACCATATGACATTCTCCCAATCCATTTCTGGATCATACAAATGCTCTATAGCATACTTCAGAGGGGCCCGGACATGTACTGGCTTAAGCAGGGGGACACGTCTGGCACTGCAGGATCTGAGTCCCTGGCGGCATAGTGTATTATTGATGGTAGCCTTTGTTACGTTGGTCCCAGCTCTCTGCAGGTCATTCACTAGGTCCCCCTGTGTGGTTCTGGGATGTTTGCTCACTGTTCTTGTGATCATTTTGACCCCACGGGGTGAGATCTTGCGTGGAGCCCCAGATCGAGGGAGATTATCAGTGGTTTTGTATGTCTTCCATTTTCTAATTATTGCTCCCACAGTTGATTTCTTCACACCAAGCTGCTTGCCTATTGCAGATTCAGTCTTCCCAGTCTGGTGCAGGTCTACAATTTTGTTTCTGGTGTCCTTCGACAGCTCTTTGGTCTTCACCATAGTGGAGTTTGGAGTGTGACTGTTTGAGGTTGTGGACAGGTGTCTTTTATACTGATAACAAGTTCAAACAGGTGCCATTAATTCAGGTAATAAGTGGAGGACAGAGGGGCCTCTTAAATAAGAAGATACAGGTCTGTGAGAGCCAGAAATCTTGCTTGTTTGTAGGTGGTCAAATACTTATTTTCCACCATAATATGCAAATAAATTCTTTCCAAATCAGACAATGTGATTGTCTGGATTTGTTTCCACATTTTGTCTCTCATGGTTGAGGTATACCTATGATAAAAATGACAGGCCTCTCTCATCTTCTTAAGTGGGAGAACTTGCACAATTGGTGGCTGACTAAATACTTTATTGACCCACTGTATATACAGTATATATATATATATATATATATATATATATATATATATATACAGGTATAGATATACACAGATATACATATAGGATTATCTATTTAGAAATATCTATTACGGACATTGGAATGTGAAATATTTACAGTAAATACATAGTTAAAACCTTTATTAAAAATGAATATTGCATACATATGTTTTTTCATGTTTTCATCTACTTAAAGAGATGGGAAAGTCAAAATTAAGCTTGCATTCTTCAGATAGAGCATGTCATTTTGAGACACTTTTACTTGCAACTTGTAATACGAGCACAACACCTAACACACGCAAACACCTGCGATAATACCCTCATTGTTCGTGTGCAAACGTTTGAACTCCACTCTTGGGGGTCGATGAACATGCAGCGGTTGCTGTTTCTGGTCTGCCAGAAACGGAAGTTAAAAAGCAGCGGTTTTAAAACCGCTGCTCCTTAACTTCTTCACTTCTCCAATAGCCGTGCAGGAAATCTGTGCGGGAAATCCAACGCCAGACGTGGACACGTCACCTCTCAGCCAAATAGTGTTCTGCCGTGAGCTGCCTGAGCAGCTCAGTGCGGCGAATGCTGTAAACAAATAAAGATTTGAGTTACGCCTTCAGTTACATAAGGTAAAATTATAGACAGAATTTAAAATTATCTTTATAGATTAAAAGAAAAAAGTCACTAGTCCCCTCAGTGCTATATGTTTTAGGAAAATGTTAAATACATAAAATAACAACTGCTGATAATAGATAATAAACTTCTGCCAAATTGCTACTCATATGCAATGGAATTAAAAGATATAGTTTAATTAATACAGCACGCCTGAATGTACACTGCCAGACAAACAGATTCCAAATGGTAAAATCAGGAACTGCTTACAAAATATTTATAAAAAATATATGAATTAAAAACAAATATCATGTGCCTCTCTAAAAGGTTATAAAGCAAAGATGCAAATCATTGGATCACAGGAAGACTGAGTTTAGTTTGTGAAGCAAAGCCACTCTGTGACATGAACTTAAAGGGACATTATACTTTTTTTCTTTACATAAATGTTTTGTAGATGATCTATTTATATAGCCCATAAAAGTTTTTTTTTTTTAAATAAATGTATAGTTTTGCTTATTTTTAAATAACATTGCTCTAATTTTCAGACTCCTAACCAAGCCCCAAAGTTTTATGTGAATACCGTCAGCTACCTTCTCCAGCTTGCTCCTGTTTGTGTAAAGGGTCTTTTCATATGCAAAAGAAGGGGGGGGGAGTGTCTTATTTGCCACTTGCAGTGGGCTTTCCAGCTACCTTTTCAACAGAGCCAAACTGACAGCTTCTAAGTAAGTTTTTAAACAGTTTTATACTGGATTTTTATATCAGTATCTGTGCATCTTATTCTTTATAGTAGTGTCTATTACATGCAGTTATATGAAAATGAGTGTATACTGTCCCTTTAATTATGCCCTAACTAGGGAGGCAAAGGAGCCGCAATGCACTACGGCTGAACATATATGCCACTTGTCACTGGCTCACCCACAGTGTTCAGCTAGCTCCCAGCTGCTCCTTCAGCAAAGGATACCAAGAAAATGAGTACATTTTATAACAAAAATAAATTGGAAAGTTATTTAAAATGGTATGTTTTATCCGAATCATGACATGTTTGGGGTTGTCTTTTATGTCCTTTTAAATAGAATTGTACATGGGCAAAACATGAGTCTGATTAAAAAAGACCATAAAGAAATTAATTTTTTTTTTTTTTTAAATAGAGCATGCTCAAAACCTTAAAGGGACACTGAACCAAGAAATTTTCTTTCATGATTCAGATAGAGCATGCAATTTTAAGCAACTTTCTAATTTATTCCTATTATCAATTTTTCTTCATTCTCTTGCTATCTTTATTTGAAAAAGAAGGCATCTAAGCTTTGTTTTTTTGTTCAGACTCTAGAAAGCAAGTTTTTATTGGTGGATGAATTTATCCACCAATCAGCAAGGACAACCCAGGTTGTTCACCAAAAATGGTCCGGCAACTAAACTTACATTCTTGCATTTCAAATAAAGATACCAGGAGAATAAAGAAAATTTGATAATAGGAGTAAATTAGAAAGTTGCTTAAAATTGCATGCTCTATCTGAATCACGAAAGAAAAAAATTGGGTTCAGTTTCCCTTTAATGTAAAAAAATAAAAAACACACAAATTGGTAAAATATTCCGTCTGGAATGGCTGTCAAAATAATTCTGAAAATTCTTTGAAAAGCTAAACCGAAACTGATTTCCCATGGGTTGTAATTTGACTGCTACATTTCCCCAAACAAAGCACTTGACACCAACCTTTGGAGGGTTTAGACTACTAGAGCCCATTGATAGTTTTAGGGCAGTCATTGATCAGTGCACATGAATTGAGGTTTCCAACAATGGGCCAGATTACGAGTGGAGTGCTATTTAGCGCCTTTGCTCGCACTAGTATACTAACCCGATGTGCACAAAAAGGCGAACTTCAAATATCGCACGCTCGATAACCAGTTTTCTGCATGCATTGGCTCCTCAATAAAAATGTTATTGTATTTTTTTTTGTAGATCTCATAAAAAGAATCTTTCTCACACTCCAATAGATCTATTCTATATATATTTATTGCTGATTTATACATAACACACACACACAGTACTTTTATATTAGTAAATCATATTATAAGAATATAAACTCAATCTATCTATAAACTTTCTGACAAAGTGCTCTCTCTTCTTCACTTTTTCATTGTCAGTTGATGAGGCAATCTGCAGACACACAGTTCCAGCCAGCAGTAGGCTAGCCCAAATTGCAGCAGAGCTGGAAAGTGTTAATCAGGGCCTTTTGGGGGGATCTTAAAAGGGCCTTTAGTAGGGCATTGCCCTAAGTTAAACAGCTCTTTTGCTACAAAAGAAAACCAAACACCCCCTAAAAAAATACATTACACAAAATAACAAACAAATTATAAAAAATAATACAAATTATTCCTATTCCAATACCCATTCGAAAAAACGCCACCCCAAAATAAAAAACCTAATCTAGAATAAACTACCATTGGCCCTTAAAAGGGCCTTTTGTATGGCATTGCACTAAAGAAATCAGCTCTGTTTATGAAATAAAAATACAAATGCCCACTAACATTACAAACCCTCACCCCCAAACCCACAAAACCTAAGCTACCCATTGCCTCAAAAAGTATTTGGATGGGCATTGCCCTTAAAAGGGCATTTAGCTCTTTTACTGCCCAAACCCTAATCTAAAAATAAAACCCACCCAAAAAAACTTAAAACTAACCCCAAGACGATCCACTTACAGTTTTTGAAGTCCCGCTTCAACGATCTTCATCCCAGCGGAGAAGTCCTCATCCAGGCGGCGAGAAGTCTTCATCCAGGCGGCCTCTTCAATCTTCATCCCGGCGGCGAAGTCCTCATCCAAATGGCGAGAAGTCTTCATCCAGGCGGTCCCTCTTCAATCTTCATCCAGGCAGCATCTTCTATCTTGATCCCGGCGGCGCAGATTGGATTGATCCTGAAGACATCAGGCGCAGAGCATCCTCTTCATACGGTCACTGCCGTACACTGAATCTTTAATGCAAGGTACGCAATCCAAGATGGTGTCCCTTGCATTCCTATTGGCTGGAAAAAATGAATCAGCCAATAGGATTTAAGCAGCTCTCATTCTATTGGCTGATTCATCATCTAATAGAATTAGAGCTGGTTACATCCTATTGGCTGATTTGAACAGCAAATAGGACTTTAGCAGCTCTTATTCCTATTGGCTGATTCAAATTTTTCCATCTTGGATCGCGTACCTTGCATTGAAGATTCAGTGTACGGCAGCGACTGTATGAAGAGGATGCTCTGCTCCGGATGTCTTAAGGATGGACCCGCTCCGCGCCATCGGGATCAAGATAGAAGATGGCTCCTGGATGAAGATTGAAGAGGCCATCTGGATGAAGACTTCTCGCCGCTTGGATGAGGACTTCACCGCTTGGATGAGGACTTCACCGCCGGGATGAAGATTGAAGATGCTGTCTGGATGAAGACTTCTCGCCGTCTGGATGAGGATTTCTCCACCGGGATGAAGATCGCTCAAGTGGGACTTCAAAAAACTGTAAGTGGATCATCTTGGGGTTAGTGTTAGGTTTTTTTAAGGGTTTTTTGGGTGGGTTTTATTTTTAGATTAGGGTTTGGCAGTAAAAGAACTAAATGCCCTCTTAAGGGCAATGCCCATCCAAATGCCCTTTTTAGGGCAATGGGTAGCTTAAATTTTTAGATAGTTTTTTTTGGTGGGTTTGGGGGGGTTGGGGTTTGTAATGTTAGTTGGTATTTGTATTTTTATTTTATAAACAGAGCTAATTTCTTTAAGTCTATATACAAAACAAAACAAAGGGGCGCCTCATGTGTAGTATCACATGTTATATGAGCACAATTATGTGCTAGTAGGAACAAGCTGGCATATTATGGTAAGGTGTGTCAGCTCACCACCAAGGGACTTTTCCTTAGGATGCAATATCCATAAGTGGCAGACTTCTGTGTGTTAGGTTCCACTCCAAGAAGGTGCAGGCAGGTAAAATCACTCACAAGTGTATTTTTACAAATTAAAAAATACTATTTATTAAAAACAAATTAAAATACATGTACAAAGGAGTGAACTAGGGGCATACAGTCAAGCCCTGTAAAAAATATGCCTTAGGAAACGGCGTATGAGCCCGAGAAACGCGTTGCATTTACAGGGGGTTTGACTGTATGCCCCTAGTTCACTCCTGTAGCTTAGGTTTTATTTGACAGGTAATTTTGTATTTATTTTAACTAGGTAGTTAAAAACTATTTACTAACTAGTCTACCTAGTTAAAATAAATACAAACAGCTGTGAAATAAAAATAAAACCTAAGCTAGCTGCAATATAACTATTAGTTATATTGTAGCTAGCTTAGGTTTTATTTTACAGGTAAGTATTTAGTTTTAAATAGGTATTATTTAGTTAATAATTGTAAGTTTAATTTAGCTCTATTTTAATTATGTTAAAGTTAGGGGGTGTTAGGGTTAGGGTTACGTTAGGGTTAGGGTTATGTTAGGGTTAGGGGTTAATAGTTTAATTTAGGTTGTTGCGATGTGGGGGGCTGGCTGTTTAGGGGTTAATAGGTTTATTTAGTGGTAGTGATGTGGGAAGCCAGAGGTTTAGGGGTTAATAGCTTTATTTAGTTGCGGCGATGTCGGGGAGCGGCGGAATAGGGCTTAATATAAATATTATAGTGTGGACCATGTTGGGGTGCGGCAGAATAGGGGTTAATAACTTTAGTATAGTGGCGGTGATAAAGGAAGCGGCAGATTAGGGGTTAATACCTTTATTTAGGTGACAGCGATATCGGGAGCAGCAGATTAGGGGTTAATAACTGAAGGCAGGCGTCAGCGATGTCGTTGTGGGGCAGATTAGGGGTGTTTAGACTCGGGGTTTATGTTAGGGTGTTAAATTTAAACTGTATTTTCTTTTTCCCCATAGACATCAATGGGGCTGCGTTATGGAGCTTTTCTTTCCGCGATCACAGGTGTTAGGTTTTTTTCTGACCGGCTCTCCCCACACAAGCCTGTTTTTTTAAAAACTTGTAATGGCATTAAATAACGCCACTTTTGTTGCGTTCATTAATTTCCCTATAGCGCTCAAAACTCGTAATCTAGCTGATCAGGATGTATTTGGATGTGAAGTGTACCACAATATCATCTAGATTACAAAGAATGCGCGCTATAGGGAAATTAACGAACGCAACAAAAGTGACGTTATTTAATCCCCTATAGCGCTGCCATTACAAGTTTTGAAAAAAACAGGCTTGTGTGTGCGATATGGTGCTTTTAAGCTCCATACCAAATTTAAAACAAGCGCTGATTTGATGTGCTCGTGCACGCGTTCCCCATAGACATTAATGGGGAGAGCCGGTCAGAAAAAACCTAACACCTGTGATCGCGGAAAGAAAAGCTCCGTAACGCAGCCCCATTGATGTCTATGGGGAAAAAGAAAATACAGTTTAAATTTAACACCCTAACATAAACCCCGAGTCTAAACACCCCTAATCTGCCCCACAACGACATCGCCGACGCCTGCCTACTGTTATTAACCCCTAATCTGCTGCTCCCGATATTGCCGTCACCTAAATAAAGGTATTAACCCCTAATCTGCCGCTTCCGATATCGCCGCCACTATACTAAAGTTATTAACCCCTATTCCGCCGCATCCCAACATGGTCCTGTATTTTGATGTGAAGTGTACCACAATATCATCTAGATTACAAAGAATGCGCTCTATAGGGAAATTAACGAATGCAACAAACGTTGCGTATTTAAACCCCTATAGTGCAGCCATTAGATGTATTTAAACAGCCAATTTGTGCGTGCGATATGGTGGTTTTAAGCTCCATACCGCACACAATTCAAGTGCTGTTTTGACGTGCTCATGCACGCTTTCCCCATAGACATCAATGGGGAGAAGGTGTCAGAAAAAACACCCGAAGCACGGATTGAAAAGCTCTGTAACGCAGCCCCATTGATTGATGCCTATGGGGGAAAAAGTTATGTTTAAACCTAACACCCTAACATAAACCCCACGTCCAAACACCCCTAATCTGCCACCCCCAACATCGCCGACACCTACATAAACTTATTAACCCCTAATCTGCTGCTCCCGATATCACCGCCACCTAAATAAAGCTATTAACCCCTAATCTGCCACTCCCGATATCGCCGCCACTATACTAAAGTTATTAACTCCTATTCCCCTGCACCCCAACATCGCCCATACTATAATAAATCTATTAACCCCTATTCCGTCGCTCACCAACATCGCCGCGACTAAATAAAGCTATTAACCCATAAACCTATGGCCTCCCACATCACTACCACTAAATAAATCTATTAACCCCTAAACCACCAGCCCCCCATATCACAACAACCTAAATTATACTATCAACCCCTAAATCTAACCCTAAAGTAACCCTAACACCCCCTAACTTTAAGATAATTAAAATAGAGCTAAATTAAAGTTACAATTATTAACTAAATAATACCTATTTAAAACTAAATACATACTTACCAGTGAAATAAAACCTAAGCTAGCTACAATATAACTAATAGTTATATTGTAGCTAGCTTAGGTTTTATTTTTATTTCACAGGTAAGTTTGAATTTATTTTAACTAGGTAGACTAGTAAGTAAATAGTTATTAACTATTTACTAACTACCTAGTGAATTTGACAGAAAACTAGGATAAGGTGTTGATAGGTATAAGGAGCACTTAGTGCAACCGTACGCTCCAATCCAAAATGAGAAAGTATACAGACAGTTCCTGTGCAGCACAGATAAAGCTTTATATTTACATCTTCCCCGGTGAATGGGCAAAGTTACCCCGTAGACTCCTTCCTTGAGGTCTATCTCAGGACCCTCTTATCTGGACTGTGTAAATTACCACTTGTGCTGTGTCTTTCCTTATTACAAGTGTGATCCTTCACAACAGCATCCGTTTGCGAGTATCGGTTTCACTCACTTGATGCACAAACACCACATGGAGGGCATGGTTCACCTTTACCAAACAGCTCACAGCTCACAGGTGAGTATCAATTGCAGAGTTGATGACGCGTTTCGGCACTCTCCTCAATAGGCCATCTTTGGGGCTTCGTTAGATAGCAATTTGATTCACTCTCTTGGCTTTATTGCCAAATTGCAACTTTGCAACATGGCACATAGTGAGGAAAAAAATGTTACACCAGTTCATCATATTTTTATACTTCTTAACATACTTTGACCCGTTAAAACAACTATATACAACAAATAATGAATGTACATGCATAATAGGATATTAGGCACTTTTCATGAATATCCTATTATGCATGTACATTTATTCGGTCAGATTACGAGTTTTGGATTATGAGCGGCGTGGTGCTAACTTGCACGTTATTGTCCCCCCTCACTTACCTACAGCGCTGCTATTACAGGTTTTTACAAACCCGGCGTTAAAACACAAGAAGTGAGCGTAGAGCAAAATTCAGCTCCATACCACACTCCAATACCAGCACTGCTTAAGTCAGCGGTGAGCTGGTTGTACATGCTCGTGCACGATTTCCCCATATACATCAATGGGGAGAACCGGCTGAGAAAAAGTCTAACACCTGCAAAAAAAGCAACGTAAAGCTCAGTAACGCAGCCCCATTGATTCCTATGGGGAAACACATTTTATGTTTACACCTAACACCCTAACATGATCCCTGAGTCTAAACACCCCTAATCTTACACTTAGTAACCCCTAATCTGCCACCCCAACATCACCGCCACCTACATTATACTTATTAACCCCAAAGCTCACTTTTTGGCCTCCCAGGACAAGCTTGAAATACCGGCGCTATGGAATTCCCATAGAAAAAAGACTATACGCAATTTGCGTAAGTTGATTTGGGGTAAGACCAAAAAAGTGTGCGGTGCCCCTAAATCTGCAAGACTCGTAATACCAGCGGTAGTAAAAATGCAGCGTTATGAGGCTTAACGTTGCTTTTTTACTCATAACGCAAGACTCGTAAACTAGCTGATTATTTGTTGTATATAGTTGTTTTAACAGGTCAAAGTATGTTAAGAAGTATAAAAATATGATGAACTGGTGTAACATTTTTTTCCTCACTATTTGCCATGTTACACAGCAGAGTATGTGAATTTTAACTCCACCTTCTTGGCAAAGTTGCAGTTTAGCTATAAAAGCCAAGATAGTGAATCAAATTGCTATCTGACGAAGCCCCAAAGACGGCCCATTGAGGGGAGGGGCAAAATGCATCATCAACTCTGCAATTGTTACTCACCTGTGTGCAATTTCTGTCCGAGGAGTGGATTCTGATTTGCTTATCAGTTTAAGAAGAAGGCAGCTACGTAATAGTGGGGGGAGTTCGGCATCCATATTGACCGGGTATTAGAGTAGTTAGTGCCACTGATTAGGACAGAAGCAAGGTGGCAAGGGAGGAGGGGTATAGTGTAGGCGGACCTCCATTTTTTAATTTACAATATAAAAACATGTTACACTAAGTGTTGAATGTCCCTTTAAGGTATATAAAATACAACAGATGTCTGTTTAGAAAAACCTTTGCTTTATCAAGTGTATTGAGAGGAAAACAACAAAAAATGTGCACAGCCCTAGGTTGTTTTAGGTACTTGGCTTTGTGGATTTATAAGGAAGTCCTTGAGATATATTGTATCCAAACATATACAGGATCATATGCAACTTGTAGAAAAGTGGCTATATGTTGTAAGTCCACAAAACGATGATCTCTGATGAAGCGCATTGCACATGCGCGAAACACGTCAGATCAATAATACCTTACCTTGTACACCACTGAGTGTTCTTTCACCTATGCCTGAATAAACCCACTTGGTTGCAATCAATCCAGCTGGTCCTCGTTTTTTTGTTGCTTTTTTATCAAGTGTATCCTTTGTTTATGTATCAGCTACACAGTTGCACTCTATAAAGAGATATTCCGCTGGGATGTTGTTTTTGGTGCAGCCTGTGTCAAACTTTGGCTTTTGTTAAATAGTTTCAGTAGCCCTTTCTTTTTATGGTGTATATTTATAATATTTTGTGACTGCTTGCACATTTACTTCTGGTGTAATTCACCAAAAGCCTATTTTTGAGTGTAATTCACCAAAAGCCTATTTTTGAGTGCCACCACCCCCAACAATCATTTATATATATATATATATATATATATATATATATATATATATATAATACAAAGAAAAGTCCGGATCCTCAGATGCAGGTAAAACATAAATCCTTTATTCGATATCCTAGCTATTGAGGATATGTTAATCCCAGAGAATCCAGTGACACCTATATATCATTACCTCCCTAAAATGCACAAAGACATGTTTAATCCACCGGGGCGTCCCATAATTGCTGGAATAAATTCATTAAATGAATCTCTTTCAGAGCTCATAGATAGCTACTTGCAGCCATTGGTGAAAGAGCTTCCAAGCTTTATACAAGATACCACCTCCTTATTGGTAAAATTGCAGAACATTAAATGGAAGTCATCTTATAGGTTTTTGGTGGTAGATGTAGCCTCACTATATACAGCCATTAATCATGATAAAGGGCTAGACGCTATTGAATATTTTTTAGAAACACATAGCAATTATGATGTGACCACCAAACAATTTATTTTGACATCGATTGAATACCTATTGACTCACAATTTTTTCATGTTCGAGGGAGGTTTCTATCTCCAAAGGCGTGGAACCGCTATGGGGGCCAAGTTTGCCCCCTGTTACGCCAATCTCTTTATGGGATGGTGGGAGCGGTTCCACGTCTTTGGAGATGGTAACCCCCTCCGCAATAAGATCATTTTCTGTGCAAGATTCATAGATGATCTGATTTTTATAATTGATAGTGAGGAACATGAAATAGATGGATTTTGTGATTATCTGAACAATAATAATTGTGGAATCAAGCTGATAGGGGAACAGCACAACAGTACCATCTGTTTTCTGGATATAACAATAAAAGGCAATGTCATACAGGAGATGATAGAAACAGATTTATTCAGAAAGGCCTCGGCAGGCAATACTATTCTAGAATATAATTCATGTCATCCAAGACATACCCTGAATGGCATTCCTAAGGGTCAATACATAAGGGCAAAGAGAAATTGTACTACCAATGAGAGTTATGAAATTCAAGCCAATTTAATTACAGAAAGGCTATTGGATAGAGGTTATTCCCCTAAAGTTTTAGAAAAAGCAAGGAATGATGTAAACATCATACCTAGAAATGAGCTCTTAAGATATCGTAAAAGACAGGGATTTAATAAGGACGAGCAGGAGGAAAATAAACCCAAATGTATAACAACTTACAGTCTGGAGTTTGGGGAAGTGTGCAATATTATAAAAGAGTGTATGCCAATTCTATATACAGATCCGGCATTAAAGAAAATAATTCAGAAAGGATATGATTTTATATCAAAGAGGGGGAAAACCATAGGAAACTATGTTTCTCCCTCTGATTGTTCTAGAAGTAGTTCTGCAACATGTTGGTTGAAAAAGCGGAAAGGCTTTTTTAAATGCAGAAGGAATGTTTGTAAGACCTGTGACTATGTCTCAGAGGGGGAAACATTTGTTTCAACCCATCTTCAAAAAACGTACAAAATTAATTTTTATTTAAACTGTAACACCACACATGTAATATATCTATTGACCTGTAGGGGGTGCTATAAACAATATGTGGGAAAAACTAAGAGATCCCTAAAGGATAGATTTTTAGCACACCTCAGGTCAATAGATGATATTGAGTCTGATACCCCAATAGCAAGGCATTTTCGAGAGTATCACAACTCTGATGCCAGTTTACTAATGGTCCAAGCAATAGACCATGTACCTCTATGGAAGAGGGGAGGTGATAGAGAAACAAAGCTAGATACTAGGGAAGTATTCTGGATTTTTCCCTTAACACTATTATTCCTCAAGGATTAAATTTTAGAAGGGACATAGATTTGTATATTTAATCTAAATAGAGAGGGATTTATCATATATATATATATTAAACAGGGGATAGTATAAATATAATCCCTAGTCCTCCCCCCTCTTTTTAATATACATGTTTTGTATATAGCCCCTTTACATTATGATTGCTCACTACATGAATTTGGTTACAATATTATGAACAGTACTTATGTGTAATTAATTCAGGTTTAATCTTTGACAGTTTATATTTGTATTTACAATTGCATGAATTGAAGTGTTCATTTGAGTTTAGTGACTTTCATATGTCTATATTTAGTCTGTGAATTGTGTATATTAAATTAGTAATTAACATAGACATCAATTAGACTCTTATTTACTCACATGAGTCTTTATACCTTTAAGAATGACCTATTTAAGGATGAAGAGCTGGGACACCTGTGAGCAGTGAACAAGTGCCTGAAGGCACGAAACATGTCTGCTGCAGATTGCCCAGCTGTCTATGTTACAATGTCAGTCTTGGCTTAAATAACTGTATCTGCCGATACACTGTGTTTTTACCTGCATTATCGAATAAAGGATTTATGTTTTACCTGCATCTGAGGATCCGGACTTTTCTTTGTATTTTATGCACTCTTTCAGCGCTTTTTGGATGAAGTGAGCGCTGCAGCTTGGATCCCCTGCGCAGAACGTCTACGAGTGACGTCTCCCACGCTCCATTGTGCCGTAGTCAGGAAGGAGGAAGCATTAGACGGGTAGTGTGGGCGCGAGGCTAGTGTTTGTTACATATATATATATATATATACATACATACATACACATATATGTATTTATCTGTATGTCTCTGTAAATACATATACACACATATAAATACATAAATACACATGTGCACACATTATATATATATATAGATAGATAGATAGATAGATAGATATACATACATAGATATATATATTTAGACATGTATATGTATGTTCAAACCCTCTCATATTTTTGAGCCTTTATAACTTTTGTGTGCAATATTTTTTTTTAATAATTTTTATTACATTGTGTTATTATGAGTGTAACTGTATTGTGTAATGTATTTTTTATTTGCTTTGTGACACTTTTTAGTTTCGCAAAACAGTGAACCAGAGCTCTGAGGGTAC
Organism: Bombina bombina; assembly: GCF_027579735.1. Taxonomy (NCBI): domain Eukaryota; kingdom Metazoa; phylum Chordata; class Amphibia; order Anura; family Bombinatoridae; genus Bombina; species Bombina bombina. The sequence continues at coordinate 1,154,503,933 of NC_069499.1, read as the reverse complement.
AGTAATCATGCATAAATCGCAATTGTGATCACGCGTTTATATTTACTTTCAACTTGGGCAAAAACTAACGCGAAAAACACAATATTGCTTGTGCACAAACAATAGCGCTCCACTTTTAATCTGTCCTAATATGAGAGAAATTTTACTAGAAAGTTCTCTGGTCATCCTATACATTTGATCAGGGTTGGCCTAATGTGGCCCTCTGCACTGATTTGTGTGGCCCTGAGAAAAAGCAGAAATAAGAATATGTGGCATAGTTTTTGAGGCCCTAAAAAAATGGTTGCACAAACTAAAATGTAAATGTGCTTTTTAGATACTTCTGGTGGGCGGGCAAACAAGTGACTACACTTAAAAGAGCCTTCTGGAGGGAAGGGCAGCAGACAGTGGGCGCCCTTCAACTTTAATGGACAATTTTAGGAAATACATTAATCATGCATTTAATAGCCCCACATTTATATGCAGCTCTTAAGGCTTCTAAAATATTCACCTGTGGCCCCCATGTGTTAGGTGGTTGGCCCTCATTGTTAGCTGAGGTATGCTGTATTCATTGTTAGCTGAGGTATGCTGTATTTGATGTATCTTTCAGCACAATAGCACATGACGTCACTTTGCATTTACAGGATGACTGTTATAACGTGTAGGGAAATTGAGATACATAACTGTAATAAAAACAGCTTATATTTTCCCTGGCAGTAAAGATTCATAAATTAGTTTAAATCAAGAAATCCAGAGTTAGATATGAAGGCTTTGGAAATGGTAATGGAAATAGTAAAATGGGATGGGAAGCTGCCCGTATAGGCAGAAAACAATGAACCTCTTTATAGGGAAATAGATTGTGTGCCAAAAAAACGACATCAGCCCAAGGCAAAGTATGAATTTCCTAGATTTTCGCTCTCTCGCTCAATCTCTCTGTTATGCTGTGGTATGTAATTAATAACACACTTTCCCTCCAAAACACAAGAACAATTTCAAACATCAGCATCTGATTTTTTTTAGAACAAGTTAAGTTGATCAAGAGGATAACAAAATGCTATAGTTGCATCTGTTGAACACATTCCCTAAGCACGGAACGTTTCTGGTTTGTCATGAATGTGCCTCTTTGTTTTCAATAAGTCACAAAATCTGTTTTAATCAAATGATTGTTGTAGCTTACAGTAAATAAGCTGTATAGGAAAGTGCTGTAGAGTGATTACATTTCATAATCTTAAATAACCAAGAAAAGACACTGTACTTTCCAGCACACAAAGATAATTTAGCTCCAACTTTGTTACAAAAATCTAACTACTTTGGCACTTAAAAAGTTGATTTTATATCAATGTGTTTTTTATATATATCCAAAGAGGGAAAGCACAATCATACAATTACTTTTAGGCCACGGTGCACTTTAGAGCAGTGCAAAATCCATCCAAAGAAAAGGCACTCGATGGGCTTATATTCAAAATTTATTAAACAATCATTAAAAGTGACATAACGTTTTGGCGCTCTCAGGCACCTTTGTCAAATGTCAGCAAAACCTAAAAACAATTGGCAAGTTAACAAATAAATTACCACTTATATACCAGCAGCCTACCAGTTCTGACACTGGTCATCTCACGCCCATGAAACCACGTGCGCATGACATCACTCGCGACCGTGGTCGCATACAACGTTACACGTCTTGTTTATGCGTTGCCATGGCAACGCATATTGCACATCAATATCGAGGGCAGAGCTACAGACTGCAGCGATCGGGCTATTGGATATAGGACCAGGGTCATAACCCTGCATAAAGAGAGCATGTAGCTCGCTTCATTGTAGTGAAAATGTATGGTATCCTGTTCATACACACACTACAACGGAACCTACACAGACAACATAGTCATAAAAACATAAGGGATCATAAAAACATAAGGGATTAAAGGTGTAATGAAACCAACCTTAACAACTTAAAGGGACATTCAACACTGCCCACAACAATAATCTATGTTTGTAAACTAAGTATAAAGAGCAAGCTTCAACGTTCCCCCTTTCTCTTACTTACTGCCTTCACTGTTCAATCCTCATCGATAACTTCAAAATTTGTCTCCTAATATGGCTGCTTAACTCCCCCCACTGTGACGTATAGCTCGCCTTCTTCAAACTAGCTGGCAGTTATATCCCATTTCTCCTACTTCAATCCCAGCACGTTCACGGGCGTTAGCGCATGCGCGATACAATAGGAACATTAAAAGCGGAACCATAATAACCCAAGTTGTTTCCGTTCTGATTATCTTACTTATAGTACTCCATTACGTAATATAAGTGGAACGGAAACAACTTGGATTATTTTGGTTCCGCTTTTAGTGTTCCTAGTATATTGCGCATGCGCTAACGGCCGTGAACGCGCTTGGATTTCAGTCCGGGGAATGGGCTCTCATTGGCTGCTAGTTTGAGAAAGAAGGCGAAGACGTCACGGTGGGGGGAGTTAGGAAGACATGTTAGGACACCAATTTGGAAGATAACAATGACGATTCAACAGTGAAGGCGGTAAGTAAGAGAAAGGGGGCACCTTGGAGCTTAATCTTTTTATTTAGTTTTGAAACATAGATTAATGTTGTGGGCAGTGTTGAATGTCCCTTTAACCTAAACAAAGACAATACTACAGTTGGAGGTAAGACCGTGTAGGTTGTTTATTAACAAAAGACACTCCTCAAATAACTTTATTAACTCCTTAAGGACCGGGCATTTCAGACAAAAAAGGTCCCTAAAAGACCAGAGCATTTTTAACATTTTTGCCATCACTACTTTTTTATTTATCTATCAAAACTATATATTTTCTTTAGTAGTATTAGTAAGTATTGAACTAGGCCCATTTTCGTATATTTCATGCCACCATTTCACCGCCAAAAGCGGTCAAATAAAAATAAAAAAACTTTAACTTTTTCACAATTTTAGGTTTCTCACTGAAATTGTTTACAAAAAGCTGGTGCAATTCTGGCACAAATGGTTGTAAATACTTCTCTAGGATCCCCTTTGTTCAGAAATAGCAGACATATATGGCTTTGCTTTTTACTAATTAGGCCGCTAAATGCCGCTGCGCACCACACTAGTATTATGCCCAGCAGTGAAGGGGTTAATTCTGTAGCTTGTAGGGTTAATTTTAGCTTTAGTGTAGAGATCAGCCTCCCACCTTACAATTGTCACTGCCAACTTATGTACTGGCAGAAAGACTGCCAGTATGATAACAAAATACGTTTTTTTTAATTATTTTTAAAAAAAATATATTTGATGCAGTGTAGGTTCCCCCCTAACCCCCCAAATTCCCTGTTCCCCCCATAAAAGCTCTCTAACCCTCCCCCTCTACCTATTTGCCACCATCTTAGGTACTGGCAGCTGTCGGCCAGTACCCAGTTTGCTGCAAAATTGGCTATTTAAAAAAAATAAAAAATAAAAGTCCCATTTTTTCTGTAGTTTAGCTGCCCCCTCAATTCACTACCCCCCTCCCAGGTCCCTTTCTGTTAACGGATCCCACATGGGAACCCCCTCATTGCCCCTACTCCCTCCTCCCTTCTTCCCCCCTCAATGACGCAGTTTTTGGTGGGGGGTTTTAGTCCTTGTAGCGTGGCCGAGCGGTCCCACCCTCCACCCACCTCCTCCAGTGATGGGCCACCCATCTGCATCCCTCCTTACCCTCCCACCCACCACCGATCGGCAACATCACTGTCCGATGCAGAGAGGGCCCACCGAGTGGCCCTCTCTGCATCGGTAACTCTGCAAATCTATTTCTGCAGTGCCCAACTCGTGGGGCATGCAGAAATAGCATGATCTCACTATTTTGAGCAAGATTGCAGCAGAGAGAAGCCCAGGACTGCAGTGAAGTACAGGGTACGTCGCTGGTCCTTAAGGGCATAACGACCAGCGTTGTACAGGATACGGCGCTGGTCATTAAGGGGTTAAGAAAAAAACATCAAGGCCTTTTCTTGTAAACTTTAAACCTTTAAATCATTTATCAAATATATATACATATTATTATCAAGCAGTGGCGTATTCAGGTTTTGTGTTGCCCTAGTATAATATTTTTTGCTAAGGAAATAAAATGGGGGGGGGGGGTGTTTGTTTTTACAAAACACTTGCACACATGCACACATACAAAGGCACACACAGACACATACACACACACTAGTTTGAGCTCTTCTGCAATAAATCACACTTGGTGCTTTGCTTGCTGAATATACTATATCATGTTCCCTTCTTTTACTGGCAACGATACAGTTACCCTAACCCAGACTCTGCATTATGTTTATGTAGCAGCCGGCCTTGTACATGTAGACAGCAGAATGGAAAACAAAAGGCACTGTGTGCCCTTGAATAGTAAATAAACTGCCCCCATATATAACGCTCTCGTTAATACCACTGTATGTCAATTCATTTAGTATACTATGAACAGTACCACCCCTGCTGTAAGGCGGTGTCATGTACCCACTATACTTCCACAAAAGGTGCAGTTAATTAACCCAACAGCTGCCGGGGAGTAACAACAACTGCACTGTAAGCCTCTCCGGCATCCAAGCGGTTAAGCAGCAAAACTGCTACCCAGACCCGGTTAATATCCCCGACTTCTGTTAAACCCCTTCATAGCCCTCTCGCTAAGGTTACAGCTGGGTGCATGGCATCAGAGGCCCAGGTCCCCAGGATGAAGTGTACGGTACAACCGGTCATCCTTTTGCTCTCCGGGCCTTTGTCTGGCAGCTCTGGCTGTTTATTAAGTGACTGAGATTGCACAAAACACGGTTTAGCAATGAAATAGATAATATTGTACCCTAGGCCAGTGTATGCCCTCCTTCCCCGGGCCCCTGGTTACCGAGTGTTGGTGGCAACAGCAACTTGATGGTCCCCAAACTCTTCATTTGTCTCCGTGATCTGCCGAACTCATCTGAGTAACTGCTGGTCAGACCCGCCCCCTACCTTGCTGGAATTGTCAATCACAAACACAGGCTAACTTCATTTTTCTCAGCAGCCTTGATTGGTCTGGCTGAGGCTGTTCAGTTGATGGAAATAAAGTCTCAACAGTCTCAGACAGGAAGGCGGGCGGCAGATCAAAAATGTCACGTGACCTCGGCAAAAAGCCGGTCGCATTCAAAATAAAAACATTTTTTTTAAAAAATACATACCCAAATATCAGTCACTTGGGACAAATGCCGCCCCCCAAAATCTGTCGCTCTAGGCACCGGCCTTGTTGGCCTTTGCATTAATACGCCACTGTTAACAAGGGGCGGTAATGAAGTCCTAACTAACCCATATGAAGTGGGTAGCAGGCCTATGCAAATTGACACAAAGCAGAGCTCAGCTACAATGCGGTACCAGACAGAAGGTTTTACTCGAGCTCTTTGGCCCTCCGCAAACCAGGGGGAGATTCCTCAGGCACACACCTGTGAACGTCACTCCCCCGCAATGGCCGTCACTCCTCCCCACTTTTTATTTGCAGCTTGGGCCAATACCGCCCGCCCTCTTTAGGGTGCGACACCGCTTGAACCGTAATGGATCCACGGCCTGGTCAGGCGTACATCAAACCATCACCAAGGGGAGCTCGCCAAGGGGAGCTGACTATAAATTACTGGCCCGGGACTGACCCAAAAGACCGTAGGTCAACTAACCCTGTCCAGAGCCAGCGGAACTAACACACTAAAAACAATTAACCTTATTGCCGCTTAACAGGGTGGGTGGGAGGGAGAAGATCTGTGACGTCCAGCAGCAGTAAGAGGGCCTACAACTCCTGGAGACCTCTTTTAAATGTGAGTAGGAACCCCTCCCTTAGCTATACAACAATGTTGCAAAGCCAACTCCATGCACGCATTCACTCCACCTCCCTGGGATCCTTAACCCTTAAGTCGTTACTGGCTAAGCATCAGCCCTGCACTTTTATTCTCACTATTTACATTTACTAGTCACGAAAGAAAGAAAGAAAGAAAGAAAGAAAGAGAGAAAGAAAGAAAGAAAGAAAGAAAGAAAGAAAGAAAGAAAGAAAGAAAGGGAAAGAGAGAGAGAAAGAAAGAAAGAAAGAAAGAAAGAAAGAAAGAAAGAAAGAAAGAAAGAAAGAAAGAAAGAAAGAAAGAAAGAAAGAAAGAAAGAAAGAAAGAAAGAAGAAAGAGAGACTGAGTCAGTGATGGTAAGGAACATGAGAAAAAAGGAAAGAAAGGAGACAGGATTTTATTTATTTTTTTGCACTAATTTCAAGTTTAAGTTTTTTTTTTTACAAGTGTTTTTTCCTATTTAGGGTATCATTTCCAATGCAATATTGCCCCTGACTGGTTATTGCTATAGAAGGTGCATTATTTTCATTGTTGTTGAACTGAACTCTGAACCTTGTTCATGGTACCTGCCATCTGCTTTGCTTCTGCCAGACTGTGCTTGATCTCAGACTGTGTCCCTGTTATTCCTGCGGATATTCAATTAATTGTTACACAGTTTGCCAGAAATATGTATGGCATGTAGTTTCCAGTACTTCACACTCTAGAGTTGTCAATCCTACCCAATAGTTTAAAGAGACAGTAAAGTCATAATTAGACATTCATGATTTAGACAGAGCATTCAATTTTAAACAACTTTCCAATTTACTTCTATTATTTTATTTTGCTTCCTTCTCTTGTTATCCTTTGCTGAAATGTTTACCTAGGTAAGCTCAGGAGCAGCAAAGAACCTAGGTTCTTGTTGCTGATTGGTGGCTGCATATATATATATACCCATTGTCATTGGCTCACACATGTGTTCAGTTAGAAACCAGTAGTGCATTGCTCCTCATTCAACAAATGATACCAAGAGAATGAAGAAAGTTTGATAATAGAAGTAAACTGGAAAGTTGTTTAAAATTGTATGCTCTACCTAAACCATGAAATATTTTTTTGGGGTTTCATGTCCTTTTAACTTCTCCATTTTCCTGGCCAATAACAGGTCACGTCCACGTCCAGTGGAGGAGTAAGATGAAACCAATGAGAAAAGCTTATAGCCAGAAGGACCAGTATAAGAAAAACACAATTTATGTAAGAACTTACCTGATAAATTAATTTCTTTCATATTGGCAAGTGTCCATGAGCTAGTGACGTATGGGAAATACATTCCTACCAGGAGGGGCAAAGTTTCCCAAACCTCAAAATGCCTATAAATACACTCCCTACCACACCCACAATTCAGTTTAACGAATAGCCAAGAAGTGGGGTGATAAGAAAGGAGTGCAAGCATCAACAAGGAATTGGACTAATTGTGCTTTATACAAAAAAGTCATAACCACCATAAAAAGGGTGGGCCTCATGAACTCTTGCCAATATGAAAGAAATGAATTTATCAGGTAAGTTCTTACATAAATTATGTTTTCTTTCATGTTATTGGCAAGAGTCCATGAGCTAGTGACGTATGGGATAGCAAATACCCAAGATGTGGAACTCCACGCAAGAGTCACTAGAGAGGGAGGGATAAAAATAAAGACAGCCAATTCCGCTGAAAAAATAATCCACAACCCAAATCAAAAGTTTTAATCATATAATGAAAAAAAAAATGAAAATATAAGCAGAAGAATCAAACTGAAGCAGCTGCCTGAAGTATTTTTCTACCAAAAAACTGCTTCTGAGAAGGGAAAACATCAAAATGGTAGAATTTAGGAAAAAATAAGCAAAGAAGACCAAGTTGCTGCTTTGCAAATCTGATCAACAGAAGCTTCATTCTTAAAAACCCAGGAAGATAATCTGACCTAATAGAATGAGCCGTAATCCTCTGAGGTGGGGAATTACCCGACTCCAATAAGCATGATGAATCAAAAGCTTTAACTTAGATGCCAAAGAAATGGCAGAAGCCTTCTAACCTTTCCTAGAACTGGAAAAGATAACAAATAGACTAGAAGTCTTCCTGAAAGTAGCTTCAACAAAATATTTTGAAGCTGTTACCACATCCAAAGAATGTAAGGATCTCTCCAGAGAATTCTTAGGATTAGGACACAAAGAAGGGACAACAATTTCCCTACTAATGTTTTTAAAGTTCACAACTTTAGGAAAAAATTTAAACGAAGTCTGCAAAAAAACGCCTTATCCTGATGAAAAATCAGAAAAGGAGACTCACAAAAAAAGAGCAGATAAAACAGAAACTCTTCTAGCAGAAGAGATGGCCAAAAGGAACAACACTTTCCAAGAAAGTAATTTAATGTCCAGAAAATGCATAGGCTCAAACGGAGGAGCCTGTAAAGCCTTCAAAACCAAATTAAGACTCCAAGGAGGAGAAATTGATTTCATGACAGGCTTGATGCGAACCAAAGCCTGTACAAAACAAAAAATATCAGGAAATTTAGCTAATTTTCTGTGGAATAGAACAGAAAGAGCAGAGATTTGTCTTTCCAAAGACCTTGCAGACAAACCCTTATCTAAACCATCCTGAAAAAAAATGAAAAATTCTAGGAATTCTAAAAGAATTCCAAGAGAATTTATGAGAAGAACACCATGAAATGTAATTCTTCCAAACTCGATAATAAATCTTTCTAGACACAGATTTACGAGCCTGCAACATAGTTTAAATCATTGAGTCAGAGAAACTTCTATGACTAGGCATTCAATCTCCATACCATCAAATTTAATGATTTGAGATCCTGATGGAAAAACAAACCTTGAGATATAAGGTCAGTCCTTAATGGAAATGGCCAAGGTTGGCAACTGATCCGAACAAGATCCACATACCAAAACCTGAGCGGCCATGCTGGAGCCACCAGCAGCACAAACAATTCCTCCAAGAAGATTTTGAAAATCATCTTGGAAGAAGAACTAAAGGCAGAAAAATATAGGCAGGTTGATAACTCCAAGGAAGTGTCAATGCAACCACTGCTTCCGCCTGAGGATCCCTGGATCTAGATAGGTACCTGGGAAGTTCCTTGTTTAGATGAAATGCCATCAGATCTATTTCTAGACATGTGCACGGCTAAAAAATTCGGTTCGTTTTCGGTTCGGATCGATTCGGACTTTTCGAATTTCATTTCGGATCGAATCGGATTCGGCAAAATTTGAATAAATTCGTTTCGGATTTATTCGGATCCGAATAAATTCATTTCGGATTTATTCGGATTCGGCTGAATTCGGTTCTATTCCGTTCCGAAATTCGGTATGTTTTTAGTACACTAACACCCATTTAGTACACTAAGTCACTAACACCCATAAACTACCTATGAACCACTAAACCGAGGCCCCCCCACATCGCAAACCCTATAATAACATTATTTAACCCCTAATCTGCCGATCGGATATCGCCGCAACCTACATTATAGCTATTAACCCCTAATCTGCTGTCCCTAACACCGCCGACCCCTACATTATAGTTATTAAGCCCTAATCTGCCCCCCCCAACGTCGCCGCAATCTAACTACAAGTATTAACCCCTAATCTGCCGACCCGATATCGCCGCCGCCTACATTATAGCTATTAACCCCTAATCTGCTGTCCCTAACACCGCCGACCCCTACATTATAGTTATTAACCCCTAATCTGCCCCCCCCCAACGTCGCCGCAATCTAACTACAAGTATTAACCCCTAATCTGCCGACCCGATATCGCCGCCGCCTACATTATAGCTATTAACCCCTAATCTGCTGTCCCTAACACCGCCGACCCCTACATTATAGTTATTAACCCCTAATCTGCCCCCCCAACGTCGCCGCAATCTAACTACAAGTATTAACCCCTAATCTGCCGACCCGATATCGCCGCCGCCTACATTATAGCTATTAACCCCTAATCTGCTGTCCCTAACACCGCCGACCCCTACATTATAGTTATTAACCCGTAATCTGCCCCCCCCAACGTCGCCGCAATCTAACTACAAGTATTAACCCCTAATCTGCTGACCCGATATCGCCGCCGCCTACATTATAGCTATTAACCCCTAATCTGCTGTCCCTAACACCGCCGACCCCTACATTATAGTTATTAACCCCTAATCTGCCCCCCCCAACGTCGCCGCAATCTAACTACAAGTATTAACCTCTAATCTGCCGACCCGATATCGCCGCCGCCTACATTATAGCTATTAACCCCTAATCTGCTGTCCCTAACACCGCCGACCCCTACATTATAGTTATTAACCCCTAATCTGCCCCCCCCCAACGTCGCCGCAATCTAACTACAAGTATTAACCCCTAATCTGCCGACCGCAAATCGCCGCCACTATAATAAATGTATTAACCCCTAAACCGCCGCACTCCCGCCTCGCAAACACTATAATACATTTTATTAACCCCTAATCTGCCCTCCCTAACATCGCCGCCACCTACCTACAATTATTAACCCCTAATCTCCCACCCCCAACGTCGCCGCTACTATAATAAGGTTATTAACCCCTAAACCTAAGTCTAACCCTAACACTAACACCCCCTAACTTAAATATAATTTAAATAAAACGAAATAAGTTTACTATAGTTAAATAAATTAATCCTATTTAAAACTAAAGACTTACCTGTAAAATAAACCCTAAGATAGCTGCAATATAACTAATAGTTACATTGTAGCTATTTTAGGATTTATTTTTATTTTACAGGCAACTTTGTATTTATTTTAACTAGGTACAATAGTTATTAAATAGTTATTAACTATTTAATAACTACCTAGCTAAAATAAATACAAATTTACCTGTAAAATAAATCCTAACCTAAGTTACAATTACACCTAACACTACACTATCATTTAATTAATTAAATAAATGACTCATATTTAAAACTAAATACTTACCTGTAAAATAAACCCTAATATAGCTGCAATATAACTAATAGTTACATTGTAGCTATTTTAGCATTTATATTTATTTTACAGGGAACTTTGTATTTATTTTAACTAGGTACAATAGCTATTAAATAGTTATTGACTAATTAATAGCTACCTAGTTAAAATAATTACAAAATTACCTGTAAAATAAATGCTAACCTAAGTTACAATAAAACCTAACACTACACTATCATTAAATAAATTAACTACAAGTACCTACAATTATCTACAATTAAATAAACTAAAGTACAAAACCCCCCCACTAAATTACAAAAAATAAAAAACCACTAAATTACAAAAAATAAAAAAATATTACAAGAATTTTAAACTAATTACACCTAATCTAAGCCCCCTAATAAAATAACAAAGCCCCCCAAAATAAAAAAAAATGCCCTACCATATACTAAATTACAAAAGTTAACAGCTCTATTACCTTACCAGCCCTGAACAGGGCCCTTTGCGGGGCATGCCCCAAAGAAAACAGCTCTTTTGCCTGTAAAAAAAAAACCACAATCCCCCCCCCACATTACAACCCACCACCCACATACCCCTACTCTAACCCAAACCCCCCTTAAATAAACCTAACACTACCCCCCTGAAGATCTCCCTACCTTGAGTCGTGTTCACCCAGCCGGGCCGAAGTCTTCATCCGATGGGGCAGAAGAGGACATCCAGACCGGCAGAAGTCTTCATCCAAGCGGGGCAAGAAGAGGTCTTCCATCCATCATACAAGTACCAAAATACAAACAAACACTAAATTACCAAAAATAATAAAATATTACAATAATTTTAAACTAATTACACCTAATCTAAGCCCCCTACTAGCTATTAATATAGCTTCAATATAACTAATAGTTACATTGTAGCTATTTTAGGATTTATATGTATTTTACAGGCAACTTTGTATTTATTTTAACTAGGTACAATAGTTATTAAATAGTTAATAACTATTTAATAACTACCTAGCTAAAATAAATACAAATTTACCTGTAAAATAAATCATAACCTAAGTTACAATTACACCTAACACTACACTATCATTAAATTAACTAAATAAATGAATCCTATATAAAACTAAAGACTTACCTGTAAAATAAACCCTAATATAGCTGCAATATAACTAATAGTTACATTGTAGCTATTTTAGCATTTATATTTATTGTACAGGCAACTTTGTATTCATTTTAACTAGGTTCAATAGCTATTAAATAGATATTGACTATTTAATAGCTACCTAGTTAAAATAATTACAAAATTACCTGTAAAATAAATCCTAACCTAAGTTACAATTAAACCTAACACTACACTATCATTAAATAAATTAACTACAAGTACCTACAATTAAATACAATTAAAAAAACTAAACTAAAGTACAAAACCCCCCCACTAAATTACAAAAAATAAAAAAATATTACAAGAATTTTAAACTAATTACACCTAATCTAAGCCCCCTAATAAAATAACAAAGCCCCCCAAAATAAAAAAATGCCCTAACCTATACTAAATTACAAAAGTTAACAGCTCTATTACCTTACCAGCCCTGAACAGGGCCCTTTGCGGGGCATGCCCCAAAGAAAACAGCTCTTTTGCCTGTAAAAAAAAAACACCATCCCCCCCCCCAAATTACAACCCACCACCCACATACCCCTACTCTAACCCAAACCCCCCTTAAATAAACCTAACACTACCCCCCTGAAGATCTCCCTACCTTGAGTCGTGTTCACCCAGCCGGGCCGAAGTCTTCATCCGATGGGGCAGAAGAGGACATCCAGACCGGCAGAAGTCTTCATCCAAGCGGGGCAAGAAGAGGTCTTCCATCCATCAGAAAAGTACAAAAAAACAAACAAACACTAAATTAGCAAAAATAATAAAATATTACAATAATTTTAAACTAATTACACCTAATCTAAGCCCCCTACTAGCTATTAATATAGCTACAATATAACTAATAGTTACATTGTAGCTATTTTAGGATTTATATTTATTTTACAGGCAACTTTGTATTTATTTTAACTAGGTACAATAGCTATTAAATAGTTAATAACTATTTAATAACTACCTAGCTAAAATAAATACAAATTTACCTGTAAAATAAACCCTAACCTAAGTTACAATTACACCTAACACTACACTGTCATTAAATTAACTAAATAAATTAATCCTATATAAAACTAAATACTTACCTGTAAAATAAACCCTAATATAGCTACAATATAACTAATAGTTACATTGTAGCTATTTTAGCATTTATATTTATTTTACAGGCAACTTTGTATTTATTTTAACTAGGTACAATAGCTATTAAATAGATATTTACTGTTTAATAGCTACCTAGTTAAAATAATTACAAAATTACCTGTAAAATAAATCCTAACCTAAGTTACTATTAAACCTAACACTACACTATCATTAAATAAATTAACTACAAGTACCTACAATTAAATACAATGAAATAAACTAAATTAAAGTACAAAAAAACAAACACTAAATTACAAAAAATAAAAAAAATTACAAGAATTTTAAACTAATTACACCTAATCTAAGCCCCCTAATAAAATAACAAAGCCCCCCAAAATAAAAAAATGCCCTACCCTATACTAAATTACAAAAGTAATCAGCTCTATTACCTTACCAGCCCTTAAAAGGGCCTTTTGCGGGGGCATGCCCCATAGAAAACAGCTCTTTTGCCTGCAAATCTGATCAACAGAAGCTTCATTCTTAAAAACCCAGGAAGATAATCTGACCTAATAGAATGAGCCGTAATCCTCTGAGGTGGGGAATTACCCGACTCCAATAAGCATGATGAATCAAAAGCTTTAACTTAGATGCCAAAGAAATGGCAGAAGCCTTCTAACCTTTCCTAGAACTGGAAAAGATAACAAATAGACTAGAAGTCTTCCTGAAAGTAGCTTCAACAAAATATTTTGAAGCTGTTACCACATCCAAAGAATGTAAGGATCTCTCCAGAGAATTCTTAGGATTAGGACACAAAGAAGGGACAACAATTTCCCTACTAATGTTTTTAAAGTTCACAACTTTAGGAAAAAATTTAAACGAAGTCTGCAAAAAAACGCCTTATCCTGATGAAAAATCAGAAAAGGAGACTCACAAAAAAAGAGCAGATAAAACAGAAACTCTTCTAGCAGAAGAGATGGCCAAAAGGAACAACACTTTCCAAGAAAGTAATTTAATGTCCAGAAAATGCATAGGCTCAAACGGAGGAGCCTGTAAAGCCTTCAAAACCAAATTAAGACTCCAAGGAGGAGAAATTGATTTCATGACAGGCTTGATGCGAACCAAAGCCTGTACAAAACAAAAAATATCAGGAAATTTAGCTAATTTTCTGTGGAATAGAACAGAAAGAGCAGAGATTTGTCTTTCCAAAGACCTTGCAGACAAACCCTTATCTAAACCATCCTGAAAAAAAATGAAAAATTCTAGGAATTCTAAAAGAATTCCAAGAGAATTTATGAGAAGAACACCATGAAATGTAATTCTTCCAAACTCGATAATAAATCTTTCTAGACACAGATTTACGAGCCTGCAACATAGTTTAAATCATTGAGTCAGAGAAACTTCTATGACTAGGCATTCAATCTCCATACCATCAAATTTAATGATTTGAGATCCTGATGGAAAAACAAACCTTGAGATATAAGGTCAGTCCTTAATGGAAATGGCCAAGGTTGGCAACTGATCCGAACAAGATCCACATACCAAAACCTGAGCGGCCATGCTGGAGCCACCATCAGCACAAACAATTCCTCCAAGAAGATTTTGAAAATCATCTTGGAAGAAGAACTAAAGGCAGAAAAATATAGGCAGGTTGATAACTCCAAGGAAGTGTCAATGCAACCACTGCTTCCGCCTGAGGATCCCTGGATCTAGATAGGTACCTGGGAAGTTCCTTGTTTAGATGAAATGCCATCAGATCTATTTCTAGACATGTGCACGGCTAAAAAATTCGGTTCGTTTTCGGTTCGGATCGATTCGGACTTTTCGAATTTCATTTCGGATCGAATCGGATTCGGCAAAATTTGAATAAATTCGTTTCGGATTTATTCGGATCCGAATAAATTCATTTCGGATTTATTCGGATTCGGCTGAATTCGGTTCTATTCCGTTCCGAAATTCGGTATGTTTTTAGTACACTAACACCCATTAGTACACTAAGTCACTAACACCCATAAACTACCTATGAACCACTAAACCGAGGCCCCCCCACATCGCAAACCCTATAATAACATTATTTAACCCCTAATCTGCCGATCGGATATCGCCGCAACCTACATTATAGCTATTAACCCCTAATCTGCTGTCCCTAACACCGCCGACCCCTACATTATAGTTATTAAGCCCTAATCTGCCCCCCCCCCAACGTCGCCGCAATCTAACTACAAGTATTAACCCCTAATCTGCCGACCCGATATCGCCGCCGCCTACATTATAGCTATTAACCCCTAATCTGCTGTCCCTAACACCGCCGACCCCTACATTATAGTTATTAACCCCTAATCTGCCCCCCCCCAACGTCGCCGCAATCTAACTACAAGTATTAACCCCTAATCTGCCGACCCGATATCGCCGCCGCCTACATTATAGCTATTAACCCCTAATCTGCTGTCCCTAACACCGCCGACCCCTACATTATAGTTATTAACCCCTAATCTGCCCCCCCAACGTCGCCGCAATCTAACTACAAGTATTAACCCCTAATCTGCCGACCCGATATCGCCGCCGCCTACATTATAGCTATTAACCCCTAATCTGCTGTCCCTAACACCGCCGACCCCTACATTATAGTTATTAACCCGTAATCTGCCCCCCCCAACGTCGCCGCAATCTAACTACAAGTATTAACCCCTAATCTGCTGACCTGATATCGCCGCCGCCTACATTATAGCTATTAACCCCTAATCTGCTGTCCCTAACACCGCCGACCCCTACATTATAGTTATTAACCCCTAATCTGCCCCCCCCAATGTCGCCGCAATCTAACTACAAGTATTAACCTCTAATCTGCCGACCCGATATCGCCGCCGCCTACATTATAGCTATTAACCCCTAATCTGCTGTCCCTAACACCGCCGACCCCTACGTTATAGTTATTAACCCCTAATCTGCCCCCCCCCAACGTCGCCGCAATCTAACTACAAGTATTAACCCCTAATCTGCCGACCGCAAATCGCCGCCACTATAATAAATGTATTAACCCCTAAACCGCCGCACTCCCGCCTCGCAAACACTATAATACATTTTATTAACCCCTAATCTGCCCTCCCTAACATCGCCGCCACCTACCTACAATTATTAACCCCTAATCTCCCACCCCCAACGTCGCCGCTACTATAATAAGGTTATTAACCCCTAAACCTAAGTCTAACCCTAACACTAACACCCCCTAACTTAAATATAATTTAAATAAAACGAAATAAGTTTACTATAGTTAAATAAATTAATCCTATTTAAAACTAAAGACTTACCTGTAAAATAAACCCTAAGATAGCTGCAATATAACTAATAGTTACATTGTAGCTATTTTAGGATTTATTTTTATTTTACAGGTAACTTTGTATTTATTTTAACTAGGTACAATAGTTATTAAATAGTTATTAACTATTTAATAACTACCTAGCTAAAATAAATACAAATTTACCTGTAAAATAAATCCTAACCTAAGTTACAATTACACCTAACACTACACTATCATTTAATTAATTAAATAAATGACTCATATTTAAAACTAAATACTTACCTGTAAAATAAACCCTAATATAGCTGCAATATAACTAATAGTTACATTGTAGCTATTTTAGCATTTATATTTATTTTACAGGGAACTTTGTATTTATTTTAACTAGGTACAATAGCTATTAAATAGTTATTGACTAATTAATAGCTACCTAGTTAAAATAATTACAAAATTACCTGTAAAATAAATGCTAACCTAAGTTACAATAAAACCTAACACTACACTATCATTAAATAAATTAACTACAAGTACCTACAATTATCTACAATTAAATAAACTAAAGTACAAAACCCCCCCACTAAATTACAAAAAATAAAAAACCACTAAATTACAAAAAATAAAAAAATATTACAAGAATTTTAAACTAATTACACCTAATCTAAGCCCCCTAATAAAATAACAAAGCCCCCCAAAATAAAAAAAAATGCCCTACCATATACTAAATTACAAAAGTTAACAGCTCTATTACCTTACCAGCCCTGAACAGGGCCCTTTGCGGGGCATGCCCCAAAGAAAACAGCTCTTTTGCCTGTAAAAAAAAAACCACAATCCCCCCCCCACATTACAACCCACCACCCACATACCCCTACTCTAACCCAAACCCCCCTTAAATAAACCTAACACTACCCCCCTGAAGATCTCCCTACCTTGAGTCGTGTTCACCCAGCCGGGCCGAAGTCTTCATCCGATGGGGCAGAAGAGGACATCCAGACCGGCAGAAGTCTTCATCCAAGCGGGGCAAGAAGAGGTCTTCCATCCATCATACAAGTACCAAAATACAAACAAACACTAAATTACCAAAAATAATAAAATATTACAATAATTTTAAACTAATTACACCTAATCTAAGCCCCCTACTAGCTATTAATATAGCTTCAATATAACTAATAGTTACATTGTAGCTATTTTAGGATTTATATGTATTTTACAGGCAACTTTGTATTTATTTTAACTAGGTACAATAGTTATTAAATAGTTAATAACTATTTAATAACTACCTAGCTAAAATAAATACAAATTTACCTGTAAAATAAATCATAACCTAAGTTACAATTACACCTAACACTACACTATCATTAAATTAACTAAATAAATGAATCCTATATAAAACTAAAGACTTACCTGTAAAATAAACCCTAATATAGCTGCAATATAACTAATAGTTACATTGTAGCTATTTTAGCATTTATATTTATTGTACAGGCAACTTTGTATTCATTTTAACTAGGTTCAATAGCTATTAAATAGATATTGACTATTTAATAGCTACCTAGTTAAAATAATTACAAAATTACCTGTAAAATAAATCCTAACCTAAGTTACAATTAAACCTAACACTACACTATCATTAAATAAATTAACTACAAGTACCTACAATTAAATACAATTAAAAAAACTAAACTAAAGTACAAAACCCCCCACTATATTACAAAAAATAAAAAAATATTACAAGAATTTTAAACTAATTACACCTAATCTAAGCCCCCTAATAAAATAACAAAGCCCCCCAAAATAAAAAAATGCCCTAACCTATACTAAATTACAAAAGTTAACAGCTCTATTACCTTACCAGCCCTGAACAGGGCCCTTTGCGGGGCATGCCCCAAAGAAAACAGCTCTTTTGCCTGTAAAAAAAAAACACCATCCCCCCCCCCACATTACAACCCACCACCCACATACCCCTACTCTAACCCAAACCCCCCTTAAATAAACCTAACACTACCCCCCTGAAGATCTCCCTACCTTGAGTCGTGTTCACCCAGCCGGGCCGAAGTCTTCATCCGATGGGGCAGAAGAGGACATCCAGACCGGCAGAAGTCTTCATCCAAGCGGGGCAAGAAGAGGTCTTCCATCCATCAGAAAAGTACAAAAAAACAAACAAACACTAAATTAGCAAAAATAATAAAATATTACAATAATTTTAAACTAATTACACCTAATCTAAGCCCCCTACTAGCTATTAATATAGCTACAATATAACTAATAGTTACATTGTAGCTATTTTAGGATTTATATTTATTTTACAGGCAACTTTGTATTTATTTTAACTAGGTACAATAGCTATTAAATAGTTAATAACTATTTAATAACTACCTAGCTAAAATAAATACAAATTTACCTGTAAAATAAACCCTAACCTAAGTTACAATTACACCTAACACTACACTGTCATTAAATTAACTAAATAAATTAATCCTATATAAAACTAAATACTTACCTGTAAAATAAACCCTAATATAGCTACAATATAACTAATAGTTACATTGTAGCTATTTTAGCATTTATATTTATTTTACAGGCAACTTTGTATTTATTTTAACTAGGTACAATAGCTATTAAATAGATATTTACTGTTTAATAGCTACCTAGTTAAAATAATTACAAAATTACCTGTAAAATAAATCCTAACCTAAGTTACTATTAAACCTAACACTACACTATCATTAAATAAATTAACTACAAGTACCTACAATTAAATACAATGAAATAAACTAAATTAAAGTACAAAAAAACAAACACTAAATTACAAAAAATAAAAAAAATTACAAGAATTTTAAACTAATTACACCTAATCTAAGCCCCCTAATAAAATAACAAAGCCCCCCAAAATAAAAAAATGCCCTACCCTATACTAAATTACAAAAGTAATCAGCTCTATTACCTTACCAGCCCTTAAAAGGGCCTTTTGCGGGGGCATGCCCCATAGAAAACAGCTCTTTTGCCTGTAAAAAAAACACAATACCCCCCCCCCCACATTACAACCCACCACCCACATACCCCTACTCTAACCCAAACCCCCCTTAAATAAACCTAACACTACCCCCCTGAAGATCTCTCTACCGTGTCTTCACCCAGCGGGCCGAAGTCTTCATCCGATCGGGCAGAAGAGGACATCCAGACCGGCAGAAGTCTTCATCCAAGCGGGGCAAGAAGAGGTCTTCCATCCATCAGAAGTCTTGATCCAGGCGGCATCTTCTCTGTTCATCCATCCAGAGCGGAGCGGCAGCATCCTGAAGACATCCCACGCAGAGCATCCTCTTCTTTCTTGATCCGACGACTAGGTGACTGTACCTTTAAGTGACGTCATCCAAGATGGCGTCCCTTGAATTCCGATTGGCTGATAGGATTCTATCAGCCAATCGGAATTAAGGTAGGAAAAATCTGATTGGCTGATTCAATCAGCCAATCAGATTCAAGTTCAATCCGATTGGCTGATGGAATCAGCCAATCAGATTGACCTCGCATTCTATTGGCTGTTCCGATCAGCCAATAGAATGCGAGCTCAATCTGATTGGCTGATTGGATCAGCCAATCGGATTGAACTTGAATCTGATTGGCTGATTGAATCAGCCAATCAGATTTTTCCTACCTTAATTCCGATTGGCTGATAGAATCCTATCAGCCAATCGGAATTCAAGGGACGCCATCTTGGATGACGTCACTTAAAGGTACAGTCACCTAGTCATCGGATCAAGAAAGAAGAGGATGCTCTGCGTGGGATGTCTTCAGGATGCTGCCGCTCCGCTCCGGATGGATGAACAGAGAAGATGCCACCTGGATCAAGACTTCTGATGGATGGAAGACCTCTTCTTGCCCCGCTTGGATGAAGACTTCTGCCGGTCTGGATGTCCGCTTCTGCCCGATCGGATGAAGACTTCGGCCCGCTGGGTGAAGACACGGTAGAGAGATCTTCAGGGGGGTAGTGTTAGGTTTATTTAAGGGGGGTTTGGGTTAGAGTAGGGGTATGTGGGTGGTGGGTTGTAATGTGGGGGGGGTATTGTGTTTTTTTTTACAGGCAAAAGAGCTGTTTTCTTTGGGGCATGCCCCCGCAAAAGGCCCTGTTCAGGGCTGGTAAGGTAATAGAGCTGATTACTTTTGTAATTTAGTATAGGGTAGGGCATTTTTTTATTTTGGGGGGCTTTGTTATTTTATTAGGGGGCTTAGATTAGGTGTAATTAGTTTAAAATTCTTGTAATTTTTTTTATTTTTTGTAATTTAGTGTTTGTTTTTTTTGTACTTTAGTTTAGTTTATTTCATTGTATTTAATTGTAGGTACTTGTAGTTAATTTATTTAATGATAGTGTAGTGTTAGGTTTAATAGTAACTTAGGTTAGGATTTATTTTACAGGTAATTTTGTAATTATTTTAACTAGGTAGCTATTAAACAGTAAATATCTATTTAATAGCTATTGTACCTAGTTAAAATAAATACAAAGTTGCCTGTAAAATAAATATAAATGCTAAAATAGCTACAATGTAACTATTAGTTATATTGTAGCTATATTAGGGTTTATTTTACAGGTAAGTATTTAGTTTTATATAGGATTAATTTATTTAGTTAATTTAATGACAGTGTAGTGTTAGGTGTAATTGTAACTTAGGTTAGGGTTTATTTTACAGGTAAATTTGTATTTATTTTAGCTAGGTAGTTATTAAATAGTTATTAACTATTTAATAGCTATTGTACCTAGTTAAAATAAATACAAAGTTGCCTGTAAAATAAATATAAATCCTAAAATAGCTACAATGTAACTATTAGTTATATTGTAGCTATATTAATAGCTAGTAGGGGGCTTAGATTAGGTGTAATTAGTTTAAAATTATTGTAATATTTTATTATTCTTGCTAATTTAGTGTTTGTTTGTTTTTTTGTACTTTTCTGATGGATGGAAGACCTCTTCTTGCCCCGCTTGGATGAAGACTTCTGCCGGTCTGGATGTCCTCTTCTGCCCCATCGGATGAAGACTTCGGCCCGGCTGGGTGAACACGACTCAAGGTAGGGAGATCTTCAGGGGGGTAGTGTTAGGTTTATTTAAGGGGGGTTTGGGTTAGAATAGGGGTATGTGGGTGGTGGGTTGTAATGTGGGGGGGGGGGGTATTGTGTTTTTTTTTACAGGCAAAAGAGCTGTTTTCTTTGGGGCATGCCCCGCAAAAGGCCCTGTTCAGGGCTGGTAAGGTAATAGAGCTGTTAACTTTTGTAATTTAGTATAGGGTAGGGCATTTTTTTTTATTTTGGGGGGCTTTGTTATTTTATTAGGGGGCTTAGATTAGGTGTAATTAGTTTAAAATTCTTGTAATATTTTTTTATTTTTTGTAATTTAGTGGGGGGGGGGTTTGTACTTTAGTTTAGTTTTTTTAATTGTATTTAATTGTAGGTACTTGTAGTTAATTTATTTAATGATAGTGTAGTGTTAGGTTTAATTGTAACTTAGGTTAGGATTTATTTTACAGGTAATTTTGTAATTATTTTAACTAGGTAGCTATTAAATAGTCAATATCTATTTAATAGCTATTGAACCTAGTTAAAATAAATACAAAGTTGCCTGTACAATAAATATAAATGCTAAAATAGCTACAATGTAACTATTAGTTATATTGCAGCTATATTAGGGTTTATTTTACAGGTAAGTCTTTAGTGTTATATAGGATTCATTTATTTAGTTAATTTAATGATAGTGTAGTGTTAGGTGTAATTGTAACTTAGGTTATGATTTATTTTACAGGTAAATTTGTATTTATTTTAGCTAGGTAGTTATTAAATAGTTATTAACTATTTAATAGCTATTGTACCTAGTTAAAATAAATACAAAGTTGCCTGTAAAATAAATATAAATCCTAAAATAGCTACAATGTAACTATTAGTTATATTGAAGCTATATTAATAGCTAGTCGGGGGCTTAGATTAGGTGTAATTAGTTTAAAATTATTGTAATATTTTATTATTTTTGGTAATTTAGTGTTTGTTTGTATTTTGGTACTTGTATGATGGATGGAAGACCTCTTCTTGCCCCGCTTGGATGAAGACTTCTGCCGGTCTGGATGTCCTCTTCTGCCCCATCGGATGAAGACTTCGGCCCGGCTGGGTGAACACGACTCAAGGTAGGGAGATCTTCAGGGGGGTAGTGTTAGGTTTATTTAAGGGGGGTTTGGGTTAGAGTAGGGGTATGTGGGTGGTGGGTTGTAATGTGGGGGGGGGATTGTGTTTTTTTTTTGACAGGCAAAAGAGCTGTTTTCTTTGGGGCATGCCCCGCAAAGGGCCCTGTTCAGGGCTGGTAAGGTAATAGAGCTGTTAACTTTTGTAATTTAGTATAGGGTAGGGCATTTTTTTTTATTTTGGGGGGCTTTGTTATTTTATTAGGGGGCTTAGATTAGGTGTAATTAGTTTAAAATTCTTGTAATATTTTTTTATTTTTTGTAATTTAGTGGTTTTTTATTTTTTGTAATTTAGTGGGGGGGTTTTGTACTTTAGTTTATTTAATTGTAGATAATTGTAGGTACTTGTAGTTAATTTATTTAATGATAGTGTAGTGTTAGGTTTTATTGTAACTTAGGTTAGGATTTATTTTACAGGTAATTTTGTAATTATTTTAACTAGGTAGCTATTAATTAGTCAATAACTATTTAATAGCTATTGTACCTAGTTAAAATAAATTCAAAGTTGCCTGTAAAATAAATATAAATGCTAAAATAGCTACAATGTAACTATTAGTTATATTGCAGCTATATTAGGGTTTATTTTACAGGTAAGTATTTAGTTTTAAATATGAGTCATTTATTTAATTAATTAAATGATAGTGTAGTGTTAGGTGTAATTGTAACTTAGGTTAGGATTTATTTTACAGGTAAATTTGTATTTATTTTAGCTAGGTAGTTATTAAATAGTTAATAACTATTTAATAACTATTGTACCTAGTTAAAATAAATACAAAGTTGCCTGTAAAATAAATATAAATGCTAAAATAGCTACAATGTAACTATTAGTTATATTGTAGCTATATTAGGGTTTATTTTACAGGTAAGTATTTAGTTTTATATAGGATTAATTTATTTAGTTAATTTAATCAAATATGACTTGTCTCCAAAGATAAGACATAGCATGACAAAACAAGGTAAATCAGGGTATATGTGGCATCTGAAAGTTTAAATTACATTTTTATTCTGCGAAAAAGAACAAACACTATGTCACTAGGTTTTATTTCTTTTCGATATGAATACCTTGAAGCTGGCGGGAAAATAGAAAATAGAAAAAAATAAGGTTGAGACTACTTTTTTTTCTTTTTGTTTTTTCTTTTTATTCAGAGATGCAACAGAAACAATAACAGGTTAATTACGATTGTATATTGTGAATATTTTTTCTGTATTTATGTATCTTGCTCTTTTTGGTTTTTTTTTCTTTTGACGTATTACATTTTATGCTGTACTGTGAACTCAATCTTAATAAAAATAAATACAAAGTTGCCTGTAAAATAAAAATAAATCCTAAAATAGCTACAATGTAACTATTAGTTATATTGCAGCTATCTTAGGGTTTATTTTACAGGTAAGTCTTTAGTTTTAAATAGGATTCATTTATTTAACTATAGTAAACTTATTTCGTTTTATTTAAATTATATTTAAGTTAGGGGGTGTTAGTGTTAGGGTTAGACTTAGGTTTAGGGGTTAATAACCTTATTATAGTAGCGGCGACGTTGGGGGCGGGAGATTAGGGGTTAATAATTGTAGGTAGGTGGCGGCGATGTTAGGGAGGGCAGATTAGGGGTTAATAAAATGTATTATAGTGTTTGCGAGGCGGGAGTGCGGCGGTTTAGGGGTTAATATATTTATTATAGTTGCGGCGATTTGCGGTCGGCAGATTAGGGGTTAATACTTGTAGTTAGATTGTGGCGACGTTGGGGGAGGCAGATTAGGGGTTAATAACTATAATGTAGGCGGCGATATCGGGTCGGCAGATTAGGGGTTAATACTTGTAGTTAGATTGCGGCGACGTTGGGGGGGGCAGATTAGGGGTTAATAACTATAATATAGGGGTCGGCGGTGTTAGGGACAGCAGATTAGGGGTTAATAGCTATAATGTAGGCGGCGGCGATATCGGGTCGGCAGATTAGGGGTTAATACTTGTAGTTAGATTGCGGCGACGTTGGGGGGGGCAGATTAGGGGTTAATAACTATAATGTAGGGGTCGGCGGTGTTAGGGACAGCAGATTAGGGGTTAATAGCTATAATGTAGGCGGCGGCGATATCGGGTCGGCAGATTAGGGGTTAATACTTGTAGTTAGATTGCGGCGACGTTGGGGGGGCAGATTAGGGGTTAATAACTATAATGTAGGGGTCGGCGGTGTTAGGGACAGCAGATTAGGGGTTAATAGCTATAATGTAGGCGGCGGCGATATCGGGTCGGCAGATTAGGGGTTAATACTTGTAGTTAGATTGCGGCGACGTTGGGGGGGGCAGATTAGGGGTTAATAACTATAATGTAGGGGTCGGCGGTGTTAGGGACAGCAGATTAGGGGTTAATAGTTATAATGTAGGTGGCGGCGATATTCGGTCGGCAGATTAGGGGTTAATAAAATAATGCAGGTGTCAGCGATAGCGGGGGCGGCAGATTAGGGGTTAATAAGTGTTAGATTAGGGGTGTTTAGAGACTCGGGGTACATGTTAGGGTGTTAGGTGCAGACTTAGTGTTTCCCCATAGGAAACAATGGGGCTGCGGTGTTAGTTTTTTTTCAGCCGAAACTCCCATTGTTTCCTATGGGGAAATGCCGAATTTTAACGAGCTAATTCGGATTTATTCGGAGATACGGCAGCTATTTCGGATTCATTCGGTAGATTCGGAAGTATTTTAATTCGGAAATCCGAATCGATCCGAATCTCTGAATTTACCGAATTTACCGAATTTCCGAATTAATCCGAAACGAACCGCACATGTCTATCTATTTCTGGAAGCCCGCACATCTGAACAACTTGAACAAATACATCTGGGTGAAGAGACCATTCTCCCGGATGTAAAGCTTGATGACAAAGATAATCCGCCTCCCAATTGTCTATACCTGAGATAAGGACCGCAGAAATTAGACAGGAGCTGGATTTTGCCCAAGCAAGTATCCAAAATACTTCTTCATAGCCTGAGGACTGAGAGTCCCACCCTAATGATTGACATACGCCACAGTTGTGACTTTGTCTGTCTAAAAACTAATAAACGTCTCTATCTTCAAATAGAAGCCAAAACTGAAGAACTCTGAGAATCGCACGGAGTTCCAAAATATTGATAGATAATCTCGCCTCTTGAGATTTCCAAACCCCTTGTGCTGTCAGAGATCCCCAGACAGCTTCCCAACCTAAAGACTCGCATCTGTTGTGTTCACGGTCCAGGTTGGATGAACCAAAGAGACCCGTAGAACTATACAATGGTGATCTAACCACCAAGTCAGAGATAGTTGAATATTGGGATTCAAGGATATTCAATGTGATATCCTAGAATAATCCCGGCACCATTAATTCAGCATTAAAAACTGAAGAGGTTTCATATGAAAATGAGCAAAGAGAATAGAATCCAATGCTGCAGTCATGAGACCTAAAAACTTCCATGCATATAGCTACTGAAGGAAATAATAGAGACTAAAGGTTCCGACAAGCTGAACCCAATAAAAATTGTCTCTTGTCTGTTAGAAACAAAGACATTGACACAATCTATCTGGAAACCCAACAAAAGACCCTTGTCTTGAGGAATCAAGGAACTTTTGGTAAAAAGATCCTCCAACCATGTCCTTGAAGAAACAACAGAAGTTGAAACGTATGAGATTCTGCAGAACGAAAAGACTGAGCAAATACCACAATATCATCCATATAAGGAAACACCGAGAACCTTTTGAAAAGATTCCTAGAGCTGTCGCTAGGCCAGAAAGGAAAAGCAACCAATTGGTAATGCTTGTCTAAAAAAGAGAATCTCAGAAAAGGAAAATAATCCGAATGAAAACAGAATATGAAGATATGCATCCTGTAAGTCTATTGTATGCAAATAATGCCCTTGCTGACCAAAAAGGCAGAATAGACCATATAAACACCATTCTGAATGATGGTACTCTACATGACAAATCAAAAAGATTTTCTATCTTTGGGACAATGAATAGTTCTAAACAAAACCCCAGGCCCCGTTCCTGAAATGGAACTGGTATGAATACCCCAGATAACTCCAGGTCTGAAACACACTTCAGGAAAGTCTGAGCCTTTACTGGAATAACTGGAATATACTAGAGAGAAAAAGACTTCTCACAGGCGGTCTTACTCTGAATCCTATTCTGTACCTAGATCTAAGAAGTTTAGACCGAATTGAACCAAACAACTTTAGAAAAGTCTTAACCTACCCCTTACCAGCTAAGCTTTCGCCTTCATGCGAATTTGGGGGCTGACTTTGATCTTTTAAATGGCTTGAATTCATTCCATTTTGAAGAAAGCTTCCAAATAGAAACATGTTACTTGGGGAAGAATTAGGTTTCTGTTCCTTATTAAGAACAAAAACTAATATAAGCTTAAAATTTACTCTTAGAACTTAATCTTGAAGCAAAAAACTCCCTTCCCCAGAGTAACAGTTGAAAGTATTGAATCCAATTGTAAACCAAATAATTTATTATCTTGGAAAAATAGAAATCTGGATTATAGAAATCAAATTAGCATTCCAAGATTTAAGACACAAAGTTCTTCTAGCGAAAATAGCTAAAGACATAGATTTAACCTCAACTGTGAAAATATCAAAAAATGACATCACAACTGAAATTATTAGCATGTTGAATCAACTTAACAATGCTAAAGAAATCATAATCCGATACTTGTTGTGCTAAAGTATCCAACCAAAAAGTTGAAGCAGTTGCAACATCAGCCAAATAAATTGCAGCCCTAAGAAAAGGACCTGAAAATAAAATAATTTTCCTTAGATAAGATACAAGTTTCCCATCTAAAGGAACTTAAAAATAAATACTATTTCCATAGGAATAGTAGTATGTTTAGCAAGAGTAGAGATAGCCCCATTGATTTGGGGGATTTTTCCCCAGAACTCCAAACTAACTGCTGGCAAAGGATACAATTTAAAAACCTTAAAGAAGGAATAAAAGAAGTCCCAGGCCTATTCCATTCCCTAGTATCAGGAACTGGAAAAAAAACCTCTGAAGAAACAACAGGAGGTTAATAAGCAGAATTTAAATGTTAGCTAGTCTTAAAATCAAAAGGACTAGTCTCCTCAATATCCAATATAATCAACACCTTTTCAACAAAGAACAAATGTACTCTTTTTAAAAGTAAAAAAGTAAATTTGTTAGTTTCAATATCTGATGAAAGATATTCTGAATGAGAAAAATCATCATCAGGAAGATAATCCAGTATGTTGTCGGTCATTTGAAAATTCATCAACTAAATGAGAAGTTTAAAAAAGACCTTTACATTTTATTAGAAGGCGGGATGGCAGACAAAGCCTTTAGAATAGAATCAGAAAAATATTCTTTTAAATTCCTAGGTATATCTTGTACATTAGATGTTAAAAGAATAGCAATAGATAATGCATTAATACTGATGGACTCTGCATGTAAAAGCTTATCATGATAACTTATTACAAACCATAGCTAAAGATAAAAATTCATAACATTAAAATAAATGAACTTAGCTTTGGTAGGACTGACATCAGTCATCAGGAATCCAACAGTGTTTTCTGATACAGTAACAGTTTTTGAGATATCTTGCAAATGTAAGAGAAAAAAAACAACATATAAAGCAAAATATCAATTTCCTTAAATGACAGTTTCAGGAATGGGAAAAAAATGCAAACAAAATAAGCCTCTAAGAACCAGAAGCAGAATGAAATAAAGACTTAAATAATGTCAGAAATCTGGCGGCAAGTATGACGCCCACAACTGACAAAATATTTTGTGGCGCCAAGAACGTCTGCAACAAACACGTGCGTCATACATGATGCAACCACGTGAAAAAACTCGGCGCCAACTAAGACGCCTGAAATGACGAAAATACGTCAACAAACGTAATTCTTGCGCCAAAAAAGTCTCGCGCCAAGAATGAGGCAATAAATTATAGCAATTCGCGCACCTGCGAGCCTAACAGCCCGCAATTTAGAAAGAAAGTCAATTTGAAAATTGAAGGTAAGAAAAATGTTTTGTTTTTTTTGTATGCATTTCCCAAATGAAACTGACAGTCTGCAAAAAGGAAATATACTGATAAACCTGAATCATGGCAAATATAAGTACAAACATAATATTTAGAACTTTACATTTAAAGTGCCAAACCATAGCTGAGAGTGTTTAAATAAAGGAAAACTTACTTACCAAAAGACACTCATCTACATAAAGTAGATAGCCAAACCAGTACTGAAACGAGAATCAGCAGAGGTAATGGTATATAAGAGTATATCGTCAATCTGAAAAGGGAGGTAGGAGATGAATCTCTACGACCAAAAACAGAGAACCTATGAAATAGATCCCCGTTAGGATGACCATTTTATTCAATAGGTAATACTCCCTTCACATCCCTCTGTAATTCACTGCACTCTGAGAGGAACCGGGCTTCAGCATGCTGAGAAGCGCATATCAACGTAGAAATCTAGCACAAACTTACTTCACCACCTCCATAGGAGGCAAAGTTTGTAAAAACTGAATTGTGGGTGTGGTGGGGGGTGTATTTATAGGCATTTTGAGGTTTGGGAAACTTTGCCCCTCCTGGTAGGAATGTATATCCCATACTTCACTGGCTCATGGACTCTTGCCAATTATATGAAAGAAATAAGAACTCACCAAATTCAGAGTCAGACTGTGAAAATCAGCAGGTAAAATGACAAACCAAGAAACAGGCAAAAGTCTGTACACAAACAGGTTTCCAATTTGTCATGCAAAATCAGAGCCAAAATTCAGGCAGATAATGTAGGTGGCAAAGCACAGGCAAAAAGGTATCCAACTCAAAAGGTAAAAATCAAGGTAAAAACAATCCAGGTCAAAAATCCAAGTTCAGCAAACAAGAGATTTAGCACACCCAGGAAATAATCCAATAAACGGGCTCAGAACTAGGGATGGGCGAATGTGTTTATATTCGAATTCGAATGTTAGAACGAATGTTATTATAGAGATTCGATTTACATAATAGAATGTTGATAAGAACGAATATTCTTAAAAAATCAATTTTCGAATGTTATTTACAGTTTTCGAATGTCACATTTGAATTCAAATGTCACTTTCGAATTCGAATGTCACTTTCTAATTCAAATATTACATTTATAAAACACAATCGTAGACTAGAAACACTATTTCGAATTCGAATGTAACATTCAAATCGAATATCAAATTCGAATTTGAATATTACATTTATAAAACACAGTATTAGACTAGAAATACTATTTCGAATTCAAATGTCACATTCGAATCGAATATCACATTCAAATCTAATATCACATTCGAATCGAATATCACATTTATTAAACAGTTATAAACTAGAAATACTATTTTGAATTCAAATGTCACATTCAAATTCGAATGTCACATTCAAATTCGAATATTACATTTAAAAAACACAGTATTAGAAGAAATAATATTTTGAATTTGAATGTGACATTCAAATTTGAATATTACATTTAAAACACAGTATTAGACTAGAAATACTATTTCAAATTAAATGTCACATTCGAATGTAGCATTCGAATTCGAATATTACATTTATTAAACACAGTTATAGACTAGAAATACTATTTTGAATTTGAATGTCACATTCGAATTCGAATATTACATTTCGAAATTGAATGAATACATAGCTAAACATTCTATTATTCTAACAAATATTTTCAAATTTTATTGAAAAATTAAAAAACGGAAATTCAAAAATTGAATATTTGAATGTTATATAAACATTCAAAATTCGATTCGAACGAACAAATGTATTCAAATTTGTTTTAAAATTCGAATTTTTAGAAACATTCGCCCATCCCTACTCAGAACACAGGAATTCCTAGTTATTTATAGACTGAGCTAATTGTTGATCTGCCACAGCTGCCAGAGAGGTGAGCTAGAGAGTCCAAAAACAGAAAGCACTCATTTGAAAATAACTGAGCTACTGGTCCACTCCAGGAGACCTAGCAAGGCTTATTTAGATATTTATGATGGAAGGCTGATTTTAAACATGGTGCATGGAGATCTTAACTTGTAACCCAATATCTTTTGGTAACTGGATATCCTTTCCAATGGACTAAGTATTGTAGTCCTTGTCCTCTATGCTTTGAAGCTAAAATATGAGATGCTTCACATTCTATATTACCATCCACTGAATGAGGAGGGGGAGATACAATAGTTTTATAAAAATGGAAAGAAACAGCTGGTTTTAAAAGAGATAGTGGGAACACAGGATGTATCTTTAAGGAACTTGGTAAAACCAGGCGATAGTCAAACTGTCCAACAAACCGTGATCCCAATTTTACTGAAGGTTGACATAAACGTAAATATTTGAAAGACACCCAAATGTTATTTACAATTGGAAAATGTGGAACTTTACATATTTTTTGGTCAGCACCAATATTCCTGGTTTAAGTTTGTCCCAAAGTATATTGAATTCCCCTCAAATGTTGTATTAAGGAAGACATTTGATGATCAGTGGTAGGAACTCCTGTAGGAAAAGATTCCAAAGGAAATATTTTTGGATGGAAACCATCTGATGTTAAGGGATAATTTAGCCAAAGATAATTGGACAAATTATTTTGGATAATAAAGGAGTAAGTACGTAATAAGTGTTCTACTTTCTAATTCATCCTCCTGATACATTCTCTCAGTCTGACCTTTACTTTTTGGTTGATAAGCAGAAGATAGAGACTAGGTTATCTCTAACGTTTTACAAAAAGCACTCCAAAATTGTGAAAAAAAAAACTGTGTACCTTGGTCAGATACAGTATCAGATGGTACTCCATGTAATCTGATGACAAGTGCAAACAACTTGGCTAATGCTTTGGAAGCAGGTAATCCAGTGAGTGGAATGAAGTGTATGGTCTTAGGAAATCTATCCACTACATTACACGGTTTGGATAGAGGTAAGTCAGTGAAACAAATCCATGTATATGTGAGTACAGGGTTGTTTTGGCATGGCAAGAGGCTCCAATTGACCAACAAGTAAACAAGCACATGTATAACCGGCTGCAATGTAATCTTTGTTGTACTTTGGAAGTTGAGGCGACATGTTGCTGCAAACAGAAAAGAGCAGTCTTATAGCCTGTATACCAAGAGAGCAAACTATCATGTGTCTAGGAAAGTATATTCTGCGAATTTGATAATAGAAGTAAATTGGAAAACCTTTTTAAATGGTATTTTCTGTCTGAATCACAATCATTTTTTTATATCCCTTTAACTGTAATGTTGTTGAGACTTTGGGGCCGAATTATCAAGCTCCGAAAGGAGCTTGATGCCCCTGTTTCCGCTCGAGCCTTCAGGCTTGCCGCAAACAGCAGTTATTAAGCAGCGGTCTAAAGACAGCTGCTCCATAACTGGCCCACCTGCTCTTAGGCTGCAGACATCAATCCGCCGGATCCTATACGATCGGGCTGATTGACACTCCCTGCTAGTGGCCGATTGGCCACGGAAGTGCAGGGGGTGGCATTGTACAAGCAATTCACAAGTACTGCTTGTGCAATGATAAATACGCTGTCGGCATTTATCGATGTGCGGCGGATATGATACGCTACATTGTATCATGTCCGTCCGCACTTTAATAAATTGGCCCTTTGTCTAAATGAAAAAAAAAATCCCACTTCTGCAGGTGAGAGGATGAGTTCTGCCCTTAGGCAACACAGCGCCTGGTATTACATTTATTGAACAGGCAATGTGGGGGAAGTTTCTTTGTCTTAACTTTGCAAAAGAGATTAGAAAAATATGCATGGGGTATATCTGGATTAAGGTCTACTGTCGCAATTACAGGGTTATATGTAATAAGCGGGTAAGTAAAACCGTGATCTTTACATTTCAGACCTCAGGAAGTCAGTTAACTTTTTGACCAAATAAAGAATGGGCTCATGAATCTGAAGCCAAGGTGGTCCCAGATTTACTGACACATATGGAGACTAGATTAGGTCAAAAGAAAGGATTTCATTATGGAATATTCCAGTAGTAACTGCTACAGGTATGGTTTGTTTTGTCACAATTTCTGGACCCGTTGGGTTTTATTTATATGTGTCTTATTGTATAATGCAATACTATGGGGGATATTTATCAAAGCCTCAACTATGCTGCATTCCCTGGCACAATACGCTCGCCTAACACCGCCTAACATCGCAGCCGCAGACCTGAATACGATATCCATATTTATAAAAGAAGCCAGCAAAAAGCCACGCACCAAGTACAGGGCGATGAGCATCGGACTGTTGTTAACTAACAGTCATCGATCTCGCAGCTATTCAGCTTTTTACCAACTTTATTTATACCCTATCACTAAACGCTACCACTATACTAAAATGTTTAACCCCTATCCCGCCACTCCCGGACCCCGCCGCAAATGTAATAAAGTTATTAACCCCTATCCCGCCACTCCCGGACCCCGCCGCAACTGTAATAAAGTTATTAACCCCTATCCCGCCACTCCCGGACCCCGCCGCAACTGTAATAATGTTATTAACCCCTAAACCTCTGGCCTCCCACATCACTACCATTAACTAAACCTATTAACCCCTAAACCGCCAGCCCCCACATCGCCATAAACTAAATTAAGCTATTAACCCCTAAACCTAACAACCCGCTAACTTTACATTAAAATTACAACATCCCTATCTTAAAATAAATTTAAACTTACCTGTAGAATTAAAATACGATGAGAGGATCTATATTGGAGATAAGAAGGCGCCAAACATAGGGTGATAACCCACTCCAACGAGGTACTATAAAAACAATTTATTAAAATGTTTTAAAATCAGCAACGCGTTTCTCGGCCACGCAGGGCCGTTTCATCAGGCTTTAATACACAGTGTAACATTCCTGCTGCTTTTGTACCTCTTCTAACCAATCACAACAGTTTCTACCTAACACACCTTTAAGGGGGGCGTGTATATTGTTCTCAATGAGTACATATGTTTTGAACACCATTAAAATTCATGCTGTTAACCATAATCTTTCGTTATGCCATAGGGACACCATTCAATGCCCTCTAAATACTAAGAATTTTATTTAGTTCTTATGTTATTATATTTTTTGGGGGTTTCACTATTATATTTTTTGTATCTTGTATTTGATTCCATATAATTTCTTGCGTGACAGATTTACTTTCCAAATATCCTGTTTTGTTTTTATTCGATTCATTTTATAGTGAACTAGATAATAGTAAATGATCTCTATATACAGTACGGCTACAATATATTTAAATACAATCTCAATAAATGTGTGCCCGAGTTTTACCTTAGTCTTATATCATTATGTATAAGTCATATATTTAATTCACATACTCTAACATCACATTATATTTGTTTGCTTATAAAAATTATAGGTAGTATATCATTGACATCTGCTAATAATAATGACACAATGGATCACCTTTAAGAAATCATTAGTTGAATATATAAGAACTAAAATAAAATAATAAAGTATTGAACAAATATTTCATTTGGGTCAATTGTTATAGAATATATAATAGTTGATATAGTTTATATTAACACCTAATGTTTGGATGTTCTAATA
Organism: Bombina bombina; assembly: GCF_027579735.1. Taxonomy (NCBI): domain Eukaryota; kingdom Metazoa; phylum Chordata; class Amphibia; order Anura; family Bombinatoridae; genus Bombina; species Bombina bombina. The sequence goes on along the minus strand of NC_069499.1, from coordinate 1,154,469,974 downwards.
ATTATATCATAAAACCACATGATGTTAATTTGTTGATATCATTTGCTTTTATGAAACGCCATATAATGTGATGTTAGAGTATGTGAATTAAATATATGACTTATACATAATGATATAGGACTAAGGTAAAACTCGGGCACACATTTATTGAGATTGTATTTAAATATATTGTAGCCGTACTGTATATAGAGATCATTTACTAATATCTAGTTCACTATAAAATGAATCGAATAAAAACAAAACAGGATATTTGGAAAGTAAATCTGTCACGCAAGAAATTATATGGAATCAAATACAAGATACAAAAAATATAATAGTGAAACCCCCAAAAAATATAATAACATAAGAACTAAATAAAATTCTTAGAATTTAGAGGACATTGAATAGTGTCCCTATGGCATAACGAAAGATTATGGTTAACAGCATGAATTTTAATGGTGTTCAAAACATATGTACTCATTGAGAACAATATACACGCCCCCCTTAAAGGTGTGTTAGGTAGAAACTGTTGTGATTGGTTAGAAGAGGTACAAAAGCAGCGGGAATGTTACACTGTGTATTAAAGCCTGATGAAACGGCCCTGCGTGGCCGAGAAACGCGTTGCTGATTTTAAAACATTTTAATAAATTGTTTTTATAGTACCTCGTTGGAGTGGGTTATCTTTTTTACCCTAGTTTCATAACCAATCAATTTCCAGAGACAGCAGTGTATGGGACACCTGGTTTGTCTACACTGTTGTCGTTTTGCTCAATCGGAAACTTGGAAGAAAGGTGTGTGAGCCCAAGGGTTCGTGATTGGCCACATTACTCACGTGACTGCGGGAGGCTTGGTGCACGCCATTGGTTGGTCTTCCGGGCGACGGTTGAGGTCCCGGTCTGTTTTGCTAGGCACATTATGGTGCCGCTGTGTTTGTAAGTATCCCTTCTATCTGTTACCCGAGTGTGCTTCCAGTTAGTGACGATATCACCCTATGTTTGGCGCCTTCTTATCTCCAATATAGATCCTCTCATCGTACTCAAAACGTTTGGAAGAGCTGCCGTCTTTTTTGGACTTTTATTTATCTGATACCTGCATCGGCGAGCGCACCTCCACAGGGAGCCCATAAACCCTGACACCTTTAGAATTAAAATAAACTATATTAAACTATTAATTAACCTACCCTATCTATTATACTAAAATAACATTAAAGTAGCAATTACATTAACTATATTACATATTAAAAAACCCTAACCCTACTCAAATTATTTAAATATACTATTAAAAATTACAAAATTACAAAAAAAATAAACGCTAAGTTACAAAAAATAGAAATAAAGAAAAAAAAAACCACAGTATCAAAAATAAAAATGAATTACACCTAATCTAATAGCCCTATCAAAATAAAAAGCCCCTCAAAATAAAAAAAAACCCTAGTCTACAATAAACTACCAATGGCCCTTAAAAGGGCCTTTTGCGGGCCATTGCCCCAAAGAAATCACCTCTTTTACCTATAAAAAAAAATACAAAGACCCCCCAACAGTGGATGACGTCACTTGCATTCAAGTTCCAGTTTACAGCGGCGACCGTATTGAAGAGGAGCTCCGCACCAGATGTCTTCAGGATGGACCCGCTCCCTACCAGATGATGAAGTTAGAAGATGCTGTCTGGATGAAGACTTCGCCGGATGGATGAAGATAGAAGAGGCCTCCTGGATGAAAACTTCTTGCTGGCTGGATGGATCCTTCAAGCGGAACTTCAAAAACTTAAGTGGATCGTCGGGGGTTATTGTTAGGTTTATTTAAGGGTTTTTTGGGTGGGTTTTATGTTTAGAGTAGGGTCTGGGCAGTAAAAGAACTAAATGCCCTTTTAAGGGCAATGCCCATACAAATGCCCTTTCAGGGCAATGCGGAGCTTAGGTTATTTTAGATAGGGTTTTTATTTTTGGGGATTGGTTGTGGGGGTGGTGGGTTTTACTGTTAGGGGGTGTTTGTATTTTCTTTTACAGGTAAAAGAGCTGATTTCTTTGGGCAATGCCCCACAAAAGGAGTTTTTTTTATTTTGAGGGGGCTTTTTTTATTTTGATAGGGCTATTAGATTAGGTGTAATTCGTTTTTATTTTTTATACTGTGGTTTGTTTTTTTCGTAATTTAGTGTTTTTTATGTTTTGTAACAGCGTTTATTTCTTTTGTAATTTAGTAATTTTTAATATTATATTTAAATAATTTGACTAGGGTTAGGGTTTTTTAATATGTAATATAGTTAATTTAATTGATAGTTTAATGTAATTTTAGTATAATAGTTAGGGGAGGGTAATTAATAGTTTAATATAGTTTATTTTAATTCTACAGGTTTTAATTTATTATAGGATAGGGATGTTGTAATTTTAATGTAAAGTTAGTGGTTTGTTAGGTTTAGGGGTTAATAGCTTAATTTAGTTTATGATGATGTGGGGGGCTGGCGGTTTAGGGGTTAATAGGTTTAGTTAATAGTAGTGATTGCGGAGGCCAGAGGTTTAGGGGTTAATAACTTTATTTAGGTTGTGGCGGGGTCCGGGAGTGGTGGAATAGGGGTTAATACTTTTATTTAGTAGCGGCAGGGATAGGAGTTAAAACTTTTATTTAGTTGCTGCGGTGTCGGGGAGCGGCGCAATAGGGGTTAATAATTTTATTTAGGTTGCGGCGATGTCGGGGCGGCAGATTAGGGGTGTTTAGACTCGAGGCTTATGTTAGGGTGTTAGGTGTAAACGTAATTGGTTTTCTACCATAGAGATCAATGGGATATCTGGCAGCATCGAACATAAGCTTTCTCTGCTTTCAGACTCCCTTTGATTCCTATGGCATGCGCGGCCAGGGTGGTACGCGAGCGTACCGGTTTACTATTTGATAACTTTTAAAAAGTGTCAAATAGTGCCAAATGTGTATTCGGAACATCTGTAGTGACGTAAGCATCGATCTGTGTCACAGATTTCAACTTTTTCCAGTCTGTAGGCTTTGATAACTAGGTCGAATCAAGCTTGCCACAATTACGCGTATTTGCGGTTGACGGCTTGATAAATATTGCCCAATGTATTTTAAGTACTGTAGTGTTTTTAAAGTTTTTTTGGTGTGTTTTATTTATTATTTTTCTTAGGAATAATATTATTTTTTTTATAATATATGGTAGAAGACAGTAGCCGTGTCTTCATAGTTTTTATAACAGCATTAAGTTTAACATTTTAAAAGATAAATAAATTATTGTATATACATATAATGCACCATAACCCCCAATACAACCTAATCCCTCTAAACAAATATCCCCTTAAGCACAATACCCCCTGTCACAACACAACCTAACCCCTCTACACTATTAAACCCTTAAGCACCATATACCTGCAACACAACTTAACCGCTCAACAGTATTACCCTCTTAAGCGACCTAACTCCCAACACAACATAAACCCTCTACTCTATTAACCCCTTTGGAAAACTGTAAACTAGTGGATACAGTCTTCTATGACATATCAATATCCCCAAAAATACATCTTATACCTAAAACAAATGTGAAAATAAAAATAAAATCTTATTAAAGTAACCACAATAAAATTACATATAAATAAATTATTGTATATACAGATAATGCACCATAACTCACAACACAACCTAACCCATCCACACTAATAACCCTTTAAGCCCTTAGTGACCGGGCCACTTTTCAATTTTCTTACCGTTTGTGACCAGGGTTATTTTTATATTTCACTGGTGTTTGTGTTTAGCTGTAATTTTCCTCTTACTCGTTTACTGTACCCACACATATTATATACTGTTTCTCTCACCATTACATGGACTTTCTACAGATACCATTATTTTCATCATATCTTATAATTTACTATAAAAAAATTATAAAATTAAAAAAACACACACTTTTTCTAACTTTAACCCAAAAAATCTGTTACACATCTACAACCACCAAAAAACACCCATGCTAAATAGTTTCTAAATTTTGTTCTGAGTTTAGAAATACCCAATGTTTACATGTTCTTTGCTTTTTTTGTTAAAGGGCAATAAATACAAGTAGCACTTTGCTATTTCCAAACCATTTTTTTCAAAATTAGCGATAGTTATATTGTAACACTGATATCTGTCAGGAATCCCTGAATATTCCTTGACATGTATATATATTTTTAGTAGACAACCCAAAGTATTGATCTAGGCCCATTTTGGTATATTTCATGCCACCATTTTACCGCCAAAATGCGATCAAATAACAAAATTGTTAACTGTTTAAAAAACTTTGGGTTTCTCACTGAAATTATTTACTAACAGCTTGTGCAATTATGGCACAAATGGTTGTAAATGCTTCTCTGGGATCCCCTTTGTTCAGAAATAGCAGCCATTTATGGCTTTAACATACATTTTTGGTAATTAGAAGGCTGCTAAATGTCGCTGCGCACCACACTTGTATTATGCCCATCAGTGAAGGGGTTAATTAGGTCAGGCCTGGACTGGACGTCGGGCATACCGGGAAAATACCTGGTAGGCCGCAAGGTAGTTTAGCTCCGCCCACTGCAACCTTATGGCCGGTATACAAAACATTTTTTTATGTAAAACATTTAATAAATGTTAACTTAATGTTTAAACTTTATTATCTGTATACTACTAATTTATGCAGCACTGCAGGATCAAATTCCATCCCTGATTCAGAATCCTCAACTTTGATCACGCCGTACGGTACTACAGTACTACACTAGTAGGGCCATATACAAACATTCCCCATTCGGATCGGCCGCACAGGCGCACTGCTTCCGGCAATTATTTTTTTGCTACTGACAGTTCTGAGCGCACGGCTGTTAGACAGACTAGTAGTGCTGCCTGTATGTCACATGTGTCAGTGGTTGGAAGCCGGAAAGATGCTGACGCTGGGCCGAGTGGGTTCTCCAGTCCATAGGCCGAGGCTCCATCATTCTCCCTGGTATTCCATGAGGCCGGAGGGGTTGTGGAGTGAGCAATGCCGAGCAATGCGGTGTCAGACTGCTGTCAGACTCCCAGTGCGATGATGACGAGGCTGCGACAGGTGGCCAGGGCAGGTAGGTGAAGTCTGGTCTCAGAGAGAGAGGACCTTTAATTTGAAGTTAATTGTTGTAAATAATACATTACTAAAATATACATTAAAGGGACAGTTCACCCAAAATTGTTCGCCCATTTAAATTGTTTCCAATGATTCATTTTACCTGCTGGAGTGTATTAAATTGTTTACATGTAGCTCCTTTACCCCTATTTTGTCCTTTGAAATAGCTGATTTAGCTTGTGGTTTCCCAACCTATACTGAAAGTTTTGATACTGTATTCTCAGCTATTGAATAGTCTAAGTAAACACAGCCAGTAGAAGAAATTACACTCACAATGGGGTGCAGGATAGTTAAGAAATAAAATTAAAATTTTCCATTGCTCTCTCTATGTATTAAGCTTTAGTTTTCCAGACAAATATAAGATAAGGAAGCAAGTGTGTGTACACAAAGTGATAACATAATGAGATATGATATTACCTAAAGCTCAACCCATTGTAATGGGCTGTGGTTTAAAAGCACAAAACCAGCTACTTCATATACACAAATAAACATGAGAATGCAATTTCTCATACATTTAATACCCTGCAGCTGGTATAACAAGTCATTGAAAATATATTAATATAAAAACAATTTTACAGTGTACTATCCCTTTAATTTACTAGCCTGTAGTACTAGGCCTGGGCCGGCCGCCTATGTACAGTCTCCTATGCGGTTCATAGCTGTGTCAGAGCCCAGTAAGGGTTACTCATAATTTATCATAGACTGAAAAGCAGAGAATGTTGCCCCAGTTTACAGACGGCTAGATTTAGAGTTTGGCGTTAGCCGTCAAAACCAGCGTTAGAGGCTCCTAACGCTGGTTTTGGGCTACCGCTGGTATTTAGAGTCTTGTAGGTAAGGGTCTAATGCTCACTTTCCAGCCGTGACTTTTCAATACCGCAGATCCCCCTACGCCAATTGCGTATCCTATCTTTTCAATGGGATCTTTCTAATGCCGGTATTTAGAGTCTTAGCTGAAGTGAACGGTAGAGCCTCTACCGACAAAACTCCAGCCGCAGAAAAAAGTCAGGAGATAAGAGCCTTCTGGGCTAACGCCGGTTCATAAAGCTCTTAACTACTGTGCTCTAAAGTACACTAACACCCATAAACTACCTATGTACCCCTAAACCGAGGCCCCCCCCCACATCGCCACCACTATAATAAAAAAATTTAACCCCTAATCTGCCGACCGCACACCGCCGCAACCTACGTTATCCCTATATACCCCTAATATGCTGCCCCTAACACCGCCGACCCCTATATTATATTTATTAACCCCTAATCTGCCGCCACCAACATCGCTGCTACCTTACCTACAATTATTAACCCCTAATCTGCCGACCGGACCTCACCGCTACTATAATAAAGTTATTAACCCCTAATCCGCCTCACTCCCGCCTCAATAACCCTATAATAAATAGTATTAACCCCTAATCTGCCCTCCCTAACATCGCCGACACCTAACTTCAAGTATTAACCCCTAATCTGCCGACCGGACCTCACCGCTACTATAATAAATGTATTAACCCCTAAAGCTAAGTCTAACCCTAACACTAACACCCCCCTAAGTTAAATATAATTTAAATCTAACGAAATAAATGAACTCTTATTAAATACATTATTCCTATTTAAAGCTAAATACTTACCTGTAAAATAAACCCTAATATAGCTACAATATAAATTATAATTATATTGTAGCTATTTTAGGATTTATATTTATTTTAAGGCAACTTTGTATTTATTTTAAACAGGTACAATAGCTATTAAATAGTTAATAACTATTTAATAGCTACCTAGTTAAAATAATTACAAAATTACCTGTAAAATAAATCCTAACCTAAGTTACAATTAAACCTAACACTACACTATCAATAAATTAATTAAATAACATACCTACAATTAAATCTAACACTACACTATCAATAAATTAATTACATGAAATACCTACAAATAAATACAATTAAATAAACTAACTAAAGTACAAAAAATAAAAAAGCTAAGTTACAAAAAATAAAAAAATTAATTACAAACATAATAAAAATATTACAACAATTTTAAGCTAATTACACCTACTCTAAGCCCCCTAATAAAATAACAAAGTCCCCCAAAATAAAAAAAATGCCCTACCCTATTCTAAAATTAAAATAGAAAAGCTCTTTTACCTTACCAGCCCTTAAAAGGGCCTTTTGCGGGGCATGCCCCAAAGAATTCAGCTCTTTTGCCTGTAAAAATAAACACAATACTCCCCCCCCCAACATTACAACCCACCACCCACATACCCCTAATTTAACCCAAACCCCCCTTAAATAAACCTAACACTAAGCCCCTGAAGATCTTCCTACCTTACCTTCAGCACACCGGGTATCTATCACAGTTCCGTCCAGGCTCCGAAATCTTCATCCAAGCCCAAGCGGGGGCTGGAGATCCATCATCCGGCTGAAGTCTTCTATCAAGCGGCAAGAAGAAGTCCAGAAGAGGCTCCAAAGTCTTCATCCTATCCGGGCAGAAGAGGAGATCCGGACCGGCAACCATCTTGATCCAAGTGGCATCTTCTATCTTCATCCGATGACGAGCGGCTCCATCTTGAAGACCTCCGGCACGGATCCATCCTCTTCTTCCGACGTCCTAAGTCCGAATGAAGGTTCCTTTAAATGACGTCATCCAAGATGGCGTCCCTCAAATTCCAATTGGCTGATAGGATTCTATCAGCCAATCGGAATTAAGGTAGGGAAAATCTGATTGGCTGATTGAATCAGCCAATCAGATTTAGCTCGCATTCTATTGGCTGTTCCAATCAGCTAATAGAATGCAAGCTCAATCTGCCGATCGGATTGAACTTGAATCTGATTGGCTGATTCCATCAGCCAATCAGATTTTTCCTACCTTAATTCTGATTGGCTGATAGAATCCTATCAGCCAATCGGAATTCGAGGGACGCCATCTTGGATGACGTCATTTAAAGGAACCTTCATTCGGACTTAGGACGTCGGAAGAAGAGGATGGATCCGCGCCGGAGGTCTTCAAGATGGAGCCGCTCGTCATTGGATGAAGATAGAAGATGCCCCTTGGATCAAGATGGTTGCCGGTCCGGATCTCCTCTTCTGCCCGGATAGGATGAAGACTTTGGAGCCTCTTCTGGACTTCTTCTTGCCGCTTGATAGAAGACTTCAGCCGGATGATGGATCTCCAGCCCCCGCTTGGGCTTGGATGAAGATTTCGGAGCCTGGACGGATCTGTGATAGATACCCGGTGTGCTGAAGGTAAGGTAGGAAGATCTTCAGGGGCTTAGTGTTAGGTTTATTTAAGGGGGGTTTGGGTTAGATTAGGGGTATGTGGGTGGTGGGTTGTAATGTTGGGGGGGGGGTATTGTATGGTTTTTTTTCCAGGCAAAAGAGCTGAATTCTTTGGGGCATGCACCGCAAAAGGCCCTTTTAAGGGCTGGTAAGGTAAAAGAGCTTTTCTATTTTCATTTTAGAATAGGGTAGGGCATTTTTTTTTTATTTTGGGGGGCTTTGTTATTTTATTAGGGGGCTTAGAGTAGGTGTAATTAGCTTAAAATTGTTGTAATATTTTTATTATGTTTGTAATTAATTTTTTTATTTTTTGTAACTTAGCTTTTTTTATCTTTTGTACTTTAGTTAGTTTATTTATTTGTATTTATTTGTAGGTATTTTATTTAATTAATTTATTGATAGTGTAGTGTTAGATTTAATTGTAGATAATTGTAGGTATTTTATTTAATTAATTTATTGATAGTGTAGTGTTAGGTTTAATTGTAACTTATTTATTTTACAGGTAATTTTGTAATTAATTTAACTAGGTAGCTATTAAATAGTTATTAACTATTTAATAGCTATTGTACCTGGTTAAAATAATTACAAATTTGCCTGTAAAATAAATATTATTCCTAAAATAGCTACAATATAATTATAATTTATATTGTAGCTATATTAGGGTTTATTTTACAGGTAAGTATTTAGCTTTAAATAGGAATAATTTATTTAATAAGAGTTAATTTATTTCATTAGATTTAAATTATATTTAACTTAGGGGGTGTTAGTGTTAGGGTTAGACTTAGCTTTAGGGGTTAATACATTTATTAGAGTAGCGGTGAGGTCCGGTCGGCAGATTAGGGGTTAATACTTGAAGTTAGGTGTCAGCGATGTTAGGGAGGGCAGATTAGGGGTTAATACTACAGGGAGTGCAGAATTATTAGGCAAATGAGTATTTTGACCACATCATCCTCTTTATGCATGTTGTCTTACTCCAAGCTGTATAGGCTCGAAAGCCTACTACCAATTAAGCATATAAGGTGATGTGCATCTCTGTAATGAGAAGGGGTGTGGTCTAATGACATCAACACCCTATATCAGGTGTGCAGAATTATTAGGCAACTTCCTTTCCTTTGGCAAAATGGGTCAAAAGAAGGACTTGACAGGCTCAGAAAAGTCAAAAATAGTGAGATATCTTGCAGAGGGATGCAGCACTCTTAAAATTGCAAAGCTTCTGAAGCGTGATCATCGAACAATCAAGCGTTTCATTCAAAATAGTCAACAGGGTCGCAAGAAGCGTGTGGAAAAACCAAGGCGCAAAATAACTGCCCATGAACTGAGAAAAGTCAAGCGTGCAGCTGCCAAGATGCCACTTGCCACCAGTTTGGCCATATTTCAGAGCTGCAACATCACTGGAGTGCCCAAAAGCACAAGGTGTGCAATTCTCAGAGACATGGCCAAGGTGAGAAAGGCTGAAAGACGACCACCACTGAACAAGACACACAAGCTGAAATGTCAAGACGGGGCCAAGAAATATCTCAAGACTGAATTTTCTAAGGTTTTATGGACTGATGAAATGAGAGTGAGTCTTGATGGGCCAGATGGATGGGCCCGTGGCTGGATTGGTAAAGGGCAGAGAGCTCCAGTCCGACTCAGACGCCAGCAAGGTGGAGGTGGAGTACTGGTTTGGGCTGGTATCATCAAAGATGAGCTTGTGGGGCCTTTTCGGGTTGAGGATGGCGTCAAGCTCAACTCCCAGTCCTACTGCCAGTTTCTGGAAGACACCTTCTTCAAGCAGTGGTACAGGAAGAAGTCTGCATCCTTCAAGAAAAACATGATTTTCATGCAGGACAATGCTCCATCACACGCGTCCAAGTACTCCACAGCGTGGCTGGCAAGAAAGGGTATAAAAGAAGAAAATCTAATGACATGGCCTCCTTGTTCACCTGATCTGAACCCCATTGAGAACCTGTGGTCCATCATCAAATGTGAGATTTACAAGGAGGGAAAACAGTACACCTCTCTGAACAGTGTCTGGGAGGCTGTGGTTGCTGCTGCACACAATGTTGATGGTGAACAGATCAAAACACTGACAGAATCCATGGATGGCAGGCTTTTGAGTGTCCTTGCAAAGAAAGGTGGCTATATTGGTCACTGATTTGTTTTTGTTTTGTTTTTGAATGTCAGAAATGTATATTTGTGAATGTTGAGATGTTATATTGGTTTCACTGGTAAAAATAAATAATTGAAATGGGTATATATTTGTTTTTTGTTAAGTTGCCTAATAATTATGCACAGTAATAGTCACCTGCACACACAGATATCCCCCTAAAATAGCTAAAACTAAAAACAAACTAAAAACTACTTCCAAAAATATTCAGCTTTGATATTAATGAGTTTTTTGGGTTCATTGAGAACATGGTTGTTGTTCAATAATAAAATTAATCCTCAAAAATACAACTTGCCTAATAATTCTGCACTCCCTGTATTTATTATAGGGTTAGTAAGGCGGATTAGGGGTTAATACATTTATTATAGTAGCGGTGAGGTCCGGTCGGCAGATTAGGGGTTAATTATTGTAGGTAGCTGGTGGCGATGTTGTGGGGGGCAGATTAGGGGTTAATAAATATAATATAGGGGTCGGCGGTGTTAGGGGCAGCATATTAGGGGTACATAGGTATAATTTAGGTTGCGTCGGTGTACGGAGCGGCAGATTAGGGGTTAAAAAAAATATGCACGGGTCAGCGATAGCGGGGGGCGGCAGATTAGGGATTAATAAGTGTAAGGTTAGGGGTGTTTAGAGTCTGGGTACATGTTAGAGTGTTAGGTGCAGACTTAGAAACTGTTTCCCCATAGGAAACAATGGGGCTTCGTTAGGAGCTGAACGCTGCTTTTTTGCAGGTGTTAGGTTTTTTTTTCAGCTCAAACGGCCCCATTGTTTCCTATGGGGAAATCGTGCACGAGCACGTTTTTGAAGCTGGCCGCGTCCGTAAGCACCTCTGGTATTGAGAGTTGCAGTGGCGGTAAATATGCTCTACGCTCCCTTTTTGGAGCCTAACGCAGCCCTTCTGTGAACTCTAAATACCAGCGGTATTTAAAAGGTGCGGGGGAAAAAAGCCAGCGTTAGCTACATGGGTCGTTACCGACAAAACTCTAAATCTAGCCGAGAGTATGCACAGAGGTGAGCAGTTTGTGAATAAAGCACAGAAAGTCACTTATGCTCAGTTTATAGTCTCACAAAATGTTCATTTTATTGCTAAAGTGACTTTCTGTGCTTTATTCACACACTGCTCCCCTCTGTGCATAATCTGTAAACTGGGGCAACATTCTCTGCTTTTCAATCTATGATAAATTATGAGTATCCCTTACTGGGCTCTGACACAGCAATAATTTACAGAATTAGGTGCAGTGTGTCAAACTACCACATAACCCAGCAGTTTGCCCACAAAAAACTTAATTACCAAACAAACCAAAAGAGATTTTGTTTCGGTCAAATAAAAAAAACATTCTCTAGACACATGAATATCTTAACCACTGGTGGTGCCATTCAATAACAGCTGCTTTATTTACATGCCCAGTGCTCTGTGCCCAGCAGAGGGGTAACTGAGGCAGAAAAGCTAGTAATAAGTAGTAGGCTGATGTTGCTAACATGTACAACCTGCACACTTGATATTTCAATTTTTGGTGACCCAAAGTATTGATCTAGGCCAATTTGGTATATGTCATGCCACCATTTCACTGCCAAACGTGATCAAATAAAAAAAAAATGTTACATTTTTCACTAACTCTCACTGATATTATTTACAAACAACTTGTGCAATTATGGCACAAATGGGTGTAAATGCTTCTCTGGGGTCCCCTTTGTTCAGAAATAACAGACATATATGGCTTTGGCACTGATTTTTGGTAATTAGAAGGTGTTAAATGCCGCTGCTCACCACACTTGTATTATGCCCAGCAGTGAAGGGGTTAATTAGGTAGCTTGTAGGGTTAATTTTAGCTTTAGTGTAGAGATCAGCCTCCCACCTGACATACCCCACCCCCTGATCCCTCCTTGACCCCCCCCTCAAACAGCTCTCTTCCCTCCACCACCTCACAATTGTCACCACCATCTTAAGTACTGGCAGAAAGTCAGGCAGTACTAAAATAAAAGGCTTTTTTTTTAAATATAATTTTTTGTATTTATTTTATTTCTTCTGTAGTGTTGGATCTCCCCTTAGCCCCCAACCTCCATGATCCCCCCAAAATCTCTCTAACCCTCCCCCTCTACCTATTTGCCGCTGTCTGCCAGTACCCAGTTTGCAAAAGTTTTTTGGGCAAAAAATCAAATTTTCTCTAGTGTAACTGCCCCCCTCCCCTCAATAGTCTCCCTCTCCCCGATCCCTTTATTTACATTTTATTACCCCTCTTTCCCTCTCCCTCCATCCCATGCAATATTATGTACTAGTGTGCACGTGTGCACACACACACGCGCTCCCACCCGCCCCTCCGCTTGCTCCCAACTACTCGTGCGCACTGGATGAAGAGGATCTGGAAGTGATCCAGCAATGGGCCATCCACCCACCTCCCTGCTACGGCTCCCACCCACTAACGATCGGCACCATCGCTGGCTGATGCAGAGAGGGTCACAGAATGGCTCTCTCTGCATTGGTGGGTAAAAAAAGGATATTGCAGTGATGCTTCAATATCGAGGCATCACTGCAATACCTTGAAAGCGTCTGGAAGCGATCACGATCGCTTCCAGCACTTGAAACCCCAGAGGACATGTCAGGCATGTGCTTGGTCCTTAACTGTATATTTTTGTAGGATGTGCCTGACACGGTCTTGGTCATTAAGGGGTTAAGCATCTACACTATTAACAAACCCATCTACACTATTAACAAATATTACCCTTAAGCGACCCAACTTCCAACGCAAAGTCTGACTACTCACTTTGGTTCCTGACCCGGCTTGTCTGACTACCCACTCTGGGTTTGACTCCTGGATTGTTATTTGGCTTTTGGACTCATTATAATTTTTTGTTATTTTTTTAATGAAGGTGTGATTAATTTAGCATTTCATGTCTTTGTCTGGTTCCTGGTACCACATTATGCAAGGGCCATGAATCCTGATGATGCTAATAATCCACCTTTGCCCACCATCATTTCCAGGATGGAGGAACAGAATCACTGCATGTGTCAATTTGCACTAGCCCTGCAAACCCTTCTGACTTGCATAGCACAGTTGGCTCAGAGTGCCCCACAACCTGTTGCTGTTCCTGCTTCTGTTACCACTGCTGTTCAACCAGGAGAATGACCAGTTCTGCACCTATAATCTGCGTTATGGAGGTGATCCTAATCAGTGAAGAGGTTTTTTTGAGCCAAGTGGGCATATAATTTGAGATGTTACCTCTGGCGTTTCCCACTGACAGAGCTAAGGTGGGATTTCTTATCTCATTACTCTCTGACACAGCTCCTTTCAAAGGATCTTTGATGTCCCTTCAGCAAGGTATGAGAACTGTATCCAAGTTAGAGCTGCGCATCTTTACTTGTCTCACGATTCGATTCGATTACGATTATCATCATAACGATTCGATTCTATGATGCATCGCGGTGCATCACGATTACTCCACTATTTCTGCCCATTTTTTAAATTTTTCAGAAAAAAAAAATCAAGCAGTCAAAATATTGAAATAAACTCTTTTTATATTTTATTAGCTCAAAAAAGGACACTCTTCCTGTGGCAAAGTCTGAACACAGCAGACAACAACAGTTTATAGAACCGTAAATACTAAATGGCAATTGTTGTATTGGTTTGGAAACAATATTATGGCATCAAACTGTAGTTACAGAGTACATAGTGTAAAAAGTGCAATGCTCGCAGTGTACTTCTTCAATGAAAGAAAATATTTAAATGTATATTTTTATAGTACACTATACACTTGTAAAGAAACATGAACAACAAATAAATGTCTAACCTATCTATGTTGGTTTTAATTTAATGTCTTAACTTAGTAATAATAATAATAGACATTAAATTAAAACCAAAATAGATAGGTTAAGCTTAAGTTACCACCATAATACCTTATTTCTTATTTGTGTGAAAATTGTCCTCCTCAGAAAACAAAACATAAATCCCTTATATACGGTACAAAATTACAGGTGCACTCCACTGTGCCTTCATGACTGTCAATTTGTGAATCTGGAACACAACACACAGCACAGAGTGTGCACACAACACACACATGTGATTGTGACATATACAATTAGTTTACACAGTTACAGTAGTACTAGAGACATTTAAAACAAGTAGCATTGAACTGAACTACTATAACTAAGTTTCTTCTTGATGATTAGTTATTAGTTACTGTAAAGCAGTACTAGACACAACTGAACAGTGACTGAGTCTGTCACTGAACAGTACACAGTCACAGTCACACACAAACAAACAATACATAAAAAAGCCCACAGACATCAAGGAGTAAATCATGGTGAAGAAAGGGTGGCACGCCACTCACCTGAGGTGTGTGTGCTTTAATTTTGTATTGTGTTGTTGTGTGTGTGTGTGTGCTGTGTACTGTCTGTACAGTATATTTGTGATACAATAAAGATTTACTCAAGGTTTACTCAAGGCTTTTCCTTCCCCTAATATAGTGGTTTGGCTTCAGTCTCACTCTCTGCACACTCATAGACAGTTAGACACTAGACAGACACTAGAGACAGTGGGACACACACAAACAAAAACATTCAAAGGCACCACAGCCAGTCAGCCACAGTCACACTCACACTCATAGACAGACACACATACAAACAAAAACATTAAAAGGCAGTTAAGGCACTCAGTCTCACACACACTCATAGATACATACAAACAACATTCAAACTGGCACTCACTCACAGTCACACTCACACACTCATAAAGACAGTTAGACAGTACACACATTGTTATTGTTAACTGGTTGGTTATATTAGGTTAACCCCTACAGATCTGCCTGGGAGTGGGATGGCATTTGGGATCATAAACAAAAACATATGATATCTTTCTTAAAGGGTCTATTTAAAATAGACAATTTTTAGTGTGAATAATCCCTTATGCAATATGCACTAACTGCATTGCAAACAATACAGGTGTGCTGTAAACAATAGCACAACATCTACAAAACAGAGCACTTCCTGATTGGCAAACATCACAGTAACACTAGAAGTAGTAATAGACATTATACAACAAGTAGCATTGAACTACTAGATTTACTAACTTTGATTATCTTTATGGGATCACAAATATATTGTTACACAACACACACAGTCACACACAGTCAAACAATACCAAAAAAACCACACATCATAAAAAGAGTGAATCATGGTGAAGAAGGGTGACACTGACACGCACACATGAGGTGTGTGCAGTTGTGTGTTGTTTCTTTTGTATTGTTTGTGTGTGTGTGACTGTGACAGTGAGTGACGTGGTCGGTCCTGTCGTGTAGCGTACTAGTATATTTTGTGATCCAACAAAGATTTACTCAAGGTTTTAAGCTTCATTTTTCAAAAAGCTATAAGCTATATAACATTAACAAATATAAAATAACTTAACAGTAGTCTGCACTGGGGCAGTGGGGCACACAGCACTTTCTTCTGGATGTGCCAAAAAACAATAAATATTAATATAAACCTGAATCACTACTCAGAATTATGGAATATGTAGGTTTTTCTGTAAGAACACTAGTTGATCCACATGCTCTGGTTTGAGGGTGCTTCTTTTTGCCGTTACCACATCTCCTGCAGTGGAAAAAACCCGCTCTGCAGGCACGCTTGTACCTGGGATACACAAGTATCGCTTTGACAAATTAGAGAGGAGGGGAAATATGACCTCATGTACATGCCACCAGTTCAAAGGGTCTTCAGTGAGAGGCAGAGATGGTGCTTTACAATATTTCTCTATTTCCTCTTCAGCCTTGGCATAGGGGGTCTTGGGTTCTATTGTACCTTCAGTGTCAGTGAAAGACTGTCCCAGCAAAGTCATGAGCAGCGATGTGGACTTTCTTTTGGGAGGAGAAGGGTTATCCTCCTCGATGGGTGATTCTTCTTCCAGAGTTTCTTTTCCCTCAGGCAGTGGTACTTCATCCACGTTTGTCCTCCTAGATGTAACTGTACTACTACACTCAATCTGTGTTTGAACAAAAGAATAGAAAAAATAGCATTCATTATTACCTCTAGCAGCCAGCCAGCTAATGCTATGTGTGTGCTCAGAGAGACAGTAATGCATAAATAAATGCATACAACAGCTCACATCTATTAGGAGTGGACGGAGGAGGAGGAAAGTTGACAGACTGTGGCGTTTTCGAACTGTCTTATATAAATAAACCTTGTACTCATTAAACTAGCTACTAAGCAAGCTACTGCTAGCTAAGCCTATTTTGTATGGATGGTATGTTTTATGTTTGTTTTCAATTTATACATTTTTCAAGAAACATGATGCAATTAAAATTACCTCCAAGGATGCAGCCTCCTCAGTCCCTCCTCTGTATATCTCCAATCTCTCCTCCTCTGTGAGAATAAAAGGCAGTCCCTTAAAACGAGGATCCAGGGCAGAGGCTGTATAAAGTATCATCTTCTCTGCTGTACCTCTTCAGGAGATCTGTTTTGATGGCATTCTTGATCTCATGGATCATGGGTGTGTCTCCCATGGTGTCTGTCATGTTCTGGAGCAGTTGTGCATTTAGAGGGGCAATGAGAGAAACAGTTGGATTGCGCTCTTCTGACATCAGTGTGGTTGCATCTTTCATTGGCTTTAATGCACTCACAGCATCCTCTGCATTTGGCACATCTGTTTCGTTGAGAGTGCAGAGATCTGACTCACTTTTTCTGACTTCTGGAGACAACAATGTGGCACAGATTGCAGGTTGCTGTTCTAGGAACCTCTCGACCATGTCATATGAGCTGTTCCACCTTGTTGTCACATCAGTTATCAGCTTATGATTCTTCAAGCCAAGACATTTCTGTTTTTCTTTCAGACAGTGGTTTGCCTTAATGCTGCGGTGAAAATTTTTTGATATTCGTCGCACTCTGCCTAAAAGCATGGAGAGCGTGGCAACTTTCAGCGCCCGCTGGGATGCGAGATTCAGTGTATGGGCGAAGCATTTTACATGAGGGAATTTTCCAACTTGAGCAGCAACAATCATGTTCGACGCATTGTCGGTCACAAGCACTACAGATTTATCGGACAGCTGCCATTCTTCCACGACACAAGACACTAGCTCCGCCAGATGAGAACCTGTGTGAGACTCAAAAACTGCTCTCGTTTGCAGACATGCGACAAGATCTGCCAGTCCTTGCTAACGTAATGTGCAGTTACTGTTACATAAGACTCCGTCGTGACTGAAGTCCATGAATCACACGTTATTGCGACTCAACTGGCTTGGCTCATTGATGCAATTACCTGAGCTTTTGTTTCGTGGTAGAGTGCAGGTATAACATTTTCTGTAAAGTGATTGCGTGACGGGATCTTATAACGTGGCTCTAGCGTCTTCAACAGGTTGCGAAACCCAAGGTTTTCCACAACAGAGTAAGGCCGTAGGTCCTTCGCTATGAAAGTTGCCACAGCTTTGGTTATTCTCTTCCCTTTTTCAGAGTTGGGCGGAAAAGTTGACAGCATTGCATCAATTCTTGGCTGATGAGCTTCAGCTAGTCTTGTTATTTCCTTGGCAGTGGCACTGGCGGCAGGTGTTAGCATCCCAGAGTGAAAACGGCTAACGTGATTTCTCAAGTTAGTAGTATTCCCTAGGTATTTAATTTTTTTGTGACAGGCTTTACAAACCGTGTGTGTCTTGTCCAATTCATGCTTTCCAATATGTTCATAAAATCCAAAATGTGCCCAGATGCTTGCTTTTAAAATGCTAGGTGCATTTTTTATTTCTCTATCTTTTTTGTCTCCCTCTGTCATTTTAGCATGACATGTACATATGTTGTTGTCAACGTCGAACTCTGTCAGTGTTAAAAAAAAAAACACACTAAGTTGTCAAAATGTCAAGCCACAAATGTAACATCAACAAGTACTAGTAACTTCAACTACTTGCCATTTTGCCAACATTTGAAAACAAATTGCATTGCAGGGGACATCACTCACATACTGTAATATATTACACACTTAAAGGTGCAATGAAACCCAAACATTTACTTTCATGATTCAGATAGAGAATACAATTTTAAATAAACAACATAACTAACTTCTATTATTTAATTTGCTTCATACTTCTCAGATATCATTTGTTGATGAAATAGCAATGCATTGCACACATTAGTGCATGCACGACACAAGGAGGAGGCGATGCATTTCAACAAAGGATAAGCAAAGGATATAATAGGGACAATTGTTTAAAATTGCATGCACTTTCTTGAATCACAAATTGGGTTTTATGGCCTTTAGTTTAGTATGTTTAAAAATTCAGCTTTTAGCCTTGTTAACTTATAAAACAGGGATTGGGTTCTTCGGATTGGCATCTTTTAAGAGAGCACTCAGCACATGCATTTGCAATTGCATTGCATATTAATTGCATATATAAAATGTATTATATTAAATACTATTATATATATATAATATAAGTGTATATTATTTACAATATTTGCAGACCAGGCATACATGTGAAAAACATCTAGAAGATTATTGATTGTCCTGTAGAGGGGCCGCAGACCATCCATGTGAAAATATGTAGATAGATGATAGATTAGACAATATAGTATACTATTTATTTATAATAAATTTTATATATGCAATTTAATTATGCAGCAATTATGCAGCTACCTGAGCCTCAGTCAGTAGTAAGTACATAGCGTTAAGTTAATAATACTGATAATTAATAATTTAATTCTACCCCTTATTGTGCTCTTTCAGTAAGTACTAGGCAGGCAAGTAGGCAATGGCATTGGCAAAATGTACGACATTATGGTAACTAAGCTATTAATTAAAGTTATTAGTTTCTCACCATAGGTCTCCTCCTCTGTCTCCCACAAAATAAAAATGAGCCTGTATAACTGTATACCGCCGTGTATACTCGGAGTCGGAATCGTCATCACATTCACCATCATCAATCTCAGGCAACACACACAGTGAGTCCTGCTTTGATCCTACTGCGTAACTTCGGCACTTACAGAGACTGCCCATGGAGCGCCCATGTTGCTTTATTGGGTGACGTGACGTCAGTGATGTCAAAATGCTGTACCGCGCACTTTCGCGCACTTTCTGTTAGGCTGGGTCACGTGGGTAACGTGAATCGATTCACTCGTCTCACCGCATCGATGCAGAATCGTTTCATGCCGCATCGCAATGCATCGTCAAAACGATTATTTTTGACAACCCTAATCCAAGTATAGTATTGAGTTCCGTACACTTGCAGCAGAGGTAGGTTGGAACAATGAAGCCTTTGTTGCCGCCTTCTCTCGTGGGCTTTCCAATGCGATTAAAGACAAAGTTGCTGCCAGAGATTTACCAGAGGATCTCGAGACCCTGGTGTCTTTTCTAATCCTTATTGACATCAGATTTAGAGAGAGATCTTCCTTCAATGAGCGCTTGCGGAATCATCCTGTCCACTTAGCTCCTACATTTTTGTGCCCACTCATGCCTCCCTTAGCTCCCACCTTGGGTGGCTTATCCTCATCTCCGGAACCTCAAAAATAGAGACCTTTGGTCACGGTTGTCCTTTCCTAGGTGGACTACTCTATAGTCACCCAGGCACTTGTAGACTCCGGTGTTGCGGGTTATTTAATTGACAGTGCTTTTGTAATACAGCACTCTATTCCAGTACAACCTTGGTCCCCTCAACTTGCTATTGAAGCCATTGATGGCAGACCCCTTCAGTCTGCACTCATCACTTATGAAACTGCTCCTTTATCCATGGCTCTTGGGGCTCTCCATAATGAAACTCTCCAGTTCCAGGTAATAACCTCTCCGCATTTTCCAGTTGTTCTGGGTTATCCCTGGCTCCAAAAGCACAATTGGCATAGCTCATAGTTCACAATGAACTTCCACTTGTCTCCGGAAACCAGAAAAAAGTCTTGTGCACGTCTTCAATATCTCGACTGCCAGAGGAGTACCAGGAGTTCCAAGATGTTTTTGACAAAGTGTGGGCCGGTACATTGCCTCCTCACTGGTCTTATGATTTCACCATAGACCTGCAGACCCGAGTCATTCCTCTTCGGGACCGGGTTTACCCTCTGTCTGTTGCGGAGAATAAAGCAATAGAGGAGTATGTTGCCAAAGCCCTATTGTGGGTGTTTATCCGTAAATCCTCCTCTCCAGTAGGGACTGGCTTCTTCTTCGTGAAGAAGAAGGGTGGCGAGTTTAGTCCTAGGGGGCAATTTATCAGTGGTCTGTCCGACATGATCCACTCAGCGGATCATGTCTGACAGAGATTGATAAATGCTGACAGCATATGCTGTTGGCATTTATCATTGCACAAACAGTTCTTGTGAACTGCTTGTGTAATGCCGCCCCCTGCAGATTTGCAGCCAATCGGCCGCTAGCAGGGGATGTCAATCAGCCCAATCCTATAAGATCGGGCAGATTGATGTCCAGAGCCTCAGAGCAGGCGGACCATTTATGGAGCAGCGGCAACTTCATAACTGTTGTTGCTGGCGAGCCATTCAGAGCTTGATAATTCGGCCCCCATGTATCGATTATTCCACTCATCATAGAACTCTTTGACCGCCTTAAGGGAGCTACGATCTTTACTAAACCTGATCTGAGAGGAGCTTACAATCTTGTTAGGATCAAAGAGGGCCACAAATGGAAAACAGCATTTAACACCAGGAGCGGGCATTATGAATATCTTGTAATGTCCTTTGGCCTATGCAACGCTCCTGCTGTTTTCCAGGAGTTTATTAATGATGTCCTATGAGATATGTTGCAACAGTGTGCAACAGTGTGACGACATCCTTATACACTCACCCTCACTTGACGCTCACCGTTCTGATGTCACATGGGTACTTCAGAAACTACGTGAGAATGGCCTGTTTTGCAAACTCGAGAAATGTGAGTTCCATCAAACTCAAGTCACCTTCCTAGGTTATGTCATTTCTACTGTAGGGTTTTCCATGGATCCTGACAAGTTATCTGCAGTTCTTCAGTGGCCTCGCCCAGTTGGTCTTCAGTCCATTTAATGTTTTTTTGGGCTTTGCCAATTACTATAGGAGGTTTATTAAAAACTTTACTTCCTTGGTCAAACTTATCACAGACATGACCCATAAAGAGAAAAATACGCTCCACTGGTCTCCTAAAACTGCCTTCTCTGCCGCCCGGGTTCTGGCTCATCCTAACCCTGCTCTGCCTTTCATTCTAGAGGTCTCAATGTCCTACACCTGAGGGTCCCTTGCATCCATGTGGTTTCTTCTCTAAGACATTGTCCCCAGCGGAATGCAACTACAAAATTGGTGACAGGGAATTGCTGGCCATAATTTTGGCACTCAAGGAATGGAGGTACCTTCTCGAAGGTACTAGCATACCAAGGCTCATCCTCATTGACCACAAGAAATTGACTTACCTTCCCGAAGCTAAATTTTTGTCGGGCCGACAGACCAGATGGCAGCAATTTTTGTCTAGATTCAATTATATTGTTTCCTACTGGTCTGGTAGTAAGAATATTATGAATACTGCATTCTCTCGTCAATTTTGCCTCTCTCCAAAGAGGAGTCTGTTCCCACTCCTGTTATACCACCTGACCATATATTGGCCATTATACATACTAATTTGACTTCTCCCTTGGGGGATGATATCCTGGCCGCAAAAAAAACAATGCCCCTCCAGAGAAACCTAGTGGCATGTGCTTTGTACCTGAGAATCTTCACACCAAACTATTGCACACTTACCACTACCCTAAATCCGCAGGTCACCCAGGCAAGAACCAAATGATTTGGTCTATTTCTTGACAATTTTGGTGGCCAGGTCTTCGTTCTGATGTTGCTGCGTTTGTTGTGTCTAGCTCAGTCTGTGCAAAGAATAAGACTCCTTGACACCTTCCTGTGGGTCTTCTTCAACCTTTAGCTAATGGTGAGCATCCTTGGACACATCTATAAACTGTGTTTACAAAATGTCACATTGCATTCTCTTGAAGAAGCTGCATACCGCTCAGGAGCTTGCTTACATTTTTGCCTTGAAGTTTTTCATTTACATAGGTTACCCAAGGAGATAGTCTCAGACCGGGGTAGCCAGTTTGTCTCCAGATTTTGTCAGTCCTTTCATGCCCAGGTGGAGATCCAGTTTTCTTTCTCCTCTGCCTATCGCACTCAATCCAATGAGGCTGTGTAACGGTCTAACCAAGCTCTGGAACAGTTCCTCTGTTGGTATTATTTCCAATCACCACCATAACTGGTCTGACCTGTTACCTTTTGCGAAGTTTGCTCGTAATAGTGCTATCAACACTTTCTCCCAGATGTTCCCGGTCATAACGAACAATAGGTTTCAGCCATCCATGTTGCCCGATACGTTCTTGCCACAGGATATTCCCAGCTTTGGAGGAGCATCTCCGCCAACTCCGTTCCACTTGGGTGCAGGTTCAGGATTGCCTTAGTCGGTCAATGCAGCGCCAAAAGTTTCAGGCAGATCGTATGCATCTACCTGCACCTACCTACTAGGCTGGAGAAAGGGTTTGGCTGTCCTCGCGCAACTTGAACCTTTGTGTGCCTTTCAATAAACTGGCTACCCATTATGTTGGGCCTTTTCGAGTACTCCGACGGGCCAATCCGGTTGCCTACACTCTTGAACTTCCTCCTACAATGTGCATCTCCAATGTATTTCACGTCTCCCTCTTGAAACCATTGTTTTGCAATCGGTTTACTACTGTGTCCACTCATCTGACGTTCACCCTCCCACCTTCCTTTGTGCCATCCATGCCCTTTACCCCGATAAGTCTTTTGTCCTCCCGCAGGGGAGGGGCTGTTGAGGGGAGGGTACTATCACTTCGCTTGTTGTTTGCAACTTTTTGTTATGGCTGCCATTTCTCTCCCCTGCTTTTCACTACACCCAGACTCTTATGGCCAAACTGGAGTACATCATCAGCCTGACCCCGGCTAATCTTGCTTAGTATTGTAGAGGGATTAGGTTGCATTGGAGGTTAGTTTGCTTAAGGGGTTAATAGTGTAGGGCTGCTTAACGGGTTTATTAGGTTGTTCTTTTTATATTTAAACTGTCCCTTTCTGTAATAAAAGTCAACTTTTTTTTCTGTTAAAGTTAGAAAGAAATTTCCTGTTTAGTTTACAGTTACAACATGTTTTATGTCACTAATGTAATTAAACAAAGCTATCCTATAAATAATAAATAAACCACTGAAAGATTCCAAACACTGTTGAGTGTAAACTACAAAAAGAACAATATATATCACTGTTTCCCAAAGCACTCAACTATTTTCTCTCTTCTTTTATTCATTATTCAGTTTTGTCTTTCAATTTTAAATGAAGTAGAAAGGCAAATAAAAGGCTTTAATTTCCAGCTTAACCAAAGGCCTATTATAAGAAACATAAAGTAAACATTAATCCAAATATTTTACCATGTGGAATGCTTCCTTTTAAGTAGTCAGTCACAATGGTTGTCAGAATCCTTTAGCTGCAGTGTTATGCTAAGCATTGCTTTCCAGTCATTGGGGCATTTTTTGCTGTCTGCACCTCTTTTTGGAAGTTAGTAGGATTAAGAGACAGACTACTAAGCTAACAGCAAAGTCATTTAATGGCCAAGAGAGGCTAGATCTATCTAGATACATCTGTAATAACAAAAAATGCGTAGACAGGATATAATATTTGAGGAATTAGTGGTCTATAGATAAGTAGAGCCATGTATTACATCTAGGAAGCAAATATTATAGATGGATACTAAAGATGTGCTTGAATTCAATTTCCCTCTTCATATAGGAATTGGAATCTCTCTAATACAAAATATACAACTTTAATAATAATAAAATGTTTAAGACAGTAAAGGGAAGAACTCAAATCAATCTCTCTTAGCTCGGTTACACCACAGTTTATATTTAATAGAGTAGATTATATCAGTGACTTGGGAGAAAGACACCATTTCCTGAAACCTTACAAGGAACTCAAAAAGAGTGTTTTTGAAAGTTTTTCTCATCCCAGTGCCCTTACGGGAACTGACTTCTTAAAGTAACAGTAAACGCTATGAGATTTTAATATAAAATATTTAGTTATTCGTGTAAAATAACTTTGTAATATACATTATTTATTTTGTCCCCTTTTATGTATTTTGGCTCTCAAAAATGTGGATTTTCGAATTATCAGAACTAAAAATTGCACCCTACTAAATATCTTTACCTAATTTGATTTAGCAAACATCATCTGCAAAACAAAGCACTTTATACAACATAATGACCATGTCTAGCCTAGTCAACTGCAGACTCAAACCTAAATGGGCTCCTCTATATTAAGCAGGCAGTGAGTGGGGTTTGTCTTATAAGAAATAATTGTATCAAATGTTATTTTATAGTAAGACAAACAAAATGTCTTGCAATTACAAGGTGTTTACTGTCATTTTAGCACAACCCTTTCATGACGTCTGGAAATAATGTTTTACACTGGCTTGTATGTATCAGTCCCTTCAAAAAAAATCCCCACCTCTTTAACATTAGAACCTGTAACCCCTAAAACTTAAAATTTATTCTCAAAATTAATTTCCCAAAATGCCATCTCACTTACCTAGTTTGTTTATAATGTACCATCCACTTAAAGGGACAGTCAACTCATTTTTTTTTATTGTTTTAAAAGATAGATAATCTATTTATTACCCATTCCCCAGTCTTGAACAGAAAACATGGTTATATTAATACACTTTT
This sequence comes from Bombina bombina, assembly GCF_027579735.1. Lineage (NCBI taxonomy): Eukaryota > Metazoa > Chordata > Amphibia > Anura > Bombinatoridae > Bombina > Bombina bombina. Next base: position 1,154,444,843 of record NC_069499.1, on the reverse strand, counting down.
TACCTCTGTGATTACCTTGTTTCTAAGCATCTTCTGATGGCTCCCTGATCACATGACTTTATCTATTGACTTGCATTTAAGCCAATTAGTGCTGTGTTGTTAGAATCCATGGGCGTCAGCACAATGCTATCTATATGACTCACAAGAATTAGCTTCTCCTGATGTGAGAAGTAAATACAAAATAATGTGATCAGGGGGCTGTCTTTAGAGACTTAGAAACAGACAGAAATTTAGAGGTTTAAAGGTTATAAAGTACATTAATATAACCATATTGGTTGTGTAAAGCTGGGGAATGGGTAGTAAAGGCATTATCTGTCTTTTTAAACAATAACAAAAAGGAAACAAAGGGGAAATAGGGGTAGCAGGGGGATGTTTAGATAAGGGAAAAGAAATAAGGTATGGGAGGGGAGAAAGGAAGAAAAAAAGGGGAAAAAGGAGGAATGAGGTAAGGGAACTAATTAAATTTAATGGAGGGGGGGACTCTGGGGGGGGGGAGCTGTAGAGAGTAAGGGTTTTTAACCCTTTACATTTTGTTTTTTTTGTGTGCAAATCCCAGAGATGTGACAGATACATAGATGCTTGCAGTTTGAATTCCATGACGCACATGACATGGTTAGACGTTGTTAAATTTAATTTAAAAAAATAAAAAGGTTTAAAAAACTAGAGAGAGAAAGGGAAACATAAGAAATTATTACTATTGCTGAAAAGTTCTTTATTTGATGTCAATTGAACGCAAGATGTATAGCGCGCATAAATGTGAACAAACCAAATTGTATTGTATACATTATGAACAATTGTCATTTTGATGAATTCTGTGTAACTGAATTACTGTAAACTCCACATTTTTGCTGGATTTTGTTTTCTTTCCTGATCTCTCTTAATGAAAAGAATTAAAAAAAACACACCAATAACAAAAATAACAATTTCTGTGTTGCCCCTTTAAGAAGAGGATAGATATCGCTATTAAAAGTTAAAACAACATTTCTATTCTTTGTCCTGCCTACTGAACATATTTGTCTTTTGACCCTTTGTTTATGTGCTGAATAGCTCATTTTTTTGTTCATTGATATAGGGACATTAACAGTAATATTGTAGATTATTACTTATCACACAGGTTCCAGAAACAATCTTGTCCTAATCAATTTCCATGTTAAATCCCATACAGCGAGATTACGAGTTTTGCGGTAACAGGGGTGCGGTGCTAACGAGCAATTTCAGCTCACCGCTCACCTACAGACAACGCTGGTAACAACACAAAAAAGAAAGAGAGAGCACCCCACTCTAAGGGTAATACAGTTTTAATTTAAGAATACAAATAAAAAGCATTGCTGTGAATGCACGTACAAGATTAAAAGTTTAAAAAGGAACAGTCACCACTCCACAGTCTGTTTCCCCGGCGTCTGCATATGTCTCAGATGTTTGTGTATCTGCGAGCTCCTTCCTATACTTTCCGGAAAGCCTCAGGATGCTGCAACAGATGAAAGAGATACACAGGAGCAGCAGCAGCAAAAAGAATGCTTCCTCAGAGGGGTCAGAGACAACGCTGGTATTACGGTTTTCGTTTTCAACCCGGCGTTAGCCTCTAAAAAGTAAGCGGAGAGTAAAATTTAGCTCCACATCTCACTGTAATACCAGCGCTGCTTACGGTAGTGGTGAGCTGGCTAAACTTGCTCGTGCACAATTTCCCCATAGGAAATCTTCATCCATCCGACCAGGAGCGGCTCCATCTTGAAGACATCCGACGCGGAGCATCCATCCAGACCGATGACTACCCGACGAATGACGGTTCCTTTAAATGACGTCATCCAAGATGGCGTCCCTTGAATTCCGATTGACTGATAGGATTCTATCAGCCAATCAGAATTAAGGTAGGAAAAATCCTATTGGCTGATGCAATAGGATTGAAGTTCAATCCTATTGGCTGATCCAATCAGCCAATAGAATGTGAGCTCAATCCTATTGGCTGATTGGATCAGCCAATAGGATTGAACTTCAATCCTATTGGCTGATTGCATCAGCCAATAGGATTTTTCCTACCTTAATTCTGATTGGCTGATAGAATTCTATCAGCCAATCGGAATTCAAGGGACGCCATCTTGGATGACGTCATTTAAAGGAACTGTCATTCGTCGGGTAGTCATCGGTCTGGATGGATGCTCCGTGTTGTATGTATTCAAGATGGAGCCGCTCCTCGTCGGATGGATGAAGATAGAAGATGCCGCCTGGATGAAGACTACTTGCCGTCTGGAGGTCCTCTTCTGCCCGGATCGGATGAAGACTTCTGCTCCTCTGGAGGACCACTTCTGCCCGGTTGGGTGAAGACGTCTCAAGGTAGGGTGATCTTCAAGGGGGTAGTGTAAGGTTTTATTAAGGTTTTAGAATAGGGTTGGGTGTGTGGGTGGTGGGTTTTAATGTTGGGGGATGTTAGCCCATAAAACTCTTAACTACTGACTTTTAAATGCGGTAGGAGTCTTGACAGGAGAGGGTCTACCGCTCACTTCTTCCAAGACTCGTAATACCAGCGTTAGGCAAATCCCATTGAAAAGATAGGATACGCAATTGACGTAAGAGGATTTGCGGTATGCTCGGGTCGCAGAAGAAAAGTGAACGGTACACCTGTACCTGCCAGACTCGTAATACCAGCAGGCGTTAAAAAGCAGCATTGGGACCTCTCAACGCTGCTTTTTAAGGCTAACGCAAGACACGTAATCTAGCAGTTAGATTTTTTGTTTTCTGTTTCAAATTGATCACATCTTGACAATAAGCAGATTTTAATACCATTCATTTGATTGGTAAATAACTGAAGAAGCAGTGTTGGTTGTGATCTGAATTACTTGTATGATATTGATTTTGATGGGGTATAGCGCCAAAGATGAGCACCTATAGCTCTGAACAGTGGGCTAACTAGCTAGCTATATTCTCAGAATGTATTGATCAAGAAAAAAAAGTAGCAGTGCCCACAACTGCTGCTACACCAGATGATCATTTTATGGTTGTCCATAATCCTAGCGTTTGCATTCATGTTTCTACAGATAACCGTTATCCTAATAACTAACTTATGGCTAGATTACGAGTTTTGCGTTATTAGTGAAAAAGCAACGTTATGGGTTATAACGCTGCTTTTTCACTACCGCTGCTATTATGAGTCTTGTCCAAAAGCTGTACCGCACACTTTTTTGGCCGTATTTTTATTTTACATCCAAGTTTGTATTTATTTTAACTAGGTAGAATAGTTACTAAATAGTTATTAACTATTTATTAACTACCTAGCTAAAATATATACAAATTTACCTGTAAAATAAAACCTAACCTGTCTTACACTAACACCTAACCTTACACTACAATTAAATAAATTAAATTAATTAAATACAATTACCTAAATTACAAAAAACAAACAAACACTAAATTACACAAAATAAAAAAGAAATTATCAGATATTTAAACTAAGTACACCTAATCTAATAGCCCTATCAAAATAAAAAAGACCCCCCAAATAAAAAAACTCTAGCCTAAACTACCAATAGCCCTTAAAAGGGCCTTTTGCGGGACATTGCCCCAAAGAAATCAGCTCTTTTACCTGTAAAAAAATACAAACAACCCCCAGCAGTAAAACCCACCACCCACACAACCAACCACCCAAATAAAATCCTAACTAAAAAAACCTAAGCTCCCCTTTGCCCTGAAAAGGGCATTTGTATGGGCATTGCCCTTTAAAGGGCATTTAGCTCTTTTTCAGCCCAAAAGCCCTAATCTAAAAATAAAACCCACCCAATAAACCCTTAAAAAAACACTAAACCCCGAAGATCCACTTACAGTTTTGAAGACCGAACATTTATCCTCAACGAAGCCGGGAGAAGTCTTCATCCATGCCGGCAGAAGTGGTCCTCCAGACGGGCAGAAGTCTTGATCCAGACGGCATCTTCTATCTTCATCCATCCGGCGCGGAGCGGATCCATCTTCAAGACATCCGGCATGGAGCATCTTCTTCAATCGAAGTCTTCTTCCAGAATGAAGGTTCCTTTAAGTGACGTCATCCAAGATGGCGTCCCTTGAATTCCGATTGGCTGATAGAATTCTATCAGCCAATCAGAATTAAAGGTGAAAAAATCCTATTGGCTGATGCAATCAGCCAATAGGATTAAGCTTCAATCCTATTGGCTGATCCAATCAGCCAATAGGATTGAGCTCACATTCTATTGGCTGATTGGAACAACCAATAGGATTCACATGAAGCTTACTGCAAGCTCCAGAACAGTAAGTTGTATGTAAATAAAAACAATGTGATCAGTATTATGTGAGCTGATAATGTATTCATGCAAAAGCTACCCATATATTGTAGAAACTGACAAGAATTTGCTACAAATGCATATAAGACATGATTATTAAAAATGTACTATGTATTATTGTATGTTTTTTTTTTCAACTGAAGAATATGGGCCTCATTCACAATCTATCAGACTTTTTTGTTGTTGTTTTTTTGGGGGGGTGTTCAGGGAAAAAAAAACATTTTTCATTTTGAGGCTACCAAAGTAACAGGGTTTTTTTGGACTTTTTCTGAACTAATGCATTATCAATTTGTCTATTATACCTAATATATTTATCATCGGACTTGATAATGTTGGGAAATATATTTGCGAGTATTACAAAGTGACTTGGAATAATTCTATTAGTTTTTGCATGTGCAATAAAGTCTGAAATGGCCCTAGACACAATATTCGATTTTATATTCAAACATATAGGGGCCGATTTAGATTTATATACAAACATATAGGGGCCACCAGACATCGCATATGCTGTCAGCATTTAACATTGCACAAACAGCTCTGGTGAACTGCTTGTGCAATGCTGCCCCCTGCATATTCGGGGCCAATCGGCCGCTAGCAGCGGGTGCCAATCAACCCGATCGTACTCGTTCGGGCAAATTGCTGTCCTCAGCCTCAAAGGAGGCGTATGAGTTAAGGAGCAGCGGTCTTAACTCCTGTTTCCGGTGAGCCTGAAGGGCCGTGATAAATCGTCCCCATAGTCTAAGTTAATGAAACCAAAATTCATCTCTTTTGTATAGTCTGTCGGTAGTGGGCTGGCAGAAAATGTAATATTTATATGTATTTAATAGACAGATATATGGTGTTCCTGTTAACTTGTTTATATGTTTGTACATATAAATTTATGTATGTTTTATATGTATATATCTATATATAGACATATATACACATATAAACACATAAATACATATGTACACATATATAGACATATATTTAAGTGCATGGTAGCCCTTTGCAGTCAAGTAGCTGAAAACATAAAAAAAAAACAAAATTTATGCTTACCTGATACATTTATTTATTTCTTGACACAGATCATCAGTAATTACTGTTAGGAATATCACTCCTGGCCAGCAGGAGGAGGGAAAGAAAACCACAGCAAAGCTGTTAAGTATCACTTCCCTTCCAACAACCCCCAGTCATTCGACCGAAGGAAAAGGAGAGAAAGGAAGTAACATAAGGTGCAGAGGTGCCTGAAGTTTACATAACAAAACACTGTCTGAAAAAAAACAGGGAGGTCCGTGGACTCACTGTGTCAAGAAATAAATACATTTATCAGGTAAGCATAAATTTTGTTTTCTTTCTAATGACATGGTGAGTCCACGCATCATCAGTAATTACTGTTGGGAATAAATACTCAAGCTAGAGGACACAGATGATAAGGGAGGGACAAGACAGTTAACCTAAACAGAAGGAACCACTGCTTGAAGAACCTTTCTCCCCAAGGAAGCCTCAACTGAGGCAAAAGTATCAAATTTAGAATATTTAGAAAAAGTGTGCAGCATTGCAATTCAGTTCCACAGAAGCTTCATTCTTGAAAGCCCAGGAAGAAGAAACAGCCCTTTTTGAGTGAGCCATAATTTTTGAGGAGGCTGCTGCGCAGCAGTCTCATAAGCCAAACAAATTATGTTCCTCAACCATAAAGAAAGAGAAGTAGCCGTAGATTTATGACCCTTGCGTTTCCCAGAGAAAACGACAAACAAAGCAAAGACTGATGAAAATCCTTAGTCGCCTGCAAATAGTATTTCAACACACGCACCACAACTAGGTTGTGCAGTAAACGCTCCTTATAATAAGAAGGGTTAGGACACAAAGAAGGAACAATGATTTCTTGGTTATTATTCCTATCCGAAACCACCTTAGGAAGGAAACCTAACTCTGAATGAAAGATAAGGAGATTCACATTGCAACACCAAGAGTTCAGAGACTCTTCGAGAAGAAGAAATTGCAACCAGAAACAAAACTTTCCAAGATAATATCTTAATATCTAAGGTATGCATAGGCTCAAACGGAGCCTGCTGAAGAACTTTAAGAACAAGGTTAAGACTCCAAGGAGGAGTAACAGGTTTGAACACAGGCCTGATTCTGACCTAGGCCTGACAGAAGGATTGGACATCTGGTACATCCACCAGATGTTTATGCAATAGTATAGACAAGGCAGATATTTGATCCTTCAAAGTACTCGCAAACAAACCCTTTCCAGATCTTCCTGGAGAAAGGACAAAATCCTAGGAATCCTGATTTTAGTCCACGAGAACCCTTTGATTTACACCAGTACACATATTTACGCCATATCTTATGGTAAATCTATCTAGTCACAGACTTATGAGCCTGTATCAAGGTCTCAATGACCGACTCCGAAAAACCTCGCTTAGATAAAATTAAGCGTTCAATCTCAAAGCAGTCAGCTTCAGAGAAATGAGATTTGGATGAAGGAAGGGCCCTTTAAGTAGAAGGTCCTTACTCAGTGGAAGTCTCCAAGGTGGAAGAGATGACATCTGCATACCAGATCTTGTGAGGCCACGCCGGTGCAATGAGGATCACCAACGCCCTCTCCTGTTTGATTCAAGCAATGACCCGTGGAAGAAGAGCAAACGAAGGAAAAATGTATGCTAGACTGAAATTCCAAGGAACCACCAGAGCATCTATCAGGGCAGCTTGAGGATCCCTCGACCTCAACCCGTACCTCGGGAGCTTGGCGTTTTGTCGAGATGCCATGAGATCCAGCTCTGGCTCTCCCCATTTGGGGATCAAGTTGGAAAACACCTCCGGATGGAGTTCCCACTCCCCTGGATGAAAGGTCTGTCTGCTCAGAAAATCCGCCTCCCAATTGTCCACTCCTGGAATGTGGATCACAGATAAACAGCAATTGTGGCTCTCCACCCACTGAATAATTTTGGCTACTTCTGCCATGGTCAAGGAACTCTGAGTTCCTCCCTGATGGTTGATGTAAGCCACTGAAGTTATGTTGTCCAACTGGAAACTGATAAACTGGGTTGAAGCTAACTGTGGCCAGACTAGAAGAGCATTGAAGATTGCCCTCAGCTCTAGAATGTTTATGGGGAGAACTGACAGCTTCCGTTCCAAGTCCATAGACCCTGAGCCTTTAACAAGCCCCAGACTGCTCCCTATCCCAGCAGGCTGGCATCCATGGTCACAATCATGCAGGAAGGTCTGCGGAACCAAGTTCCCTGGGAGAGATGTTCCTGAGACAACCACAATGGAAGAGAATCTCTTGTCGCTTTATTCAGTTCTAATCGTGGAGACAGAACTGCATAGTCTCCATTCCAGTGCATGAGCATGCATAACTGCAGAGGCCTGATATGGAACCGAGCAAACAGAATGATGTCCATGGCAGCTACCATCAGACCAATTACCTCCATACATTGGGCCACTGATGGCCTAAGAGACTGAAAGGCAAGACAAGAGTTGAGGATCTTTGTCTTTCTGACCTCTGTCAGAAATATTTTCATTGATACGGAATCTATTATGGTGCCCAAGAACATCACCCTTGTAGCTGGAATCAAGGAACTTTTTTTCCAAATTCACCTTCCAACCGTGGGACCGAAGAAAAGACAACAAGATCTCTGTATGAGCGTTTGCTTGTTGAGAAGATGGCGCCTGAAGGAGAATGTCATCCAGATGACAGATGGCGCCACTGCAATGCCCCGTAATCGGATCACCGCCAACAGGGACCCCAGGACCTTTAAGAAGATTATGGGAGCTGTGGCAATGCCGAATGGAAGAGCCACAAACTGGAAGTGCTTGTCTCGAAACGCGAACCTCAGAAATGTTTTGATGATCCCTGTGAATGGGAACATGAAGGTACGCATCCTTTAGGTGTACGGTTGTCATGAAGTGACCCTCTTGAACCAAGGGAAGAATGGAACGAATAGTTTCCATCTTGAAGGATGGTACTCTAAGGAACTTGTTTAGGCTTTTGAGAACCACAAACAGATTGGAGTAGAATCCTAGACCCTGTTCCTGCATTGGAACAGGAACTATCACTCCCAGGCTGAAGAGATCCTGAACACAATGTAAGAACGTCTCTCTCTTTTTTTTTTTAAATTGTTTTTATTGAGGTACATAAGTCAGGCATACAGACAGTGAAACATAACACATATTGCCATACAGTACAAAAGATAAAATAAACATGCCCACATAAATCCATAGTAATATGGCATACCTTTTGCACTTTGCAACAACAGAATAGTGTACAATTATAGATGGCAGAAATAGAATATGATGCCTGTTCATAAAGGAACCTTCCCTAGGAAACCTAAATGGTCACTCTTAAACCTTAAATCAAGGAACATATATAGATATAAGGGAAGGTATAATGGAGTAAAGAGACCACTCTTGGATTTCCTAACAGTAAACACAGATATTATAATAAGTGTAAAGTGTTATCTGTAATAATAAAAGTCATGACTGGGGCTAATGTAGGAAACTTATTCTAAGGCTTGGTCAGTTGACTTACAGACAAATACAGATATCAGATAAAGAAGGAAGAAGGAGGTCACTATGCTATAAGTAGGGAGCCTTAACTGACAACAGATTAAAAAAAAAAAACAGAAAACGGTACTATCCACCATCTATAGAAATTATTATAAAATTAAATAGTGTTGCCCCTATCTCTGGAGCTAGGTGGGGCTGTTCTAAGCCCTGGATACTCAGATACTATGAAGCATGGTCAAATCAATACAGACAAAATAAATAGAATACATAAAATACTAGCAGCTCTATATAAGCACAAGGAAAGTATCTAGTTAGATTATCTACTACCTTTTATTGGATATTACCGCTCCATAATTTTGCGGGGCATTAACTCTAATGTAATAGGTAATATAAGCAGCCTCAAGGTCTTCTCCACCTGTGATAGTAAGATTTGTCCACTAATGTAATGGCAATGGAGACTAGTAGCACAGTGGGGCATGTGAAACGATAAGAGGTGCATAGCGGGAGAGAGTTAAACAGGATTGCATAATCTTAGCTGAAGCCTAATTAGGGGGGTGTACCACTGGCAATATAGACATACACACTATATTTGTAGCTCTATGGAGAAACAATTATTGAACACATGCTGTTGTGTTTTAAAGAGGAATTTAATTAACTATAATATCTAATATGATCTCAATATACTGGTAGGTTACCAGGGCTGCCTGCCTCAAACTAAGAGAGGTCATGCCAACATTGAAAGGTACTTATAAGAGGCGGGCCTGGTTAACAATACCAATTAGAACAATACAACTAACATGCAGTGACAGAATATACTATTTTGGGCTCTATGGAGAGAGAATAACTGGATGCCTGCTGTTGTGTAGTAAAGGGAGATGCAACTAGCCATCCTACGAATATGATCCCAATATGCTGGTAGGTTAATAGTGTTGCCTATCTCTAGCTAAGAGGGATCATGCCAACATTGAAAAGTATTTATGAGAGGAGTCCCTGGCACACAATAACAAATAGAACAATACAGCTAACATGCAGTGACAGAAAACTATATGAGTGGTATTAGACTGCTGGGTACAAACTAGAAAAGTCCACAGAGGCGTTTGTAGTCCTGTAATGATGTACAGTGCTCTGCAATTTTATCTGACATCAAAGCATCTAAATGCTGCATTAGGATTACAGCGACATAGGTCAAAAACTGGGTTAATTAACTATAGAAACAAAGAACAGTTTAAGATGTTAACATTGTAAATATATCAATATTGTCTAGCCAACCTCTATGGATTGAAGTGAGGGCATCATGAACAGTGACCATAGCTTAAGTTAGTGAAGTGCTTTCAAACTCAAACGGTTACAGTTGTCATAAATAAGTCCCCTCAGAGTTCCATAAGTTACTTGTAGAAGGAATAGACAAATACCAATAAAATTGTGTTCCTTTAGCCTATTCCGTTTTTCTGTAAGGACCATGGAGTGTCGAAACTGCTACTGAAGTGGAGGTACCAGAAGAGCTTGAAATCGATCAACTTAGGTGCCGAGTTAAGAGTTCCTGAAATCTGTGTCTCCAGTCCAGTAATGGGGGACAGATATTTCCAGAGGTATAGGCTTCTTACCCTCTCTGATTCCCACAGAGGTAACAATGTCTGTGACTTTTCATATCTGGCAGCAGCCGGGTATCGTCTGTCAGCCTGCAATCTGCACTCTTCGTCTGGGAACTGTAGGTGACTATCAGGTGGCTTTGGCAACAAAGGTACAGTCGCAGGAGTGCACAAGTGAGTGGGGGCACTAACCTCTTATAGAAGGGCTGTTGTAGGTGTCGGCTTTAGCAAAGCGTCCAATACTGGTTCAACTGTCGGTCCTCCTCCAGAGTCAGCCTCACTTAGTGAACCTGATCTATGTAGAGACCTTGGGGAGATTGGCAACTCCAAAATCTGGTATAATTCCAGCTCCAGCTCTTCAAAGTGACTCTTGAGGAGAGATTGTCATATTCCCACCGGTCAACAGCGGTTATTACAGATTCCATGTTATGTCACCGCCAAATAGCCATCCACAACTTTCCGTGACTGCTCCAGTAGCACAGGGTGTGACTTCCCTCAGTTATTATCCTATTAGAGGATATTGTAACCCCGGAGTTTCTGGGGGGGGCAATATCTCGGCAGCCCCAGACCTACGCTCCAAAACCTATACAGGGTCTACTTCTGTTCCACTAATTGCTGCATAGTTACAAAAATGGCTTCCTGTCCTGAAAATAGGTCTGTCACGTAGCTGACTCAAAGAACATAGGCAGGAGCTCCGTCAAAACATCCACTCTTAGAGTACATCTGTTCGTCTTAACAAATATCTGTTTCTGAGCAACAAATATCAAAAGTTTGCTATAATTAACTTATAGAAAAAGATTCAGGCTCAGAGAGCTCCACTGAGATGTGTCTTAAGTGTAGGCTCCGCCCCAGAACGTCTCTCTTTTTATCTGGTCTACAGATAATCTCGAGAAGAGGAACCTGCCCCTATGAGAAATAGTCTTGAACTCTAGTTTGTATCCCTGGGAAACAATGTCCACCACCCAGGGATCCGGAACATCCCAAACCCAGGCTTCAGTGAAGTGAAAAAGCCTGCCACCAACAAGATCCACTCCTGGATTGGGGGCAGGCCCTTCATGCTGACTTTGATTAATTCTTAGAATGCTTCCCCTTGTTACAAGACTGATTGGACTTCCAGGAAGACTTGGACTGTTCCTGCTTGGAATAGGGGGGGAAGGCTTACCTTTAAAGTTTTGAAAGGAACGAAAATTACTCTGACATCCGTTCTGTTTATTCCTCTTATCCTGAGGGAGGAAATGTCCTTTTCCTCCCGTATTATCTGAAATAATTTCAGCCAAACCCGGCCCAAACAAGGTCTTATCCTTGTAGGGAATACCCAAACGTTTGGACTTGGATGAAACATCCGCAGACCAGGATTTCAAACATAAGGCTCTGTGAGCAAATACAACAAAGCCAGAAATCTTTGCTCCAAACTTAATGACTTGTAAAGAAGCATCAGTGATAAAGGAATTGGCCAATTTAAGAGCCTTGATCATATCCTGGATTTCCTCAAGAGGTGTATCTGTCTGAATAGAATCAGACAAAGCATCAAACCAGTAGGCTGTCTCACTGGTGACGGTGGCAATTCACCCCGCAGGCTGCCATTGTAGACCCTGGTGAACATACATCTTCTTTAACAATGCCTCCAACTTCTTATCCATAGGATCTTTAAAGGAACATCTATCCTCTATGGGAATAGTGGTTCTCTTAGCCAAAGTGGAAATTGCCCCTTCCACCTTAGGAACCGTCTGCCAAGACTCCTTATTAGAGTCAGCTATTGGAAACATTTTCTTGAAAATTGGAGAAGGAGAAAAGGGAATTCCAGGTCTCTCCCATTCCTGTGCAATAATCATTGTAGCACGGTCTGGTACAGGGAAAAACTCCACCGTGGAGGGAACGTCAATGTACTTGTTTAGTTTACTAGACTTCTTAGGATTGACTACGACAGTCGTATCCGAGTCGTCCAAGGTAGCTAAAACCTCCTTAAGCAACAGGCGGAGGTGTTACAGCTTACACCTGAAGGATACAACTTAAGCATCAGAAGTAGGAATTACACTGTCAGAATCTGAGATTTTACCCTCAGACGCCACCGAAGTGTCTTCCTCATCAGATTTTTTAACAAGGGAAACTTGATTAGCTACAATCTGATCAGAAACCTTACTCGCTGATTCCTTAAACTTCCTCTTGCGTTTTCCCTGAAGCATGGGAAAAGCAGACAGCGCCTCAGATACTGCAGGAGATACATGAGTAGCAATATCTTAAAACAAAAATCCTATTCGATTATGACAGGAAACGCAAGGAACTGCATGTGTTGTACAAGCTTGGGACGCTTGGGGGGACAACTGCGGTATATCTGGTACAGGAGACTGCTGAACAGCATCCGCCTTATCTAAGGGTGGTTCATGTTAAAAAAAAAATGTCTCTATAACACAAAGTTCTCTCAATACAGGAAGAACAAAAAGGTACTGGTGGTTAAACCTGGGAATTAAAACATAATTTGCAAACAAAAATCTGTGAGGCCTCTTGGTCCATCTTATAATAATAAAAAAAGCTGCTTTTATTTTATTCTAAAGATAAACTGCACCCAAAATGTCACTGTGCCTTTAAATAACTAAATTAATAGGATAACAGATTTTTTGTAATATTCCCCAGGCAACCCACTACACCTCAGCAACTTTACTGCGGTGCCTACCTGTCCTGTTGCCTGGAAACTATTCAACAGTATTTACTGAGTGACCAACTGAACTCCTGACCTGATATCTGTCGTCTGAGCCCGGCAATATCGGAGCAGCCGACAACTATGCCACAACCGGAACTGACTGCGCTGAAACCTTTCTCTTTAGAGTGAAAGCGCGCCAAACAACTGCCGCCTCTAAAAAACCCGCCCCTTTTCTAATCTGGGGCCATCCCGGCGATCGGAAGGAAAGGTCTGATGTAAAAATGTCTTAAACGAAAGATCCATAATTAACAGGATCTGTATGTTAAACCAGACCACACAACACACACAAGTCCAGTCCGTATTATAACCGGCGCTAGGAAACAATCTGAGCCACCAAAAAACTTAACACAACAGTGCCTGCAAGCTGCCCTGTTAACCCTAACTAGGATTAATAAAATGTCCCCTTTATATTCAAAATGGAGCTAACTGCTCAAATGCCAGAATTTCTCTTACCCTGAAAGAAAAATAAAGTATGGCACTTACCTGAAATTCAGTCTGTCTGGCAGCAGGGCAGCTCACCCGGTTTGAGAGGTTGATTTTCCTCATATGGACCTTTGAAAAAAGGAAAAGACTAAGTAAACTTACTCAGGCTTTCAGGTTAGGGCAGCAAAGATGATTGAGAAAACGCAGTGAGGATTGTACCTCACAAGTTCCCAATTGCTTAAAAGCCACCACTGCCCTACTGAAGAGACTGACGTGGACCAGGCTAGACCCCAGAAAGATCAGAGCATATCTAATCTGCTTTTAAAATAATAAAAACTTGATTGTAGAAATTGCTATCAGACACCGAAAACTCTACCACATCCTTGCAACACAGGCAAAGAGAATGACTGGGGGTTGTGGGAAGAGAAGTGATACTTAACAGCTTTACTGTGGTGCTCTTTGCCTCCTCCTGCTGGCCAGGAGTGATATTCCCAACAGTAATTACTGATGATTTGTGGACTCACCATGTCATTAGAAAGAAACATATTTATGCGATATTCCTATTTAATAAAGTTTTTAAATATGTGTTTACTGTAAATATTTGCCATTGAAATGTTCTTCATATAAAGAAATATGTTCTAAGTATTTATAAATAGATATTTCTATATATCTGTATATGTCTGTAACTATATAACATTATATATATATATATATATATATATATATATATATATATAGAGAGAGAGAGAGAGAGAGAGAGAGAGAGAGAGAGAGAGAGAGAGAGAGAGAGAGAGAGAGAGAGAGGGGTATAGATATATATATTTGGCAAAAATCCATCAGATACATATAGAAATATTTAAATAAAACCTGAGGAAGAGGAGTCATCCTTGAAACGCATAGTAGGGTTGTGAGGAGTTCCCGGACGGTAATCCTGTCTGTGGTCTGCCGTTCAAGTGTATGTGCTTTGTATTGCGGCCAAGTCGACCATCGTCATTACATATAGTGCAAGTATTTTCTTTTTTTATTGTTGATTGTTTTATATGTATGTGTTATTGATACATGTGGTCTTATATTGGTGATGTTTACCATTGTACCACACTTACATTGCAATTAATTTTAAATAAAAGCTGATAAAATTTATATTTGTTTAGATTGCTATTTTTTTTAAGTGCTGTCCCATCTTTCATTTTTAACTGAAAGAACTAGTACATTGTTTGTTTGTGTTAAGGATAGCCACTAAATTGTTGATCAGAGATATACAAATCGTAAAGAAACATTGCTGATTGCAACATTGTCTTTGTAATATAAAGAAACCTTTTTAGGAGTTACATCTATTTCAGAGTACACATAATTTAGAGGCGCTCTCAAGTTAAAGTGAAGGTAAAGTTTAGGTAATCCTAATATATCTAATCATTCTTTTTCCATTGGATAACCTAATTGCTAACTTTAATCAATAAAAAAATTAATACAAATATTTTAATTTTAATCATTGCTTTTCTTGCTGTTCCGTCGATAAACCCTCCCAACCACTATTTCCGGATTTTTTAGTGCCATGACGTATAGAGCGGTCCCACCCGCTTTATACGTAATCTCAGAAGTGCCTTCATGGTGAGCGCTGCAAATGCGCCTGCGTGATTCTGATCTTACAGCCCCAATGCTCATTACTATATTACGCGACTATTAGCAAAAAGAATGTAGCGCATGCGCAGTGCATCTAGGAGAGGGATGACGTAGGGTCACGGCCTGGCTAATGAAAAAACGTCAATCAAAAAGAAAAAAAAAAAGAAAAAACGGGACGAATTTTGAAAACTGAAAAATGAGAATAAAAAGTTAGATTACGGGATATGTAAGTAAAAACCTAAAAAATGATGACTTAAAGTCCTATTCAATTTTAATAAATATTTGAATTCTGGATCGTTGACAAGTTAACTTTACCTTCACTTTAAGACTAATGTAGTAACCAAATGTTATATTCAAATATCTGTATATTATTTGCTAGAAAAAAAGACAGACACTGATGCAGAAATATCGGCCACATGTTTTCGAGAATATTTGTTTATAGTTCAAGTCTGTTCACTTCAAGATATCTGTGTATTTTCATGCTAATTTAAAAAAAAAATGCATCAGAATACATGTTCCTTGATTCACACAAATGGACTTGTATTGCACTCTAATAGGAAACCCAGCACTTTACATGGAAATCAAGTAAAAGCTTGTATGACTGCTAGAAAACATACAAATATGTGTAACTTTGCTTGTAAACCATAGGAAGGTGTTATACATTAGCAAGAACACTAGATGGCAGCACTATTTCCTGTCATGTATAACTCCAGAAATGTGCATGCTAACTATCCAGACATCTCTTCAACAAACAATAACATGAGAAAGAAGCAAATTTGACAATAGAAGTAAATTGAAAACGTTTTAAAAATTGTATATTCTGTCTGAATCATGAAAGAAAATATGTGGGTTTTATGTCCCTTTAAGCATTTACATGCTATGTGACAGCCTTCCTGTATTTTATGTTTTCTAGTTTCAGAATAAATCTAAAATTGCCGTCTAAATCTGATTAATATACATTTTTGTCTTTGTTGATTAAGTAAAATCTTTATCAGCAACAACAAAACTTCATAACAATCAGATTTAGAGAGCAATATAATCCACTGCTTACTAGCACTGCTTAGTGAGCCGTGCCCTTAATTCACAGCTCTGCAGTACAATGCAAAGCAACTCATAATAGTTCTACCAAATTATTTGTTAGCTCTCTGCTCTTGACAAACTGCTTTAATAATCACATGCTAAAAATTTGTGCCTGAGGGTTGCAAAATAGCTTCTTCAGATCAACCTGATAGGAAGCCCAGTGCACTTGTGTTTTTTCCGGCTTTCTAGATGCTGAAGGAGACTTGAGGATGCATCACACAGCTGGGGATTAATCCTCTTTATCTTCTTAGCAATACAGTCAATATGATGGAAGTCCCTGATGAAGCTCAGGGCCAATGATCAGGATGATCTAACCTAACAGCACAGCATTGTAGGCTGGGAAGACAAAAGCATTAATTAATTGTACAGAAATACAAGATATCCCTATGCACTTCAGAATAAGTTTATATAGACAGCATTAAAGGGAAATAGTTAGCAAAATCATCAAATAGAAATGTCTTATATGGGATGTGTGTAGAAAAAAACAATGTTAAAAATTGTTTATTTAATATCTTTTTTTTAATTGATAGTGATAAATAAATTAGATATATTTTTCTAGTCTCCCTGTAGATTTAGTTGATTGCTTCTAATTAAATATTGATAACGGACTAGATTACAAGTCTTGTGTAAACAAGTTCGCTAAAGCGCAATCAAACTTAATATGTGTCGGGTTAGCGTGACTTCAGAGCTCTGGGTAACTGTTATGCAAGACTAAAAAGTTGAAAAAAGATTATTTGAATGGGCGCTAAAAAAGCAAGATTTCTATACTAGTCTGTGCTAGAAACTAATCTCAAAACAATGTGAATCAATGAGGATACGTTTCTATAAAATACTTAATTTAATTCATAAATAACAATATATGAGCCGCTTTGTGGACTGGAATATCAGATCAATATTACATATATAATAAAAACAACTGTAGAGAAGGGGGGCAGAGCTAGCCCTTGATGAGAGTAGACATGGTTTACAGAAGCTCCCGCTCATATTCACAATATATTTATTTTTCTCTGAAACTCAGTCAAAATAATTTATATTAAGGCACTAATACTTCAACTAGATACGTTTGAGACCTAGGAGACTGTGAAGTTGAACAGTTTTGATGAACAGGAGCTACAACGCAACACTCCTATATGACGCGGCCCTGACCTGGAGAAACATTGAGCTGCCATTTCTAATCCTCTGCTCTTCCCCAGAGAGGGAAATCATGATGGACCACTTCCTTGCAAACCCCAGGCAAGTACACGACAATTGCCTGAGAGGCGAGACCGGACATTTATAGCCTACATATAAGTGTATTATGCTCCTGGATTCCTATTAAAATGGTTCAGGGCCATAGAACCCCCCCTCCTTGCCTGGAGAAAAGATCAAAGTACTGTACATCGACAGCAATAGAGGTCAGACCCCCTAACTCACTCTGTTTGCTGCTCATAAGTCATTCCCACCTTAACTGTGCAAAGTCATGTAGTCATTAGACACTTGGGAAGATGTTATCTTACAACATTTAGAGGATCACTTTATGGATCTCAAGCGGAGCTTATTTGCAGTACTGGAACACGCCAAACTACTTTCACAATTCCCACAGCGTGAACCGCAATACAGGGAATGTAAAGCTCCGTACTTACCGGGTAGTAACTACCCTGCAAGTGGAAGAGACGAGGCTGCGGTTCATAGATTGGTTTACACAGTGGCTGATCTATCTCGCACTGAATGCCAGAGCCATGGTGTTGAGTTTGTCTCGGCCAGTCGGTCTGGGAGCTCTCTACATAGCAAGATTCCTTCTCTCTCTCTAACAGGCTTCTGGAGCAGACAAATGGAACTGCCTTTACGGTACCCAACAATACCTGATGATAAATGGAGACCAGCCTATTACCTCATCGGGAACATAACTGCTTCATCACTATCCTTACAATGGGTCTCAAAGCAGCGTGGGGACAGTGTAAATTCAATCACCTCCTACCGTACAGTCCACTATAAATCTGGAGTGGGTTAAAAATCTCATTTTAAGAAAGAGTTACTTTCAGTTCAACTAGTTCACCCTACTTTTCATTTGACTCCCTGCAGTTTCCATAACCCTCTCTTTCACTCTTCCACTCTATGTTTATTAACTTTTACAGAGTGTCGGTTAACTATATATTTAGCTTATTTTGGTTCATACTTGGTTAGTTTGGAAAATGTTTTATTTTTCTGTTTTGTTTGTTTCATCAAGGCTCCAATCACATGCGTGATCTATAGAGATCTCCAGTGTTTAACATATCACACAACTATATCAACAAAACATCCTTACATAGGGCAACCCTAGAGCACTTATTGATGTAAGAGCAACATTTACTCTAGAGCATTATCACCACCCTACAACTGGTGCCCATTTATACTTGTTTTTGACAAGACCCCCCTAGTTCCCTCATCTTTGCCCTAACATACGCAGTCTTAGATTGGGTGCTGCCGGCGGCCGAGGCAGCATCCTATTCACTGAGAGAGGAGGGAAGAATATCAGATAACTAGCATTCAGCACAGGCGAGGTACAACTTCAGTGTTTTTAGTACCCTACATATAGCCATGACGAGTGATCTCCCACCATGAACACCTTCCAAATATTTAATGTTTTATGATTTATACTATACCAACACGGCTAGAATTATCATTCAAGTAAGATTACATGTCATAGGTACTTCACCTAAATCATAAGGATGTAATATATATACTCAGAAAATGTATGTCTTTGAGAGTATTGGTACATACATACCCCTGAAATTTTCTTTTGCAATACCTAAACTGTACTTTTTACAATGCCTAATCATATACTATTTTGCACAGTATTTAGCCATAACTGTGTGCTCCATTTGCTTACTCAGTTCCTGAACTCCCAACAGATCCACGTGTCTATACTTTAGTCCCCAGATCCTGGGGCGACCACATAAACCATTAATTTCCTTATACATGCAATTAAGCTATAATCAAGCTCACAATGACACCTTGAAAAATGAGAGGAACTAGCACTACTTAATCTGCTATACCGCATTAACCTAAACGTTAAGTACTAAGTACTAAGACATGATTTTACTACCACCATGATATTTGTACTTTTATAATTTCAGGGACAACAACTGTTCGCTGGAAATAATCATCTCTCTCTACTGTTGGCATATATTTACACCTGCTAAGCAGTTAGATCCTCTAAATGCTATAAGCCACAGCAGACACCCTTTGAAGCCTGATAGACCTACATCCGCTGAACTACTATTCTAGATTAGGAGGTGCTATACACTACTACCCATAGCTACCTCTAGCATAAACTGAGTTATCGCTTGTGTGGTAGTAGAGACACATGGACACTTGAAGCTCTGGGTTTACTACCATAAGTTGAGGCCACCTCTTCATAGAAAATAACTGTGAATATACTGTATACATACTACTTAGATAATTTCTTATTTTACGCAAATATATATAGCCTGAGATCAGCTCTTTAACGCATTCAGATAAGGATCCTTATGTATGTTGGTAACATGCTTTGACTCCCACAATCAAGCCATACTTGCCTCCATATTGCTTGGAAATATGTAGAAAAGGACTTATTTAATATATAACTTCACTCTAGCCTTATAGTATCTTATTATCCTATGCCTTATATTTGAGGCGACCCTGATGTATAACAGGACCCTGAAAGAGGTTCTCCAGGTATGCTAGGCTATTTAAGCTCTATAAACTATTCCTTATATTTATAAACTTTCTAAGAGTGTAGCACACCTATTATGTGACATTGGGCCCCAAAGGGGCAATAGGTACGACTATCATGTCCCATTCATCTTTCTTAGTCAAATAGTCCATGAGAGGCTAACTAAATAGTCGGTTAAGACATGCTATTATTATTATAAAATAGAGGTTCCAGAAGCCCATAATATGTCATTCATTATCCTATTTATGTATTTCATTGCTTATTGTTCAACTGAAATTGCACTTTTAATGTTTCATGGCGTATGTTTTCTTTCTTGTTTATTACTGCAAAACCTCAATAAAAGAATATTTAAAAAAAACAACAAAAAAAAACTGTAGATATTAAAAGACCAATCTAGGGACATATCCCTTGGATGGTATAATTGCGTTTCCACCTAAGATTTCTTAGTCTCTAAGGTACCTTATTTTCAAGCTGAATTACAGCGGTGTCCGTGTTTTGCCAAAGCTCACTGTGTCTGTGCAGCGTTCGGCCTCCATGTGGTCATGTGATCGGTCTCAGACAGTGAGTGGCTAGTAGTTCGTATTGCCTTTGCATCACTCAAAATGACAGGCAAGCTGATACTATGGAGTCAATTTATGTAAGTGCAAGCGGACATGATCCGATATAGCGGATCATGTCCGCTGCACATCAATAAATGCCGACAGCATACACTGTCAGCATTTATCATTGCACCAGCAGTTCTTGTGAACTGCTGGTGCAATGCTGCCCCCTGCAGATTTACGTCCAATCGGCCGCTAGCAGGAGGTGTCAATCAACCCGATCAAATTCGATTGGGTTGATTTCTGTCCGCCCCCTCAGAGCAGGTTGTGGAGCAGCGGTCTTTAGACCTCTTCTTCATAACTTCTGTTTCCGATGAGCCTGAAGGCTCGCTGGAAACACGGGGCATCAAACTCCATACGGAGCTTGATAAACTGACCCCTATGTATCTGTTGTATCCACCACAAGTTCCAATGTTGTTATTAAGGATAATTCCTATTCACATATGCTCACCACAGTTTGTGCTAAACACATATCCTTTTAACAGCAATTTCAAATACCCATCTTCACCTTGCTTCTCCACACTCCCAGAAGTTTCACAGGTGACAAATGCTGTGTTTGCTCTTCTCTCACAAGAGCTTAAATGCTTAGTAGCAAAGTATTCTGAGGTAGTTTCAATCTTAGTGGAGTATGGTCTATGTGTTTAAACCACAATGGACAAGTGAAAGTGAAGGAGCGCCTCTAGGTTAGGCTTAAGTATACTCAGGGGGTAGATATGCAGCAAATATAGGAATAAAAGGGCAACACTAGTATGTATGAGGTGGAGTGGATATATTATTAAGTAGCCATTATGTACTCAGGGAATAGATATGAAGCAAGTATAGGAATAAAAGGGCAACACTAGTATGTGTGAGGTGGAGTGGATATAATATTAAGTAGTCGTTGTGTAAGATGTAACCATAAAGGTACAATGATATTGGCCAATCTGAGTGAGCCCCGAGAAAAAAATATATGTGTATAAATCCCTTAAATAAAGGGAAAAAAAGAGTCCCAAAAACAAATTCAGGATAGAGATGTATAAGAAAGCCCAAAAGAAATGTGTAAATCCAGTTGTGGTGTCCACGGAGTGGGGAGATTATCTGATCCAAGGTGTCTAAGTGTAAAAAAAGTCTGTATATAGACTACGTGCAGTCCAAGATGCTGGGATCCAAATAAAGGCCTCGTTGTAGGCTGAAACGCGTAAACTTCTGTTGTTAACAACATACCAACCGAGTTTTTGTTTGATTTTTTTGTTTTATATTTTATTTTTTTTGGCTATTGGAAGAAAATTAATTAATGGGTGGTTAAATGCTCAGTAGTTAAAAGGAGTGGAATGTTATAGCAACTGGTATAAAGTAAAAAAGTTAACCATTACCCTGTAAAAACTAGCCTATACATCCTTTAAAACCTATTCTCACATTGACAAATAGTCTCACATGAAATTTCTACGCAACTAAAAATGGTGGTAAATATAAATTATGCCTATGGACCTAGGGTATAGGATATTATGAATTCACATATATAACCAAACCTCCAATACCCTTTAAACCTAGTGATACCAATACAAAAATATTATTGGGGAGGCTTAGTTGAAAATAACCAATAAGCTGGCTTAAGCTCAACTAGAAAAACCTATAGTCTTTTTTCTAGCAGATTAAGGGCAAGTTTCTGTAATGAGTAAAAGAATGACTATTTGTAGTAAGTACTGTAGAGATCTGTGTAAGAAAAAACCCTAATAAGTAAACGAGTAACCAGGAGTTTCATATTAAATAGAGAGTGCAACCTAATATATGAACACCAGGAATATTAGCTCTTGCCGGAAAACATGCCCGATGGCTCTGATATGTAAGGCTAATGCTATCTACTGACTACAAGTGCGCCTATGAGGAGGATATAGGAGTGGTTATAGGCCACGGTTTATATGGGGAGTCCTTGTTAGTTATAGAGAAGACATGTAATCAGATCCTAAAGGGCTAGCCTAAAACAACTTGGATATATCTGTTGATGCAATAGGTAATAGGTAAGGATCAATATATTAACCTAACATCATAAAACAACTAAGCCAACTAGAATATAAGGTATAACAAGACCATAAACACAATACATCAACAAAGCTAAAGTATTTAAACTTGCTTAAGTAGATGTATGGTAAGTTCCTACCGCTCCTCTATACTATGCCACTAGCAAAAAAACTAAAAGTCAGAGTTCTTCATAGCACTCCAGTCATAACTAAAAGTCTGACATTTTAGCAGGTGATGAGGGTCTCAAGTGAATCTCTTTCTTGCTGGTCATCATGCAACTGGTTTGTAACGCTCATATAGTAACTGGCAAACCTAGTCCCTGGGACCATGGAACATTGAAGGACAGTATACTCTGATCTTGACAATGAGCTCTCCATGTGCACGAACTCCAGGACACCTTGTACTCCCTCGTCGATCAACCGCATCTTCAATGGGCTCAGTGACAGCTTATCTCTCTTGAGTATGCTGGAGCCTGTGTGTAGAGTTGACTCTAGGTAAGTATTGCATGATGGTGCCATTCCTACTTCCTCTGGAAGCGCACCTGCGACTTTGTCTAGTTCTTTCCGGTCAAATAGCTTTATCAATGCTAGGACTGGTTTGCCTGTTGTATGCACCTCCAAGATGTAATCTTCATCTGCTCTTAAGCACCCAATGAGGGAGGTCAGGTGACCCTCCATTTTGTGGGGTATCAATTCTAGAAGCGCTATGATGCCAGGATAAATGCAGTATTAGGATGGAGATAAATTTCAGATATATCAAGCTATAATCAGAGCAACTGCAATTCATGTCTGAACATGGCTGCGGCTTAGACACGCCCCCCCCCCCCATAAAAGTAATTATTTTTCAGATAAAAAATGATAAATCTAATTCTAAATTCAATCCATTAGGTTGCAGTGTATTTAAGGTGTATAGGAAATCTGCTTCCTTTTGTTATAGTTGGTGTTCATGGTTCCCCCATCTCCAATTCCTTTTTATTTTATAAATACCCCAAAATTTAAAGTCTGTAAATGTATTAGCATGTAAAGTGCTGATATAAATGTAAAGAGTGTGCCCAGGCGCCAGCAATACGGAGGCTAAGGTAAAAAATAGTGTTTTAATACATAAAAAAGGAAAAAACAATATTATAAAATTACAGTTTTACAATATGCATGGATCCACGCTAAAATAACATAAAAGCATAAAGTAGATGATAATCTGGAAGATAAAAACTTGCACAATGGGTAAAATATAAAAAAAATATATAATTACAATATACTCCAAAGAAAATGCCAAAGGTGTAAACACAAAAAAGTGGTTCAGGTAAGTGTCCTAAAAAATCCAAAAAAGTCCAAAAGAGATCCAAATGTACAATCAAATCTGTGATAACAGGTGTGTGCTGTTACTTGAGAAACAAAAACAAAAATAACCGTCAATGAAAAAGTAGTAGTAAAAGCTGCAACAGTGTTCCAAACAAAATCCTAAACGGTGTATCCAAAAGTGTGATAGAGTGTCAATCCTGTGGGGTATTGTAGTGTGAAAAAATATATATATGAAGTCCAATGCTGTTGGATGCCCCCAGTAAAAAAGGAAAAAATACAAAAAGGAAAAAACACACAAACAAAAAAGCTGTAAAGTGAAAAACCTGTGAAAAAAAGAATAAAATACAATGTGTAGAAAATTCAAAAATATATCCTCCAACTGAAATAAGGCTTACCAGTGCAGGTCTACGCGTTTCGGCCCTCTCTGGGCCTTTATCAAGACTGGTGTTTGATGAGAATTGGTGGCCTTATATAGGGGTTGTGAGCTTACAACCGGAAATTGCCTAAGATAACCGTTTCCGGTTTGGGGTTATGTTTATATAATTAAAATAAGAAAATGCAGTTTATTAGGCATGGTAACTTATAAAAATATGTGATGTAATTGATGTAAATATCCCAAAAATACCTTTAAATACACTCCCTGCTAGCTTAGTATATTTCTGTGCCACCTCCGTATGTCTGTGACGTCACTTCCGGTGGGGATTTTGCGGCACAGACTTCGGATCGCGCTATACACAATCCATCACTATTATTTTCAATATTGTTTATAATGTTGTTTTTTACAGTGACCTAGTTTAGTCGCTTTTTTCAAATTTCATTTCATAAATAAGAACGATACCGCTTGACGTCACTTCCGGTGAGCTTTATTGCGGCTTGAACTTGAATAGCCAATAGGATGTAGTAGTGGTCCCCCCACCTCCCCATGATCATTAGTTAGGGATCGCCCAACCCACATTTTTTCTGTAATATAGCTCCCCATACCTCCCTCTCTCTTTATTTATTTTTTCTGCAGTGTAGGGCCCTCCACCTCCACTACTGGACCTCCCACCCACCTCCTGGATTCCCTCCCACACCACAGATGATCATTACAAATGGTAACACACAGTATATATATATATATATATATATATATATATATATACACACACACACAAGTGAGGATGAAGTGGCACACACCAATGTATCAGCTACCCGGTGCACTGCAAAAGAAAGTATTGCATAGAGGTTGTAATCCCAAATACACACACGGCCTAGTGGGTCTAGTATCCGGAAAAAGCAGGCAACACAGGATGTTCAAACAGCAAGCCTTTTATTCCAATCAAATGAAAAACAGCAGGGCCTTAACTCATAACATTTTGGTCTACACTTAGACCTTTATCAAATGGAGCCCATTTATCAAATGGAGCCCAAGACAAGAAGGGGGCACAATATTAATTATTCTAACTCCTATGAACATAATAGAAATTACAACTCACACAATGGGAATTACAACTCCCACAAATACAATAGGGCTTATAATCATAATCAAAATATGAATTATGAAAGGACGAGGTACCTGTCATGCTCGGCTGAGTAGGTTCAGGGGTATGGAGCATGTGTAAGGTGATGGCTGAGTTAAGCTGAGAGGATGTGAAGAGGTGAGTAGGACTCAGTATGCCAGAATGGAAACACAGAACAAAGAAGGTATTTTCTTAAAGAAACTTTACTAAGGTAATGCAAGGAAAACAAGAGGTAAAGCACATCGAGGTTATATTCCAAACTGATAATAAACAAATGAAAGTCTTTGTAAAAGAATAGTTCAAGCCGAAGTACTTCAACAGACACAGACGACCCTTATGAGTACTTGATATTAGGATCAAAATGGGCACACACGGGTATTAGAGCCAGGGTACTTGGTATAATACGCCTGCCAGTATCTCAGTAAGGCAACTTGGTTTCAAGAACGGGCCGAGTATATGCCAGTATCTCGGTAAGGCAACTTGGTTTCAGGAACGGGCCGAGCATACGCCAGTATCTCGGTAAGGCAACTTGGTTTCAGGAACGGGCCGAGTATACGCCAGTATCTCGGTAAGGCAACTTGGGTTCAGGAAGGGGCCGAGCATACGCCAGTATCTCGGTAAGGCAACTTGGGTTTAGGAATGGGCCGAGCATACGCCAGTATCTCGGTAAGGCAACTTGGTTTCAGGAACGGGCCGAGCATACGCCAGTATCTCGGTAAGGCAACTTGGTTTCAGGAACGGGCCGAGCATACGCCAGTATCTCGGTAAGGCAACTTGGTTTCAGGAACGGGCCGCGTATATGCCAGTATCTCGGTAAGGCAACTTGGTTTCAGGAACGGGCCGAGCATACGCCAGTATCTTGGTAAGGCAACTTGGGTTCAGGAAGGGGCCAAGCTTACGCCAGTATCTTGGTAAGGCCACTTGGGTTCAGGAAGGGGCCGAGCATACGCCAGTATCTCGGTAAGGCAACTTGGGTTCAGGAAGGGGCCGAGCATACGCCAGTATCTTGGTAAAGCAACTTGGGTTCAGGAGCGGGCCGAGCATACGCCAGTATCTCGGTAAGGCAACTTGGGTTTAGGAAGGGGCCGAGCATATGCCAGTATCTTGGTAAGGCAACTTGGTTTCAGGAAGACAAATGTCACAGTAGAGTTGCTTAGACTCAGCAAGCAGATAAACATACAGTTCGTACAGCAGTGGAGTTTAGTACCAACAGCCAAGGAAGTATACAGGTACTCACAGAAGAGGTGTTCAGTCTCCCAGCAGAGGTACTTGGCTTCAGGATAAACAAATGTCACAGTATAGTTGCTTAGACTCAGCAAGCAGATTAACATACAGTTCTTACAGCAGTGGAGTTTAGTACCAACAGCCAAGGAAGTATACAGGTACTCACAGAAGAGGTGTTCAGTCTCACAGTAGAGGTACTTGGCTTCAGGATAAACAAATGTCACAGTATAGTTGCTTAGACTCAGCAAGCAGATTAACATACAGTTCTGACAGCACAGGTGATTGACACAGTAGGCAAGTAAGCATACAGGATACGAAAGAATTGTCAGAATACAAGCCAAGGGTCAGTAGCCAGGAAAGCAGTCCAATCTTTCATAAAGCAAAAGGGGAATCCAGAAGAATGGTCAATAAGCAAGCCGAGTTAAGATGCCAGGGATCCAACAACAAAACAGGAATTCAGGAAACAGAACAGAGGCAAAAACAAAGGAAATCAATTACAATGTCAAGGCACCAAATGATTAGTGAAGCAGCCCTTTATAGCAGAGCTGATTAGAAAACTACCTGCAGCTGGCCAGCAGGTGGAGCCAAAGAGTAACCCACTGCAGGTAACAGGTCTCCAAAATGCTGCAAACATAAACAGATACCTCTGGTGGCACAGGAAAAGAAAAACAGGCTGGGAACCAGGGGTCCCAAGTTCAAATCCAGGCACGGCCGTGACAGTTCCCCCTTCCCAAGGATACTCTCTGAGCAGCCTTAGCTTCTTCATATCTTAGAAGGTCCACTTTTCTGACCAAATTCCCATCAGAGGCAAGGATACATTCAGGAGGTATAATGTTGGTCCACTGGCCTTTCTGAAGAAAGTCCTGGCAAAGAGTTGCAACACTGGTTCCTTGAGATTAAGATTTTATTCTGGAGCATTTAGGCAGATGACCCGTGTTCCTTCCCCGGACTGCAGTTTGGGGCTCTGACTCTTCCGAGTGTGAATATTCATAAACTGTAGAAAAAACATCTGAATTATCTTCCTCAGTGCCATATGATACTGTGGGTGGTAAGGTTTCAGCTAGAACTGGTGATACCTGAGTCACAGGGTTTTAAAAGGTTAAGGAAAAAGATGAACCAGACTCCTGCTGGTGACTGGATGTAATGGAACCCTTTTGAAAAGAGGGAACAGAAACTTCCAGAGAAGAAGCAAAGTCAGATTTTATGTGACAAGTACCAGTTTCATCTGGGAGTTGATGCACCAGGATATTATGTAACCGGTCCACTGCCATCTTTGTTGATGGGTTTGAGGTACTCTTCCCAGCTGTCACCACAGCAGACGAAGCAGAACTAGTAGCTGAGGAGTCTTGGGTAGATCTCTTAGGAGGTCTCACTGGACAGTAGGAGATGACATGGCTAGAGCCCCCACAATAAAAACAGAGCCCTTGATTTCTCCTTCTTGTAATCTCCGTAGGCGAAAGGGGTGCTGTAGCAGCTTTGATGTTACCCTCTGCAGTAGTTTTAGAAGACTTTCCTTTATATGTCACTGAGGTACAGAGGAAGTCAGAATTGTGGAAGATTTCTCTGGAGTTAATTGGTTAAAAACATTTAGAAAAAAATCTCTCTGAGTGTCAAATAAAGTCTGAATGTCTGTGGCATAGGACTATGTTATACGTTGCACCTTATCAGGAAGGTCTTGAAAAAACTGTTGCATTAGCTGTGCCATGTTTGCCACTTGTTCTAGTAGAGCTTTCAAAACTGGTACCACCTCTGCAAGCTCCAATGTGTGGCCTAGACATTCTGTCACGCTCGGCTGAGTAGGTTCAGGGGAATGGAGCATGTGCAAGGTGATGGCTGAGTTACGCTGAGAGGATGTGATGAGGTTGTAAGATTTTAATGAGTATATAAATGGTGTCCATATTGTTACAGAGAAGGTTAGTGTATCCTTATGACTATTTTTAACATCAGGTATGGTGTAATGCTGGCTTGTCAGTAAGCAAGCATATAACATATATGGATATGGGAGTGACAAGTATTGCAAAGGGCTTCAAATAACTCACAATACCTAGTTTGGAACATGGCCAAAAGTGTATTATCAGCAGTTTTAAAGGGTATAAGAATTAGGGAGAAATAATGGTAGGAAGGGAAACACCAACGATACAAGCTGTAACCAGGACTCCCACAAGAAACAAACGGGGTAATATTCATTTTATGTATTATTTCTCTGTTAAATTGTTTTTATGTGTTTAACCTTGTAAACAATAACATGTAATCTTGTTATTTATCTATTCTTTAATAAATGTGTGATGGTTTAAATAGTTGAAGGTAGTATGGTTGTCTGTTTCTGGAGGGTTTAATAGATATACAGTACGGTATATGAAATTTGTTTGTACAGAGCCGATTATTAATATATTTATATATTAATTTTTAGACGTGAATGGTTTTTAGCATAAGATCCTTTGGTTATTTAAGAGTAAATTCTTACATTTTGGCGGTAGCAGGTAGGAGAATTGTTAAGATTCGTGTTCACAAGAGATAGCTTTATTTTTAGGTTTTGTTAAAGAGAGATAGATTACTTGTGCTGAAGAATTAGCTAGCATTCTATAGATGAGTAGTTGTTTGTAACATTCACAAGGTTAAAAGGTTATGGAGCTGTTTTTGGGAAAAATCGCTTCAGTTAAAAAACAGAATGAAATTTGAAACTATAGTGAAGGAGTTTTTAATCCATGGTCTAATGTACAAGAGTATGTTAATAAATCTATTGACAATAAGATATTTTCCAAGTCTGAGGGAAAGAAAGCATTAATATTTGGTGCATACAAAATAGCAGAAAATTATTCTAAAGTAAATGGAGAATTGCAGGATTTACAAAGGCAGTTAACTGAGGTGAAATGTCGGAATGAATTTTTGACTCTAGCAAATACTTCAGCTGTTTCTTTTAGTCAGGAAACTAGAGAAGCTTTGTTGACAAATAGAGAATTGAGTGCAGAGAATGGCTCTTTACAACAAATGTTACTTGATGCTCATGGAGCAATACAAGTTTTAAAACAGTCAGGGCAAGTGTGTGTACCTGAGGATCATTCTAAATGTCATGAAATTATTAATGATTTACAAATAAAACTGGGTCAAAGAAATGCATTAATCGCTGCATGCAAAATACCAGTTAATTTTGTAGAGTCAGAGTGTGTTGAAGATGTGAGTGACAAAAAGAATGTGGAGAATGTAAAGATGGCACCAATTCTAGTTAAGGAACAGTTGGATGAAGAGGGAGAGATCATTTCACGTACTAAAATTAACCAGCCTTTGACTAGCACAGAAATTGCTACATTAAGTAAGGAACTAGGACAGTTTAAATTAGGCAATGATCCCTTAGATGTTATGATTAGGTTATCACAGTTTGAAAGAATACACAAAGAATTGCAAACAAATGATATATTTGATATAATTGTAACAAGTATGGGTGATGCATTAAAAGCAAGCATGCCTTCAGATGTTTTTCTTAGACCAAGAGTTAAACAACAGTTAGTGCATGAGTTACTAAAAACATTAGGAATTGATGAAATGGATGCTCATTCATCTTATGGAAATTGCAAGCAGAGAAAGAATGAATCAGTGCAAGGATTTGCTGATAGACTGTTTGAAATTTATAAACTAACTTTGCCTGAAAATGCTGACGCAGATCATAACAATGAAATGTATAAATGTGAGTTACTAAACCGCATTAATCCAGAACTTAGAAAATTTGTTGGTTTGACTGTGTTTTCAAGTAATACTTTTAACAAAATAATTGAATGTCTAAAAAGAGCAGAGTTGTGTAATGAAACTAACAAGGGAATAAGACAGAGAATGTCTGCAGTTGGAAAGCCATTCCCAGATAACAGAGAATGTACTAAAATAATTTCTAACAAGAAAATATTGGTAAAATTGAAGTATTATCTTTGTAAAAAATGGAGACATATTAATGCCAAATTTGTACAAAGACATAATACTGTTGTAGCGACATCTGCTGAACAATTTGAAACTAGATACAAATTGGAAAATCTAAAAAAAGAACTGGAAAGAGTTAAATTGATTCAAATTACAAATAAAATTACCAGTTCTGAAAATGGGTAAAAAGGGATAATTGCCTCCAAATCTTGTCTGGAGTGAGGTTCAGACGTAATGTATATAGTTGCCCAGTTTTTAAAGGAGTCGTGAATGGGGGCTCATGATGGAATGTATTTTTAATAAATACGGGTGTACCTATATTCATTATTTATACCTCACAAAACCTCAATCTAATCCATTGTTCGTAGGGGGGGAAACAAATTGTGTTGCTAGTTTTTCAAGGTTCTTATAAAGATGTTATAAAGCTAAAAATGATATGAATTTAATTAATAATGGTATTTTGAATTAGAGGAATATTTAGTGAATTTGTCTGATGAAATGTCAATTTTGGGTTATAAATTTCTCACAAAATATAATGTTTTACTTTATTATGCTAATGGTAAAATATAGTTTAATATAGATGGTAATCATTATGTTATTTCTGTTTCACATTATGTTTATAGTCTAAAGAAACATGACAAGTTAAGTTTACTTGTACATACAAATGCTAAGGTTACAAATATGCACATGCATTTGCTGAACATAAATATAATTTGGGAAATTGCAAGAGGAGGAGTTTATCACAGGAAATGTACATTTAGCTATAAAAGCAATATCCATATTATTATTATTATTATATTATGAAGGAAAGTGAGCCATATGTACAGCAAATTATGTATTATTTTACTTGAACAAGGAGTATTGAGAAAATGTAAATCTGTTACTAATTTTACTATTTAGTTTGTACAGAAACCTGATGGAAATTGGCATTTAACAATTGATTAAGGTAAATTACATCCAGTGACATCTGCCTAGGCATCAAAATGTCAGAGAGGTTCCTACTTTTTTTCCTTTATCCCTCCAAATGCAAAGTTTTATTTAAGCCTTGATATAGCAAACAGTTATTGGTTTGTATCTCTGCACCCAAAGTTACAATACAAGTTTGTCTTCAAGTGGAAAGATCACGTTATGTTTATGTCTTTCTGTGGTCCTGAACAATTCAGCAACAATTTTCCATAAAAAGATGACTGATATTCTATCAAGATTGTCAATACTATTAGCACTTCTGCAATATGTTGATGATTTTTTATGTACTACAGAAACAGAAAAAGAGCATTTTAAATTGTTTACAGAATTGTTGAAATTATTGGCAAATGCTGGACTAAAAGTGAATATAAAGAAGTGCCATTTTTTACAGACAACAGTGAACTTTACAGGAGTGACAATTTCATCTAAAAGAAAGACTCCAGATCAACAAAAGTGGATGTCATAAAAAGACTGTTTTAAGATCATTTTGGGATTGTTCCAATACCAAAGAGACTTTATTCCAAAGTTTATAGATTTGGCTGGACCCTTGTATGACTTGCTAAAGAAAGAAAACGTTTGAGAACTTAAAAAAAGGATGTAATCAATATGATGGTTTTGCTTCCACAGACCCCAGAAAAATGTTTCAATTGAAAGTTGCTACTTTAAAAAAAAAAAACTTTATCTGCAGTGCTGTGTCAAGAGAAGTTTGGAAAATTGAGACCAGTGACCTATGCATCACGACCTTTTGAATATAACTGAAGAAAAGTATTCCTGTGTGAGGAACAGTTGTTGTCAGTATTCTGGATATAAGAACATTATACATAACATGAGTTCAAAAAGTGTTATTGCAAAGTTCACATTTTCCTTTGAACTTAATTGTGAAACTAGGAAACAGTATAATTTCATCTGCAAGATTTTAAAAGTGGGTGCTGATGCTAATGAAAAGAAAGATAGACATTAAAATTAAGGAAACAACTTTGTTGCCAGCATGTTTGCTATATGAAGGTGAACCACATAGTCACTTTTTTGTGTTCTCTTTTTCCTCTCAATTCAAGTTTATATATTTTGGTGCAAAGTACAGATGTTTACTGTGATAATTCTTTTTATCATAAGGATGGTAAAGCATATACAGGTTTTTCAATAATTTTACCTGATAAAATAAATATGCATTTATGTGAGATACATTATTCTCAATATGCTAAATTGGCTAATGTTTGTTGTGCATTGGAACACTAAGCAGATATGGCTATTGACATTTATAATAATAGTGCATATGTGGTTTAATACACTGACAATGCTTCCTTTGTATGTATATAATGGTTTTAAGTTATGTGATGAAAAGCCATTGGTACATACAAATCTGTTGAAGTATATTTGATATTTGCTAAATAAATGTAAATTGCCATATGCAATAATTAAAGTAAAAAGCTCACACTAAAAGTGATGAACATAATGAACAAAATAACTTAGCTGATACTTGTGCTAAAAAGGCTGCAAAATAAGTAAAATTATGGGAGTTCCATGAGGAACCTGAGATTTCTGCAATTACATTAGAAAAATAAAATTAAAAAGATAAAATAAAAATAAAGCAAATTTGGTGTCATTGCAGAATTCTTATATTTCTTATGTAATGTTAAAATAAAGGCATTTAGCAGGGAAACCTTTATCACTGCCAGTATAATGGGCAAATGACAAATTTATAAAATATGAAGAAAATGGAACTTTAATGTGTTTAAATAAGTAAAATATGTTGTTTGTATTTCCAGTTGTTGTATTCCTTAAAGGGACAGTGAACACCAGAATTGTTGTTGTTTTAAAAGATAGATAATCTCTTAATTACCAATTTTCCAGTTTTGCATAACCAACATAGTTTTAATTATACAAGTTTACCTCTGTAATTAATTTGTATCTAAGCCTCAGAAGACTGCCCCCTTATTTCAGTTTTTTTTTATAGACTTGCAGTTTAGCCAATCAGAGCTGTCTCCATTGTAAATTCATGTGCATGAGTTCAATATTATCTATATGAAACACATGAATTAATTCCCTCTAGTGGTGAAAAACTATAAAAATGCATTTAGATTAGAGGTGGACTTCAAGGTCTAAGAAATTTGCATATGAACCTCCTAGGTTTAGCTTTCAACTAACAATACCAAGAGAACAAAGCAAAATTGGTGATACAAGTGAATTGGAAAGTTGTTTAAAATTACATGCCCTATTTTAAACATGAAAGTTTATTTTCCCTTTAAGAATGTGTAGATTAATTTTCAAAAATGTAATTTGCTTCCTATAGGCGGACATTATTCTGCAGATAGAACATGTGACAAAAATACAGAAAGATTTGTAATGGTGGCCACCAATGAAAGATAATATTTTTTGTTTTTTTCCAATATGTTCCAGAAATTTGCCTTGTCTGCAGTTTAATTCTTCAGTCAATATGAATCAATAATTATTAAGGTTTTTACTTTTCCCCATGACAAACCTTGGTTACAAATATAAATAGATATTATTTTGTTTTGTTGGTTTTTACCTAGAATACTAGAAGAATACATGTATAGTTTAGTGGTAATAGATGTATTTACAAAATGGATTGAGTTTTTTTTCCAAAAACAAATCAAGTAGTTTTTATAGTTGCATAGGTTATTTATTTGAGCTTTTCTCTAGATGGGAATGCCATTTGTAGTAGAAATTAATAATGAGCCTGCATTTAGTGGGAAAATATTTCAAGGACATTAATTAATCATTGGGAATTAAGCATAAATTATATATTGCTTATAGACTGTAATCATCAGGAGCAGTAGAAAGGGGTAATAAATACTATAAACAATTATAAACTAAAATTTGTAGTATTAAACTTTCAACATGGGAAAAATGTTACCTTTATGTTCAATGACCATAAGATCTATCCTACATTCTACTACAGGTGTCACGCCATATCAAGTAATAACTTGTAGATTGAATAAAACATTTCGAATGACTTTACTTTCAATTGCTACATCAAATTTACAAGGGGCAATAATAAAAATTTGGATAAAAACATAAATTATGCTTACCTGATAATTTTCTTTCTATTTATGAAGAAAATGAGTATCACAGCATATTGACAATGTAAATATGTTGGTAGCTCAAAATATTGTAAGGAGTAAAGCTCAAATAAAAACATATTTTGACAAAATGTTAGACCTTTTGAAATATAATGTAATAGTTTTAGTAATGATAATGAGATTTTATGTCTAAAAAAGTCGCTCATTTGTTCCTAAAATGAATTGTTCTTTTTGTGTTTTGGATAAAGATAATTTTATTGTTTATTTCTTTGAAATAACGTATACGAAAACAAAAAAAAACCTATTTTAAATGGTATTATATTAAATAATTTTAAAAATATATGAATTAACAGATACTGCATTTGATTTTTCTTAGAAAGAATCTGAAGAAATACCAAAAAGATGACAACCTATCTTCAAGTTGGGAAAATCCATGTCCTAATGTTGTTATGACTGATTATGGAGGGTTTTGCTGGACAAAATTCTTTTGCATTTTCAGAGGACTGCATGGGTATTTTGGGTTTGACTCAGACAACTTCAAGATGGAAATTGTGATTGTGGTATCAAAGTCAATGTAACTGAACTAGTTTTTGGAAGATGATCAACAACATCAAAATAAACATTATGATCCTGAACGTATTAACATAGCATTGGACAAAGGCCGGTCTAATGTTACAAGTTATACAAAATGGGTTGAATGTGGAAAAGAAACATTTATTTTTAAGTTTATTTTTGCAAAATATGACAGTCAAGGACAATGACATTATTTTGGGAACAAAAGAACGTTATAACATCCGATTGTACGATTTTACTTTAAAAATGTTAATTGTTGTTAAATGTATAATTATTTTGTTTATGTTAATTTTGTATAAAGAGAATAGTTTATAGACTAATGTGCTAAACCTTACACTATAAGGCCTAGCAAAGGGGTGGACTGTAAGATATTAATGAGTATATAAATGGTGTCCATATTGTTACAGAGAAGGTTAGTGTATCCTTATGACTATTTTTAACATCAGGCATGGTGTAATGCTGACCTAGTCAGTAAGCAAGCATATAACATATATGGATATGGGAGTGACAAGTATTGCAAAGGGCTTCAAATAACTCACAATACCTAGTTTGTAACATGGCCAAAAGTGTATTATCAGCAGTTTTAAAGGGTATAAGAATTAGGAAGAAATAATGGTAGACAGAGTTCATCTTTGGAAGGGAAACACCAACGATACAAGCTGTAACCAGGACTCCCACAAGAAACAAACGGGGTAATATTCATTTTATGTATTATTTCTCTGTTAAATTGTTTTTATGTGTTTAACCTTGTAAACAATAACATGTAATCTTGTTATTTATCTATTCTTTAATAAATGTGTGATGGTTTAAATAGTTGAAGGTAATATGGTTGTCTATTTCTGGAGGGTTTAATAGATATACAGTACGGTATATGAAATTTGTTTGTACAGGGCCGATTATTAATATATTTATATATTAATTTTTAGACGTGAATGGTTTTTAACATAAGATCCTTTGGTTATTTAAGAGTAAATTCTTACAAGGTGAGTAGGACTCAGTATGCCAGAATGGAAACACAGAACAAAGAAGGTATTTTCTTAAAGAAACTTTACTAAGGTAATGCAAAGAAAACAAGAGGTAAAGCACATCAAGGTTATATTCCAAACTGATAATGAACAAACGAAAGTCTTTGTAAAAGAACAGTTCAAGCCGAAGTACTTCAACAGACACAGACGACCCTTACGAGTACTTGATATTAGGATTAAAGTGGGCATACACGGGTATTAGAGCCAGGGTACTTGGTATCATACGCCAGTATCTTGGTAAGGCAACTTGGTTTCAGGAACGGACCGAGCATATGCCAGTATCTCGGTAAGGCAACTTGGTTTCAGGAAGGGGCAGAGCATACGCCAGTATCTTGGTAAGGCAACTTGGTTTCAGGAAGGGGCCGAGCATATGCCAGTATCTCGGTAAGGCAACTTGGGTTCAGGAAGGGGCCGAGCATATGCCAGTATCTCGGTAAGGCAACTTGGGTTCAGGAAGGGGCCGAGCATACGCCAGTATCTCTGTAAGGCAACTTGGGTTAAGGAAGGGGCCGCGCATACGCCAGTATCTCAGTAAGGCAACTTGGGTTCAGGAAGGGGCCACGCATACGCCAGTATCTCAGTAAGGCAACTTGGGTTCAGGAAGGGGCCCAGCATACGCCAGTATCTCGGTAAGGCAAATACAATAAATAAAGAACAAAAAAGATATCTCACAACAGCACTCTTAGTCCAATATGTTTTACTTAGTAGAAAATAGTTTACAGACTCAATAAACTACCTACTGTGCACAGTTTACACAAAACTAAATGTGGCATAAAACGTGCAAACAGGTATGATAAACCAAGTACCTGTCAATAACATATTATAACAGAAGAAAAGGGAAGGAGAAAACACAGTTAAACACAGTTTAGTATCAGTCCGAAGGATATGCCAATATCGCTGCATTATTTTTCGCAAATCCTCCCAACTCTTGTTGTATCTTGTTATAAATCTTATTGACCCATGTTGTCCTACCGTCTTATTAGATTTATTATTGTCCAAGACACTGAAAATACTCCCTTCTTGTGACTGATCACGCTGGCGTTGGTATGCCTGGTTGATCATTTTTTAAGGATAACCTCTGTCCCTAAAGCGTTTTGTCAGCTCTCTAGACTCTTTAATAAAGTCATTATTGGTTGTACAATTTCTTCGAGCCCGAAAGAATTGTGACACAGGGATACCCCTAATTTGGACAGATGAAAACTGTCAGCTCTCAGTATACTATTAGTGGAGGTAATTTTTCGATACACTTTTGTTATCAAAGTACCCTCATGAGCTGTTACTGTCACATCCAGAAAATTGATTGTAATAGGATCACAGGTCAAAGTGAACTTGATATTGAATATCTCGTTGTTCAAAGATTCTACAAAAGACGTCAATTGTGACATAGTACCCCTCCACAAGAGGAACACGTCGTCTATGTAGCGAAGCCACATAGGGACGTGGTCACTCATTGTGGCTGAGTCAAGTACATAGACATTCTCCCAAAATCCCAGATAGAGGCACACATATGAGGGTGCAAATTTGGCCCCCATAACCATTGCCCCTAATCTTAAGAAAATATCTATCATCAAATACGAAGAGGTTATTTGTTAAAGCAAATTCCAGTAGGTCACAAATAAAATCTGTGTGTCTCTGAAAAGCGCTACCCGTTTTCTGTAGAAAAAAATCATGTAGCCTGCATTCCCTTGTTATGGGGAATGCTCGAGTACAACGACTCAACGTCAATTGTTGCCAGGATTGTATCATCCTCAACACTAATGCCACTAATCTTCCTCAAGAAGTCTGGTGTATCCTGTACATAAGTCGTTAAATATTGGACAAAAGGTTTTAGGAAGTGATCAATATATTCTCCTATACCCTCCAAAGGTCCATCAATACCCGCTATTATGGGTCTCTATTCTTTAATAAATGTGTGATGGTTTAAATAGTTGAAGGTAATATGGTTGTCTATTTCTGGAGGGTTTAATAGATATACAGTACGGTATATGAAATTTGTTTGTACAGGGCCGATTATTAATATATTTATATATTAATTTTTAGACGTGAATGGTTTTTAACATAAGATCCTTTGGTTATTTAAGAGTAAATTCTTACAAGGTGAGTAGGACTCAGTATGCCAGAATGGAAACACAGAACAAAGAAGGTATTTTCTTAAAGAAACTTTACTAAGGTAATGCAAAGAAAACAAGAGGTAAAGCACATCAAGGTTATATTCCAAACTGATAATAAACAAACGAAAGTCTTTGTAAAAGAACAGTTCAAGCCGAAGTACTTCAACAGACACAGACGACCCTTACGAGTACTTGATATTAGGATTAAAGTGGGCATACACGGGTATTTGAGCCAGGGTACTTGGTATCATACACCAGTATCTTGGTAAGGCAACTTGGTTTCAGGAACGGACCGAGCATATGCCAGTATCTCGGTAAGGCAACTTGGTTTCAGGAAGGGGCAGAGCATACGCCAGTATCTTGGTAAGGCAACTTGGTTTCAGGAAGGGGCCGAGCATATGCCAGTATCTCGGTAAGGCAACTTGGGTTCAGGAAGGGGCCGAGCATATGCCAGTATCTCGGTAAGGCAACTTGGGTTCAGGAAGGGGCCGAGCATACGCCAGTATCTCTGTAAGGCAACTTGGGTTAAGGAAGGGGCCACGCATACGCCAGTATCTCAGTAAGGCAACTTGGGTTCAGGAAGGGGCCGAGCATACGCCAGTATCTCGGTAAGGCAAATACAATAAATAAAGAACAAAAAAGATATCTCACAACAGCACTCTTAGTCCAATATGTTTTACTTAGTAGAAAATAGTTTACAGACTCAATAAACTACCTACTGTGCACAGTTTACACAAAACTAAATGTGGCATAAAACGTGCAAACAGGTATGATAAACCAAGTACCTGTCAATAACATATTATAACAGAAGAAAAGGGAAGGAGAAAACACAGTTAAACACAGTTTAGTATCAGTCCGAAGGATATACCAATATCGCTGCATTATTTTTCGCAAATCCTCCCAACTCTTGTTGTATCTTGTTATAAATCTTATTGACCCATGTTGTCCTACCGTCTTATTAGATTTATTATTGTCCAAGACACTGAAAATACTCCCTTCTTGTGACTGATCACGCTGGCGTTGGTATGCCTGGTTGATCATTTTTTAAGGATAACCTCTGTCCCTAAAGCGTTTTGTCAGCTCTCTAGACTCTTTAATAAAGTCATTATTGGTTGTA
Source organism: Bombina bombina (assembly GCF_027579735.1). Lineage (NCBI taxonomy): Eukaryota > Metazoa > Chordata > Amphibia > Anura > Bombinatoridae > Bombina > Bombina bombina. The sequence goes on along the minus strand of NC_069499.1, from coordinate 1,154,405,626 downwards.
CAATTTCTTCGAGCCCGAAAGAATTGTGACACAGGGATACCCCTAATTTGGAGTTTAGGATGAAAACTGTCAGCTCTCAGTATACTATTAGTGGAGGTAATTTTTCGATACACTTTTGTTATCAAAGTACCCTCATGAGCTGTTACTGTCACATCCAGAAAATTGATTGTAATAGGATCACAGGTCAAAGTGAACTTGATATTGAATATCTCGTTGTAAAAAGATTCTACAAAAGACGTCAATTGTGACATAGTACCCCTCCACAAGAGGAACACGTCGTCTATGTAGCGAAGCCACATAGGGACGTGGTCACTCATTGTGGCTGAGTCAAGTACATAGACATTCTCCCAAAATCCCAGATAGAGGCACACATATGAGGGTGCAAATTTGGCCCCCATAACCATTGCCCCTAATCTTAAGAAAATATCTATCATCAAATACGAAGAGGTTATTTGTTAAAGCAAATTCCAGTAGGTCACAAATAAAATCTGTGTGTCTCTGAAAAGCGCTACCCGTTTTCTGTAGAAAAAAATCATGTAGCCTGCATTCCCTTGTTATGGGGAATGCTCGAGTACAACGACTCAACGTCAATTGTTGCCAGGATTGTATCATCCTCAACACTAATGCCACTAATCTTCCTCAAGAAGTCTGGTGTATCCTGTACATAAGTTGTTAAATATTGGACAAAAGGTTTTAGGAAGTGATCAATATATTCTCCTATACCCTCCAAAGGTCCATCAATATCCGCTATTATGGGTCTCCCCGGGGGGTATTTACACCCCTCTTTGTGGACCTTCGGAATGGTATAGAACGTTGGTATCTTTGGATTCTTGGGAAACAAAATATCAAATTCATCCTTAGAAATAATGTTATTCATTAAACCAAATTCCAAAATGGTTCTCAGTTTAGATAGAATGACATTGATAGGGTTGTCATTAAGTCGCTTATACTGTGCCCTGTCATTTAGCTGTTTATAGCACTCTTCTCTATATTTAGAGGTATCTTGTAGTACTAGGTTCCCACCCTTGTCAGATTGTTTGATGGTGAAATTTTTTTGGATCCCAACTCATAAAGTGCTTTTCTTTCTCCCTGAGTGAGATTATCCAATATAATATAATCATTGTTTAGTTGCATTATCTCACCTTCAACTAATTTGACAAAGGTGGAAACTGACAGTACTTTATTTAAATTGGGCATAAATATTGATCTAGCTTTGAGACCACTGCTGAGGGTATTTTGATCATTAACAGTGTCAGTAGTCACTGTGTCATATTCTAACGATTCGAGTGTTGCTAGCACATTATACGGATCAGGAATTGAGTCAATTTCACCAGCAAATAGTTTGTGCCATACTATTTTTCTAGCAAACAGTTTTACGTCCTTAACTGCTTCAAATTTGTCCAAGGTATTTGTTGGTGAATATGACAATCCTTTTTTCAGTAGCGATATTTGATCATTAGACAGTTGAATAGATGAGAGATTAACTATACATCTATCATCTATTTCTTGGTCCTCAGCCTGTAGTTGGAGCTCCTTGTATTTGTCACTCTCTTCTTTTTGTTTGCTTTTACCTCTGCTACGTCTGTTTTTTGCGCGTCTTTTTCTAGTTGTCCTAAAGGGACCTTCCCTTGTTTATTCCCATTCTTAATGTTACCTCCTTCTGAATCACTGCAGTCGTTTTTATTCCTATTATAGGTGTAAACCTGTTTTAACTTGTAATCCCTATCATCTCTAACATATTTTTTCTTTTTTTTAATCTTCATTTCAGATTGTGTACGTAAAATTTCATTCTTCATTTTGTCATTTAGTTCTTTAAATTCACTATTCTCTTCCCATTTATTCAGTGTGGTTGTTGTCTCTACTAATTGTCGGATGATTTTCTCAAGTTTTAAGTTATCTTCCTTAAGAATTAATGTCATTAATTTATTCGAACATTCCGTCAAAATATCTTCCCACTGTTCCCTAAAGTCCGGTATTTCTGTTTCTTGTAAATTAGTACCCGGTAATTTAAGAAACCTGAGGCCTCTAGGAATCATATTGGCTGTTTGATAATTTGTTAAACTCGATATTTCCCATTTAACTCTTAACTGTTTATATAGAACCTGCTTCTGTTCTTTAAAAGCTTTATAAATATTTTTATCTGCTTGTATGGAATCATCATCAGTTTCATCAAGATTAAAGGTATGCTTAACATCAGAGTCCCAATCACTGTCACTGTAAGTGAAAGCCATGTTTACAAAAATAAACCACAAGTTATGTCAAAAGTACACAGTTATGTGTCTCTCAAATGAGAGATACAGACCGAGCCAAAGTAAAGAAAGGATATCATATAAATGTATATCCAGAGAAATATACTGTGCTCAAATAAATGCTTTGCTCAGGTCTATAATACGTTTGGACTATAGATATACAATAATATCGGTGCTGAGATATAACTAATACTAATACAATAAATAAAGAACAAAAAAGATATCTCACAACAGCACTCTTAGTCCAATATGTTTTACTTAGTAGAAAATAGTTTACAGACTCAATAAACTACCTACTGTGCACAGTTTACACAAAACTAAATGTGGCATAAAACGTGCAAACAGGTATGATAAACCAAGTACCTGTCAATAACACATTATAACAGAAGAAAAGGGAAGGAGAAAACACACACAAACATCAGTGGAATAATCGCAGCAAGTTCATAATGAGCAACTCATCAGTAATATACTTAACGTAGCTACTGTCCCTGTAGTATTGATTATAACCATAAATGGTTAACATCAGATCTGTCCATGTTTTTGTAATCCAACAGATGCGATTTCACATGCCAATAGCTGGGCCGCTTGTATAATGTGTGATCGTGGTGATCCAGGAAGGAGCTCCTTAACGCATGCTCACGGCCGAAGACCGGGTTATCCCAGTGCACGCAAGCCGTGGCGCAGACTAGTGTCGTAGTCCTGACACCCTCTCCTTCTACACCCTCCTCACTTCCTGCTTGAGCGGAAACCGTCACAAAAGTGAATCCTGCTGAAGATAGTGGAGTACACCTAGCGCCTACTAAATAAGACCTCTGGCTTTGATAATTTGACACCTAGTTGTCAAAATGGAAAGATAAAACTAATAAGGTATACAATCCTTCAGCAGGATTCAACTAATAAGGTATACCAAAGCGCCAACTATACGAAGGCTGGGTCTGGACCTAATGCAATATTGTCAAACAATTACAATAAACAATTTATTGAGTACACAAATAAGTTAAAAACATGGATCCATGTATAAACAATCAAATTTATACAACAATAATAGCTAAATGAATAGTTAAAACAAATAATTATTGCTGTACAAATTTGTGTATGTGTATATGGTAAACACAAAGTTGAATTTCTGTTGTGAGCCTTATACTAAATTTGGAATTTTTTATGAATATTTTTAAGAGCAATGTTTGCACAATTTTAAATGCTATATCCGTTACATAACTATTTGTTTTAACTATTCATTTAGCTATTATTGTTGTATAAATTTGATTGTTTATACATGGATCCATGTTTTTAACTTATTTGTGTACTCAATAAATTGTTTATTGTAATCGTTTGACAATATTGCATTAGGTCCAGACCCAGCCTTCGTATAGTTGGCGCTTTGGTATACCTGAAGTGCTGCTGTAGCCCCTAAGTGTGTCCTCCTTGGTGATGCTCAAATCAAACTGAGCTAATGCCGACATACGTTTCACCAATTCTTAGGCTTCATCCGGGCAAGTGTATAGGGAAGTATAGTAATGTTCTCTTTTAAAGCAATACTATGTGCTACTGCCTCCGTAAACAAGGCCGGTTAATATTGGTTCCTAATATCAATATGTATACAATTGAAATGTTTTACAGTTCCAACTCTTCTGTTACAGTTATAACAATTAATAATTAGTATTAAGCATCATAATAAATACTTAAACTCATCTATGCTAATCCGTATTTTGTTCCTACAATAAGCAATATAGATGCTGTTATATAGCTGAAACCTGGCTCATTTAAAGTGACAGTGATATATAATTCAAGGCTACTTTAAGCTAATGGATTCTCTTAAAGGGACACTGGTGTACTTAAGTTCAATTCCTTTTCACTACACTAGTGTATATTCTATTTAAAGAAAATGACCTAAATTGTTTTCTTCATTAAGGCCTTGGGGAGTAAGGGTTCCTAAATTGAAGATCCACTTACTTTCTCGTTGTAGCAGTATTTTATCTATATTGCCACCATGAATACCCAAATTGACTTTATCAATGCCAATTAGTCTGAAACAATTAGGAGAGGAGTTATGGTATTCTGTGAAGTGTCTTGCCACACTTGAGGTGATGACATCATGTTCAATGTCTCTTATGTGTTCGAGTGTGCGATCCCATAGGCCCCTTGTGATTTTGCCCACATAGTACAGGAGACAATTACACTTGGCTAGATACACCAGCCCCTCCGTCCTACATGTTATCTTAGAACGGATCCTGTAAATTTTGCCTTTGCCATCAGAGAAAAAACGAATTCTCTCTATGTAGTTGCAGGCTTTGCATTGTTTACATGGGTAGCAGCCTGGTTCTATACTTGTTCTGTTCAACCAATTATAACTAATCTGTGGTCGAATAAAATGACTATGAACCAGGCTGTCACGTAAATTAGGTGCCCTGCGGGCAGTCATTAACAGTTTTGGGGTCAAGATTTGATGCAGTTTAGTATACATCTGAAGGATATGCCAATATCGCTGCATTATTTTTCGCAAATCCTCCCAAATCTCGTTGTATCTTGTTATAAATCTTATTGACCCATGTTGTCCTACCATCTTATTAGATTTATTGGCCGAGACACTAAAAATACTCCCTTCTTGTGACTGATCACGCAGGCGTTGGTATGCCTGGCGGATCATTTTTTTAGGATAACCTCTGTCCCTAAAGTTTTGTCAGCTCTCTAGACTCTTTAATAAAGTCATCATTGGTTGTACAATTCTTTCGAGCCCAAAAGAATTGTGACACAGGGATACCCCTAATTTGGTGTTTAGGATGAAAACTGTCAGCTCTCAGTATACTATTAGTGGAGGTAATTTTTCGATACACTTTTGTTATCAAAGTACCCTCATGAGTTGTTACTGTCACATCCAGAAAATTGATTGTAATAGGATCACAGGTCAAAGTGAACTTGATATTGAATATCTCGTTGTTCAAAGATTCTACAAAAGACGTCAATTGTGACATAGTACCCCTCCACAAGAGGAACACGTCGTCTATGTAGCGAAGCCACATAGGGATAGTGATGTCGCGAACCGCAATTGAACCGCAATTGAATTCAATAGGCAGGCGAACTTTAAAACCTACAAGGACTCTTTCTGGCCACAATAGTGATGGAAAAGTTGTTTCAAGGGTACTAAAACCTGTACTGTCGCATGCTGGAGGGGGATCCCTGGCAAAACTCCCATGGAAAATTACATAGTTTATGCAGAGTCTGCTTTTAAGCCATAATGGGTCTAAATCAACTAACATTCCCAAAGTGGCTGTCTCAAAACATCCCGGAAAGAAGATAGATTGATAGATAGGATAGATAGATATACATAGATTGATAGATAGAATCGATAGAAGAGAAATAGATAGATTTGTTAGATATATAATTACGCTAATAAATTCTAACAATCAAACATGCGTTTTTGGACCCAACTAGCTTGTGTTAATTAGTACTTTTCTTAGCACTTTAATCCCTGTTCCCCCCCCTATCGGGGGTGTTCTATATGGCCTGCCAGATTACCCTGAAAAATTATAATAATAAGACATGTGGTCTGCTACCTATTTTAACTAGGTTGTGTTTTAAGTACTACCAATCTTAGCACTTTAATCTCTGTAACTCCCCCTATTTGGTGAGGTCTATACGGCCTGGATGATTACCCATACAAAATATAATAATAAGACATCTGCTCTTGGTCTGCGACCCATGGTAACTATGTTGTGTTAATTAGTAATGTCCTTCGCATTTTAATAGCTGTTACTCATACTCACCCTATTGGTGGAGGTCTATATGGCCTGCATGATTACCCTTACAAAATATAACAACCAAACATATGCTCTGGGACCCATGGTTAGTAGGTTGTGTTAAGTAGTACTGTTCTTTGCAGTTTCATACCTGTTACAACACCAAATGGTGGCAGGTCTATCTGGCCTTCATGATTAGCTGCACCCAAACACAAAAAAAAGCCGAGTGGTCTTAGACTAACACCCATGGCTAACTCGGTTGTTTCAATTAGTACTATTCTTAGCACTTTCATCCCTGTTACGGGTGGTCTACATGGCCATCATGATTAGCCGAACAAAATACTACAATCCAACCTTTGCTCAGTCTTCATAGGCCCTTCATTGTCTGTATTTTGATAGTACAGTTCTTATTATTTTTATAAACAAACTAGTACTCTAGTGACAACTAATATCAATAAGGTACTTGAAAGAGGCGCCTAGGAGTACCAAACAGAAACAGGTAAAGTAAATAAATGCAAAAATCTTTAAAATTACTATAAGCAAGATAGGACAATAATATCTATAATGTACAAACTGTCATCCAAAATGGGATGGTATGTGACGGCAAAGTCCTTAATATCCGTAATGTAAAGTTCCAGAGAAAAATGTTCCAGACGGGAGGGCCACTCCTCTAGAGTGTCATGCCACGACACAAGGATAAGGAATCTAGAAAAATCAAAATAGAGGGCGCCACATGGTGCAGATCAGATGGTAAATGATATTACAGGCTAAGGAGGACAAAAGAATCCTACTCACAAAGTGTAGAGCACAGATGTGCAATACCAGCAGTCCGGAACCACTTGTCGTCCGGTGGACCAAATGGATATGATCACAGGGGCGAATCCTCGTCTCACCAGGGAGAGTCCAGGGACGCCTTAGGGCAGGAGTCAGTCAACAAAAAGGAATCCAACAGTGGCCAGTCCCACACCTCAAGTGACTAAAGGGGAGACTAGACCAGCTCCAAGAGGGTCAGCGATTCAGAAGATAATCAAGGTAGGCAGCAAGTGAGGAGATAAATATATCTTTAAAAATTTATTAAAATAGTAAAAACATATGCATAGATGGGACTGGGGAATCGATTCAAGAGGACATATGTTGAATGTATTATTAATACTATTGTGTGTATTATTGCAATGTCTGGGGACACTATGGTTAGGAACTTTGTTCTTGATATTTCTCAGATGTTCATTCCATCTGTTCCTAATAAGCCTACACGTGTGGCCAACATATTGAATCCCACAGAGATTGCAAGTTAACAAGTATACTACATAAGTAGATGAAGATGTCAAAAGTTGATGGATATTGTATGATTTTTTGGTAATGTTGGATGAAAAAGTTTTACACCCTGGCTTAATGTATTTACACATGTTGCATTTCTTGAGGTGGCACTTCCCTATGCCTTTTATTTTTGATGGTATGTTAGAATTGGTTCTTTGGTTTGGCTTGTGAACCACCACCTTACTGGGTGCCAGAACACTTTTTAGTGTTGGAGCTCGTCTAAAAACACATTTAGGTTTAGGATCTACAAGCTTACCCAAAATAGGGTCTTTTTTAACCAAATTCCAATGTTTCTTAATGATATGTTTAATTTTGCCATGATTGACATTGAATTGGGTAATGAAGGTTGAATTGCAGTGATCTGTTGTTTTTGTATTATTACTATTATTATTATGTAAAAAATATGAATCTCTATTGTCAGATCTAGCACGTTCATATCCGGTGTCAATTAGTGATTTAGGATAACCTTTTTCTTCAAATCTTGCTTTAAGAATAAGACTTTGTTGTTCATAGTCTTCAATATGGCTGCAATTCCTACGTATTCTCTTAAACTGTCCACATGGAATGTTTTTAAGCCATGAGCCATAATGATTACTATGATAGTTCAAATAACTATTACAATCAACAGTTTTGAAATGTGTGGTGCTGGTAATTCTGTTGTCATTGGAGAAAGTCAAACACAAGTCTAAAAAAACTATTGTCTTAGATTCAATTGAACTAGAAAAAGTTAACCCCATCTGATTGGAATTGAGATGTTGCACAAAAGTTTCCACGGAGGTAATGTCACCTTCCCATAAAAATATGAGATCGTCTATGTATCTGCCATAGAAGACCAGGCTCGCCCCGTGTGGGGAATTATAGATGTATTGTTCCTCAAATATGCCCATAAATAAATTGGCAAAACTCGGGGCGAACCTGGTCCCCATGGCAGTACCAAGTATCTGTAAATAAAACTCATCTTGGTAAACGAAATAATTGTGTTTTAATATAAAAGAAATTAATTGCAATAAAAATTCTTTCTGAAGTGTGGGAATATACTGATCATCTAGCAAAAACTTTGATACAGCTTGGATACCCAGGTTGTGTTGTATGTTGGAATATAAAGCATGTACGTCACAAGAGATCCATATTGTGTTCTCATTGGGTCTGATCTGTTCCAATTTTTTGATCAGATCAGGAGAATCCTTAATATAAGAATCTAGAGTGACGACATAACGCTGGAGAAACCAATCGACATAAGCAGATACATTATCTGTCAGACTTCCAATACCAGCAATAATGGGTCTTCCTGGGGGAGAAAGTAAACCGTTTATTAATTGTATGTGTGTACATATTATATGTTATGTGTATAATTTTAAATGTTTTATACTCATTTTGATTCATATATTTCCTCCCCCCCCTCCTCCCCATGTGAACATGGTATTACCTGGTAAGGGGCTGGAATTTTTTCCTCAATCTGATTGGTTGTTTAGGGTTTAAATATGGCAGCTGTGAGTTTGTTTGTTATACAGCCTGATGAAACAGTGAGAAACGCGTTGCATATGTTTTTACTATTTTAATAAATTTTTAAAGATATATTTATCTCCTCACTTGCTGCCTACCTTGATTATCTTCTGAATCGCTGACCCTCTTGGAGCTGGTCTAGTCTCCCCTTTAGTCACTTGAGGTGTGGGACTGGCCACTGTTGGATTCCTTTTTGCTGACTGACTCCTGCCCTAAGGCGTCCCTGGACTCTCCCTGGTGAGACGAGGATTCGCCCCTGTGATCATATCCATTTGGTCCACCGGACGACAAGTGGTTCCGGACTGCTGGTATTGCACATCTGTGCTCTACACTTTGTGAGTAGGATTCTTTTGTCCTCCTTAGCCTGTAATATCATTTACCATCTGATCTGCACCATGTGGCGCCCTCTATTTTGATTTTTCTAGATTCCTTATTATTTTTATAGCTGATACAACACCGAATGGTGGCAGCTCTATATGGCCTGCATGATTAGCCGCACCCAATACAAAAATAAATCCAAGCGGTCTTGGATTACCACCCATGGCTAACTGTTGTTTCAAGTAGTACTATTCTTAGCACTTTCATCTCATCATCCCTGTTACTTCCAGGACTCTCGGTGGTGGTGGTCTACATGGCCATCATGATTAGCCTAACCAAATACTACAATCCAACCTTGGCTCAGTCTTCCTAAGGCCCTTCATTGGCTGTATTTTGGTAGTACTGTTCTTATTAGTTTAATAGCTGATACGACACCGAATGTTGGCAGCTCTATATGGCCTGCATGAATAGCCGCACCCAAAGCCAAAAAAAAGCCAAGCGGTTTTGCACTAACACCCATGGCTAACTCTGTTGTTTCAAGTAGTACTATTCTTAGCACTTTCATCTCATCATCCCTGTTACTTCCAGGACTCTCGGTGGTGGTGGTCTACATGGCCATCATGATTAGCCTAACCAAATACTACAATCCAACCTTGGCTCAGTCTTCCTAAGGCCCTTCATTGGCTGTATTTTGGTAGTACTGTTCTTATTAGTTTAATAGTTGATACGACACCGAATGTTGGCAGCTCTATATGGCCTGCATGAATAGCCGCACTCAAAGCCAAAAAAAAGCCAAGCGGTTTTGCACTAACACACATGGCTAACTCTGTTGTTTCAAGTTCTACTATTCTTAGCTCTTTCATCTCATCCCTGTTACTTCCATGACTCTCTGTGGTGGTGGTCTACATGGCCATCATGATTAGCCTAACCAAATACTACAATCCAACCTTGACTCAGTCTTCCTAAGGCCCTTCATTGGCTGTATTTAGGTAGTACTGTCATCCTTTTGAATAATAGATTACAGGAAAGGCATTGATTTTAGAATCCCAGAGATCATTTATATGACCCGGGAAATCGAAAAAAACATTCATTAGATACCCGTTACACTTATTTATCCTCAGGCCTTTTTAATACGAGGGTCCCGGAGCCTCAAACGAAACAACAGCATGAAAGAGGAGATATGTCATCCTTTTGAATAATAGATTACAGGAAAGGCATTGATTTTAGAAACCCACAGATCATTATTTGCAACCGTGAAATTAGAAAAAAACATTGATTAGACACCCGTTACACTTATTTATGCTCAGGCCTTTTTATTACGAGGGTCCCGGAGCCTCAACCAAAACAACAGCATGAAAGAGGAGATATGTCATCCTTTTGAATAAAAGATTACAGGAAAGGCATTGATTTTAGAAACACACAGATCATTATTTGCAACCGTGAAATAGAAAAAAACATTGATTAGACACCCGTTACACTTATTTATGCTCAGGCCTTTTTAATACGAGGGTCCCGGAGCCTCAACCGAAACAACAGCATGAAAGAGGAGATATGTCATCCTTTTGAATAATAGATTACAGGAAAGGCATTGATTTTAGAAACACACAGATCATTATTTGCAACCGTGAAATAGAAAAAAAACATTGATTAGACACCCGTTACACTTATTTATGCTCAGGCCTTTTTAATACGAGGGTCCCGGAGCCTCAACCAAAACAACAGCATGAAAGAGGAGATATGTCATCCTTTTGAATAATAGATTACAGGAAAGTCATTGATTTTAGAAACCCACAGATCATTATTTGCAACCGTGAAATTAGAAAAAAACATTGATTAGACACCCGTTACACTTATTTATGCTCAGGCCTTTTTATTACGAGGGTCCCGGAGCCTCAACCAAAACAACAGCATGAAAGAGGAGATATGTCATCCTTTTGAAAAAAAGATTACAGGAAAGGCATTGATTTTAGAAACACACAGATCATTATTTGCAACCGTGAAATAGAAAAAAACATTGATTAGACACCCGTTACACTTATTTATGCTCAGGCCTTTTTAATACGAGGGTCCCGGAGCCTCAACCGAAACAACAGCATGAAAGATGAGATATGTCATCCTTTTGAATAATAGATTACAGGAAAGTCATTGATTTTAGAAACCCACAGATCATTATTTGCAACCGTGAAATTAGAAAAAAACATTGATTAGACACCCGTTACACTTATTTATGCTCAGGCCTTTTTATTACGAGGGTCCCGGAGCCTCAACCAAAACAACAGCATGAAAGAGGAGATATGTCATCCTTTTGAAAAAAAGATTACAGGAAAGGCATTGATTTTAGAAACACACAGATCATTATTTGCAACCGTGAAATAGAAAAAAACATTGATTAGACACCCGTTACACTTATTTATGCTCAGGCCTTTTTAATACGAGGGTCCCGGAGCCTCAACCGAAACAACAGCATGAAAGATGAGATATGTCATCCTTTTGAATAATAGATTACAGGAAAGGCATTGATTTTAGAAACACACAGATCATTATTTGCAACCGTGAAATAGAAAAAAACATTCATTAGACACCCGTTACACTTATTTATCCTCAGGCATTTTTAATAAGAGGGTCCCGGAGCCTCAACCGAAACAACAGCATGAAAGAGGAGATATGTCATCCTTTTGAATAATAGATTACAGGAAAGGCATTGATTTTAGAAACCCACAGATCATTATTTGCAACCGTGAAATATAAAAAAACATTGATTAGACACCCGTTACACTTATTTATCCTCAGGCCTTTTTAATACGAGGGTCCCGGAGCCTCAACCGAAACAACAGCATGAAAGAGGAGATATGTCATCCTTTTGAATAATAGATTACAGGAAAGGCATTGATTTTAGAATCCCAGAGATCATTTATATGAAACTTGAAATCGAAAAAACATTCATTAGATACCTGTTACATTTATTTATCCTCAGGCCTTTTTAATACGAGGGTCCCAGAGCCTCAAACGAAACAACAGCATGAAAGAGGAGATATGTCATCCTTTTGAATAAAAGATTACAGTAAAGGCATTGATTTTAGAAACACACAGATCATTATTTGCAACCGTGAAATATAAAAAAACATTGATTAGACACCCATTACACTTATTTATACTCAGGCCTTTTTAATAAGAGGGTCCCGGAGCCTCAACCAAAACAACAGCATGAAAGAGGAGATATGTCATCCTTTTGAATAATAGATTACAGGAAAGGCATTGATTTTAGAAACCCACAGATCATTATTTGCAACCGTGAAATATAAAAAAACATTGATTAGACACCCGTTACACTTATTTATCCTCAGGCCTTTTTAATACGAGGGTCCCGGAGCCTCAACCAAAACAACAGCATGAAAGAGGAGATATGTCATCCTTTTGAATAATAGATTACAGGAAAGGCATTGATTTTAGAATCCCAGAGATTATTTATATGACCCGGGAAATCGAAAAAAACATTCATTAGATACCCGTAACACTTATTTATCCTCAGGCCTTTTTAATACGAGGGTCCCGGAGCCTCAACCGAAACAACAGCATGAAAGAGGAGATATGTCATCCTTTTGAATAATAGATTACAGGAAAGGCATTGATTTTAGAAACACACAGATCATTATTTGCAACCGTGAGATTAGAAAAAAACATTGATTAGACACCCGTTACACTTATTTATGCTCAGGCCTTTTTAATACGAGGGTCCCGGAGACTCAACCGAAACAACAGCATGAAAGAGGAGATATGTCATCCTTTTGAATAAAAGATTACAGTAATGGCATTGATTTTAGAAACACACAGATCATTATTTGCAACCGTGAAATAGAAAAAAACATTGATTAGACACCCGTTACACTTATTTATCCTCAGGCCTTTTTAATAAGAGGGTCCCGGAGCCTCAACCAAAACAACAGCATGAAAGAGGAGATATGTCATCCTTTTGAATAATAGATTACAGGAAAGGCATTGATTTTAGAATCCCAGAGATCATTTATATGACCCGGGAAATAGAAAAAAACATTGATTAGACACCCGTTACACTTATTTATCCTCAGGCATTTTTAATAAGAGGGTCCCGGAGCCTCAACCGAAACAACAGCATGAAAGAGGAGATATGTCATCCTTTTGAATAAAAGATTACAGTAAAGGCATTGATTTTAGAAACACACAGATCATTATTTGCAACCGTGAAATAGAAAAAAACATTGATTAGACACCCGTTACACTTATTTATCCTCAGGCCTTTTTAATAAGAGGGTCCCGGAGCCTCAACCAAAACAACAGCATGAAAGAGGAGATATGTCATCCTTTTGAATAATAGATTACAGGAAAGGCATTGATTTTAGAATCCCAGAGATCATTTATATGACCCGGGAAATAGAAAAAAACATTCATTAGACACCCGTTACACTTATTTATCCTCAGGCATTTTTAATAAGAGGGTCCCGGAGCCTTAACCGAAACAACAGCATGAAAGAGGAGATATGTCATCCTTTTGAATAAAAGATTACAATAAAGGCATTGCTTTTAGAAACCCACAGATCATTATTTGCAACCGTGAAATAGAAAAAACATTGATTAGACACCCGTTACACTTATTTATCCTCATGCCTTTTTAATACGAGGGTCCCGGAGCCTCAACCGAAACAACAGCATGAAAGAGGAGATATGTCATCCTTTTGAATAAAAGATTACAGTAAAGGCATTGATTTTAGAAACCCACAGATCATTATTTGCAACCGTGAAATAGAAAAAAACATTGATTACACACCCGTTACACTTATTTATCCTCAGGCCTTTTTAATATGAGGGTCCCGGAGCCTCAACCAAAACAACAGTGTCAGCCGCTCTGGAATCAGTCCGGGATGCAACCCAACTGCTAGCGTGAAATAGAAAGCACACGCTAGCACACTGAGAAATATCCAGGACGTGACCCACTCAGGAAACAGATGAGAAAGGTTAAAAAAATAATATTTGCTCCAGAATGCAGGGAAGCCACAAAGGAAAAAACGTCCCTTTAAGCAGGTCAAAGAATATAAAGGAAATGCTCTTATTTGCAGCTTAGAAATAAGGTCCTTATTAGCAGGCTTGTAACAAAGTTCCCTTTTGCAGCTTTGTAAAAGTAAATGTCCCTTTAAGCAGGCTTATAACAAAACAGAAAGTCAAAGTTCTCCTTTGCAACTTGTAAAAGTAAATGTCCCTTTAAGCAGGTTTATAACAAAACAGAAAGTCAAAGTTCTCCTTTGCAGCTTTATAAAAGAAAATGTCCCTTTAAGCAGGTTATTATTAATCAACGAAAAGATTGTGGAATAAGGCAAAAAGCAAGGTCAGGCAGGCAGAAGTCGGTATCCAAATATCAGCAAAAGGGTTAAGGCAAAAGGCTTGGTCAGGCAGGCAGAAGTCGGTATCCAAATATCAGCAAAAGGGTTAAGGCAAAAGGCTTGGTCAGGCAGGCAGAAGTCGGTATCCAAATATCAGCAAAAGGGTTAAGGCAAAAGGCTTGGTCAGGCAGGCAGAAGTCGGTATCAAGAAAACAGATATTGACAAGGTACTCACAAACTCCAGGGGATCAAACAAACAGGCCCCGATTCAGATCTCCCGCCGTGGTTTAAAGGCAGGAGCGTCAACGTCATCAGAGGGGTGTGTTGAGAAAGCGTCACGTTGCTAAGCAACGTGACGTCAGTTACACAGAGAAGATCCGGGAGCCGCGGCGACACGGCAATGAACGGAGGAAATCATGACAGCACCCCCCTCCTCAAGGACCCCTCCGGGGGACAGGACCAGGCCTATCAGGATGAGTCTTGTGGAAGGTCTTGATCAAAGTAGGAGCATGTACTTGATGAGCCGGTTCCCAAGAACGTTCCGTGACTGGATAACCTTTCCAATGAATGAGATAATACAATTTCTTGCCACGCAACTTGGAATCTAGAATATGGCTGATCTCAAACTCAGGGTGTCCATGCACAAATAACGGTGGAGGTTTAGAAAAAGGCTTAGAATACCTGTTAGTCATCACAGGTTTTAAAAGAGAAACATGGAATACCGGGTGGACTTTGAGAGTCTTGGGTAAAGCCACCCTATAAGCAGTGGAACACACCTGACCCAGTATTCGGAAAGGACCCACGTATCGTGGTCCCAATTTGTTAGAAGGTTGTTTCAGGCGAAGAAATCGAGAGGAAATCCAAACTTTATCACCAGGGCGATATTTGGGAGCCTTCTTCCGTCGAAGGTCTGAAAAGAACTTGTAACGTTTAGAAGTTACAGAAAGAATACGATGTATTTTCCGCCAATGTCGAGTTAATCTTCGGGCTGTAAGATCAGAAGCAGGATTCACTGTGGAGGAAGTATGCAAAGGGAATGTTCTGGGCTGATATCCGTAAGCTGCATGAAAAGGAGAAGTCTGAAGGGAGGAATTGTACCGGGCATTATGAGCCAATTCAGCCAAAGGAAGGTAAGAAGTCCAGTTAGAGTGATAATGATCCACATAATGTCTAAGAAATGTTTTAAGACACTGGTTTACTCTTTCAGTCTGACCATTCGATTGTGGGTGGTGAGAAGTAGAGAGAGATATAGTAGTTCCAAAATGTTTACAAAGTGACCTCCAAAATCGAGAGACAAACTGTACCCCTCTATCTGAAACAATATCTAGAGGAAATCCATGGATTCTTACAATATGTGAAATAAAAAGTTCAGAGAGTCTTTTGGCAGATGGTAATCCTGGTAAGGGTACAAAATGGGCAGTCTTAGTGAACCTGTCGACCACCACCCAGATAGTATTGTTTCCAGCGGACAAGGGAAGGTCAGTAATGAAGTCCATGGATACATGAGTCCAAGGCTGGTGAGGTATAGGCAATGGTTGGAGCAATCCTGAAGGAAGTTGGCGTGGAGTTTTGTTCATGGCACATTGTGTGCATACTGAGACGTAATCCTTCACATCTTGAGAGAGAGTAGGCCACCAGACATGTTGTTTGAGGTTTCGAGTGGTAATACTGATGCCAGGATGTCCAGAAAGGGGACTATCATGAGCCCAAAATAAAATCTTGGAACGAAGGCGTTCAGGAACAAAGAGTAAACCATCGGGAGGTTTACAGGACAAAGGAAGATTCTCTTGAGCAGACTGTAATTCTTGTAACCAGGAAGTTGTTAACTGGGCTATGACTTCATGAGGTTGGAGAATGGTACCAGACTCAGGAACTGGGGTATCTTGAAATTGTCTGGAAAGGGCGTCTGCTTTAATATTTTTTGAACCAGGTATGTAAGACAAATTATAGTGAAACCGGGAGAAGAATAATGACCAGCGTGCTTGCCTGGAATTCAATCGTTTGGCTGTTTGGAGATACAGAAGGTTCTTATGATCAGTGAGTATAGTAAATGGCAAAGAAGTACCTTCCAGCCAATGTCTCCATTCATCCAATGCCATTTTGATGGCAAGCAACTCTTTATTCCCTACGTCATAGTTAAATTCAGAAGGAGTGAATTTTTTAGAGAAGAAAGCAACAGGATGAATCTTTCCAGTCTCTGGTATTCGTTGAGACAGAACAGCTCCAGCAGCAACAGAGGAAGCATCAACTTCCAAGATAAATTGAAACTCAGGATTTGGATGACGGAGAATAGGTGCTGAGGAAAAAGCTTCTTTGAGAGACTCAAAAGCTTCTATAGCCTCAGGAGGCCATCTTTTACAGTTTTGTCCTTTTCTAGTGAGAGAAGTAAGAGGAGAAGTAATAGTAGCAAAATTCTTGATGAACTTCCTGTAGTAGTTGGCAAATCCTAGAAAACGTTGTAAAGCCTTCAAAGAATCAGGTCTAGGCCAATCCAAAATGGCAGAAAGTTTAGTAGGGTCCATTTCAAATCCAGATGCCGATATTACATAACCCAGAAAGGGTATGGATTTTTGATGGAAAGAACATTTCTCCAGTTTAGCAAACAGATGGAATTCTCTTAGACGTTGAAGTACTTTCTTGACGTGGTGCACATGATCTTGGTGGTTCTGAGAAAAAATTAAGATGTCGTCAAGGTATATGATGACAAAGATATTCAAAAAATCACGAAAGATCTCGTTTACAAAATGTTGGAAAACCGCCGGAGCATTGCATAGCCCGAAGGGCATGACCAAATATTCATAATGCCCAAATCGAGTGTTAAAGGCAGTCTTCCACTCATCTCCTTTGCGTATACGGATCAAATTGTATGCACCACGTAGGTCGAGTTTGGTGAAAATGGTGGCTCCCTGAAGATAAGTAAAAAGTTCAGGAATAAGGGGCAGAGGATAACTGTTCTTGATGGTAATCTGATTTAATCCTCGGTAATCAATACAGGGTCGTAATCCACCATCCTTTTTTCCTACAAAAAAGAAACCAGCCCCTACAGGAGAAAAGGAGGGTCGAATAAATCCTCTAGCCAGATTGTCTTTAATATATTCTTCCAAAGCCATGTTTTCTGGTTTAGAAAGTGGATATGTCTTGCCTCGAGGATAGGCAGCCCCGGGAAGGAGATCAATGGGACAATCAAAAGGGCGGTGAGGAGGAAGTCGTTCAGCTTCTTTTTTGGAGAAAACATCCACAAAGTCATGATAAGGCATAGGTAAGGAGTCCGGAGTTTCGACTGTGAGAGCAATAGTGAGTGGTAACTTGGTAATCTTTTGAAGACATTTAGTCTGGCATGTAGATCCCCAGGAAGTGAGTTCACCGAAAGTCCAAGAAAAAATGGGATTGTGAATCTGGAGCCAGGGTAATCCCAAGATAATGGGAAATTGCGGAGTGGGGATGACATCAAAACAAATTGTCTCGGAATGAAGTATTCCTACGGTGAGGAGTAAGGGTTGAGTAGAAAATTGAATATATCCAGAACCCAAAGGATCTCCACTGACCGTAGAGACTGAAATGGAATACTCTTTTTTTAATAAAGGTATAGAGTGAGTAGAGACGAATGTAGAGTCAATGAACACTCCTCCAGCGCCAGAATCGATTAGAGCTTGAGTATAAATCTTCTTATGTCCAATTAGAAGGGTTACTGGAACAAAGAGTTTCTTGTATAGGGAATGACCACTGTTTTGGCTTAACTCAGTTCCCTGGACTAGAGTTAAGCCCTGGCTTTTACTGGTCTAGTAGGACAATCCCTTAATAAATGCCCTTTAAGGCCACAGTACAGACATAAGCCAAGAGTCCGTCTTCTCAAGCGTTCAGTCTCAGTTAATTTTATACTTCCCACTTCCATGGGTTCAGCCTGATCAGTAGTAGGAGAGACTGGAGTGACTGGATTAGAAAAACGAGGAGCCAAACGAAAAGGAGTTCGAGTTGAAGACCTCTGTGTTCTATCCTTTTCTTGTTGGCGTTCACGAAACCTGGCGTCGAGACTGATACAGAGATTTATTAAGGCTTCTAAGGACTCTGGAAGTTCACGATACACCAATTCATCCTTGAGACGCTCAGAAAGTCCTTTACGGAAAGCGGCTCTGAGTGCTCCCTGATTCCAAGTGGTTTCAGAGGCAAGGGTGCGGAACTCAATAGCGTATTGAGAGACTGGTTGATTACCTTGACGTAAATCCAGGAGAGTGGCTTCAGCAGCGGATGACCTTCCAGGTTTATCGAATACATTTGAGAACATAGATAAAAATGTATCAACATCCAAAAGTATAGGATCATTCTTTTCTAGCAAAGGTGATACCCAAGCCAAGGCTTTTCCTTTCATTAAGGAAATAAGAAATGTGATTCTAGAAGAGGGAGTAGCAAAAAGAGTAGGGCTATTTCGGAAATGAAGACGGCATTGATTCAGAAAGCCTCTACATTCTTCAGGATTCCCATCATATTTATCCGGAAGAGGTATCCTGGGGCTTAGTTGTACCTGAGACTGATTGTTAGGAATCGTAGGAGGTAATGCCTCAATAGGATTAGGATTGGGATTAGGATTGGGAGGTGCGGTAGCAACCAAATTTTGTAATAGAGCAGTTATTTGATCAAGTTTAGTGTCCAGAGACTGCAAGTGAGTGGCATGAGATCCCAAAAGCTGTCCCTGGTGAGCCACGGCCATGGATAATTCAGTGGGGTCCATTTTTATGGCCTGTTTGTAATGTCAGCCGCTCTGGAATCAGTCCGGGATGCAACCCAACTGCTAGCGTGAAATAGAAAGCACACGCTAGCACACTGAGAAATATCCAGGACGTGACCCACTCAGGAAACAGATGAGAAAGGTTAAAAAAATAATATTTGCTCCAGAATGCAGGGAAGCCACAAAGGAAAAAACGTCCCTTTAAGCAGGTCAAAGAATATAAAGGAAATGCTCTTATTTGCAGCTTAGAAATAAGGTCCTTATTAGCAGGCTTGTAACAAAGTTCCCTTTTGCAGCTTTGTAAAAGTAAATGTCCCTTTAAGCAGGCTTATAACAAAACAGAAAGTCAAAGTTCTCCTTTGCAACTTGTAAAAGTAAATGTCCCTTTAAGCAGGTTTATAACAAAACAGAAAGTCAAAGTTCTCCTTTGCAGCTTTATAAAAGAAAATGTCCCTTTAAGCAGGTTATTATTAATCAACGAAAAGATTGTGGAATAAGGCAAAAAGCAAGGTCAGGCAGGCAGAAGTCGGTATCCAAATATCAGCAAAAGGGTTAAGGCAAAAGGCTTGGTCAGGCAGGCAGAAGTCGGTATCCAAATATCAGCAAAAGGGTTAAGGCAAAAGGCTTGGTCAGGCAGGCAGAAGTCGGTATCCAAATATCAGCAAAAGGGTTAAGGCAAAAGGCTTGGTCAGGCAGGCAGAAGTCGGTATCAAGAAAACAGATATTGACAAGGTACTCACAAACTCCAGGGGATCAAACAAACAGGCCCCGATTCAGATCTCCTGCCGTGGTTTAAAGGCAGGAGCGTCAACGTCATCAGAGGGGTGTGTTGAGAAAGCGTCACGTTGCTAAGCAACGTGACGTCAGTTACACAGAGAAGATCCGGGAGCCGCGGCGACACGGCAATGAACGGAGGAAATCATGACAAACAGCAGGAAAGAGGAGATATGTCATCCTTTTGAATAATAGATTACAGGAAAGGCATTGATTTTAGAAACCCTTAGATCATTTATATGACCCGTGAAATAGAAAAAAACATTCATTAGACACCGGTTACACTTATTTATCCTCAGGCCTTGTTAATACGAGGGTCCCGGAGCATCAACCGAAACAACAGCATGAAAGAGGACATATGTCATCCTTTTGAATAATAGATTACAGGAAAGGCATTGATTTTAGAAACACTGAGATAATTAGTTGCAACCGGGAAATAAAAAAAAACATTGAACAGACACCCAGTACACTTTATTATCCATAGGCCTTTTCAGCAGAGGCTCCAGGACCCTCAACAAAAACAAGAGCAGGGAGCTGGGCATAGGAGTACAATGGAGTGTGACAATAATAATCTGAAGGTGAAGATTGCGTAGTTGTGGCATTTTAATTTTGTTATCGTGGGAACTTAGTACTTGCAATGACCTTGCTCTGGTGAATCCATATCACAAATGTGTTATTTAAGGCACTGTTTGTCTATTTTTTTGAATATCAGCATTTGGTAAATGAAGCTCAACTTAAGGCTGGTGAGAACCGACCTTTCTTCTGGCTGTTTGCAAATGTTGTGGCTCTGGACAAACATGTGAATAAGGGGCCATCAGCCATATTCTGCACGCAACCCCTTTGATGATTGATGATAAACATGTGTCACCTGCAAGCAGAGCTTGTTACTTGTGTCTAAATCATCTTCCTGGTATGGACAGGCCACTGTTTCCCACAGCAAGTATGAAGCTTGAAATACAAGATTGTCTTGAGTATGGTAGGAAACCAAAGTTTATTTAATTCTGTACTATCACCACAAAAAATGAACTTCTTGAAGCAACGAAAATGCCAGCAATTTCATGTGCTTATGGATGACAAGGACGTCCTGTCCTGTGGTGCACAGAGATGGAGAGGATTTTTGCCCTCCCTGTACACTACCCAGATGTCTCAAACATCACCAGAAACACAATACAGCCACTCTTGTGAAGTTCCTGGAGTGTTCCGGTAGCCATCTCTTTGCGCTCCTAAAGGAATACTTTATCAGTGTTTTTGTATACATCCGACAACAGTTTCGGAGACTGTGGTGACGCACATGTTATTTACTGTTGTTCCAGCTGTGGCAATATCAATTGGCATGAAAAAGTTAAGATTTGTGGGTGGCGGAGCCTATAGCTGTTGCGGTAGGACGTGTGTTTGAGGAGCTCCAGGTCTTACAAGTTACTTTGGAGTTATTTTTCAACCTTAATTTAATTTTCTTTTTGGGATTCATAGTCACACTTTCTGGGGCTATCCAAGAGGAAGGCAAATAAAGAGCAATCCGGGGTCAGAGTAAAAAATATGAATCTTTAATCAAAAAATAGTTTAAAAGTCCAACATGGGAACAGTAGATAGGAAAAACACACACACCTATTGTTCTAGCTTACGTGTTTCGGCCGTAGCCTTACTCATAGCTGATACACATTCACCTAACTACTCAGTTTAAAAAGACCTCCCTGAGCCTTGATTGGTGTAAAACAGTGGGCGTGTTTTAACCCTTTGTGTGATTTTATCAGTAAATTTTCTCACACTGGAAATCTGGTCTTAGCAGGATATGACAATGTAAAGAGAATGCAGTTTCTGTAATGATGGCATTAATATAGACAGATAACTGCAGAGGACTTATATTATTGAAGGAAATCACTAGTGTATATGTAAAAAAACATTTTTAGTCACATCACCTTGACTCTATTTATTTTGTATATGTAATATATAAACACACCATTTGGTAAAATATATTCGTGTTTGTCTGGTGTCCCTAGGGATCCAAAAAGCGACACTTCAAATACATAAATACATTTACTGTAATATAATTAGTGTGTTATTGTATTAATCATGTATACATATGTTTTGAAAAAACATATGTATATATGAGAAGAGAAAGGGAAAGAAAAACACTCTATGTATTGATAATATAATGGTAAAAGGAAGTACAATGGGAAATGGTACTCTAGATATAAATCCTATATGGATGTAATTAAATTTGGTATATATACATCTATGTGAACATTTATATGAACATCTATGTCTCGTGCTCCCCATAATGAGCGCTTGTATGTATAAGAACAGCCCTATATAGGATTAAGTACAGTGAAAGTAGGTAATCAACCGTCGGGAAGCCAAACAGGCTATTCCCAATAGTTGATCAAATCATATTGAGAATTGAGACCTCTGGGATGCCTGGTTTCCAAATGGAAAATCCAGAACATTTCCCTTTTACTCAATAGTTTTTCCTTATCGCCTCCTCTTGTGGGGGTCACAACCTGTTCAATTGCTTTCCATCTCAGTGTTGATATGCTGTTATTGTGTTTGGTCACGAAATGTTGCACTATTGGGGTAGTAGCTTTGCCCACCTTGATAGAACTGAAATGTTCCCTCATACGGGATCTGACGTCCCTGGTGGTGAGTCCTATATACTGGACCTTGCAAAGTACACACTCCAACATGTACACTACATTGCTTGATGAGCAGTTTAGACATCTCTCTATCTCATATGTATTAACATTAACAGTAGAGGAAAAAGTTGTTGTTACTTCAATGTAATCACAAGGTTTGCGAGCGGTGCTAGGCAGACCCGAGTTTTTACCCCAGAGGAAGGGAGGCGAGGTAGCCCAGGATCACCGGTGTCGCAGAATATCCTCCATCTTCATTTCACCATTGTGAGTAAACAAACGAACTGCTTATAAACGGCTGTGTTTCATATGGAACTGTGTCATATCTTTGAATAACTTCAGTGATATATATTACGAAAATCCGTTTGCCAATTTTGCACAGCACATCGTTTCTTCTTACTCTGACATAGTACACAGGCAGAACACGAACTGTGGAGCAGGAGCATTTAAATTTTTTGTATTTTGCGGTTGGATTAACCATTTGTGTACCTCTACCACTGCACAGCCGCACTAAATTGTATGCACAGTGAATAATCCCCACTAAACACATATATCTTTATGGGGATTTTTTGATGGGAGGTTGCTGTCTACTATATTTTCTCTTTAGTATTGTATCCATTAGACACAAATCGGCTGTGTCTCAGTATACAGCATCCCATTCAGAATTTAAACAGGTTTTTCTAATACTTGTGCTCCTTACTAACATGGAGGAACAGATACCAATTTAATACTCCCTCATTCCAGTGACAGAGAGGGATTGTCTTCAGCAGGACATTGACAAAGTTTTTTCTACTGACAGGACTATTATGACACTTAACACCTTATTTATGGAAATGGAAGCCAATCTAATCAAAGAACATAAATTACAATGGGACATTTGGACTCTAGAACGATATTACTCCCAACAAATGGTGCCTAGGGGCATGCGGATTCAAAAATTTCCATCTTTTGAAACCAGTGATAAATCTTTTATTGATGACTGGAATCAGACTTTAACTGATTGTTCCCTGAAATTGATGATGCTACTCATTGGGTATAAGATCCATTTGCTTAAAATGCTTAGAGTTGATATTGCTGAGATTCAGAATGAGCTTAACAAGAGAAGCCAGGATAACCAGTTTAGTAGCTTTGATGAACAGCTGCAGAAAGTAGTTGCTGACACTAAACAACAGATTATGGAACACAAACATTCCAAGTTTATTAGAGATAATAGTGATTATCAGGCTAATACAGTATATATATGGAACAAACAACAAAGGTTCATGGCTAGAAAACAACAAACCAGACAACGCAGCAATAGTCGCAATAGGAGGAATAGGCGTTGGAAAAATAGCAAACAGGTCACATTTAGTGATAGTGAGGTTGAATCAGGAGGGGAAGACTTCCAGGCTCATAATAGAGATTCTACTCACCACTTACAAGCCATTAATCCTACAGGCATATTGAAACAATCCATGAATATACAAGCACCATCATATAGAACAGTTGTGGAAGTTCCATCTAGTAGTAATCACAATAGTTCAGGCCCTTATGATGATCATACACAACAGATTATGTACTCAACTGTCAAACCTCCTCAACAGCTTAGACAAATACAATACGAATATGTACCTCAAGCCATGGCACCAACTACGTATCAAAACAGTCAATCAAATCAGAGTTACCACTTTACACCTCCCATTACTAATACACATATGAATATGGGAACATTGGGCACAGGTAACAGATCCACACAGGACACTAGAGCAATAGAACAGGTTTTTTCAATCCCCTCACAAGACCCAGGGAGGGGAAGAGGGGCAATAGGCACAAACGAACCCAGATACCCCCAGAGGTCAAACAGGTCGCAACGGAGACATTGACCTTCCAGGTAATAAACCTGTCAGACATTGAATTGACAAATATGCAAATAAGAGTTCTGAGTTATGGTTTGGGCTTTGCTCCCACAAGTGATTTCAATCTCTTTGGGACTATAATAGATCTAAATAGATTGATAAGGAATCTTACCCTACGGAAGCACTTCCATGACTCAGAAAACATCACTGCTGAAACAGATGGGTCAGCAGTTGACAGAGGTCAATTTCTATCTTTCTCAGAACAATGTGATGTCATTAGTCTTAATAGCCTTCTAAATGAGGGTTCCACATCCCCAAGCCAGACTGTGGATAAAACTGTTAAATTCAAGAAGAAATCCAAATTCTATCCTATCCACTCACGTGGTAATATTTTGGAAACTTTTTATAAAAGGGTGGAACATGACCTTGTACAATTGAAAAATTCCAATACACGTACAACAAGCAATTTAACTAGACAGGAGAGAATAGCTCTGAAAACCATCCAGAATAATAAAAACCTGATGGTGAAGACAGCTGACAAGGGGGGATCAGTGGTAGTTCTCAATAGGTCTGATTACATAAAAGAAGCCAATAGGCAATTATTAGACATTGAGAGCTACACTAAACTTGATCATAATCCCATCTGGTTCTTCCAAAGAGATCTGAAAGATCTCCTGGATGACGGCCTTGAGGGAGGTTTTTTGGACAAGGACACGTATGATTATCTATCAGTTGATCATCCGGTCACTCCTATCTTTCACCACCTTCCAAAGGTCCACAAATCTTTGGAGGGGGTGAAAGGTAGGCCTATTGTGAGTGGCATAGGGTCCTATACCGAAAATGTCTCTCAATGGCTAGATGCCATTCTCCAACCTTTTGTACTACAACTACCAAGTCATCTCAAAGACACTTCACATGTCTTACAGGTACTTGAATCAGTGGAATGGAATGTAAACTACTCATGGGTCACCATAGATGTGACCTCTTTATATTCCACTATACCACACAACAAAGGAATACAGGCTTTGAGATTCTTCTTGAGAGAACACTCTACCTTTTCTGTACAATTTCAGGAATATGTGTTGAGGGTAACATTGTTCTTGTTGACCCACAACTACTTTGAATTTGAAGGTAATTTTTTCTTGCAGAGACGTGGGACAGCAATGGGTGCCAAATTTGCACCATCTTATGCGAACCTATATTTAGGTTGGTGAGAGCTGTCCCACATTTTTGCAAGAACTAATCCATACATATTTCGGGCAACACTTTGCTGCATGGCAAAAACTGCCATCCCAAACATGTCCCATACGCGATAGCTAAGGGCCAATTGATACGTTTAAAATTAAACTGTTCAGATATGATGATGTATGAAAAACAAGCAAAGGACATGGTTACACGTTTCAAGGAAAGGGGTTATAAAGATTCATATATAAATAAAGCCTTGAATGAGGTGAAACTCATAGACAGAAGTACATTACTCACTTCAAAGAATGGTAAAACTTCCACTATTGAACAGAAGGGGGCTACTTTTGTAACTAACTTTAGTGCCCAATACCAACAAATATGTAGTATAGTACGAAAACACTTTAGCATGTTGAGAGCAGACGATAAGTTGGTTAAAACCATAGACAATGGGCTAAGATGCTCATACAGAAGGGCCTGTACATTGGGTAACATTTTGTCCCCCTCCAAACTAAAGCCAGAAAAAAAGCCAACAAGTTCATGGCTACAACACAAGGGCATGTTTAAATGTGGGCACAATAGATGCAAACCTTGTGATTACATTGAAGTAACAACAACTTTTTCCTCTACTGTTAATGGTAATACATATGAGATAGAGAGATGTCTAAACTGCTCATCAAGCAATGTAGTGTACATGTTGGAGTGTGTACTTTGCAAGGTCCAGTATATAGGACTCACCACCAGGGACGTCAGATCCCGTATGAGGGAACATTTCAGTTCTATCAAGGTGGGCAAAGCTACTACCCCAATAGTGCAACATTTCGTGACCAAACACAATAACAGCATATCAACACTGAGATGGAAAGCAATTGAACAGGTTGTGACCCCCACAAGAGGAGGCGATAAGGAAAAACTATTGAGTAAAAGGGAAATGTTCTGGATTTTCCATTTGGAAACCAGGCATCCCAGAGGTCTCAATTCTCAATATGATTTGATCAACTATTGGGAATAGCCTGTTTGGCTTCCCGACGGTTGATTACCTACTTTCACTGTACTTAATCCTATATAGGGCTGTTCTTATACATACAAGCGCTCATTATGGGGAGCACGAGACATAGATGTTCATATAAATGTTCACATAGATGTATATATACCAAATTTAATTACATCCATATAGGATTTATATCTAGAGTACCATTTCCCATTGTACTTCCTTTTACCAATATATTATCAATACATAGAGTGTTTTTCTTTCCCTTTCTCTTCTCATATATACATATGTTTTTTCAAAACATATGTATACATGATTAATACAATAACACACTAATTATATTACAGTAAATGTATTTATGTATTTGAAGTGTCATTTTTTTGGATCCCTAGGGACACCAGACAAACACGAATATATTTTACCAAATGGTGTGTTTATATATTACATATACAAAATAAATAGAGTCAAGGCGATGTGACTAAAAATGGTTTTTTACATATACACTAGTGATTTCCTTCAATAATATAAGTCCTCTGCAGTTGTCTGTCTATATTAATGCCATCATTACAGAAACTGCATTCTCTTTACATTGTCATATCCTGCTAAGACCAGATTTCCAGTGTGAGAAAATTTACTGATAAAATCACACAAAGGGTTAAAACACGCCCACTGTTTTACACCAATCAAGGCTCAGGGAGGTCTTTTTAAACTGAGTAGTTAGGTGAATGTGTATCAGCTATGAGTAAGGCTACGGCCGACACGCGTAAGCTAGAACAATAGGCGTGTGTGTTTTTCCTATCTACTGTTCCCATGTTGGACTTTTAAACTATTTTTTGATTAAAGATTCATATTTTTTACTCTGACCCCAGATTGCTCTTTATTTGCAATCCTTTGCCGTTTACCCGGGAGTCAGAGAGAAGGAGCTGCTGCTGGCATACATTTACCCAATTGGACGCTGTGGGTGTGCATCCTCCAACCAATCACGGAAGGTTAGGAGCGAGTTACGTCAGGAGCCTGTGTACAGCAAGACCGGAACTTAGGAGTGGACTACAACGAGCGGTGCTAGGCAGACCCGAGTTTTTACCCCAGAGGAAGGGAGGTGAGGTAGCCCAGGATCACTCGTGTCGCAGAATATCCTCCATCTTCATTTCACCATTGTGAGTAAACAAACGAACTGCTTATAAACGGCTGTGTTTCATATGGAACTGTGTCATATCTTCGAATAACTTCAGTGATATATATTACGAATATCCGTTTGCCAATTTTGCACAGCACATCGTTTCTTCTTACTCTGACATAGTACACAGGCAGAACACGAACTGTGGAGCAGGAGCATTTACATTTTTTGTATTTTGCGGTTGGATTAACCATTTGTGTACCTCTACCACTGCACAGCCGCACTAAATTGTATGCACAGTGAATAATCCCCACTAAACACATATATCTTTATGGGGATTTTTTGATGGGAGGTTGCTGTCTACTATATTTTCTCTTTAGTATTGCTATCCAAGAGGAGCCTGGTAAAAGCACTAGTAGTCACCCCTTATATCAACGGGTACCGAGACCTGTTTTTTGCGTTTCCAATATTGCGCCAGACCCCAAACTAATCCTGAATGAAAAAAAAAAGTTAAAATTTGGACTAGTGATGCACATTTTATGCGCGCTGTGGCAATTGCAATTTGCAATAAAAATAATCTGCTAACAACAACCACTACCTATGACCACACCTGACTCCTGAAGTCATGTTTCAGTTATTAAGTCAAGTTAAATTAAAAAAAATTTTTATTATTATGCTCAGCAGAGGCTCCAGGACCCTCGACAAAACCAGCAGCAGGAAAGAGGACATATGGCATCCTTTTGAAAAAATGATTATAGGAAAGGCATTGATTTCAGAAACACAGAGATCATTAGTTGCAACTGGTAAATAGAAAAAAACATTGATTAGACACCCAGTACACTTATTTTTCCTTAGGCCTTTTTAATAAGAGGCTCCTGGAGCCTCAACAGAAACAACAGCATCAAAAAGTACATATGGCATCCTTGTGAATAATAGATTACAGGAAAGGCATTGATTTTAGAAACCCGTGGATAATTTTTTGCAACCGTGAAATCTAAAAAAACATAGATTAGACACCCAGTACACTTCTTTATCCTTAGGCCTTTTTAGAAGAGTCTCCCGGAGCCTCTACAGAAACAACAGCATGAAAGAGGACATATGGCATCCTTGTGACTAATAGATTACAGGAAAGGCATTGATTTTAGAAACCCAGAGATAATTTGTTGCAACCGGAAAATCTAAAAAAAAATGGATTAGACACCCAGGACACTTATTTATCCTTAGGCCTTAGTAGCAGAGGCTCCAGGACCCTCAACAAAACCAGCAGCAGTAAAGAGGACATATGGCATCCTTTAGAAAAATAGATTTCTGGAAAGGCATTGATTTTAGAAACACAGAGATCATTAGTTGCAACCGTGAAATCTCAAAAAACTTAGATTATACACCAAGTACACTTATTTATCCTTAGGCCTTTTTAGCAGAGGCTCCAGGACCCTCCACAAAACCAGCAGCATGAAAGAGTACATATGGCATCCTTTAGAAATTTAGATTACAGGAAAGGCATTGATTTTAGAAACACAGAGATCATTAGTTGCAACCGTGAAATCTAAAAAAACATAGATTATACACCCAGTACACTTCTTTATCCTTAGGCCTTTTTAGAAGAGTGTCCCGGAGCCTCAACAGAAACAACAGCTTGAAAGAGGACATATGGCATCCTTTTGAAAAATAGATTACAGGAAAGGCATTGATTTTAGAAAGACAGAAAAAAAATGTTACAACCGGGAAATCTAAAAAAACATTGAATAGACACCCAGTACACTTCTTTATCCTTCGGCCTTTTTAGCAGAGGCTCCAGGACACTCAACAAAACCAGCAGTAGGAAAGAGGACATATGGCATCCTTTGTGAAAAAAAGATTATAGGAAAGGCATTGATTTTAGAAACCCGGGGATAATTTGTTGCAACCGTGAATTTGAATCAAAAAAATTATTGGATGGACACCCAGTACAATTCTTTCTCCTTAGGCCTTTTTATAAGAGGGTCCAGGACCCTCAAACAAAACACCAGCAGGAAAGAGGACATATGGCATACTTTTGAACAATAGAGTAAGAGTACAGGAAAGGCATTGATTTTAGAAACCCATAGATAATTTTTTGCAAATGGAATTTTGAATCAAAAAAATGATTCGATAGACACCCAGTACACCTCTTTCTCCTTAGGCCTTTTTATAAGAGGGTCCTGGACCCTCAAAAAAAACACCAGCAGGAAAGAGGACATATGGCATACTTTTGAAAATTAGATTACAGGAAAGGCATTGATTTCAGAAACACAG
The DNA here is from genome assembly GCF_027579735.1 of Bombina bombina. Lineage (NCBI taxonomy): Eukaryota > Metazoa > Chordata > Amphibia > Anura > Bombinatoridae > Bombina > Bombina bombina. The sequence continues at coordinate 1,154,375,628 of NC_069499.1, read as the reverse complement.
AGATCAGTTATATGACCCGGGAAATAGAAAAAAACATTGATTGGACACCCAGTACACTTCTTTATCCTTAGTCCTTTTTATAAGAGTGTCCTGGAGCCTCAACAGAAAGAACAGCATGAAAGAGGACATATGGCATCCTTTTGAAAAATAGATTACAGGAAAGGCATTGATTTTTGAAAGACAGAAAAAATTTGTTACAACCGGGAAATCTAAAAAAACATTGATTGGACACCCAGTACACTTCTTTATCCTTAGTCCTTTTTATAAGAGTGTCCCGGAGCCTCAACAGAAACAACAGCATGAAAGAGGACATATGGCATCCTTTTGAACAATAGAGTACAGGTACAGCATTGATTTTACAAACCCAGAGATCATTTTTGTCAATTGTTAAATAGAAAAATAAAAATGAGTGGACTACCAGTACACCTCTTTCTCCTTAGGCCTTTTTATAAGAGGGTCCTGGACCCTCAAAAAAAACACCAGCAGGAAAGAGGACGTATGGCATCCTTTTGAACAATAGAGTACAGGTACAGCATTGATTTTACAAACCCAGAGATCATTTTGGTCAATTGTTAAATAGAAAAATAAAAATGAGTGGACAACCAGTACACCTCTTTCTCCTTAGGCCTTTTTATAAGAGGGTCCTGGACCCTCAAAAAAAACACCAGCAGGAAAGAGGACGTATGGCATCCTTTTGAACAACAGAGTACAGGTACAGCATTGATTTTACAAACCCAGAGATCATTTTGGTCAATTGTTAAATAGAAAAATAAAAATGAGTGGACAACCAGTACACCTCTTTCTCCTTAGGCCTTTTTATAAGAGGGTCCTGGACACTCAAAAAAAAAACACCAGCAGGAAAGAGGACGTATGGCATCATTTTGAACAATAGAGTAAAGGTACAGCATTGATTTTACAAAACCAGAGATAATTTTGGTCAAATGTGAAATAGAAAAGAAAAATGAGTGGACACCCAGTACACCTCTTTCTCCTTAGGCATTTTTATAAGAGTGTCCAGGACCCTCAAACAAAATACCAGCAGGAAAGAGAACATATGGCATACTTTGGAACAATAGAGTACTGGTACGGCATTGATTTGTGAAACCCACATATAATTGTTTGTAAAAGTGAAATAGCCCCAAAAACCATGCTTGGACTCCCACTCCAGGTCATTCTCCTTCAGCTTTTTTATAAGAGGGTCCAGCACCCTCAACAGAAACAACTGCAGGAAACACCACCACATATGCCATCCTTTTGCACAAGCGAGTACAGGTATAGCATCCATTTTTGAAACCCAAAGATAATTGAAAGGAACCAGGAACATTTTTCTAAAAACTGGATGGGGCACCCATTACTACAGGTCGTTCTCCTTCAGCCTTTTTATATCATGGGCCACGACCCGCAACAGGCACAACAGCATGAAACACCACATATGCCATCCTTTTGCACAATAGAGTACAGGTATGGCATAGATGGAACACAGAGATAATTTAGAGCAACCAAGAGACGGATAAAGATGCTTGGTCGGTCCTACTCTTTCAAATTTGTGGCATTTTGCGTTCAATTTAATGGTCCACCGGATATGAGTGGTGTGTTAAGTTGTACAATTCGTAACAGTTTAATCGCTAGTGTTATGTGCCTTATTTTTTTTATTTGAGTTTTGTACCCACAGAGCTGCAGCAGAGGCCAGAAAAATTAGGAATGTACAAATGACTGAAAAATTGGGGTATTGTTGTAGCAAGTAGCAGCGGCCAGAAAAATTGATGTTTGTAAAACATTTATAAAGTGCCCTAAAAGCTTGTGGCTTGAACACTAGTTGTTGGCGGATAAGTCAAGCAAGTCCTCCGGCTTTATAACCAAAAAAAAAAAGGCCAGTCTGTGTACCAGTTGTAGCCCAAGCAAGCTCATATCATCATCAGTAGTTTTTTATTCAAATGTATCGCCCAATGTCAGTCCCTTCGGGATCCAGCCCTCATTCATTTTTATAAAAGTGAGATAGTCAAGGCTTTTTTGACCTAGGCGACTTCTCTTCTCAGTGACAAAACCTCCTGCTGCACTAAAAGTCCTTTCGGACAGGACACTTGAAGCGGGGCAGGCCAGAAGTTCCATTGCAAATTGGGATAGCTCAGGCCACAAGTCCAGCCTGCACACCCAGTAGTCAAGGGGTCCATCGCTCCTGAGAGTGTCGAGATCTGCAGTTAAAGCTAGGTAGTCTGCTACCTGTCGGTTGAGTCTTTCTCTAAGGCTGGATCCCGAAAGGCTCTGATGGTGCATGGGAGTTAAAAAGGTACGCATGTCCTCCATCAACAAGACGTCAGGAAAGCGCCCGGTCTTTGCCGCCATGATCTTGGGAGGAGGAGAATTAATTTCATCTCTTCCCCTGTTACATTCCCGTGGTGCTGTGACATCACCCTTATACGCTGTGTAAAGCATAGTTTTTAATTTATTATGAAAATGCTCCATCCTTTCCGACTTGTGGGAATTTGGTAACATTTCAGGCACTTTATGCTTATACCGGGGGTCGAGGAGCGTGGACACCCAGTACAGGTCGTTCTCCTTCAGCTTTTTTATACGAGGGTCCCTCAACAGGCACGACAGCATGAAAGAACCCATTTGAACAATGTTGGATGCTGAGCTAATCATGTCGCGTTCCTCCTCCTCACTGATCTCACTGATGGTATCTTCTTCCCCCCAGCCACGTACAACACCACGGGTACCAGAGAGGTGACAACAATGAGCACCCTGGGATGACTGTTGTGCTCGGTCTTCCTCCTCCTCATCCTCCCCAAAGCCACATTCCTCCTCTGACTCCTCTTCCTCACAATCCTCTTCCTGCGTTGCCGCAGGTTCAGCAAGCAATGCTGATTCGGCTGTTTGCGGGGGTGATGGACACCACAACTCTCCTGCTTCCTCTTCACGCTCATCTACTGCCTGATCCAGCACTCTTCTCAGGGCACGCTCCAGGAAGAAAACAAATGGTATGATGTCGCTGATGGTGCCTTCGGTGCGACTGACAAGGTTTGTCACCTCCTCAAAAGGACGCATGAGCCTACAGGCATTGCGCATGAGCGTCCAGTAATTTGGCAAAAATATCCCCAGCTCCCCAGAGGCTGTCCTAGCACCCCGGTCATACAAATACTCATTAAAAGCTTTTTCTTGTTGGAGCAGGCGGTCAAACATTAGGAGTGTTGAATTCCACCGTGTCGGGCTGTCGCAAATCAAGCGCCTCACTGGCAGGTTGTTTCGACGCTGGATATCAGACAAGTGCGCCATGGCCGTGTAGGAAAGCCTGAAATGGCCACACACCTTCCTCACCTGCTTCAGGACGTCCTGTAAGCCTGGGTACTTATGGACAAATCGTTGTACAATTAGATTACACACATGTGCCATGCACGGCACATGTGTCAACTTGCCCAATTTCAATGCCGCCACCAAATTACTTCCATTGTCAGAAACAACCTTGCCAATCTCCAGTTGGTGCGGAGTAAGCCACTGATCCACCTGTGTGTTCAGGGCGGTCAGGAGTGCTGGTGCGGTGTGACTCTCCGCTTTCAGGCAAGTCAACCCCAAGACGGCGTGACACTGCCGTACCCGGGATGTAGCATAGTACCTGGGGAGCTGGGGGGGTGCCATAGATGTGGAGCAAGACGCAGAATTTGAAGAGGACTCAGCCGAGGAAGAGGTTATGGAAGAGGATGGAGTAGGAGGAGTAGAGGAGGTATCAGCAGGCCTGCCTGCAAGTCGTGGCGGTGTCACCAACTCTTCTGCAGAGCCACGCATTCCATGCTTGTCAGAAGTCAGCAGGTTTACCCAATGCGCAGTGTAGGTGATATACCTGCCCTGACCATGCTTTGCAGACCAGCTATCCGTGGTCATATGGACCCTTGCCCCAACGCTGTGTGCCAGACATGCCATAACTTCCTTTCTCACAACAGAGTACAGGTTTGGGATTGCCTTTTGTGAAAAGAAATTTCTGCCAGGTACCTTCCACTGCGGTGTCCCAATAGATACAAATTATTTGAAAGCATCAGACTCCACCAGCTTGTATGGTAAAAGCTGGCGGGCTAAGAGTTCAGACAAGCCAGCTGTCAGACGCCGGGCAAGGGGGTGACTTTGAGAAATTGGCTTCTTACGCTCAAACATGTCCTTGACAGACACCTGACTTTGGGCAGATGACCAGGAACTGCTACGTAAGAGAGACTGAGTGGAGGATGGTTGAGAGGGGGCAAGGAGGACAGCACTGGTTGACGTGGCTGAAGATGCTGGAGCAGGAGGAGGAGGGCGGCTTTCACTTTGTGTGCTGCTTCTACTCATGTGTTCTTCCCATCGGCCTTTGTGATGGGAGACCATGTGCCTTCGCAAAGCAGTTGTACCTAGGTGGCTGTTGGACTTCCCACGACTCAGTTTCTTTTGGCACAGGTTGCAAATGGCATTGCTGTTGTCAGAGGCAGACATACAAAAAAAATGCCACACTGCTGAGCTCTGCGATGACGGCATTCTGGTGGTGGCAACAGCATGCGTTGATGGGCGTCGGCGTGCTGTCTGGCTGACCCCTGGTGACGATGCATGCTGTCTGACTGTGCCACTAGCTCCTTCAGATGACCTCCCCGTGCTTCCAAATCGTCTCCTCCTCCTCTCTGTCTCCCCATCTGAACTTTCCCCCTCTTCTTCTTCTCTTCTAGCAGGCACCCACGTGACATCCACCGACACATCATCATCAACCGCTTCACTTGTATCTGAAACATCAAGAAAGGAAGCAGCAGCGGGTACAACATCATCATCATCATCATCATCACACCGTACCTCCATGTCGGTAATGCTGCCTGACTGAGACTACTACTGATCACTATTATCTACATCCTCTGTCAATAATGGTTGCGCATCACTCATTTCTTCAAAATGATGTGTCAATAACTCCTTTGACAGATCAAGTGAAGCGGCTGTGGTGCTAGTGTTGGTGGTGGCGACAGGCGGCAGAGTGGCACTGGTCACTTGAGAGCTGCCCAAAGCACAGCTGGACTTAGATGGTGCGTCAAGGTTAGGAGGACTAGCAGCGGAAGCTGAAGAAGATTGGGTTTCCTGTGTTAGCCATTCAACTAGGTCCTCCTCAGAAGTTTTTGCATCCCCCCTGGCACCCGGCGTCTGAACAATGTGCATATTTGTAGGGTCTAAAGGAATCACAGCACCACGACCACGACCACGGAACCTGCAGGGTGGCCTGCCTCTGCCTGTCATTGTTTTTTAAATGGACACTAACAATACTATTATACCAATTGAGTGGTGGCACTGTGAAAGTGGGCACAGTATACACTATGAGACTCATAAAAACAACAACAAAAAAGACAGATGTTTTAAAAATCACAAATTGTTAATTTTTTAAAATATTACAACTTACAAGTACTGTGGCAACAAATATGATTGTTTGGCACTATTTGGCAAATGGCCCTGTCTGGCACACACGCTGGGAGAAAGGAAACTGCAATTCAATGGCACTAGGAGACTGAAGAATCACAGTCAAAACAGTTATGATCAACAAAAATTCCAATCCTGTTACAATAAATATGAGTGGTGGCACTAATTGGCTAGTTGGGACTGGCACACAGGCAGGCAGGCAGGAGGAAAATGCAATTCAAGGGCACTAGTAGACTGCAGATTGACAGTAAAAACAGTGATGATTGACAAATTTTGCAATACTGTTAAAAGAAATATGATTGCTGGCACTAATTGGATAGTTGGGCCTGGCACACAGGCTGCCAGGCAGTAGAAAAGTGCAATTCAATGGCACAAGAAAACTGAGGATTAAGATCAACAATCAAATTTTTTTTTAATTTTAATTAGTAACTATACTGTGACAACAATTATGATTGGTGTAAATAGTTGGCAAGACGGCCTGGCACAAAAGGCTGGCAGGCAGGAGGTAGATGCAATTCAAGGACACTAGGAGACTGATTACTGACAGTCAAAACAGTGATGATTGACAATTTTTGCAATACTGTTAAAAGAAATATGATTGCTGGCAACAATTGGCTAGGTGGGCCTGGCTCACAACAGGCTGCAAGGCAGCAGGAAAGTGCTATTCAATGGCACCAGCAAACTGAGGATTCTCAACAACTATTACCAACAATTTTAATTTTTAATTATTAAGAATACTGTCACAACAAATATGATTGGTGTAAATATTTTTCAAGTAGGCCTGGCACACAGGCTTGGAAGGCAGTAGAAAAGTGCAATTCTAGGGCATGAGCAAACTGAGGATTAAGCTCATCAACAATCAAGAATTTTTAAATTGAAATTAGTAACTATACTGTGACCAAAAATTAGGATTGTTGTAAATAGTTGGCAAGAAGGCCTGGCACAAAAGGATGGCAGGCAGGAGGTAGATGCAATTCAAGTACACTAGGAGACTGATTACTGACAATCAAAACAGTGATGATTGACATTTTTTGCAATACTGTTAAAAGAAATATGATTGCTGGCAACAAATGGCTAGGTGGGCCTGGCTCACAGCAGGCTGCAAGGCAGGAGGAAAGTGCTATTCAATGGCACCAGCAAACTGAGGATTCAAATCACAACAACTATTACCACAAATTTCATTTTTTTAATTATTAGAATACTGTCACAACAAATATGATTGGTGTAAATATTTTTTAAGTAGGCCTGGCACACAGGCTTGGAAGGCTGTAGAAAAGTGCAATTCTAGGGCACGAGCAAACTGAGGATTAAGATCATCAACAATCAAGATTTTTTTAATTTTAATTAGTAACTATACTGTGACCAAAAATTAGGATTGGTGTAAATAGTTGGAAAAACGGCCTGGCACAAAAGGATGGCAGGCAGGAGGTAGATGCAATTCAAGGACACTTGGAGACTGATTACTGACAGTCTAAACAGTGATGATTGACAATTTTTGCAATACTGTTAACAGAAATATGATTGCTGACAACAATTGGCTAGGTGGGCCTGGCTCACAGCAGGCTGCAAGGCAGGAGGAAAGTGCTATTCAATGGCACCAGCAAACTGAGGATTCAAATCACAGCAACTATTACCAAAAATTTTAATTTTTAATTATTAGAATACTGTCACAACAAATATGATTGGTGTAAATATTTTTTAAGTAGGCCTGGCACATAGGCTTGGAAGGCTGTAGAAAAGTGCAATTCTAGGGCACGAGCAAATTGAGGATTAAGATCATCAACAATCAAGATTTTTTTAATTTTAATTAGTAACTATACTGTGACAAAAAATTAGGATTGGTGTAAATAGTTGGCAAGACGGCCTGGCACAAAAGGATGGCAGGCAGGAGGTAGATGCAATTCAAGGACACTAGGAGACTGATTAATGACAATCTAAACAGTGATGATTGACAATTTTTGCAATACTGTTAACAGAAATATGATTGCTGACAACAATTGGCTAGGTGGGCCTGTCTCACAGCAGGCTGCAAGGCAGGAGGAAAGTGCTATTCAATGGCACCAGCAAACTGAGGATTCAAATCACAACAACTATTACCAAAAATTTTAATTTTTAATTATTAGAATACTGTCACAACAAATATGATTGGTGTAAATATTTTTTAAGTAGGCCTGGCACACAGGCTTGGAAGGCTGTAGAAAAGTGCAATTCTAGGGCACTAGCAAAATGAGGATTAAGATCAACACTAAAAAATTTTTTTATTTAAATTAATAACTATACTGTCTGTGACAACAATTATGATTGGTGTAAATAGTTGGCTAGACGGCCTGGCACAAAAGGCTGGCAGTGGCAGGCAGGAGGTAAATGAAATTCAATGGCACTAGGAGACTGAATATTTGCAGTCCAAAAAATTATGATTTTTTTTTTTAATTACTGTTACAAGAATTGTGATTGGTGCCACTAATTGGCTACTTGGGCCTGGCATACAGGCTGGCAGATATGAGTCGTGGATGGTAGGTAGGGCAGCAATTTAACACAGTATGCTGTGTAAGTGACAAAAACACAGGACTGATAGAAAATTAAGTTACATTACACTAGCAAAATATTTTAAAATTTTAGATTTTAATATTAAAATTATGTTAAGAAGTGCAATGCACATATGACTCTATGAGTGGTCGCACTGGCTGGCTGCTACGTAGGGCAGCAATTATAACAACAGTATGCTGTGTAAGTCAGATAGACAGTTAGACACAGGCCTGATAGAAAATACTATTAGATTACACTAGCATAATGATTTAAAGACTTTTTTTTGGACATTTTAAGAAAAAGGTTAAGCACATACATATGAGTCGTGGCTGATAGCCTTGGAAGGGCAGCTATTAAAAACAGTAGGCTCTGTAAGTCGGATACACACACGCCTGATAGAAAATACTATTAGATTACACTAGAAAAATGATTGAAATTATTTTTTTTGGGGGGGAATTAAAAAAAGGTTAAACACATATGAGTCGTGGCTCATAGACTAGGGAGGGCAGCAAGTAAACACAGTAGGCTCTCTATGTCAGCAAAACACACAGGCTGGATAGAAAATTATATTAGATTACACTAGCAAACAAATTTAAACTTTTTTTTTTTATATTAAAATTAAGGTGAAGGAGAATAGATATGAGTGCTGGGTGGCTGCCTGGCACAGACCAATTAACCAAAAGAAAGAAAAAAAAGAGGTATATTAATGCTGAGTGAGCCTGACAGACACAGGCATGATAGTAAATGTAATTAGATTACACTAGCAAAATATTTTTTTTTATTTTTTTTTTAATTTAAAATAATGTCATAAACGGATATTAACACTGGTGGCTGCTGGCTGGCACAGAGCAATGAACCAGAGTATATGCTGTGTGACACTGGCCTGATAGAAAATGAAAAAAAATTACACTAGAAAAATAATTATATTTTTGGGTTAGTTAAATTTAAACTAATGTTGTTAGGGAGATATCAGTGGTGGCAGTAGTCACAGCATATGCTGTGAGCCTTAAACACACAGCTGAAAGCCAGGCAAATGCTAATACAAAAAAAATGGAAAAAAAAAAAAACGGCACGAAATATAGCCCTAAAAAGGGCTTTTTGGGGTGCTGTGCTTGCAGCAGAGATGAGTGGAGTCCTTCTGGACTGTAAATACACTAGCCTAGCTATGTTTTTCCTATTAATGTCAGGAGCAAAAACACAACACGTCCTCTCATTAAAAAAGCAAGGTCGTTATGAGTCTAAAATGGCGGATTCCGAGTAGCTGGGAGTGTCTGTGAGGGAGTGTCTGATGTTGATTGGCTCTAATGTGTCAGGCGGCTGTGACATAAAGGGTCAAAGTTTCCACAATTATGACACATAGGGGCAGATCGAACATCGCCATGTGTTCGCCCACAAACGCGAACGCGAACAAGCTATGTTCGCTGTGAACCGTTCGCGGGCGAACAGTTCGGGACATCACTACATAGGGATGTGGTCACTCATTGTGGCTGAGTCAAGTACATAGACATTCTCCCAAAATCCTAGATAGAGGCACACATATGAGGGTGCAAATTTGGACCCCATAGCCGTGCCCCTAATCTGAAAAAATATCTATCATCAAATACGAAGAGGTTATTTGTTAAAGCAAATTCCAGTAGGTCACAGATAAAAGCTGTGTGTCTCTGAAAAGCGCTACCCCTTTGCTGTAGAAAAAATCGTGTAGCCTGCATTCCCTTGGTATGGGGAATGCTCGAGTACAACGACTCAACGTCAATTGTTGCCAGGATTGTATCATCCTCAACACTAATGCCACTAATCTTCCTCAAGAAGTCTGGTGTATCCTGTACATAAGTCGTTAAATATTGGACAAAAGGTTGAAGGACAGACGACCCTTATGAGTACTTGATATTAGGATCAAAGTGGGCATACACGGGTATTAGAGCTAGGGTACTTGGTATCATATGCCAGTATCTCGGTAAGGCAACTTGGTTTCAGGAACGGGCTGAGCATATGCCAGTATCTCGGTAAGGCAACTTGGTTTTAGGAAGGGGCCGAGCATACGCCAGTATCTCGGTAAGGCAACTTGGTTTCAGGAACGGGCCGAGCATACGCCAGTATCTCGGTAAGGCAACTTGGGTTCAGGAACGGGCCGAGCATACGCCAGTATCTCGGTAAGGCAACTTGGGTTCAGGAACGGGCCGAGTATATGCCAGTATCTCAGTAAAGCAACTTGGGTTGAGGAACGGGCCAAGCATACGCCAGTAATTCGGTAAGGCAACTTGGGTTTAGGAAGGGGCCGAGCTTATGCCAGTATTTCGTTAAGGCAACTTGGTTTCAGGAAGACAAATGTCACAGTAGAGTTGCTTAGACTCAGCAAGGAGATATACATACAGTTCTTACAGCAGTGGAGTTTAGTACCAACAGCCAAGGAATTATACAGGTACTCACAGAAGAGGTGTTCAATCTCCCAGCAGAGGTACTTAGCTTCAGGATAAACAAATGTTACAGTATAGTTGCTTAGACTCAACAAGCAGATTAACATACAGTTCTTACAGCAGTGTAGTTTAATACCAACAGCCAATGAAGTATACAGGTACTCCCAGAAGAGGTGTTTAGTCTCACAGCAGAGGTACTTGGCTTCAGGATAAACAAATGTCACAGTATAGTTGCTTAGACTCAGCAAGCAGATTAACATACAGTTCTTACAGCACAGGTGATTGACACAGTAGCCAAGTAAGCATACAGGATACAAAAGAATTGTCAGAATACAAGCCAAGGGTCAGTAGCCAGGAAAGCAGTCCAATCTTTCATAAAGCAAAAGGGGAATCCAGAAGAATGGTCAATAAGCAAGCCAAGTTCAGATGCCACGGATCCAACAACAAAACAGGAATTCAGGAAACAGAACAGAGGCAAAAACAAAGGAAATCAATCACAATGTCAAGGCACCAAATGATTAGTGAAGCAGCCCTTTATAGCAGAGCTGATTAGAAAACTACCTGCAGCTGGCAAGCAGGTGGAGCCAGAGAGTAACCCACTGCAGGTAACAGGTCTCCAAAATGCTGCAAAGATAAACAGATACCTCTGGTGGCACAGGAAAAGAAAAGCAAGCTGGGAACCAGGGGTCCCAAGTTCAAATCCAGGCACAGCCGTGACAGTACCCGAAGTACTCCAATAGGGAACATTTTAATTCTGAATTCTGTTTCAATACATTTAGGAATAATTCTCACAGAGGACACTATAGCAGGTATAATGACTGGGAATATCCCAGAAGAACAACTAGATGTGGTAGTTATAGACAGGAGGAACAATGGAGGACTCCAGTATATAATCACTTGGAAACCTTAAGAGACCCTAAATCATTAGGAGATGGACAAATCAATAACGACCGTTTTTTTAGAGAAGAGCCCTCTAAAGGAGGGCACCTCAGGAGATTTGATTCGGCAAGAAAACAAATCTAATCTCAGAAGAAAAAGAGGTTTAGAGGATAAAGGGGAAGGGGAATATCTAAGCGGAGCCAAAAGGTGGAGATGAATCCAACACATCAGGGAATTTTTAATTTAAGCAGTATCCCCTTAAAAAAGAAGAGAAAGTTCTCGGCCTAGGCCTCTTTTATGCACCGACAGTAAGACTAAACAAATGTAATACCCATATTCACGTTAAAAAATTTGTAAGAAACCTAACTTTGAAAAGATTCTTTCTGAAAAATCCCATTGAAAATGTTAAATCACCTATACTTGATAACATCCAACATACAGATTTGAAACTTAAATCCAAATTTAACCCAATTTATGCCAATGGCAACTACTTGGAAACATTTGAGAAATTAGTCTTGAAGGACATTCAGAAATGCAACCCCCCCAAACTCAAAAAATATAATATGAGTAATAAAGATAAAACAATCATTAGTGATCTTCAGAAGAATACAGAGATAACCATAAAACCAGCGGATAAGGGTGGGGGAATTGTCCTGATGTACACCAAAAACTATTTAACTGAGGCATATAGGCTACTAAATAATACTAAGACATATAGGAAATTAGAGTCTGATCCAACTGAGACATTTTCTAAAACTCTGAATAAAATTTTGATAGAGGTTAAAAAATGAGGGATACTAACTGAGAAAGAATTCCAGTTTTTAACACCCAAATTTCCAAGAATCCCGATTTTCTATTTCCTTCCGAAAATCCATAAATGCTTGGTCAATCCCCCAGGAAGGCCAATTATCTCAGGCATTGATTATGTATCAGCCAATCTATCTAAATATGTAGACTGCTATCTACAGAAGCATGTCCAAAGCTTAGATTCTTATCTAAGGGACTCCACACAAGTATTGAATATCCTTAGTACATTAAAATGGGAAGATGATATGATTCTGGCGACATGTGACGTGACGTCATTGTATACAGTGATCAATCACTCCAAAGGCACTCAGGCTGTTGACCAATTTTTTAAAAATGACAAAGATATGATAGAGAAACACAGAAATTTTATCCTCAAGAGTATAAGATATGTATTGGAGAATAAATATTTCTCCTTTGACAACAAGTTCTTTCTTCAGATTGAAGGAACGGCTATGGGTACAAGGTTTGCACCTAGCTATGCCAATTTATTTATGGGAGCCTGGGAAACCGAGTTCTTTGGCAATGGCAGCTATGGTGCAAACCTTGTACTCTACAAGAGGTACATAGACGACCTATTATTAATCTGGAAGGGTCCAGAATATGACTTAATTTTGATGTTGGAAGAAATGAACAAAAATAGTTGTGGCTTAAACTTTACCTACAACTATAGTAGAACGTAGATTTAGAAATAATGACAGTAAATAATCAGTTAGAGACCAAACACATTTAAAAAAAAGTTGACTGTAATAACTACATTCATGCCAATAGTTGTCATTTAGACATTTGGAAAGAAAATATTCCCATAGGCCAATGCCTCCGTATACATAAGAACTATTCTAGGCTTGTAGATTTCAAACAACAGGTTGAAATTTTGGCAGATAGATTCAATTCCAGAGACTATAAAATTGAGAATACCAGAAAGGTGATAGAAAGAGCAAAAAATACCAGTAGACAGTCTCTATTAGACTATAAAGAAAGAACAAATGTAAACAGTGACACAATAAAAGTACCATTTATAACTGATCACCATGCTGATCATAATCTAATCAGGAGAATTTTTAAAAAACATTGGCACCTATTAAAAGAAGATACCATCATAGGAAATAAAATTTTTAATAATCCCAGTTTTGTCTTTAAAAGAGCAGCAAATCTCAAATCAATTTTGGCCCCTAGTGAACTGAAGAAACCTAATAAAAGAACTATGATACAGAAAGATCTAAAAGGAAATAAATGAGTAGGCTTTTTTCCTTGTTATACATGTAAGGCTTGTAGTCATAGCAAAAAAATAAAAAGTATACAGATTAGCAATTCAGAAAATCCCTTTTTAATAAAGGATGTGATAAGATGCACAAAAAGAATGTAATATATATTCTAAAATGCACTTGCAATTTATTCTATATCAGAGAAACAAAGAGAGCTGTTAGAGATAGGATTAGGGAACACCTTTGCAATATTGAGAACGGAGTTGAAGACACTCACCTATATAAACACTTTAAAACAGTTCACAAAGGTAATGTTAAGGATATTCTTTATTGGGGAATCCAAAAGGTAAAAAAACACTGGAGAGGTGGAAACATAGAAAATAAATTGCTTATAAAGGAAGCAGAGCTAATTTATAAATTTAACACCCTGTTCCCAAAGGGTCTACATTCAGAGTTAAATCTGTCACCTTCCCTTTTCGAATAAACTGGGTCAGTAAGTTTTAGTTTAAGTCTAAGTTTACTTTTGTCTTATAGTTTAAAACAGAAATCATTTAATTTATTTTCATTTTACCTTGATTTTGTTCATCACAATGTATTTTATTATTTCACATCACTACAAATTGATTTTATAAAATAAGATATTTGAAAATTCACTTAAGTATATTTTTACATTAAGAAAAATCTATCACTCACTCAAGTTTCACATGCGTTAAACAATAGCTAATTATATCCATATTCATGCTGAATGTTTAGAGGGTCATCAGTAAATAAATGATTGCTGCCAGAATATCGTTTGGTTTAATATTATAAGGGAAATTTGTTTCCATATACTGTTTTGTAGTATCATCAATTGCAATGTAATCCTATATACCAATAACATCATCTTATAATACATGCAAATCCACCACCTTAGCTATGAAGTATCACCTTGTACCTGAGTAGCAAAGCTAGTTACAAGAAGAACATAACAAACTAAGAATACCACCTTAACTCAGGTTAATTAAGGATGGACCAATAAGGATCTAGCTACCCCTTTAAAAGGAAGATGGAGAAACGGTCACACTTATCTTGATAAAGCTCTCTGATAGAGCAAAACACATTGAATGCTGTGACCTTTTACTTCTTTTAAAACTTTAGCTACACTTTACAAGATTTTATAACCCAGGTTATCAACCATTTCTTGATCCTATAACAACCACTGCCTGCGTGCACAGCAATAAGTGCAGGCAAAAGCACGGATTCACTCTCACTGAGAGGTTAAAATCATCTTCCAATGGACAAGAGGACCCCTCTTACCAATAATCTGCAGAAAGGTTGGTTTATTGGGCCGAGACAAACCCCCCGAGTGTCACCCATGATGTCAGACGCCAAAGTCACGTGGGGTGAACTCGCGGTCGAGTAACAAATCCTCAGCAAACACATAGTACCAACTTCTCAGAGGTATAGAAGTTCAAGGAAACAACTTTCCCTTTTGCAAACTGTATAATCTTATCGTAGGATTACGAGTAACTCTGCTGCAAAACTGTTCCATAAGTCATCTGTTTTCTCCAGAGTGATACATTGCTTACTCTGCCTACAATACTGCTTTCTTTGCTACTTACCATGAACTTTTATGTTCCTATGACGCTATTGTGGAGATTTCATGTTGTAACCATTTGCTTCCTAGTAACCCAATCCTTATGGTTAACTTATTGTTATTTGTATCAGTTTGACCTTTTTACCATATTGCATACCCTATGGGAGTTACATGCTAATGTCATTTTAGACTGTGTATGTTATTTTAGACTGTGTATATTAATACCTGATGATTTTTTAAACTGTGTACATTCATTAGGGAGACGTCCCTATTTTTATTTAATTCTCTTTGGTATTTACTTTTCATCCTGATTTCTCATTAGTTTAGAGATTTTGCTACTATTAAATAAATTTTATTATATGATCTCTTCAGATATTTTTCATATGAATATATATTTGATTATTATTTTTTATTCACTTTTCAGTTATTATTTACTTCTCAGCTATTATATCTCAGATATCCTTAGCTTTTTTTAGCACCCTTACTTATTCTATACTTGTACCTAGATAAAGCTCTCAGCAAAGGATAACAAGAGAAGCAAGCAAATTAAATAATAGAAGTAAATTGGAAAGTTGTTAAAAAATTGTATGCTCTGTGAATAATTTTTTGGGATCTCATGTCCCTTTATTTATGCAACGTGCACCAGTATTTTAAATAAAGCACTTGCTAAGAGAGCCTATTGCTTGTATCATATGGTAAAGACTAAGGCCTCTAGTTATCAAGCCGTCAACCGCAAATATGCTGGAATTCAGCAGCGTATTTTTGTACAAGGCTGATTCGCCTTAGTTATCAACCCCTACTGCCCGGCAAAGTAGAATCTAGTGACGTAAGATTCGATCCGCCGGACTCAGTCCGACACAGATCGATTCTTACGTCACTACAGATGTTCCGAACACAAGTTCGGCACAATCTGACTACTTTTGGTAGTTATCAAACTACTACCAGGTATGCTCGCCACTATTCCGGGCCAGCGTACCTGGATTTCAATCCGCCACCCTGGAGGCGGCAGATCCCATAGGAATCAATGGGAGTCTGACCATACATAAACTTATTAACCTCTATTCTGCGGATCCCGGACCCCGCCGCAACTAAATAAATTGTTTAACCCCTAAACCGCTGCTCCTGGACCCCGCCGCCACCTATATTAAAATTATTAACCCCTATCCTGCCCCCCTATACCACCGCCACCTATATTAAAATTATTAACCCCTAAACCTAAGTCTAACACTAACCCTAACCGCCCTAACTTAAATATTATTTTAATAAATCTAAATAATATTACTCGTATTAACTAAATTATTCCTATTTAAAACTAAATACTTACCTGTAAAATAAACCCTAAGATAGCTAGAATATAACTAATAATTACATTGTAGCTATTTTAGGATTTATTTTTATTTTACAGGCAACTTTGTATTTATTTTAACTAGGTACAATAGTTATTAAATAGTTAATAACTATTTAATAACTACATAGCTAAAATAAGTACAACATTATCTGTAAAATAAATCCTAACCTAAGTTACAATTAAACCTAACACTACACTATCATTAAATTAATTAAATAAATTAACTACAATTACCTAACATTAAATTAAATAAATAAACTAAACTATAGTACAACCCCCCCACACTAAATTACAGAAAATAAAATAGAATTACAAGTAGTTTAAACAAATTACACCTAATCTAAGCTCCCTAATAAAATAATAAAGCCCCCCAAAATGAAAAAAATGCCCTACCCTATTCTAAATTACCCCATTGCCCCAAAGTAATCATCTCTTTTACTTGTAAAAAAATACAACCCCCCCCAACATTAAAACCCACCACCCACATACCCCTACTCTAAAACCCACCCAAACCCCCCTTAAAAAAACTAACGCTAACTCCCTGAAGATCTCCCTACCTTGAGTCGTCTTCACCCAGCCAAGCCGAATTCTTCATCCAATCCGGACAATGTGGTCCTCCATCCGGGCGAAGTCTTGATCCAAACAGCAAAGAAGAGGTCCTCCATCAGGGCGAAGTCTTGATCCAAGCGGCAAAGAAGAGGTCCTCCATCCGGGCGATGTCTTCCTCCAAGCGGCATCTTCTATCTTCTTTCTTCCGGCTCCAACTTCAGACCACCGACGTGGAACATCCACCTTCCCCGACGGACTAACGACGAATGACGGTTCCTTTAAGGGACGTCATCCAAGATGGCGTCCCTCGAATTCCGATTGGCTGATAGGATTCTATCAGCCAATCGGAATTAAGGTAGAAAAAATCTGATTGGCTGATTCAATCAGCCAATCAGATTGAAGTTCAATCCGATTGGCTGATCTAATCATTTTACTTTACAGGTAATTTTGTAAGTATTTTTACTAGGTAGCTATTAAATAGTTAATAACTATTTAATAACTATTGTACCTAGTTAAAATAAATACAAAGTTGCCTGCAAAATAAAATTATTAGTAATATTGTAGCTATCTTAGGGTTTATTTTACAGGTAAGTATTTATTTTTAAATAGGAATAATTTACGCCTAGATTTAGAGTTCTGCGTTAGCCATCAAAACCAGGGTTAGGGGCTCCTAACGCTGGTTTTGGCCGCCCGCTGGTATTTAGAGACAGTCAGGAAAGGGTCTAACGCTCACTTTCCAGCCGCGACTTTTCCAAACCGCAGATCCCCCTACGCCATTTGCGTATCCTATCTTTTCAATGGGATCTTTCTAACGCCGGTATTTAGAGTCTTGGCTGAAGTGAGCGTTAGAAATCTAACGACAAGACTCCAGCCGCAGAAAAAAGTCAGGAGTTAAGAGCTTTCTGGGCTAACGCCAGTTCAAAAAGCTCTTAACTACTGTGCTCTAAAGTACACTAACACCCATAAACTACCTATGTACCCCTAAACCGAGGTCCCCCCACATCGCCGCCACTCTAATACATTTTTTTAACCCCTAATCTGCCGACCGCACACCGCTGCAACCTACATTATCCCTATGTACCCCTAATCTGCTGCCCCTAACACCGCCGACCCCTATATTATATTTATTAACCCCTAATCTGCTGCCCCCAACGTCGCCGCCACCTACCTACAATTATTAACCCCTAATCTGCCGACCGGACCTCACCGCTACTATAATAAAGTTATTGACCCCTAATCCGCCTCACTCCCGCCTCAATAACCCTATAATAAATAGTATTAACCCCTAATCTGCCCTCCCTAACATCACTGACACCTAACTTCAAGTATTAACCCCTAATCACCGCTACTCTAATAAATTTATTAACCCCTAAAGCTAAGTCTAACCCTAACACTAACACCCCCCTAAGTTAAATATAATTTTTATCTAACAAAATAAATGAACTCTTATTATAAACCCTAATATAGCTACAATATAAATTCTAATTATATTGTAGCTATTTTAGGATTAATATTTATTTTACAGGTAACTTTGTATTTATTTTAACCAGGTACAATAGCTATTAAATAGTTAATAACTATTTAATTGTTACCTAGTTAAAATAATTACAAAATTACCTGTAAAATAAATCCTAACCTAAGTTACAATTAAACCTAACACTACACTATCATTATCGGAACAGCCAATAGAATGCGAGCTCAATCTGATTGGCTGATTGGATTCCATCAGCCAATCAGAATTTTCCTACCTTAATTCCGATTGGCTGATAGAATCCTATCAGCCAATCGGAATTCGAGGGACGCCATCTTGGATGACGTCCCTTAAAGGAACCGTCATTCGTCGGGAAGTCGTCGGTGAAGATGGATGGATCCGCGCTGGAGGTCTTGAAGATCAGCCGGTCGTCATCGGATGGAAGAACATAGAAGATGCGGCTTGGATGAAGATGTTTGCCGGTCCTGATGTCCTCTTCTGCCTGCTTGGATCAAGACTTCAGCCGGAGGATGGATGTCTTCAGCCCCCCGCTTGGGCTTGGATCAAGACATCGGAGCCTGGACGGATCGCTGATACCCGGTGTGGTGAAGATAAGGTAGGAAGATCTTCAGGGGCTTAGTGTTAGGTTTATTTAAGGGGGGTTTGGGTTAGATTAGGGGTATGTGGGTGGTGGGTTGTAATGTTGGGGGGGGTATTGTATGTTTTTTTTCCAGGCAAAAGAGCTGAATTCTTTGGGGCATGCCCCGCAAATGGCCCTTTTAAGGGTTGGTAAGGTAAAAGAGCTTTTCTATTTTAATTTTAGAATAGGGTAGGGCATTTTTTTTATTTTGGGGGGCTTTGTTATTTTATTAGGTAGGTGTAATTAGTTTAAAATTGTTGTAATATTTTTCTAAAATTTGTAAATATTTTTTTATTTTTTGTAACTTAGTTCTTTTTTATTTTTTGTACTTTAGTTAGTTTATTTAATTGTATTTAATTGTAGGTATTGTATTTAATTAATGTATTGCTAGTGTAGTGTTAGGTTTAATTGTAACTTAGGTTAGGATTTATTTTACAGGTAATTTTGTAATTATTTTAACTAGGTAGCTATTAAATAGTTATTAACTATTTAATAGCTATTGTACCTGGTTAAAATAATTACAAAGTTGCCTGTAAAATAAATATAAATCCTAAAAAAGCTACAATATAATTATAATTTATATTGTAGCTATATTAGGGTTTATTTTACAGGTAAGTATTTAGCTTTAAATAGGAATAATTTATTTAATAAGATTTATTTTATTTCGTTAGATTTAAATTATATTTAACTTAGGGGGGTGTTAGTGTTAGGGTTAGACTTAGCTTTAGGGGTTAATACATTTATTAGAGTAGCGGTGAGATCCGGTCGGCAGATTAGGGGTTAATTATTGTAGGTAGGTGGAAGCGATGTTGGGGGCGGCAGATTAGGGGTTAATAAATATAATATAGGGGTCGGCGGTGTTAGGGGCAGCAGATTAGGGGTACATAGGGATAACGTAGGTTGCGGCGGTGTACGGAGCTGCAGATTAGGGGTTAATAATAATATGCAGGGGTCAGCGATAGCGGGGGCGACAGATTAGGGGTTAATAAATATAATATAGGGGTCGGCGGTATTAGGGGCAGCAGACTAGGGGTACATAGGGATAACGTAGGTGGCGGCGGTGTGCGGTCGGCAGATTAGGGGTTAATAATTGTAGGTAGGTGGCGGCGACATTGGGGACGGCAGATTAGGGGTTAATAAATATAATATAGGGGTCGGCGGTGTTAGGGGCAGCAGATTAGGGGTACATAGGGATAACGTAGGTGGCGGCGGTGTGCGGTCGGCAGATTAGGGGTTAAAACATTTTAATAGAGTGGCGGCGATGTGGGGGACCTCGGTTTAGGGGTACATAGGTAGTTTATGGGTGTTAGTGTACTTTAGAGCACAGTAATTAAGAGCTTTATAAACCGGCGTTAGCCCAGAAAGCTCTTAACTCCTGACTTTTTTCTGCGGCTGGAGTTTTGTCGTTAGATTTCTAACGCTCACTTCAGCCAAGACTCTAAATACAGGCGTTAGAAAGATCCCATTGAAAACATAGGATACGCAAATGGCGTAGGGGGATCTGCAGTATGGAAAAGTAGCGGCTGCAAAGTGAGCGTTAGACCCTTTCCTGACTGACTCTAAATACCAGCGGTAGCCCAAAACCAGCGTTAGGAGCCTCTAACGCTGGTTTTGACGGCTACCGCCAAACTCTAAATCTAGCCGTAAATCTAGCCGATAGTTTGTATCACTTTCAAAGTTAAAGTGTCACATAACAAGGTAGTGATACATATTACAAATGCCCATACAAATGCCCCTTTCAGGGCAATGGGGAGCTTAGGTTATTTTAGATAGGGTTTTTATTTGGGGGGTTGGTTGTGGGGGTGGTGGGTTTTACTGTTGGAGGATGTTTGTATTTTTTTTACAGGTAAAAGAGCTTATTTCATTGGGGCAATGCCCCACAAAAGGCCCTTTTAAGGGTCATTGGTAGTTAAGTGTAGGCTAGGGGTTTTTTTTATTTGGGGGGGGGGGCTTTTTTATTTTGATAGGGCTACTAGATTAGGTATAATTCTTTTTTATTTTTGATAATGTGTTTGTTTGTTTTTATTTAGTGTTTTTTATTTTTTGTAACAGCGTTTATTTTTTTTGTAATTTAGTAATTTTTAATAAGGTTAAATAGTAGATTTAAATAATTTGAGTAGAGTTTTTTTTAATATGTAATTTAGTTAATTTAATTTAAGTGTAGTATAATAGGGTAGGTTAATTAATAGTTTAAAATTAGTTCATTTTAATTCTACAGGTAAGTTTAAATTTATTTTAAGATAGGGATGTGGTAATTTTAATTTAAAGTTTGCGGGTTGTTAGATTTAGGGTTTAATAGCTTAATTTAGTCTATGGCAATGTGGGGGGCTCTTTGTTTAGGGGTTAATAGGTTTAGTTAGTGGTAGTGATGTGGGAGGCCAGAGGTTTAGGGGTTAATACATTTATTTAGTGGGGGCGGGGTCCGGGAGCGGAGGAATGGGGGTTAATAAATTTTAGGTTGCGTCGATGTCAGGGCGGCAGATCAGGAGTGTTTACACTCGAGACTTATGTTAGGGTGTTAGGTGTTAACGTTACTTGTTTTCAACCATAGAATGGGATATCTGGCAGCATTGAACATAAGCTTTTGCGGCTTTCAGACTCCCATTGATTCCTATGGCATCCGCGGCCTCCAGGCTGGCGGATTGAAAACCAGGTATGCTGGGCCAGAATAGCCGCGAGCGTACCTGTTAACTATTTGATAACTTTGAAAAAGTGTCAAATAGTGGCGAATGTGTATTCAGAACATCTGTAATGATGTAAGCATCAATCTGTGTCGGATTGAGACTGGTGGATCGTATGTTACGTCACAGATTTCAACTTTTGCCGGTCTGTGGGGTTTGATAACTAGGTCGGATCAAGCTCGCAACAATTACGCTGCAGAATTCCAGAGTATTTGCGATTGACGGCTTGATAAATATCCCCCAAGGCCTAAGCAAATAATGGAAATTGCACCTTCTTATCACAAGTGGAAAATATTGACAGGAAAGTTTAAACTGCATAAAAGGTAATAAAATAACATACCAGAGAATTAAGATTTAAGAGAGCAATAGCTGTTACACTCGGTGAAGCAGAGAGAGATAGACACATGGTGAAGGCTGTATTCTCCTGTAGTACATACCTGGGGAGATGGAAGAGAGAGCAGCGTAAGCAGAATTCTTAAGGAGCATCTGTCTGATAAATATATCTCTAATAGCTGTATTGTATATATTATTAGCTATATATTGCATTTTTAATATATAACTCCAACGCACTTATAAACTCCACATTTAAAAAAACTATACACATGCTGCAACTACAGATGCCCTGACAAGCTACGTTCTGAGTTATGGTCATTTCACATATTTGCATTACCATTTTAGAGGTTGATTACATTCTAAAGTGTAATTATCGGCATGTTAATCGCTGGAGATTATCGCCTAGATTTAGAGTTCTGCGTTAGCCGTCAAAACCAGCGTTAGGGGGTCCTAACGCTGGTTTTGGCCACCCGCTGATATTTAGAGTCAGTCAGGAAAGGGTCTAACGCTCACTTTCCAGCCGCGACTTTTCCATACCGCAGATCCCCTTACGCCAATTGCGTATCCTATCTTTTCAATGGGATCTTTCTAACGCCGGTATTTAGAGTCTTGGCTGAAGTGAGCGTTAGAAATCTAATGACAAGACTCCAGCTGCAGAAAAAAGCCAGGAGTTAAGAGCTTTCTGGGCTAACGCCTGTTCATAAAGCTCTTAACTACTGTGCTCTAAAGTACACTAACACCCATAAACTACCTATATTCCCCTAAACCGAGGCCCCCCCACATCGCTGCCACCCTATTAAATTTTTTTAACCCCTAATCTGCCGACCGCACACCGCCGCAAACTACATTATCCCTATGTACCCCTAATCTGCTGCCCCTAACACCGCCGACCCCTACATAATATTTATTACCCCCTAATCTGCCCCCCCCCCAACTTCGCCGCTACCTACCTACAATTATTAACCCCTAATCGGCCGACCGGACCTCACCGCTACTATAATAAATGTATTAACCCCTAATCCGCCTCACTCCCGCCTCAAAAACCCTATAATAAATAGTATTAACCCCTAATCTGCCCTCCCAAACATCGCCGACACCTAACTTCAAGTATTAACCCCTAATCTGCCGACCGGACCTCGCCGCTACTCTAATAAATGTATTAACCCCTAAAGCTAAGTCTAACCCTAACACTAACACCCCCCAAAGTTAAATATAATTTAAATCTAACAAAATAAAATAAATCTTATTAAATAAATTATTCCTATTTAAAGCTAAATACTTACCTGTAAAATAAACTCTAATATAGCTACAATATAAAAAAATATTATATTGTAGCTATTTTAGGATTAATATTTTTTTTACAGGCAACTTTGTATTTATTTTAACCAGGTACAATAGCTATTAAATAGTTAATAACTATTTAATAGTTACCTAGTTAAAATAATTACAAAATTACCTGTAAAATAAATCCTAACCTAAGTTACAATTAAACCTAACACTACACTATCAATAAATTAATTAAATAAACTATCTACAATGATCTACAATTAAATCAACTAAACTAAATTACAAAAATAACAAACACTAAATTACAAAAAACAAAAAACACTAAATTACAAAAAATAAAAAAAGATTATAAGAATTTTAAACTAATTACACCTACTCTAAGCCCCCTAAAAAAATAACAAAGCCCCCCAAAATAAAAAAAATGCCCTACCCTATTCTAAAATAAAAATTCAACAGCTCTTTTACCGTACCAGCCCTTAAAAGGGCCTTTTGCGGGGCATGTCCCAAAGAAAACAGCTCTTTTGCATTTAAACAAACATACAATACCCCCCCAACATTACAACCCACCACCCACATACCCCTAATCTAACCCAAACCCCCCTTAAAAAACCTAACACTAAGCCCCTGAAGATCTTCCTACCTTATCTTCACCACGCCGGGTATCACCGATCCATCCAGAAGAGGGTCCGAAGTCTTCATCCTATCCGGCAAGAAGAGGTCCAGAAGAGGGTCCGAAGTCTTCATCCTATCCGGCAAGAAGAGGGCATCTGGACCGGTAGACAACTTCATCCAGGCAGCATCTTCTATCTTCTTCCATCCGGCGCGGGGCAGGACCATCTTGAAGCAGCCGACGCGGATCCATCTTCTTCTAACGACGTTCTAAGTCCGAATAAAGGTTCCTTTAAATGACGTCATCCAAGATGGTGTCCCACGAATTCCGATTGGCTGATAGGATTCTATCAGCCAATCGGAATTAAGGTAGGAAAAATCTGATTGGCTGATTGAATCAGCCAATCAGATTCAAGTTCAATCCGATTGGCTGATCCAATCAGCCAATCAGATTGAGCTCGCATTCTATTGGCTGTTCTAAAGGCCCTTTTAAGGGCTGGTAAGGTAAAAGAGCTGTTACATTTTTATTTTAGAATAGGGTAGGGCATTTTTTTAT
This sequence comes from Bombina bombina, assembly GCF_027579735.1. Taxonomy (NCBI): domain Eukaryota; kingdom Metazoa; phylum Chordata; class Amphibia; order Anura; family Bombinatoridae; genus Bombina; species Bombina bombina. Next base: position 1,154,351,338 of record NC_069499.1, on the reverse strand, counting down.
TTTGGGGGGCTTTGTTATTTTTTTAGGGGGCTTAGAGTAGGTGTAATTAGTTTACAATTCTTGTAATCTTTTTTTATTTTTGTAATTTATTGTTTGTTTTTTTTGTAATTTAGTGTTTGTTTTTTTGTAATTTAGTTTAGTTGATTTAATTGTAGATAATTGTAGATAGTTTATTTAATTAATTTATTGATAGTGTAGTGTTAGGTTTAATTGTAACTTAGGTTAGGATTTATTTTACAGGTAATTTTGTAATTATTTTAACTAGGTAACTATTAAATAGTTATTAACTATTTAATAGCTATTGTACCTGGTTAAAATAAATACAAAGTTGCCTGTAAAATAAATATTAATCCTAAAATAGCTACAATATAATTATTAGTTATATTGTAGCTATATTAGGGTTTATTTTACAGGTAAGTAGTTAGCTTTAAATAGGATTAATTTATTTAATAAGAATTATTTTATTTTGTTAGAATAAAATTATATTTAACTTAGGGGGGTGTTAGTGTTAGGGTTAGACTTAGCTTTAGGGGTTAATACATTTATTAGAGTAGTGGTGAGGTCCGGTCGGCAGATTAGGGGTTAATAATTGTAGGTAGGTGGCGGCGACGTTGGGGGCGGCAGATTAGGGGTTAATAAATATAATATAGGGGTCGGCGGTGTTAGGGGCAGTAGATTAGGGGTACATAGGGATAACGTAGGTTGCGGCGGTGTACGGAGCGGCAGATTAGGGGTTAATAATAATATGCAGGGGTCAGTGATAGCGGGGGCGGCAGATTAGGGGTTAATAAGTGTAAGGTTAGGGGTGTTTAGACTCGGGGTACATGTTAGGGTGTTAGGTGCAGACTTAGGAAGTGTTTCCCCATAGGAAACAATGGGGCTGCGTTAGGAGCTGAACACTGCTTTTTTTGCAGGTGTTAGGTTTTTTTCAGCTCAAACTGCCCCATTGTTTCCTATGGGGGAATCGTTCACAAGCATGTTTTTGAAGCTGGCCGCGTCCGTAAGCAACGCTGGTATTGAGAGTTGCAGTGTCGGTAAATATGCCTGTACGCTCCCTTTTTGGAGCCTAACGCAGCCCTTCTGAGAACTCTAAATACCAGCGTTGTTTAAAAGGTGCGGGGGGAAAAAACATGCGTAGCTAACGCACCCCTTTGGCCACAAAACTCTAAATCTAGGCGTATGTTTTCAATGTGATCACAATCAGTTATTTTCATTGATTATCAACAGCATATTTTTCATTATTGTTCAGGGGGAAAATTAGCCTACACTTAAAGGGATATTCCAGCCAAAATTGGAAACCACATGGGTGCATTTCGGTATTGAACAGAAATTTTTTTTAATAAACAGGTATTAGCAAAAATGCTTCTAATAAAAGCTATATCTGTTTCAAAAGTGTATTTAAGTATGCACCGTGCACCAGCATTTTAAACACAGTGCTTGCTCAAAGAGCCTAAGGTGCTTGTACCATCTGGTAATGACACAATTTGTTAATTGCATACATGATTCAACCCCCACTGATGATCTGAGCAGCTGTATTATTTAAAATGTGGGTGCATTGACAATATCTTGCTATGCTTCCCATGCACGTGCAGAGAAATATGTTAACACTAAAACAGTGATAACTTTTACTAAAAGCATTTTTGACAATACATTTATAGTGCAAATATGTTTCTATTCAAAGATTTAATAAATCTATGTGCATTTAAATTTTGACTGGAATGTCCCCTTAACACGGGTCAGTCCTGTTTTTCAAAATTCTTATTCTTGATAACGGTACATTTAGGTCTAGATTGCAAGTGGAGTGCAAACATATTAGTGCTATTGAACGCTTACACAGTTCAAGTTAAATCAATAGCACTCCTATTCTTGCTCTCATATTGCAAATTAAAAGTAAAACATTTTTGCTCATATGTAAAGCCTCAGGCATGCTGACATTTGGACGTTGGATAGCACGGTCACACTATCTACTTCTCCCCATAGACTTCTATGTGGTGCAATCTCTACAAAACCCTGCTCTGCCTTTTTTCACGTGCTAACCCCCTGAAGCGTTTCGCCCAAACAGGCTTTATTAAAGACGGTGAGCCACCACTTGCTCTGGGTTAAATACCGGACGAATAGCCGGAAGTTCCGCCTACATTACTGTGTTAGGTTGTTGAATCATTATTAGAACCATTGCATGATTAGTTTCAAAATGACCAAGACGCTGCTCGATAATGTTTACGGTGGAATGCGAGTATTATAAATGTATCTGAGGTTCTATACAGCAAAGTATCGCTGATTATTGAGAGAACAATAGTTATGTATTATTATGCGTGTGACTGAAATAATAAGGTGATTATCTGAGGGTCCCAAGTCATCATATTAGACATAATCAGATGACTGGGTCCATACAAATTGAAGATCTGACACACTTCCAAATTGACAGGATAAATGCAGGTTAACATACACTCAGTCAATCAGTTCCTGACTTGGGACCCTCAGAGGATCACCTTATTATTTCAGTTACACACATTATCATAAATAACTATTGTTCTCTCAATGAATAATTAGCCTTACTTTGCTGTATAGAACCTCAAATACACTCATAATACTCGCATTCCACTTTAAACATTATCGAACAGCATCTTGGTCATTTCAAACTAACCACGCAATGGCTCTGATGATGGAAAGATTCAACAACCTAACACAATAATGTAGGTGGAACTTCCGGCTATTCTTCCGGTATTTAACCCTGAGAAAACAGCGGCTGCTACCTTTGATAAAGCATGTTTGGGCAAAACGCATCAGGGGGGGTCGAAGCTAATGGGAGCTCTTTTTTAAAACTGACAATCTAGTGTGTTTTTCAGGGTTATAATATATTATAAATATTCTATTGTATCAAAGCTTACCGTACCAGGGGGTATCCAGCCAACAGCGGTAACCCTCCGTATTGAACCTGAGACCTATATTGATTTAGTAACCATGAATATTTAGGCAGGTTCACCTCCCTAACTCATAGCTATCTGTACTCAAACTCATAATAATAAAAAGACAATGATTTAACACCTACTCTCAAATTCAAATAAGCAGTAAAAAAAAATTCTGACAAATTTATTTTTTCTCCCATTTTCCGGCCCCCTGTATCATGTGACAAACATCAGCCAATCACAGATTAGTATACATGTCACGGATATTAGGCTGCCAAGGCCAACCCCCTCTCCACCTGTGGATTATTGTGTTCCAACCAGTTCCCCTTTTATGGTTACAATGTTTGCACTTTGCCCTGAAAGAGCTGATCACTGCCCCGCTCGGCCCCTTCCTGACTTTCCGAGGCCCAGCCCGGGATCTTATGTAACTACTCGCCGGCTGGGCTCGCTAGAGATCCCCGCTGATCTTTATCCTAGGTAGCTCCAGAGGCCCTTTGCCCCAGAGCTCCACTCTTTTGGGGACTTGTTATAGCTCTGATGGGCATGGGTTGGGGTGATTCGTAGGAGGGAGCTCACTCAGGAACCTGGGGTTTTTGACACCTTGCTACCTCGTGCTGGTCCTGAATAAACCTTTGCCAGGCTGCCATTCCGGCCCCCAGCCACGGATCATGTTGCTTTTAGGACTGTGACATCTGGGGGTCCAGGGCTCCCCAATGATACTCTAGAATAGCCGCCGCTCCTTCGGGATCACCCTGAAACTATGACCTAGCTATTGTGTGATCTCTACATTCCTATAGCTCCTGTGTGGAGGGGCGCTGGTTTCTTGATCATATAAGGCTCTTATCAGATGGCAAATGTCTATATAAGCTGTGTATTTTTCCCAATAAAAGCTGTTTGTGTTTCATCTTAATACTGCTCGACTGGTTATTAGGGTGGGCTTATTGCTAAAATCACTTTCCCCTGCTCTACAGCTCCAGGATAAAGAAGGATTGTTTGGCGGAGATACCCAGTCAGGGTATCCGGTGTCCGTCAAAATATGTATACCCTGCGAGCTTGTGCACATGCTCAGTAGGCTCTTGTTCCCCAGAAAGTGTGACTATAAAAAGACTGTGCAAAATTTGATAATGGATGTAAATTGGAACGTATCTTAAAACTGCATAATCTTTCTAAATCATAAAAGTTTAATTTGACTTGAGTGTCCCTTTAACATCTTATATATTTTATTGGGAGATTGTCAATGTAGTGCCATTGTAACTCGGTTTGTATAGTTATATCTATTGTATATAGTGTTCACACTATTTTAAATGTATATGGTATATGTCAAGGCGTTTGACAGGGAATGGCTCAAAGGTTTATATATGTGTGCATATTTGTATGTGTGTATTTATATCTGTGTATATATGTGTATATATGTATGTACATTTGTACACATATATCTATACACATACACACAAACACACACATATATTTTTATATATATATATATATATATAAAAATATATATATATATATACAGTATATATATATATATATATATATATACTGTATATATATATATATTTATATATAGATAGATAGATAGATAGATAGATGATAGATAGATAGATAGATAGATAGATAGATAGATAGATAGATAGATATACTGTATATATACACATTTGAGCTCTTCTCTGTCAAACACCATGACATATACCGCATCCCTTTAAAATAAAATAAAAATATTTGTATAGCAAACTAATTCGCCCCACCACAGGCGAGCTGAGGTGTACAGGGGTGCGTATATGCGCCCCTGTCCGCCTCAGCTTTAATAAATCGAGCCCTATGTGATGTTTAGAATGGCTGTGCTATCCATTGGGCACGCTAAAAGAATGTTTGCATCGCTAAACATTCTTTGGTAATTGTTTTACTATGGACTAACAATACTAGATTGCACTTATCTTTGTGCAGTCCCATTTAATATCTATGGCTTAGAGGACCATTTTTCAGTTATCCTTCACTCATTCATGCCATCATTTCACCCTCAAATGTGATTAAATAAAAAAAATTGTTATCTTTTTCACAAACTTTGGGATTCTCGCTGAAATTTTTTACATACCGCTTGTGCAATCATGACACAAATGTTTGTAAAAGCTTTTCTGGGATCCCCTTTGTTTGGAAATAGTAGACATGTATGGCTTTGCTATTGCTTTTTGGTAATTAGAAGACAGCTTATTGCGGCTGCTCTCCACACTTCTCAGCAGTGAATGGGTTAGTTAGCTGGTAAGGGAAATAGTACAGTAATGTAAGTATTACCCTCATACCTAATATCTCCCACCTCCCTGATCCCACCCAAACAGCTCTCCCCCCCACACACACACACCCCCACACTTATCTCTACTATTTTAGGTATTAGCAGACAACCTGCCAGTATGCAGTTCAGGTCTTTTTTTTTGTTGCTTTTTTTAAATATTTTTTTTCTGCAGTGTAGTGATCCCTCCCACCTCATTGATCTCTCCCAAACAGCACTTTAACTCTCCCACTAATGAAGGCCATCTTTGGTACTGGCAGGTATAGTGTCTGCCAGTACCCAATTTCTAGTTTTTTTAAATTATATTTTGTATTTAGTTATAATTTCAATATTTTTCTGTAGTATAGCGGTCCCTCCCTCCCCCTATCATTATTTAGGGGCCCCCACCCCCAATCCCAATCTTTTTTACTGTAGTGTTGCACCACATCCCTCCCTCTCCCATCAATATATTTTTCTACAGTGTAGAGCACCTCCCACTCCCTCCCTCCACCGCTGGGCCACCCACCTATCTCCCACACCTACCACCAGCACCAACGGAGATCGTTACAGACAGTGACACAGACTAAGGGGTAGATTTATTAAAGGTCGAGTGGACATGATTCGCTGTAGCAAATCATGTCTGCTCGAGCTCGCAAAATGCCGACAGCATACGCTGTCAGCATTTAACATTGCACACACATTTCTTGTGAAATGCTTGTGCAATGCTACCCCCTGCACACTCACAGCCAATTGGCCACTAGCAGGGGGTGTCAATCATCCTGATCGTATTGGATTGGGGTGATTTCAATCCGCCACCTAGCGGGATGATTACGACTGCTGCTTCTTAACTTCCGTTGCTGGCAGACCAGAAACGATCTAGGTCGGAAGCAGCATCTGCTGCTTGTTAAATGAACCCCCATGTCACTGTCTGTAATGATCTGGCAATCTTCCTTCATATGGGAATAGAACATCGATTGTGCTCTACTACCATATGAAGACAGATGCCTGTAGCTCAGGAACAGCAAGTCTTGGCTGTCACTTGGCAACTGAAACTGATTGAGTTTCCTGAAGCTGCACTCTAGATCTACATCATGTGGTACGATGGGCTATATACACATAACATAAATCTACATCATTTTGGCTTAAGGGTTAAAGAACTTGACAAGCACAAGACAACACTTCTTGACCTATTGCTGAGTACCCCAAACATTTTCAAATGTAATGTTGTTATATCACATGGGGAAAACCTCCCTCTTCCATCATAATCACCAAATCACCAAATACAAATGCTTTCTGCTTGTTAAAGTAAAAAAAACAATTATAGGCACTTTTATAATAATAAAAATTAACAACACACATGCCCACTATACCGATAATGCCCCTGTTTAAATCCCTTTTAGCAGCACTACACACCATTAAAACATACAGACCCTTTAATCTGTGATGTAATCGCTAAATCCTGAAATCGCCATTTTGATTGTTTTTATTCATGCCCATTATGGGCTAGATTATAAGTGGAGCGCTAATTTATTGCGCACCCGCAAACAGGCAAATTCGCTCGTTTACAGGCGCGACAAATAACAAGCCATTACAAGCCGCTGGTTATTGCTCCCGCCAGCTCGCGTTTTGCAATTAGTGCTTAGAAAATGAACCAGAGATCAAATCTCTGGTTAATTTTATAAATGTTCCCCTGATATTCAGTGATGTGTAGTTTATTAAAAAAAAAATTAAATTGTAGGATATTTATTTTTTAATAAAATAATTGCAAGAAGCAGTTATGAGGCCTGAAAGTTGGCAGGTGTGGGTTGTTAGAAAAAAAAACGGCACTGAAAATACCTTAACATTGCGGTCTATAGGGACTGTGTGTTCCAAGTAAATATATATGTAAATGCTTATATACATACTGTATATATTTATGTGTAATCATGTGTATATACACATATTAACACACAAATATATATGTATATAATCATATACATATATTTATATTTACTGCCCATCACTGCACAACATACCCCCTTCGATGCACCAGTTTTCATGCCGCGTCTCGCGTTCACATTGCACCTCACTAGCCATACTTGCGCACATTTGCGTTTGCTGGTATTACTAAGTTAAGGGCAAATTGAGGCCTAGATTTAGAGTTTGGCGTTAGCCGTGAAAAGCAGCGTTAGAGGCTCCTAACGCTGGTTTTAGGCTACCGCCGGTATTTGGAGTCACTCAAAATAGGGTCTAACGCTCACTTTCCAGCCGCGACTTTTCCATACCGCAGATCCCCTTACGTAAATTGCGTATCCTATCTTTTCAATGGGATTTTTCTAACTCCGGTATTTAGAGTCGTTTCTGAAGTGAGCGTTAGACATCTAACGACAAAACTCCAGCCGCAGGAAAAAAGTCAGTAGTTAAGAGCTTTCTGGGCTAACGCCGGTTTATAAAGCTCTTAACTACTGTACTCTAAAGTACACTAACACCCATAAACTACCTATGTACCCCTAAACCGAGGTCCCCCCACATCGCCGACACTCTAAAAAAAATTTTTAACCCCTAATCTGCCAACCGCCACCTACGTTATCCTTATGTACCCCTAATCTGCTGCCCCTAACACCGCTGACCCCTGTATCATATTTATTAACCCCTAATCTGCCCCCCTCAATGTCGCCTCCACCTGCCTACACTTATTAACCCCTAATCTGCCGACCGCAAAGCGCCGCCACCTACGTTATCCTTATGTACCCCTAATCTGCTGCCCCTAACACCGCCGACCCCTATATTATATTTATTAACCCCTAATCTGCCCCCCACAACGTCGCCTCCACCTGCCTACACTTATTAACTCCTAATCTGCCGACCGGACATGAGCGCTACTATAATAAAGTTATTAACCCCTAATCCGCCTCACTAACCCTATAATAAATAGTATTAACCCCTAATCTTCCCTCCCTAACATCGCCGACACCTAACTTCAATTATTAACCCCTAATCTGCCGACTGAATCTCGCCGCTATTCTAATAAATGTATTAACCCCTAAAGCTAAGTCTAACCCTAATACTAACACCCCCCTAAATTAAATATAATTTAAATCTAACGAAATTAATTAACTCTAATTAAATAAATTATTCCAATTTAAAGCTAAATACTTACCTGTAAAATAAATCCTAATATAGCTACAATATAAATTATAATTATATTATAGCTATTTTAGGATTTATATTTATTTTACAGGTAACTTTGTATTTATTTTAACCAGGTACAATAGCTATTAAATAGTTAAGAACTATTTAATAGCTAAAATAGTTAAAATAATTACAAAATTACCTGTAAAAGAAATCCTAACCTAAGTTACAAATAAACCTAACACTAGACTATCAATAAATTAATTAAATAAACTACCTACAATTACCTACAATTAACCTAACACTACACTATCAATAAATTAATTAAATACAATTGCTACAAATAAATACAATTAAATAAACTAGCTAAAGTACAAAAAATAAAAAAGAACTGTTACAAAAAATAAAAAAATATTTACAAACATAAGAAAAATATTACAACAATTTTAAACTAATTACACCTACTCTAAGCCCCCTAATAAAATAACAAAGCCCCCCAAAATAAAAAAATGCCCTACCCTATTCTAAATTACTAAAGTTCAAAGCTCTTTTACCTTACCAGCCCTGAACAGGGCCCTTTGCGGGGCATGCCCCAAGAAATTCAGCTCTTTTGCCTGTAAAAAAAAACATACAATACCCCCCCAACATTACAACCCACCACCCACATACCCCTAATCTAACCCAAACCCCCCTTAAATAAACCTAACACTAAGCCCCTGAAGATCATCCTACCTTGCCTTCACCATACCAGGTTCACCGATCGGTCCAGAAGAGCTCCTCCGATGTCCTGATCCAAGCCCAAGCGAGGGGCTGAAGAGGTCCATGATCCGGCTGAAGTCTTCATCCAAGCGGGCAAGAAGAGGTCTTCCATCCGATTGAAGTCTTCATCCAAGCGGCATCCATCCGGAGCGAAGCGGCAGCATCCTGAAGACCTCCACCGCGGAACATCCATCCTGGCCGACGACTGAACGACGAATGACGGTTCCTTTAAATGACGTCATCCAAGATGGCGTCCCTCGAATTCCGATTGGCTGATAGGATTCTATCAGCCAATCGGAATTAAGGTAATAGAATGCAAGCTCAATCTGATTGGCTGATTGGATCAGCCAATCGGATTGAACTTGATTCTGATTGGCTGATTCCATCAGCCAATCAGAATATTCCTATCTTAATTCCGATTGGCTGATAAAATAGCAATAATATAATTATAATTTATATTGTAGCTATATTAGGATTTATTTGCCCCGCAAAGGGCCCTGTTCAGGGCTGGTAAGGTAAAAGAGCTTTGAACTTTAGTAATTTAGAATAGGGTAGGGCATTTTTTTATTTTGGGGGGCTTTGTTATTTTATTAGGGGGCTTAGAGTAGGTGTAATTAGTTTAAAATTGTTGTAATATTTTTCTTATGTTTGTAAATATTTTTTTATTTTTTGTAACTTAGTTCTTTTTTATTTTTTGTACTTTAGCTAGTTTATTTAATTGTATTTATTTGTAGCAATTGTATTTAATTAATTTATTGATAGTGTAGTGTTAGGTTAATTGTAGGTAATTGTAGGTAGTTTATTTAATTAATTTATTGATAGTCTAGTGTTAGGTTTATTTGTAACTTAGGTTAGGATTTCTTTTACAGGTAATTTTGTAATTATTTTAACTATTTTAGCTATTAAATAGTTCTTAACTATTTAATAGCTATTGTACCTGGTTAAAATAAATACAAAGTTACCTGTAAAATAAATATAAATCCTAAAATAGCAATAATATAATTATAATTTATATTGTAGCTATATTAGGATTTATTTTACAGGTAAGTATTTAGCTTTAAATTGGAATAATTTATTTAATAAGAGTTAATTAATTTCGTTAGATTTAAATTATATTTAATTTAGGGGGGTGTTAGTATTAGGGTTAGACTTAGCTTTAGGGGTTAATACATTTATTAGAATAGCGGCGAGATTCGGTCGGCAGATTAGGGGTTAATAATTGAAGTTAGGTGTCGGCGATGTTAGGGAGGGCAGATTAGGGGTTAATACTATTTATGATAGTGTTAGTGAGGTGGATTAGGGGTTAATAACTTTATTATAGTAGCGCTCAGGTCCGGTCGGCAGATTAGGGGTTAATAAGTGTAGGCAGGTGGAGGCGACGTTGTGGGGGGCAGATTAGGGGTTAATAAATATAATATAGGGGTCGGCGGTGTTAGGGGCAGCAGATTAGGGGTACATAGGGATAATGTAAGTAGCGGCGGTTTACGGAGCGGCAGATTAGGGGTTAATAATAATATGCAGGGGTCAGCGATAGCGGGGGCGGCAGATTAGGGGTTAATAAGTGTAAGGTTAGGGGTGTTTAGACTCGGGGTACATGTTAGAGTGTTAAGTGCAGGAAGGGTTACCGCATAGCAAACAATGGGGCTGCGTTAGGAGCTGAACGCGGCTTTTTTGCAGGTGTTTGTTTTTTTTTCAGCTCAAACAGCCCCATTGTTTCCTATGGGGGAATCGTGCACGAGCACGTTTTTGAGGCTGGCCGCGTCCGTAAGCAACTCTGGTATCGAGAGTTGAAGCTGCGTTAAAAATGCTCTACGCTCCTTTTTTGGAGCCTAACGCAGCCTTTATGTGGACTCTCAATACCAGAGTTATTTTTATGGTGCGGCCAGAAAAAAGCTGGAGTTAGTTTTTCGGGTCGTTACCGACAAAACTCCAAATCTAGGCCATAGCTTTTGCAATATTTTTAGCTCAATTTGTAATCTGGCCCTATGTTATTTTAATTACAAAGTTGCGACCCAGATAACTATTTGGTTTGTTTTCATGAGATAACAATTTAGAGTGGGATGGTGACCACTGGATAAACTGACAATACCGGCCAAAAATAACTGCAAGATTTTAATGAACCCCATAATTCTTTGCACAAACCAAAAATCTTCTAGAAAACAGTCAATGTCACCTCTGACCTCTATGCTCATTGAAAGAAAAAAAGAAAAACTGATAAAATATATGTATCTGTTGTGTTTTTAAACCCTACTTTTTAAATGACAATATCATCTTAAACCGAAGCAATACAAATAGTGTGCAGAAGATGAATTCTATAGAAGCATGCTTTATCCTCTATCACCCTTACTAATAAAGGTAGTGAGTCTCAACTCTTCTGGCTGTGTGACTTATGTGTGAAATTTATGTGACTCCCCTGATTTATACTTCAATGACTGTGACATCCAATGTCTCTATTAATCTCATACAATTAGAATCAAATGAAAATGCCATGATGTAATGATTATATAGGAGCAATATTTCTCTATAAGTGCCACTCAAATGTTTCAAGGGTAAAAAAGGTGAATGAAAGACACACTCAACAATAAGAATAATAGCTGTTATAAAACATAAAATATATCAGTGCAAATTCTCTTTGCCCAAATGAGATAGACGTGACAAACGCATGAACATTGTATTAAAATTCCTGCTATGAATAAATTACAAAGAATGCATTTTCAAGCTCATTAACAAAATGAGAGTTGTATTTGAAGCTGATCATCATGTTAAATTAATTAGGGCTAGATCCTATGTGGCTTGCTACTTTGAGCAAAGCTTGTACAACAATGTTGCAGAGCTGTTGCTATAATTAGTGGGTCATGAGCTATCATACCAGCAGTTCAGCAGCTCTCAAATCATAGCAATGATTACTAGTATCTTTGGGAACCTCAAGAAAAAAAGGAAAGTATACTGCTATACTTGTTCAATAGGAGGCGCTAGTGTGTATATATATATATATATATATATATATAAATAAATAAATTGTGAATAAACCACTATGTGATGTAATATATATATATATATATATATATATATATATATGTGTGTGTGTGTGTGTGTATACACTGAAAAAATATACAATGCCACCAAAGAAGAATAAATTTAAAAAATATATAATAAAAATAATAATAATAAATAAAATGGAGTGGCAAACAAGAATATAAATGTCCAGATGGGAGAAAATGAGTAAAAACATATGTCTTATGGTATATATACTTATGGATCCAAGTATAAGGCAAATGAGGACGCTCTCTTCAAACAACCAACGTATTCTGATGTACAATATAGATTACGGCTGCACTCTTTCCTCACATAAAACAGGATAAAAGAACAAAAGAGGTGCTGCATGTGTGATTCAGTCAAATAAAACTTCTTGATACAGAGAAGGACGATACAGGTACTCACATATAGGAAAGGCACTCTATTATGCCAACAGATGGAGGCTAGATTTTTACAGAAGTCCAGCTAGCTGAACTCTGGTGGTGCTGGAAAACAGGATCCACAGCATGGGATCCAGGTGGAGGGAACCCTCACGGTAGCGTAGGCTCAAAGATTAACACAGAGCACTGAGTGTTTAAAATATCCAGAAGATTTATTAAAAAGTTAAAACAACAGATAAAAGATGCTCATGCAATAGACTGTGTAATCAAAGCATTCAGTGTGAGAAACTATGTAACGCGTTTCTTGGTTAGAACCTGAAGGCTCGCCAGACACACGGGGCTTCAAGCTCCATACGGAGTTTGATAAATATGCCCCTATGTAAACGCATTGCAAGGAAGCTTTACGCTCATGAGAGCATGCTTCCATAGGCTCCAATAGGAGCGTCGTTCTCTTGCCGTGAGACATGGCAAAGAACCTAGAGACGTGAGATGTGAGTCATAAGTCGTGTAGCGATGGGCAGCAAAGGTTAAATATATATGTATATGAATATATACATATATATTTATGTGTTTATATTTGTATATACACATATTAACACATAAATATAAATGTATATAAGCATATACATATATATTAACAGTACAATCACAGTCCCCATAGACCACTATTGTAAAGGCACTTTGCAGTGCCGTTTTTTTTTTCTAACACCCCACATTCCCTCACTTTAACCCTTTATACCTGCTGCTTTGTGCAGTTAACTTTTAAAAAAAAAAATAATGGTTAAGTTTCAGAGCGCTAATTGTTACCACAAGCTTGCAGTAGCATTTACCAGCCACTTGTAATGGCTGTTTTTTTTATTGTGCGCCCATAAACGGGTGAATTTGTGCATTTATGGAGCGCAAGATAAATTAGCGTTCCACTTGTTATCTAGCCCTAAATGTTTTCAAATTTTCTTTTGCGCACATGTTAGTGTAAACTGTTTTATACAGGGTGTTTTTTCCCTTTTTATCTAAGGTCTTGAATATGCTCTTTTAATGCTGGTATCGTAAGTGGGATTATGCGCTGAATAAGTGAAACTTCCTGACATAGCTTGTTGATACAAATAATAATAGTTTAAATATGATCCAGTCACTAAACTGAGCAGTTACAACAGATGTTGCTAGATACTAACTACTTTACACACACTTGCAGAGGATCTAGACCTTAGATGGGTAGATGTATTCATGACAGATTTGAGAGTGGAGAGATGGGTATTGGGAGGGAAGCTAACAGGGCCGGACTGGGACCAAAAATAGACCCCGGCATTTTAAGGCAAAGCAGCCCACCCCCCCTCCCCATTTCTTATTTATAATAATGTATGCATAAGGCACAGGTAACCATCTTGGAAAGAGGCACAACAGACAGCTATTTAGATTTAAGCTACAGTTTGCCATCTTGGAAAAAGGCACAGACAACTATATAGATGTAAAGGTGATAGAAAGGTCAAAATTTAAATATGCATGGGCGCATTTCAATTTTAAATAGAAGCATTGTTGCAAAATACTTCCATTATCAAAAATGCTGTACAACAGTAATCAAGCTCAGAGACCTTACGGCCGTGTGTGTTGTGTCCCTGATGACTCTCTGAGGAGGTGTAGGGTTTGAATACTGGTGCACAAACAGGCCCTCAAACCATATGTGTGTATGCCGCTAAAGACCAGTCATTACTTTTACTTGAAGCATTTTTGCTTCAAACAGCTATCTTGAAAAGCACATATAACTGTCATAAATAGCCATCTTGGAATAAGGCACACATATTCGATTTGAATCATGGTAGGGTCTTGTGGCAGAAATAAAGGGAAAAGGGCACTCATATTATTTTGGGGCAAAGTAATTTGGGGCAAAGTAAGAGAAACAGACTGCACTTGTTCTGTGTGACAATGGTGGGCGGGGCTAAGGTAACCGGTAGAACAAACAATTTTAAACAACTTTGCAATTTACTTCTATTATCAAATTTGCTTCATTCTCTTGGTATCATTTTCAGGCAATTAGTACTGACTCTTAAATAACTAATTATTTATATGAAACACATACACTAACGTCTTCTAGCTGTGAAAAACTGTCAAATGCATTCAGATAAGAGTCGACCTTCACAGGCTTAGAAATTAGCATATGAGCCTACCTAGGTTTAGCTTTCAACTAAGAATACCAAGAGAACACAGCTAATTTGATGATAAAGGTAAAAAGTTGTTTAACATTACATGCCCTATCTGAATAATGAAAGTTTAATTTGGACTTTACTAACCCAGAGGTCAGGGTTTGTACCCTTTTTTAGATTTCATCGATTTTAAGTAGTAAAACAGCAAATATCTGAGTAGCAATTGAATTGTCTTGAACCTCTGATTCAGATTGTAGATTAGTAGATAATACCGAGGATTATAGTTTATTGTAAACTGTGTGTGTGTTTTTTCTTTTTTTTTAATCCATGGTTTTGGCTTTAGGAAACATTTTAGCAGGTTTAAAATAATTATCTGCATAAAATACAAATCTATTTTCAAGAAAAAATAGTCCTAAATTGACTCTTTCATCAAAAGTCAAAATTAATTTCATCTAGACAGTTAACACTGATAGGCTTCTCAATAATAACAAAGAAAAAATAAAAGGGTAAGACTATAATTTAGTCCTTATAATAATATCTTGAAGAGTATTTACAAGAGCTTTTTGAAGGTATTTGTAGAGTTTTTAGTTATTAAATGCTTTTTGCGAAAAAAGAATAATAAAGAGCATACATCACCCAGTTCTTTTGCAGTTAGACAAAAATGTTCCAGAAGTACATCCTCAATTTCTCCAGTACAGATGAGGATAACAAACAGCATTTAGGTATATATTAAAAACTTCACTAGTTTAAATATTTGATAAGTCTCTGGATTGAGGACTGGAATGTTTGTCCGCCCGGTGAGAAAGCAGGGAGGATCCTTCCACTTTGAGCAGGAAGATTGCACTGCCTTCCAAGTGATTAGAACACTATTGGCTTCTTACCCAGATACAGGGCCAGTTTCAGGAGACCTAAAGACACCCGGTACATTGTCCTGGCATCAGTGTACCAAGCAAAGTGCAAAGTGATTGTCCAGGGTCATGGTGTCTATGGTTGGGTAGAAATGACAGATAGTTCAGCTTGACATCGCTCCCAGTGTTGTTGGTGCTCATGGTCTGGTTTGATGCCCAGATGAGACCAGTATGCGATTCTTAAAAGAAGAAAAGGACTATGGGACCAATTTATCAAAGGTCTTGCGGACCTGATACGACAGTGCGGATCAGGTTCGCAAGACCTCGCTGAATGCGCCGCCCCCTGCAGACTCGCGGCCAAAGGGCCTCCAGCTGGGGGGTGTCAATCAACCCGATCATACTCGATCCGGTTGAATTCCGGCGATTCCTGTCCGCCTGCTCAGAGCGTCTGAAGACTCGCCAGAAACACGGGCCCGCAAGCTCCATTCGGAGCTTGATAAATGGGCCCCCTCTAGTAGTAAAATTTTACAGGAAATAGCTGTAGGAACAAAGTATGGAAAGAATGTACCGATCAGTTGCTCAATTCCAACCATACATTTTTCAACAGCAACAGCTGAGTTGAACTGGAAGAAGTTTGTTGAACACATGCACTACACATAATTAACTCAGGCACATCTCAGGTCAGTCAGGGACTTTTGACAGGTCTGGTAAATTCAGTTTTATTTATTGTTGTGGCATGATGTCGTTTTAATACTGTGCGTATTACATCATGTCACATCAATAAATAAAAATTTGGGGCAAAGTAAGAGCAACAGACTGTACTTGTTCTGTGTGATAATGGTGGGCGAGGCTAAGGTAATCGGTGGCCTACTGGGCATTTGCCCGGTATGCCCTATGGTCAGTCTGGACCTGGCAGCTAAGAAATACTTGGAGTTGAGTCTTTTAATTCCTATCGCTTCATTTAAATATTACCCAACAGAGACTGAATATTTTATATGTTCATTGTTATAATATGTGACTGTATAAAATATATACTAAACAAGAAATGTAATCCTTCAACTCCAGTGTTCTCTGCATGGGCACAATAGTGGAAGGCTATACATAACAAGTGTTACTAGTACCATCAAGTATAAGGCTATCAGCTATCAATTAACAAAACTTAGCCTCTATGGGCTTACTCACTGGTAGATGTGCTTCGTATGGATCACAAATACCCACATATGCCAATACTCCCTTCTGGGTATGCCATAGTTAGGGGTCAATTTAACAAAGTCTTCGGCAGGCTTCCCCCCCCTCCCCCCTACGACTGAAGGTTCTCACAATAGAACCTGCAGTCCATATTTAACAAGCAGCGGTCATCAGACCGCTGCTTCCCTAACCTTTGGTGGTGAATTTCAATCTCCCCGGTCTCGTCCGACTGGGGAGATTGACAGCTCCTGCCTGCGCGTGATTGGCTGTGCGCGGGCAGGGGGCGGGATTTCACCCAAGCCCAAAATAGCACTCATGTGAAACGCTGAATTCCGGAATTCTGCCTTCAATCTTCAGCTCAATATCAAACTACCTAAACAATATATACACAAATGGGACACCCTCCAATACATTACAGAGGTGGATTATAGATGGTGACAAGCAATGCAAAAAAGGAAAAATTGATCAGCTCATGATAAAAATAAACTTTATTTCTCCAAAATAAAAAACATCTCCATTAATAGCCAATTTTAGATAAACAGGGTAGCGTTTTATTGTGAGCGAATTCCCACTACACTATTAACCCCTAAACCACCACATAGTCTACTGCAAAGTCCCCACTACACCTTTAACCCCTAAACTGACACACCTCTACACCGCAAACAACCCTGCTACACTATTAACCCCTAAACTGCCACACCCACACATTAAGTACTTGCTACACTATTAACTCCTAAACTGCTTCACCCCAAATCACTAATTACCCACTATACTATTAGCCCCGAAAACCCCAAGACCCCACATCTCTAAGTACCCACTACACTATTAAACCCCTAAACAACCACAACCTTACCTCAATCGCAAAGTACCCACTAACCTCTAAACCCCCTAACACCCCTAACCTCACACCACATAAGTTGACAAAAGAACACTAACATTATTTTTGAAAAAAAATCTATCATTAGAGAAAATAAAAAAACTAAAATTACAGAAAAAAACTAATAACCAAAAATAAAACCCCCCAGTTATGCCTATTCTAAAACCCACCCCAAAAGAAAAAAAACCTATACTAACACTAAAATAAACTCAAGCAATAGAAGGGCTTTTTGTGGGGCATTGACCTACCGTGAAAGCTCTTTTTCACCCTAAAAAATACTACCCTATTCTACAATACAAGCAAAGGAGCTGCCCTACTAAATGCCCTTCTAAAGGCAATGTCTAACCAAATGCCTTTTTCATGGCAATTTTTAGAGTAGGTTTTTTTAGATAGTTTTTTTTGAGGGGGGAACTACTTGCACTGTAAAATGGGGTAGTATTTTTTGGGGTGAAAAAGAGCTAAGTCACTTTTAGAATAAGCATAACTGGGTGTTTTATTTTTGGTAAAAAAAAATTCTGTAATGTTAGGTTTCTTATTTTCTATAATGTTAGTTTTTTTTTATGTAATGTTAGTTTTTTAATGCAATGTTAGTTTTTTTTTTGTTTTTTTTAATTTATTATTTTTTATTAATGTTTGAAGACAAGGGTGAAAGTACATCGCTTTGATATGATCATACACAGTAAATGCTAACATTCCATCATGTCAATGTTACATATATGGAGCATAGTCCTTATTAAAAGTTCCCACGGGAATAGGGCCCTCAATCCCTCCTGTATGTGTTTGTAAATTTTGTCCTGTATCTTACAAGTCTTGTATTGTTTTATTTAAATGAATTGTATCCATGGACAGAGCTGCGGAATATGTTGGCGCTTCATAAATAAAATATAATAATAATAATTAAAAGTCTGACACAATGGGTGCCAATCAATCGTATAATCAAAGAGCTTGTTATTTGGACGTCTTCTAGTATATATTAAAATGGAAAACAATATCAAACTAAAGTATCATCAATGTGAAAAGGCAAAATAGATATTATAAACAATTCTTCCTCAGGTATTATCCTCATATCTTTAGATCTTTAGATCCGGTCTAAGAAAATTTTTATTTCATGGCAGTAAGCAGTTGTTACGAACAACTTGAACGGTCTGGCACTCTCTGCATTCTGTGCCAGCTAACATAAATGTTTAGATGAATTTCTATCTAACTCTAGTAGAATTGTTGTCTATGTTATGAATTTTTTTTTGGTAGCTAGGAGCAAGGAGTGTGTGGTACGATTATGGTGGGCGAAGTGACCGACTCTGGAAGTGAGTCCTGCCACAAGAATTTAGCATTTAAAATCATGTCTGCTTGGTTTCGGCACATATAGCCATATTTTTCCAAAGAATACTGCTCTTCTACCTCCTCCAGCCACATAGATCCAGTAAGAGTCACAGGCTTTTTCCAGTGATGAGCTATTAGCCTCCTCGCACTGTTGATGCCGATCTGTAAGACCAACAGTCTTAGCCGACATGTCAATTTGGGCATGTTGTTCAACAAGGCAATGCTCTGGGTTAACACGAAGTCAGCTGCCACACATTTTTTAAAGTGTAGTTCTGTGACTTTCCACAATGAGTGAACTCTAGGGCAATGCCACCACATGTGTAGCAGGTCACCGCGCTCCCCACACTCACGCCAACATAAACTAGGTGCGTTGGGATAGATACTCGATAACCTAGATGGGGTTAGATACCACAGTAAAAGGATTTTGAAGTTTAATTCTAATAACACGGGAGAGGTTGAGGAGTTTTTAATTGATCTAAAAAAAAAATCCTAATTTTCGGGGTCTATATGTTCTTTTAGGTCTGAGCTCCATTTATCTGTGTATGTCGGCAAAGTATCTGTTGGGGTATTTATGAGTAGCTTACGTGATGTGGAAAGCGCTCCCCTTGGTATAATGCCAGTGTAGCACAACCGCTCAAAAGTGGTTAATTGTCTCAGAAGATCTGACTTAAATGGAGAGGTGTGTATATAGTGGTGTAGCTGTGCATATTTAATCCATTTTGTGAATCTACCATCAGCTATATTGGCTAATGTATCTCTCTCCAAAAGTTTGCCTGCCTCTATAAAATTAAATAGTGGAATTGTATAATCCCATTCCGTTAGTCTTTCAAACCCTTTATCTAGACATCCTACCATTTCTATATTTAGTGCAATCGGGAATAGGGGAGATCTGTAGGTAGAGATGTGAGGTCTGTAGGTAATAATGTGGTCCCAATTTTTAAAAAGCTGTTTGTGTATTTCAAGTTGCCGGCATTGAGGGGGTCTGAGGTCTTTTGATACACAGCAGAGGGCTTGTACTAAGGGTGCTCTGAGAATGTGTGAGTCCAATGTCACCCATGCTTTACGTTCTTGTGTGTTATGCCAGTCCAGTATTCGTTGCAATGTCACAGCTTGATAATATTCCTCAATTTTAGGTAGTCCTAGTCCACCACTCATAGTAGGTCTATACATCGTGTTTCTGTTAATTCTCGGTCTACACCTGCCCCATATAAATGTATTTATGCATTTTTGAAGTCAGGTCATGTACCATCTGGGGATATGGAGGGGTATAGTTTGTAAGATATACAAGATTCTAGGTAATGTGGTCATTTTTATTGCCTGTATCCTCCCCCATTATGACAAAGGTTTAATCAACCATGTCTTGAGATTGCGTTGTATGTTAAGAAGCAGTGTATGATAATTTTTTTTAAAAAGGTTTGTCTGGTTAGGAGATAGATGAACCCCCAGGTATTTTATAGAGTCTGTTTTTAACCTGAGCGGGCATGTCAGCGAATATTAAATTTGGTATTTGGCATATTAATATTTAAAATTTCTGACTTTTGTTTATTAACTAAGAAGTTGGAAAAACTTCCGAACCTATCTAGTTCCAAAAGTATTTCTGGGATAGATGTAGAGTGGGACGATATCGTGAATAGCACGTCGTCAGCGTACATGGCAATTTTGTAGTCTTGTTGGCCAATTGCTACCCCTTTAATATTTTGATTTCTGCGAATATGAGATGCAAGAACTTCCATCTGCAAGATGAATAAAATCGGGGACAAGGGGCATCCTTGTCGCGTGCCATTGTGAATTGGGAGAGCTGCTGACAGAATCCTGTTTACTTTAACTTTAGCACTTGGATGGCTATATAAACTAAAAATTATTTTCAATGTTTTAGGGCCAAATCCTATATTTTTTAATGTTAATTTTAGAAATTGCCAATCAGTCCGATCAAATGCTTTTTCAGCATCAATGGCCACTAGTACTGACTCAATACCTTGGAGTTTAGCATAATCAATGAGTGTTAGGGGTCTAAGGGTATTGTCCCTCGCCTCTCGGCCGGGGACAAATCCCACCTGATCGGTATGTATAATGTCGTTAAGGACTGTGTTCAATCGATTCGCTAAAATTTTTCCCAATAACTTTATATCAGTGTTTAGGAGTAAGATCGGGCGGTAACTAGCTGGATCATCTTGTGGTTTGTCAGGCTTTAAAAGTACGGATATATGTGCAGTTAGGGATTCTCTAGGGAACTGTATGTCTCCGTCTAAAGCATTAAAAAGTTTCAGCAAGTGTGGGGCTAGTATGTTGCTAAATGTCTTGTAATAAAGGTTTGTAAGGCCGTCGGGACCGGGGCTTTTCCTTGCCTGGAGATCTTTAATCACTTTTAATATTTCTATTAGGGTTATAGGTCTCTCTAGGTCTGAAATTTGTGTTTGTGATAATTTGTTCAGATTAGCTGACTCTATATACTCTATCATTTGTTGTGTGTGTGTCATGGTAGACTTGGTGTTTAGGTTATATAGTTAGTGATAAAAGTTTTGAAAGTGAGCTGCTATGGCCTTACTATCTTGAATATGTTCTCCCTGTTGGGTTTTTAGTCTGTGAATATGCGTGAGGGAGCTTCTATCCCTCAAAGTATTCGCGAGTATTCTGCCTGAGCGATTACCCTCATAAAAATATTTCTTTCGAAGATGTAAAGCTTTCCTCTGAGCTTCTGAATAGAGAAGTGTTTTGAGTTCGTTTCTAGTAGCTGTTATAGCTCGGAGAATGGTGTGATTAGAGGGGGAGCCTTTGTGCTGTATCTCTAGGGCATGTATTTTTGTAGTTAGGTGGTTTAAATGGTTATCATACTGTTTCTTGAGCCGTGCCTTAAGTTTGATAGACTCTCCTCGGAAAACTGCTTTGTGGGCTTCCCACACATAGAGGGGTTGTGTTTCTGGGATTGCATTGAAGTTAAAGTATTCAGTAAGAGTAGACGTCAGAGTTTGTGCAGTTGGTGGATGGTGGATCAGATATGCATCTAATCTCCAAATAAAAGGGTGTATTGGGGTATCTGGCCAATTCATTTTCAAGCTTATCATAGAATGGTCTGACCATGCCGTCGGGGTAATGTCTGTATCTGTCATTAGGGAAAGGCTGGCTTGATCTAAATAAAAATGGTCTATTCTGGAGTACATTGCCCACGGATGAGAGTAAAATGTGCAATTACGCTGTGTGGGATGTTGCGCTCTCCATGTGTCAACTAATCCTGAATGCCTAATGCAGTTGAATACCGAGTTAGGTGTGCGTTGTGTATTTGTAGAGGTTGAATCTAAGGTAGGGTCTAGAACAGTATTAAGGTCCCCTCCCATAATTACTGTGCCTTTGCGCGCTTCCTGCATCATCGTTCTTAATTTGTTAAAGAATCTATTTTTATGTGAACTGGGGGCATATATATTCACCAGCGTGATGGGTCTATTGTGGATGAGGCCCACCAATATAAGAATTCTGCCCTCATTATCTGACGAAGTATGGAGGAGTTTAAATGGTAGGGAACGGTGAATGAGAATTCCTACCCCATTTTTTTTTTATGTTCATGGGTTATAAAAGCTAAGTGGGAAGTTAGTTTTTTATTTTTAATGTAGTGTTAGGTTTTTTTTTGGTAACGTAGGGGGTGTTAGGGGGGTTAGCTGGTTAGGGGGTTTAGAGATTAGTGGACACTTTGTTATGAGGGCTGTGGTGGTTTAGGAGTTAGTAGTATAGAGGGGTACTTTGCGATGTGGTGGTGTGGTGGTTTAAGGGTTAATAGTGTAGCAGGTACTTTGCGATGTGGGGGGTGGCCATTTAGGTGTTAACAGTGTAGCGGGTACTTAGCAATGTGGGGACGTGGTAGTTAAGGGGTTAATAGTGTAGCGGGTTAATTTGCAATGTGGGGGTGTGGCAGTTTAGGGGTTAATAGTGTAGAGGGGTACTTTACTGTGGGTTATGTGGCAGTTTAGGAGTTAATAGTATAGTTTAGTGTAACTGTATCCTCCTGCTAAACTCTTTAAGCAAAGTTTCAGGTCGCGTAAAAAGTTTCAGCGTTAAATGCAATTGCGTTCGTACTTTCAATATGGGGAGCGTAAATTACTGCGAGTTCTCGTAAACGAATTTGCGGTAGTTTAAACAGTGTGCCACTTGTAATATGGATTTCAGCGTAAAAAACACTAGTGCAATCTTGTGATCTCGTTTATGCGCCTCACACTAACAACAGCGCATCACTGTGGTCCTGAGTTAGTGGTGGAGATAAATCACCTAGAACACATTAGTTTGGGGAGATTGATAGGCCCTGCTTGTATTATTATTATTATCAGTAATTTGTAGAGCACCAACAGATTCCGCAGCGCTTGTATGTGATTAGTTGCACATTGTTAGGGAGCAAGTGCTGCTCATTTGTTGCAAAACGGAGCATACAGGTTCAAAAGTCGTGCTTATATAGATTTACAGAGTGCTTTTGTAGACTTATAGAGTATTTATATATTTTAATGCAAACTAACCTAACACCTAACCCCCCCACTAAACTAAACCCTGTAAGTTTATATATATATATATATATATATATATATATATAACTTTAAAAATTAAAAAACCCTAAACCGGAAAAACCCAAACGAATTCTAACCCTACTCTAACACCTAACCCCCACCTCTCAACTAAACCCCCTGTTAAATAATTTTCTACAAAATTACATAAAAAAAAACCCTAAAGAAACTAACCCTACTCTACGTAACACCTAGCCCCCCTCTAAACTAACCACACTAAGTTACACACAAAAAACTAAGTTACACAAAATAAAAAAATCTTAGTTACAAAAAAAATAATAAACTAAACTACATGCCCCATTAAATAAAAATAATAAAAAAACCTCTAAAACTAAATTACAATAGCCCTTAAAAGGGCCTTTTCGAGGGCATTCCCCTTAGCTCTTTTGAATAAAAAAAATAAAAAAGTTACAAAACCCTCCATATGCATTAAAGTAACCCCCACACCACAAAAAAAAAAACTAAAACTTTTAAAAAATAGGCTACGAAATAAAATTTAAAAAAACAAAGCCTATTCTAAAAAATAAAAAACCCACCCCAAAAATTCCCTAACTAGCCCCAAAAGTGTTACATCTCATGGGGACCTCAGCGCCAGAGGACTGGCAAAACCTCCTTGGCATATCTGGGCTCTTGGAACTGTGCCGGACAAGAATTGAGAGATTTTGACGGTTCTCTGGTGGCCGGCCACTGCCATTGGGCCGGGGCTTCATTCCGGTCTGGCAATGAGTTCCAGGAGCCCAAATAGACTGAGGAGGTTTTGCTGGACTTCCGGCGGTTGGCTGCCAGCATTTTAGCTCTTCTCTGTGATACATTATTTAAACATTGATGATAACTTTAGCGACATAGCTATATAGTTAAAAGGAGGTTTATTATTTATAGTATAGTTTATTATAGTTAGTAATTTTTTGATAGTAGGCAGTTAGATGGGTGTTACAGGAGAGTGTAGCTTACACATTACGTCAGTGTAGGTGGTATTAGGGACTAAGCTGGGTGTTCTGGGGGGTGTAGATTATGCTTGACATAGGTGTAGGTGGTCGAAGGGAGTTAGCTGGGCGGTGAAGGGGGAGTGTAGGTGAGTTATGACTAGGTGTACGCAGTCAGTGGGAGGTAGCAAGGCGGAGCAAGGAAAGTGTAGCTTAGGCGTGACATGATTATAGGCGTTCAGGGGGAGTTAGCGAGGCATGCTAGTGGGAGTAGCCTGCAATTTTCATTGTACACATTAACCCAAGATCGATATATTCAAATCAGCGAAGTGCAGGTTGCGAGGAGGGTAGCGACCATGTTTGCCTTGCCAGCTATCAGCTGCCCAGACAACATTGCCTGAGCTATTAAGTGTAGGTGTAAATAAACTTAGGTCCCCACGGCAAAATTTGAAGCGTGCCTACACTGTAACTAATTTTAGTTATACTGAGCGTACTGTCTGCGCCGTGTAGGCACACTTCAATAGCCCCCCCCCACAGTAAAATGCTGATGAGCGGTGATGTTTTCAATGTGGACGGTGACGTCATGATCCCAATTACTTCTATTGGAGCGACAACGCCGTTCATCTGCATTGCTCGGACACACCCTTTTTCGGAACATTCCGATGGACTATCAGGGTGCAATGCTGACGAGGCAATTGATGCAGTTTTTCGACGTTCCGTCAATGTTTTGAACATCGGCGCCTTAGTACTGCCACTGCGGTAGATGTATATTCTATAAATTCTTGCACATGCTCAGTAGGACCTGCTGCCTCAAAAATTGTAAATATAAAAAAGATTGTGCTCATTTAGAAAATGGAAATAACATGGATAGTTGTTTCAAATTGCATGCTTTATCTGAATCATGAAAGTTTAATTTTGACTTTAGTGTTCCTTTAACATTCACTAGCTTTGTAGTTTTTAGTACATTGCATCTCAGTGGCTTAGCAACAGCGGGCCTGTGGTACAAAAGTGTTCAATGATTGTGCATATGGCCTTCAGACAAAATATACACACGTTTTTTGGCATTTGGATAGAGTTTGCTAGTGTTTGTTAGGCATTAGTTGAAATTATTAATTTTTATTGCATATGGAAATGATTACACACATATCCACACACAGTTAAAGTGATTTGAGCTTTCTGTAATAGCTCAAATACAAATGTCAGAAGAAAAAGAGGACATTGGCGGCTGGTGGAGGAGTGGCATCCCAAATACAGGGACAATATCAGCGATAAGAGGTTTATTTGGTTGTTTTAAAAAAAATTATGAATGAAAGTGATGTTTATTTTTGATGATACATCTAAGTCTATTGTGCAGAGTAATGAACTTTACCACCACTTTAAGTACCCAATCTCCTTTCAAATACCAAATATGCAGGTGTTTTTCATTTGTATTACATAAAGTACTTTTTCCATTTATTTTTATTCCCCTATCCCAATCCTCCATTTTTCCTTAAATCCCCCCTTTCCCATATGTATCACGTTATTCTCCTCAGTTTATTTTTCATATTTACCTTCCGTTTCATTTATTTATTTACCCATTTTTGTTAAAGGGTTAGTGTTTTAGGTTAGGATCAGGTTTAATTTAGATGTAGGAAGTGTAAGTTTGAATAATATAGGTTAGCTTAGTGTAGGCACCTACACACATTTAGTAGGGTTAGGGAAGTTTTTGTTATAGGAAGTGGATGGATATGTTTTGCTGGAGGAGGAGCTGAGGAGAGTGGGAGAAGGTTGGGTAAGAACAGGAGATGGGTTATTGTTGATGGTGGAGTTTTTTTTCTCCCTCCCATTGTAGGCACAGACAGAGAGTAGGTTGACCTTCAAAACCAGGTTGTCCAAATAAGGTCTCTGGCTAGGGGAGGAGGAGAAATAAGAGGTCAGTCAGAGAATGGATGGTGAAACAATTGAGAGTGTAATTGACCCAAATCATGGGAGAAAGAGCATTAATCCTTTGACTCTCAACAGGTGTGGAGAGGTACAGCACACACACACACACACACATATATATATATATATATATATATATATATATATGCCTTTACATGTGTACATATATACTTATGAATCTATGGGGCCGAATTATTATTGTGCGAGCACTGCACACATGATCCGATCTTGCGGATCATGTCCGCTGCACATCGATAAATGCCGACAGCATACGCTCTCTGCATTTATCATTGCACCAGCAGTTCTTTTGAACTGCTGGTGCAATGCTGCCCCCTGCAGATTTGCGGCAAATCGAATTCGATCGGGTTGATTTCTGACGATGTCTGTCCGCCGCTTCAGAGCAGGTGGACAGGTTATGGAGCAGCGGTCTTTAGACTGCTGCTTCATAACTTGTGTTTCCGGCGAGCCTGAAGGCTCGCCAGAAACACAGGGCATCACGCTCCATACGGAGCTTGATAAATGTGCCCCTATATGTGTATATATGTCTGTAAATACATAAATACCCATACAAATACATAAATACATACAGTATCTACACACACACACACACACACACACATATATATATACATATTTAGAAATGTATATGTATGTATCTCTATGTTAAAGCCCTTCGCATTTTACACCTGAGACCTCATATCTTTAAACCCTTATAACATTTTTTTAAACTGATGTATTTTATGGCATTTGTACAAAGGCTGTTTGGGTAGTGTAAGGGTTAAATAAATAAACTGCATCTTGCCAGGCACAGCAAGACCAGCTGCTACCATCATTAAGAAAATGGATAGCTCACTTTCTTTTTTTCTGCTGTATTAATATTAAAGTGGTTCTTTTTTTTTTTTTTTTACAAAGAGCAGAACATTGTGGCATTAAGGTCATTCTACAGCTAATCAAACTGTGCAACCCTTCTCTGGGAATAAAACTACATGATAAAATATATAACAGAGATTCTCCACTCTAATAGTCATTTTGTCCTATGGGTGAAGGACTCAAAATTAATTAATTAAATCAAAAAAGTAGTTGTTTTTAGATCATCAAGCTAACTTTAGGGCTCCACTAGTTTGTATCTGTCTGGAATTAAGTTATTTACCCTGGAAGCATTTAATGGAACACTTCCGTCTCAGTTACCTGAAAATCCTTAAACTCAGCATAGTTATATTTACTACACAGAAATATCAGCTTGTTTATTAGTAATTTTAGCAATAGTTATAAAACATTAATAGGTCCCAATGTACCTGTCCGCTGCCCGCGAGTACTATTGCATAAGGATTGCCTTGCACAACACTACACCTACGCTTCAACAACTAATTGCTCGATAGCTCAACCTCTTATCTACCTTTACCTGTTCTTGATTTGCAGCACTTTGAAAAAAATTAAGGTAACATAATTTGGATTTTGGACAATTAGCTTCTTTTTTATGGATTTTCTTCACATTCCTCAAAAGTGCTCTTTTGGGTTTAAATCTTGGCTATTTGAAAGGTATTTTTTCAGTATAAAGTTTGTGCACGCTAAACTCACATGTAAATAACATTTTCCATTTCTATTTTTTTTTAGTTTAATAAAATTATTTTACAAAAAATGTTGCTCAAATCGCACTTTTTAATTTAAAAACAGAATTTGAGTGTCTATTCATTTAGCACTTTATAGCATAGAAACCCTTTATGAAACCACTTCCCTCAATAAGATTATATCCTGTAAACTTCTGCTTCTTTCTAACAAACTTCTCATTCAAACCGTTTATAAAGACATATCCTCATACACTACTAAGGGCTTGATTATAAGTGTAGTGGACTGGTAATTACAGCTCCCGCTTGAGCGTTAACATTGCTAGTTAACTTTCTGAGTGTGTTGGGTATTACAAGTTAAAAGTAAAAATGTTGTGCTCCCACAAATGGAAAAAGTTAACCAGAGGATGTTGTGTTCAAGATATATTAATCCCATTGAATTCAATGGAGCAGTGATGTAAAAAAAACAACCTAATAATCAGGGCCAGCTTCACAATGGGACCAACTGGGTCCAACGGAACCAAACAGCACTTGACAGGGGGCAGCACTTCAATCAGTGACTATCACATAGTCAGACCCCTGCTCCTGTGACTGTCTTCTGTCTCCGTTGGGGATTGGGATTGACTGGGTGACAGGAGCGGAATTGAAGTCAGACCACCACTCCTAACCACTTGTCTCTGTGGGCAGTGGATGGGATTGACAGTGGGGCAGAAGCAGCATTGAAGTCAGACCACCACTCCTAACCACTTGTCTCTTTGGGCAGTGGGTGGGAGTGACAGCGGGACAGGAGCGGCATTGGGGGGACCGATACAGAGATACTGTAATACGTGTGCACTGTGACTGTAAAGTGTATGCAAACCCCAAACACAGTTTCTCTTACATGTTATTTCTTTGCTTAGGGCCTAAGTAAAGCAATAACTGTTTAGAGAAACTGTGCTTGTGGTGTGCATACACTTGACAGTCTTAGGCTGATGTTGTGCCCCGCACCCTGATTCTCACAGGCAGCACACTCAGCGTGACTTACTATCCTCTCTGCAGTGCAGGCTCACAATTCTTCTGTTTACGACTTGGAATGGTCATGGTCTGATAGCTCTGTGCTACTTAGGGGTAGATTTATCAAAGCCATTCTCCTTTAATACCGTCCAAAATAGCGCATACAAACTGATCGTCATATTCATCAAAGCACTATGCGCCTATAATTGCGCAAATCTGAAAGAAATTTCTTTGCACTCCGCTTGCATTCGCCTAGGTGCACGGGTGCACTCCTGAGTGCAACAATATACATTAGTAATAGGCGTAATTTAACAGCCTGACCTACAAATACGCCCAGTTTCTTATTTATCATTGCTTTGCGCCAATAGGGAACTGAAATTTCGGCTTCAATTGCGTGTTGTATATTTCGCCTTCCAGACTGAGGCGAACACCATTATAATACATGCTTTACATCTTGTGATGCAGCACTTTCTTCTTTTAACTAATTTTTCAAAGGCTCAAGAAGAGACTGTTATTGCCAGAAATTTGCGCTACCACAGGCTCATATGGGTGCCAACAGTTTTATATATATATATCTCAATATGTTGATATATTTATTTTTGCAATCTTAAATTATCAACATATGGCAAAAACAGCACAGAAACATTATAATATAAATATAAGCTAATTAGTTACCTAAAAAATGTGATGTTTTTCAGACAGGAGAAATTTTTCATTATTACGCCCCAGCTCACCTGCACAAAGTTACGTCTATTTTTTTTATAAATTCAAGCGCACATGTGCGCTTCTCCGGAGGCGAGCTGTGGCATAGTTACAGGCGAAGCACATACAGAGTTCGCCTAGCCTTTGATAAATTTAGCCCTTACTGGGGCTGTGTGTGGTCTGGGAAGCACTAGGCAGTTTTCAATCACGGAGCTCAGCTACAGAAAGGGTAAAGCAGTGGTGAAAGAATAGCAGAGATTCAGCAGAGGAAAATAAAAGAGTGAAAAAATCCTTTCAGCCAGTTTTCTTTTCCTCTGCTGAATCTCTGCTATTCTCTCACCACTGCTTTACCCTTTCTGTAGCTGAGCTCCGTGATTGAAAACTGCCTAGTGCTTCCCAGACCACACACAGCCCCAGTTAGCACAAGACAAGAAGACAGAGTAATATGTAGGAGCACTTTTATTTTAAATATATACTACTGCTTAGTGATGCATTAGTGTTGGACTTTAATTTGTGGTAGTATATTTTAAAAATACATTTTATATTTTCCACTTTTTTAAATGTTTATGCTGTATATTGGGTGCAAATATCTGATAAAGATGACTATGCAGATTATATCCTTTTATGTATGGCCCCCTATAGTTTACTAATGACAGCCTAATGCCCAAATTATACTTGATATCAGACAGAGGCATGGCCTTTGCAGTTCCATGTGCTTTCTATTTATGGTTTTTGAAACATATTGCACAGTGCTCAAGATGGTTCCCATGCTTGGTGTCCTGTATTATGCAAGGTTGTGTATCTCTTTGCTCTGTGAGTTGCCTCTGGTGCATCACAGTGGGGTAACCTTGTAGAGTAGATCTAATTAAAAATAGTGAAGATTGGATTAGCTGTGTTAGTCCAGTAGATAGATGCTCAAAAAACAAAGTATTGCAGTATGCAGTGATACCTTTTTTATTGGACTAACATAATATTTCAAAGACAAACTTTCGAGAGTTTTCCTCTCTTCCTCAGGTCTGAAGCAATACTAATCATTCTGATATAGATACAACAAATGGAAGGGAGGGAGGGGGTGAGAGGGGGGGTCATAAAAGCAGAGAATGTGTCTGAAGGAGAAAATAGCTGAGAATAGCCAGAAAGAGTAAATAAACAGAGGAGAGTAAATAGGCCAGATAAGAGGAAAAAGAAAAGGAAAAAGAAACCAATATAGGACAATAAGATGAGAGATATATATAATATATAGAAAGTTATGGTAGTGTGTGAGAAAACCAGAGTCTACATTAAGTCCTTCATTTCTGGTGTTGAAATGTGTGATCATTTTCATCTCAAACATCTTTCGTTCAGGAGAGTCTTTGAAATTCCCTTTAAGAACTTTATTCCTGAGGTTTAGGATGGAGTGACCAGTCTGGGTGAAGTGATGACCAACAGGGGTACAATATTCATTTTCCTTGTGGTTTTTGATCGAGTGTCTGTGTAGATTCATTCTGAGATGCAGCTTTAGGCCAGTTTCTCCAATGTAGCATCCTCTGTCACACGCTGTACACTGTATCATGTACACCACATTAGCAGATGAGCACAAAGCTCTTTTGCAACAAAAAACCCTATACTTAAACCAAAGTAACCCCTCCCCTAAAAATAGTGATACACCTCAAGGAGCAAAGAACAAAATGCATTGATGAAGATTATTACTAAGTATGTACATTATATATTATGTTATTAAGCAATTACCTTATCCAAATATCTGCACCATATAAAATGTCAACTTTAAAGAACATAATGGAAAGTCTTGGAGCGTTTGTGTGTGTGTGTGTGTGTGGGGGGGGGGGGCGTCATTTTGTTCTCAGACCCAGGCAGCACAATGTCTTTAGCCAGCCCTGCTAATAATAAAATCTCCTTGCGTATTAAACACCATGGCAATAAGCCTCCTTCTCTAATAACACCTAAACTGTCCCATCCCCCTACTCTATTAACTCCAAAACTGCCACCCCGCTACACTACTTAAACCCTGATCAGTCATTCCCCCCCACTGCAATAACCTCCTACTCTATGAACCCCTAAACTGCCACAGCCCCCCCATCTTATCTACCTCCTAACCTATTAACCCCTAACCGGCACAACCACTCTTTGCAAACTACCCTAACCTATTAATCCCCTAACTGCCACAACTCCATCACAAACTATCCCCTACTACCAGTAAAAGCCCTATCCTAAAACTAAAGTACCCTTAAAAAAGCTCCTCTACAAAAACCCTATGCTAAAACCTACTCTAAAAATAGTCTTGAAAAGGGCATTTGTTTCGGCAGTGATGTAATTGAAGTAATCACACCTCTTTTGCAACAAAAAAACACTATACTTAAACCAAAGTAACCCCTCCCCCAAAAAAACTATCTTTAAAAAATCTAATCTAAAAATTTCCGTTAAAAAACCCAACAATTTAAAATCAGCTACTTAGGGGGACAGTGGCGGGTCCATGGTAGCGTTCCTCTTCAGTCCTCATCCAAGGCATCGGTCCTCTAGGGCTGTCTCCTTCCATCTGATCCTCTTCTTTTCTTCCACCTGATCCGTCTTCATGCTGTCACTGCAGCACACTGAATATGAAATGCAAGGTTACCCTTTTATATAGGGGTGCCACTGCATTTCTATTGGTTGCTTTTTTAATTCTTATTCAAATCAGCCAATAGAATTAATGCTTTTTTATATTGGCTGATATAAATTAGAATTAAGAAATCAGCCTAATAGAAATGCAAGGGCACCCCTATATAAGGCATTTTTGGGATATATATTTTTTAGCAAAATAGATAAAATCACTAATGCCCTTTTCAGGGCATTTTTAGCTTAGTTGTTTTTAGGATAGGCTTTTACTGGTTGTTTTTTTTTTTGTTTTGGTATTTTTTTTTACTGGTAGTGTTTATTTATTTTTTTGTAACTTAGGGATTCTTAGAGGAGTTAGCTATTAAGGGGTTAATAGAGTAGGGGTTATTGTGACATCATACTTGTGGTTTAGGGATATAGAAGTAGAGTAGGGGCTTTGAGAAAGCCTGTGACAGGCGAAATGTGTCAAAGCAGTGTTTAGGACACTTTTTAACCCCTTAATGACCACAGCACTTTTCCATTTTCTGTCCGTTTGGGACCAAGGCTATTTTTACATTTCTGCGGTGTTTGTGTTTAGCTGTAATTTTCCTCATACTCAATTACTGTACCCACCTATATTATATACCGTTTTTCTCGCCATTAAATGGGCTTTCTAAAGATACCATTATTTTCATCATATCTTATAATTTACTATAAAAACAATGATAAAATATGAGGACAAAATGGAAAAAGACGCAGTTTTTCTAACTTTGACCCCCAAAATCTGTTACACATCTACAACCACCAAAAAACACCCATGCTAAATAGTTTCTAAATTTTGTCCTGAGTTTAGAAATACCCAATGTCTACATGTTCTTTGCTTTTTTTGCAAGTTATAGGGCAATAAATACAAGTAGCACTTTGCTATTTCCAAACCACTTTTTTTCAAAATTAGCGCTAGTTACATTGGGACACTGATATCTGTCTGGAATCCCTGAATATCCCTTGACATGTATATATATTTTTTTAGAAGACATCCCAAAGTATTGATCTAGGCCCATTTTGGTATATTTCATGCCACTATTTCACTACAAAATGCGATCAAATAAAAAAAAATGTTCACTTTTTCACAAATGTTTTCACAAACTTTAGGTTTCTCATTGAAATTATTTACAAACAACTTGTGCAATTATGGCATACATGGTTGTAAATGTTTCTCTGGGATCCCCTTTGTTAAAAAATAGCAGACATATATGGCTTTGGCATCGCTTTTTGGTATTTAGAAGGCCGCTAAATGCCGCTGCGCACCACACGTGTATTATGCCCAGCAGTGAAGGGGTTAATTAGGGAGCATGTAGGGAGCTTGTAGTTTTAATTTTAGCTTTAGTGTAGTGTAGTAGACAACCCAAAGTATTGATCTAGGCCCATTTTGGTATATTTCATTCTACCATTTCACCGCCAAATGCGAACAAATAAAAATAAAACGTAAAATTTTCCCAATTTTAGGTTTCTCACTAAAATTATTTACAAACAGCTTGTGCAATTATGGCATAAATGGTTGTAAAAGCTTCTCTGGGATCCCCTTTGTTCAGAAATAGCAGACATATATGGCTTTGGCTTTGCTTTTTGGTAATTAGAAGGCAGCTAAATGCCGCTGCCCACCATACGTGTATAATGCCCAGCAGTGAAGGGGTTAATTAGGGAGCTTTTAGGGAGCGTGCAGGGTTAATTTTAGCTTTAGTGTAGGTATCAACCTCCCACATGACACATCACACCCCCAGATCCCTCCCAAACAGCTCTCTTCCCTCCCCCACCCCACAATTGTCCCCGCCATCTTAAGTACTGGCAATAAGTCTGCCAGTACTAAAATAAGAGGTTTTTTTTTGGGGGGGGGTTAAATAATAATTCTGTTCTGTAGTATCCTCCCTTAGCCCCCAACCTCCCTGATCCCCCCCAAACAGCTCTCTAACCCCCCCTCTCTCTGCCTTATTGCGCCATATTGGGTACTGGCAGCTGTCTGCCAGTGCCCAGTTTGAAATCAAATATGGTTATTTTTATTTATTTTTTTAAAAATATTATTTTCTGTAATGTAGCTGCCCTCCCTCAACCCCCAACCCCCCAACCCCCCAACCCCTGCCAGATCGCTAAATATTTTTTAAATGCCCACCCTCACTCCCACCGAGTACCACCTTGTGCTCCCACCGAGTACCACCATTGTTCCATAGTGTAGGGTTCCCACTCGCGCGCGCGCCCGCACTCGATCCCACCCCCCTTCCCACCGATGGCCGCCCACCCGCCTCCCTGGGTAAGCTCCCACCCACCAACTAACATGGCCATCAATGGCCGATGCAGAGAGGGCCACAGGGTGGCTCTCTCTGCATCGGACGGCTAAAAAATGTTATAGCAGGATGCCTCAATATCGAGGCATCACTGCTATAGCATGAAAGCATTTGGAAGTGATCAGGATTGCTTCCACTGCTTTCAAAGACCAACGACGTACAGGGTACGTCCTTGGTCATTAACTGCATTTTTTTGCAGGACGTACCCCATACGTCGTTGGTCGTTAAGGGGTTAATCATACATGTTGAGTTAGAACCTGTCTATACCCAGTAACTATCTAGCTCAATTAGTGCAATCTAATACAGCGCTTAATAGCGCATCCTATGGGGTGTGTATTGGTGAATATTGACTAATGGGCTGAATAGCAGCATCTAATATTTCTTATGAAGCAGAGATACTCATATCATGGTATTTAACTAAGCTGAAGTGGGGAGCGCAATTGCATACTAACAATATAGTTGGCTGATTATAGTCATATACAGTGGGGCAAAAAAGTATTTAGTCAGTCACCAATTGTGCTCCCACTTAAGAAGATGAGAGAGGCCTGTAAGTTTCATCATAGGTAAACCTCAACTATGAGAGACAAAATGTGGAAACAAATCCAGACAATCACATTGTCTGATTTGGAAAGAATTTATTTGCAAATTATGGTGGAAAATAAGTATTTGGTCAATATCAAAAGTTCATCTCAATACTTTGACAGAGGTCAAATGTTTTCTGTAAGTCTTCACAAGGTTGTCACACACTGTTGCTGGTATGTTGGCCCATTCCTGCATGCAGATCTCCTCTAGAGCAGTGATGTTTTGGGGCTGTCACTGGGCAACACAGACTTTCAACTCCCTCCAAAGGTTTTCTATGGGGTTGAGATCTGGAGACTGGCTAGGCCACTCCAGGACCTTGAAATGCTTCTTACAAAGCCACTCCTTTGTTGCCCAGCGGTGTGTTT
Organism: Bombina bombina; assembly: GCF_027579735.1. Lineage (NCBI taxonomy): Eukaryota > Metazoa > Chordata > Amphibia > Anura > Bombinatoridae > Bombina > Bombina bombina. Next base: position 1,154,316,005 of record NC_069499.1, on the reverse strand, counting down.
GGGATCATTGTCATGCTGAAAGACCCAGCCACGTTTCATCTTCAATGCCCTTGTTGATGGAAGGTGGTTTGCACTCAAAATCTCACAATACATGGCCCCATTCATTTTTTCATGTACACGGATCAGTCGTCCTGTTCCCTTTGCAGAGAAACAGCCCCAAAGCATGATGTCACCACCCCGATGCTTCACAGTAGGTATGGTGTTCTTTGGTTGCAACTCAGCATTCTCTCTCCTCCAAACACGACAAGTTGTGTTTCTACCAAACAGTTTTACTTTGGTTTCTTCTGACCATATGACATTCTCCAAATCCACTTCTGGATCATCCAAATGCTCTCTAGCATACTTCAGACGGGCCCGGACATGTACTGGCTTAAGCAGGGGGATACGCCTGGCACTGCAGGATCTGAGTCCCTGGTGGCATAGTGTGTTACTGATGGTAGCCTTTGTTACGTTGGTCCCAGCTCTCTGCAGGTAATTCATTAGGTCCCCCTGTGTGGTTCTGGGATATTTGCTCACCGTTCTTGTGATAATTTTGACCCCACGGGGTGAGATCTTGCGTGGAGCCCCAGATCGAGGGAGATTATCAGTGGTCTTGTATGTCTTCCATTTTCTAATTATTGCTCCCACAGTTGATTTCTTCACACCAAGCTGCTTGCCTATTGCAGATTCAGATTTCCCAGCCTGGTGCAGGTCTACAATTTTGTTTCTGGTGTCCTTCGACAGCATTTTGGTCTTCACCATAGTGGAGTTTGTAGTGTGACTGTTTGAGGTTGTAGACAGGTGTCTTTTATACTGATAACAAGTTCAAACAGGTGCCATTAATACAGGTAATGAGTGGAGGACAGAGGAGCACATTTTGTCACATTTTGTCTCTCATAGTTGAGGTATACCTATGATGAAAATTACAGGCCTCTCTCATCTTCTTAAGTGGGAGAACTTGCACAATTGGTGGCTGACTAAATACTTTTTTGCCCCACTGTATCCTCTATATTTCCTTAACTATAAGATTCTAAGTATATGATATAATAGATCCTGTATACAATAGGTCACACCAATATTGAGAATTACGCCACCGGCAGAAGTGACCAACTGAATTGATCTATTATTTGATGTTGAATTTCACTAAGAAGATATTATGTCAGCCAATAATAACATGTAGAAAAAGCTAATAACGCTATAGAATATAGTGCACTTGTCACCTAAGAGGGGTAATAAATAATCGATTACCAGAAGAAGTAATCAGTTATCAGCACAGCACAAATTTCTACTATTACTACCTGATATCTTTGTGATTATACATTAACGGCTGCAATACAGGCGGTCACAAGTTTTCCAATACTTGCAACAAACTACTAGCAAAATACTAGCATTTGTTTAGCCAAATACAGCTAGATCAACACTTGTTACATTATATGGCGGTAATATTATGTACCTGTGTATGCTAGTGGTTGATCTCACTGCATTCTACTAAAAGTAATAGAATGCAGTGAGATCCACCGCTAGCATACACAGGTACATAATAGTAACGCCATATAATATAACAAGTGTTGATCTAGCTGTATTTGGCTAAACAAATGCTAGTTTTTTTATTTATTGTGTAATGCCATAGCTCATGGGGAAGAGATTCTGTTAAACAGTATATATAGAAAACGGTATATTACACAGTAGAATTGTACCGTTATACAATATAACAAACACTAATCACTCTTCATTTGGCTAAACAACCATAAGGCGGTCTTCCATTAGAGACTACACAGGTGAAGCATATATTTGGTGAGATCCAATGCACAGTAGTAATTGCATTGTGCTGTGACAGTGATTAATATTAAAATCACTATCTCAATATAATATCGATGTACACTGTGGGCATACGACAGTAAAGCACCATGACATAGCAATACATGATCTGATAACTATAAAAGACACATTGGAACATCATATTTTTCCCCCCGAGTGTTGAAATATGATGCAAGGTTGATATTAAACCTAAATTCCAAGTTAACATTATCATAGGTGGCTTTAGCGGGCCTTTATTCGCATCTCACTTATATAATATACACTACAGCCAATCAATACCATACTAGCAATGCAAAACTGCAAACAGAACAGCATTGATAAGCTGTCACTCAAATAATATCATTTCATTACAGTAACAGTTTTCTGAATTATCTGTTATATATAACAAGTACAGAATAACAAGCTCTGTTACTAAGTGTAATAATATCTACATCGCAGACAGCCTTCTTAACCTATTATATGTTTTATAACATTAGATATAGGTGCAACTAAACCCCTTACCACCCAAGCACCTCCTGTACTTATAATCCAAGAGTATTATAGTGGAATTCCATAAGCATATATGCTCCAAGTACTCCAACAGGAATACTTGTAACTTATTATATTTTTTTATCTATCCAGACTATAATACGCCTAATTAAGCTAGCAATTGACATCTCCTCCGCATAGGAGAACACTCACATACAGGGTTTTAGACAATACAATATAAACATATAATTGTGGTACTCAAATTCTTATAATTAAGGCTTGAAATATATAAACAGTACCACATTACCTACTATACAGGTTCTACCTCTTATTGTTGATTTTAACAATAGAGTGTTTTTTGTTAATGTTTGTTGAATACAGTTTTACATTTTTGGAAAATAAAAGTTATATTTTACTTTATACCCGTTAAGCACCATCCTCAGAGTCTGGGCATCAGAGTGCTAAACATGCATACTGTCCAGTAGAGCAATACTAGGTCCACAATTTTGTAGTGTATATGAATTTTATGCACAAGCACCAACCCACAAATAGCAATATAGAGTATTAATAGTAAGGAACCTTACTTGGTTTCCCCGCATTACGCTATAAACACAAAACAGAGTGAGGATTGCCTAAAATAGTGCCATTGTTAAACCTACCCTCCAGCTGTTAGAGTAGGGGTTATCGCGATGGGGTAGTGGTGGTTTAGGGGTTAATAGTGTTGCGGTTATTGTGATTGGTGTAGCAGTTTAGAGGTTAATAGTGTAATCATTATTGAGGTGGGATAGTGGCGGTTTAGGGGTTAATAGCTATAGGAGTTATGGAGGTTTAGGAGTTAAGTAGATTATGGAGTTTATTGTGGTGGAGGTATGCAGTTTAGAAGTTAATCAAAGTAGGGAGATTATTGCAGTGGGTGGTGGTTTAGGGGCTAAGTAGAGAAGGGGTTTTACACCTCTCCACTTGTAATACAGAGGGCAAAAAATACTGTGACTGTGCTTCTCGCACAAACGATTACGCTCCACCCATAATCTAGCCCTTAATGGTAGACTGAACTAAATATAACCCTGACACTGTATTTTTCCCTATACTTTTAAGGCCTTTCACTTTATTTCTACTGTATAAACTAACAAACAAAAAGTTTTAAGAAACTTCCCAATTCACTTCCATCATAAAATTGTGCACAGTCTTTTTATATGCCCCAACTGTTACTGAGCATGGGCAAGAGTTCCAGGTATATACCTATATGAGTGTGTGATTGGCTGATGGATATCACATGATATAGGGGTCCGGCAAATTTGTCAGACAAAAACCTACTACTCATTTAAAATTAAGTACGTTTTCAACTTAGTCCTGGGAAGAAAGTTGGTTTACTCACAATTGCACATCTACATCTACAGAAAAATGCAATACACTTTGAATCAGAGAACATTTTGAGTTATATGTTCCTTTAAGGTACCCACCTACCCACTTGACTTCAAGCTTTTTTTCCCTTGAAGCAGAATATTCTATGTAAGATCTTATTTAAATGCATAGTTTAGATAGCTCCCCTGAGAAAATATATTACAAGCTGTCCAACAAGTCTCACAATAATGTAAAAACTCATTTTATTTTCTCTTCTTAAAAAGAAAAGCATTTCCCATCTCTTGTTTAAACCTCTCTTGTAATTATCACAAGTAAGGCAGGTAGCACATTAATACCAGTAAGTTAATTACAGATCTCAAGCTATTTAAAGAAATAAAAACAAACTTCATTATCACTCATTGATTATGTTAATTTGTGTGACAAAATGTTATGCTCATTCATTCAATAATAGACAAAGGACATCATGAACTAAGCTCAGATTTCACATTAAACATGAGTTAACCCTTTCTTCTAAGAGTTACCTACACTTGCTTGTATCTGTAGGTGTAAGCAGCATGAAACACTAACATCTTTTAAATTTACTGATGTATTAAAATAAAATGAACAAAAGTGTAAAATTTTAGTCTTAAACGGACATAAAACCCAAAAATTTTAATTTATGATTCAGATAGAAAATACAGTTTCTAAAATGTTTCCACTTTTCTTCTATTATAAAATTTGCTTCGTTCTCGTGTTATTCTTTGTAGAAGAGATATCTAGATAGGTAGCGTGCACATGTCTGAAGCTCTATATGACAGGGTTCAGTGCTGCCATCTAGTGCTCTAGCTCATGTATTACATTGTTACAAATCTGTTGCCATATAGGGCTGCAGTCACATGTGCACTCCTAAACTTACCTTCCTACTTTTCAACAAAGGATAACAAGAAAACAAAAAACATTTAATAATAGAAGTACATTGGAAAGTTATTTAAAATTGTATGTTCTATCTGAGTCGTAAAAGAAAAAGTTGGGGTTTTCTGTATCTGTAATAAGGTGTTTTTTTTCCTCGGTTTAAAAACCTATCATATTATCTCCTCTGTTGAGGCCCTTTAGGGATGAGTATTTAAAGGGATATAAAATGCAAAAAGAAAATCCTCTAGTGTGTTAAAGCATTTTAGTTTTGCATTATTTTTTGCCAAGGTTGTTAAACACATAGTAGATGTAAAAACATAGTAGAAGAGGTTGAAAAAGAAAGAAGTCCATTGAGTTCAACCTATTTTAATCTTAATATACTTACAATAAAAGATACAGTTAAGATTAAATTAATTCCATTAAAAAAGTGACCCATTTAAAACCAACTATTATATCCCTGAGTTCTGCTTCTAACCAGAAATGTATCAAAACCATTTTTTTGAGGATATCTGAACTGAAGCACAGGTGAAATAATCTGCTGATTAGTAAACATGGTTATTTTACCTGCTCTCATCCAAGGTAATCCTGAAAACCTGGCCTGTTGGGGAGGCCTGAGGACAGGTTTGAAAACCAGTGATCTAAGCTATTGGCATTTACTACCTCCTCAAGAAGTGAGTGTCACAATTTGATTCTTGTTACAGTAAAAAAAATACTTTGCTGGAGATTAAATCTCCTTTCCTCCAGCCTTAAATCTTGTCATAAACAAATTTCTTGGAATAAACAGAGCTTCTGCCATCTCTATATATGGGTCTTGAACCAATTTATATAAAGTAATAATGTCACCTCTCAAGTGAATTTTTTTCTAGAGAAAACAGACCCAGTTTGGCTAACCTCTCCACATAGCTTAAATTCCCCATTCCCTTATAAGCTTTGTGGCCCTTCGCTGAACTTTTTCTAAGTCGGTAATGTCTTTTTTTTAAATTGGTCTCCAAAACTGCACGCCATACTCAAGGTATCGTTTTACCAGGAATTTATATAGTGACATAATTATGCTTTCCTACCTTGCATCAATGGCTCTTTGAATACATGCTAGTATCTTATTAGCCTTATAAGCCACTGCTCTGCATTGCTCCTCCTCTGTTTTGCTAAGTCTAGTCCAATTTAAATAATAAATTGTGCACAGAAATTTATATAGTGACATAATTATGCTTTCTTATCTTGCATCAATGGCTCTTTGAATATATAATAGTATCTTATTAGCCTTAGAAGCCACTGCTTTGCATTGTTCCTCCTCTGTTTTGCTGTCTAGTCCAATTTAAATAATACATTGCCTGCTTATTTTTACTTCCAAAATGTAGAACCTTGCACTTTCCAGTATTAAATCTCATTTTCCATTTCCCTGCCTATTCTTCTAATTTTTGTAGATCACATTGTAAAGCAAATTAATCCTACATTGACCTTACACAACTTTAGATCATCTGCATAAATAGAGATGTTGCTATTTAATCCTTGCTCCGTCATTAATTATAAATATTAAAAAGAACAGGGCCCAGTACAGATCCCTGGCAGACTCCACTGATTACCTTTGTCCAATCTGAGTATGATCTGTTTGCTACTACTCTTTGCTCCCTGTCTTTCATATAGTTATTTCTCCAGTCCCTTAATGTTGTACATTAATCTATCATGTGGCACTGTATCAAACGCCTTTGCAAAATTCAAATATATCAAATCAACTGATTCCCCTTTATCTATATTTTTACTTCCTTCCTCATAGAATCTAATTAGATTAGTTTGACATGATCTATTTCTCATAAAACCATGCGGATTTGAACCCATGACCTGGTTTACACAAATATACTCATCTATATAATCCCTTATAATTCCTTCAAGTATCTTCCCCACTATCGATGTCAGACTAACTGGTCTATAGCTTCCTGTATCAGCTCTGTTTCCCTTTTTAAAAAGTGGCACCACAACAGCTTTATGCCAGCCCTGGGGGACTATGCCTTAGGATAATAAGTTAAAACTATAGGTTTGGCATAATAGTGCTAAATTCCTGTAAAACCCTTGGGTGTATTCCATTTGAGCCTGGAGTTTTATTTACCTTAATATTATCCAGTTATTTCCTCATGTCCTTTAGAGATAGTCCAGTTAATGGTATGGGCTTGCATGTTCTAGTTTGTTTCAGAGTATCTCCCATTGGTCTCTCTCTCTTATGTATACTGAAAATAACTAGTTTAGTTCCTCAGCCTTCTCCTTGTCACTGTTAATCATGCTACCATTCACACATTTTAATGTACCTATATTTTCCTTCTTAGATTTTTATGTACTTAAAAAAACCCTTTAGGGTTTGAATTATAATCAATTGCAATTAATCTTTAATTTTCAATTTTGGCTAATTTTATTGATTTTGTGCTTGCTTTGTTATATTCCTTATATATTTGGAGAGTTGAGCCTATACTATTTTCTGTGAATAATTTAAATGTCCTGGATTTATTTTCTTTACTTTAATAACTATGTGGTATTTGTTGATGTGAATATTTATTTAACAACATTTTAAATGTTATTAATTCTTCCTCTGCATTTTTATATGAGAATACTTTGTCCCGATTTATGTCATAATGATTTTCTTAAATCATTACATTTTGCTTTTAAAAAATAAACTCTTAGTTGAACCCTAATAACATTGCATTTGGAAAGTGATTACCCAAATATTCTTTGACTTCTATGTTTGATATTATTTCTTTATTGTTTGATAGCACTAAATCTAATACAGCTTTATTCCTAGTTTGCTCCTCAATTAATTGTGACATGAAGAAATCTTTAGACAAATTTAACCCCTTAATGACCACAGCACTTTTCCATTTTCTGTCCGTTTGGGACCAAGGCTATTTTTACATTTTTGAGGTATTTGTGTTTAGCTGTAATTTTCCTCTTACTCATTTACTGTACCCACACATATTATATACAGTTTTTCTCGCTATTAAATGGAATTTCTAAAGATACCATTATTTTCATCATATCTTATAATTTACTATAAAAAAACTTATAAAATATGAGGAAAAAATGGAAAAAAAACACACTTTTTCTAACTTTGACCCCCAAAATCTGTTACACATCTACAACCACCAAAAAAAACACCCATGCTAAATAGTTTCTAAATTTTGTCCTGAGTTTAGAAATACCCAATGTTTACATATTTTTTACTTTTTTTGTAAACTATAGGGCCATAAATACAAGTAGCACTTTGCTATTTCCAAACCATTTCTTTTCAAAATTAGCGACAGTTACATTAGAACCCTGATATCTTTCAGGAATCTCTGAATAGCCATTGACATGTATATATTTTTTTTTAGTAGACAACCCAAAGTATTGATCTAGGCCCATTTTGGTATATTTCATGCCACCATTTCACCGCCAAATGCAATCAAATACAAAAAATCGTTCACTTTTCACAAATTTTTTCACAAACTTTTGGTTTCTAACTTAAATTATTTACAAACAGCTTGTGCAATTATGGCATAAATGTTTGTAAATTCTTCTCTGGGATCCCCTTTGTTCAGAAATAGCAGACATATATGACTTTGGCGTTGCTTTTTGGTAATTAGAAGGCCGCTAAATGCCACTGCGCACCACACGTGTATTATGCCCAGCAGTGAAGGGGTTAATTAGGGAGCATGTAGGGAGCTTTTTGGGGTAGTTTTAGCTTTAGTGTAGTGTAGTAGACAACCCCAAGTATTGATCTAGGCCAATTTTGGTATATTTCATGCCACCATTTCACCGCCAAATGCGATCAAATTAAAAAAAACGTAAATTTTTTCTCAATTTTAGGTTTCTCACTGAAATTATTTACAAACAGCTTGTGCAATTATGGCACAAATGGTTGTAAATGCTTCTCTGGGATCCCCTTTGTTCAGAAATAGCAGACATATATGGCTTTGGCATTGCTTTTTGGTAATTAGAAGGCCACTAAATGCCGCTGCGCATCACACGTGTATTATGGCTAGCAGTGAAGGGGTTAATTATGTAGCTTGTAGGGAGCTTGCAGGGTTAATTTTAGCTTTAGTGTAGAGCTCAGCCTCCCACCTGAAACATCAGACCCCCTGATCCCTCCCAAACAGCTCTCTTCCCTCCCCCACCCCACAATTGTCCCCGCCATCTTAAGTACTGGCAGAAACTCTGCCAGTACTAAAATAAAAGGTATTTGGCCCTTTAAAAAAAAAAAAAAAAAAGCATATTTACATATGCTGATGTGTAGGATCCCCCCTTAGACCCCAACCTCACTGATCCCCCACCAAACAGCTCTCTAACCCTTCCCCTCTGCCTTAATGGGCGCCATCTTGGGTACTGGCAGCTGTCTGCCAGTACCCAGTTTTGTAAAAATATGTGCCTTTTGATTTAAAAAATGCCCTTTTCTGTAGTGTAGCTTTCCCCCCCACACCAAGACCAACCCCCAACCCCTTCCAGATCCCTTAGATTACATTTGTAATAATTACACTTAGTTTTACTTTTCACTTTTCACTTTATTTTTTTCTGTAGTGTAGCGGTTCCCACCCGCTCCTGCCCCATGCACGCGCCCGCCACCCCCGTGCACGTGTGCGCTCCCGTGCGCGCCCCCGTAGATCCCGCCCCCGATCCCGCCCCCCTCCACTTCACACTGAGCACCGATGGCCGCCCACCCGCCTCCCACGTAAGCTCCCACCCACCAACGATACCGGCCATCGATGTCTGGTGCAGAGAGGGCCACAGAGTGGCTCTCTCTGCATTGGATGGCCAAGGGGGGTTATTGCAGGATGCCTCCATATCGAGGCATCACTGCAATAACCGGAAAGCAGCTGGAAGCGAGCAGGATCGCTTCCAGCTGCTTTCCAGACCAAGGACGTACGCCACACGTCCTCGGTCATTAACTGCATTTTTTTTGAGGACATGTGGCGTACGTCCTTGGTCATTAAGGGGTTAAAAATCTATCTTCCTTAGCTGTATTATTAGTTTCATTGGCCCACTTTATGTCAGGGTAGTTAAAATCACCCATAATTACAGCACTGGTATTATTAGCAGCCTTTCCTATTTGCATTAGTAGTTTAGTTTACTCCATGTCACTAATGTTGGGGGGCTTTGTAAGATTTTTTCCCAACTCTTTATTTAATCCCACAGGGTCTCTCTAAATTATCACCTGCATCATTATAAATAGCTTCCCTTATTGTAGGTTTAAGGTCAGGTTTAAAATACATGCAAATTCCTCCACCCCTTTTATTACTCCGGTCCCTCCTAAATAAAGTATAACCCTCTAAGTTAACTGCCCAGTCATGTGAATCATCCCAACAGGTTTCAGGTATACTGATAATATCATAATCCTCTTCTGCAATTAAGAGCTCCAGCTCCCCCATTTTACCTATCAAGCGTTTTGCATTTGCTGCTATACATTTCATTTTCATGTACTTTATGCTGCTACTTGGTGCGCTTTCCTCCAAAATTTCTAATGTGACATTTCCTGCATGTACCCTTTGTTTTTCCCTTCCTAGAGATATTATAGGTGTGTCATATTCACAGACTGATCTGTTTGTTCTTTTATATTTAGACACATAGTTAAAGGGATAGTAAAGTCAAAAATAAAGTTTTATGAATCAGATAAAGAATGCAATGTTAAACAACTTTCCAAATTATTTTTATTATCTAATATGCTTCATTCTCTTGTTACCATCTCACTGTCTGTAACGATCTGGCAATCTGCCTTCATATGGCAAAGGAGCACTGATTGTGCACTGCTACCTTATGAAGACAGATGCTAGAAGCCCAGGAACTTGACAGCCAAGATTGCTTGGGCTTTCAGCAGTATGGACGTAAATCTACATTGTGCGTAATGATCAACTATGTACCTCATGATGTAGATCTACATCCATGTAGCCCAAGGGGTTAAGGAGGTTTTCTGTGAAATCTCACAAGATTTCTGTGAAATCTCATGAGATCACAGTAAAGCAAAGTGTGACATCAGCACTGATGAAGCTGATTGGCAAGTTTTATTTTTGTAATATACAGCAGACATTAGCTAAATGATAACACGCAGAGTACTTGTGTATATAGAGATAATTATGAGATATTTTCTAGTGAGCTTTTTTGCATTTTACAGTTATGCAACATCATTTTCACTGGATTTAGAAGGCAGATGCTAAATGCTAATTAAATAGTAAGTATTTTTACTTTACTACTTCAGGGAAATTAATGTGCTAGATTAAAGGAACTGTATTCCTTCGGAGATAGAAAGGAATATCTATAGACATTAAAATATATGGGATAAGCATCTAAAAAGAGACTAAGAGGGACCTTAGGTGTTTCTGCTATCAGTACTCTTCAGCTGACATGAAGATTTATATAGAGGATCTTAGCACCTTGCAAACATCCAGCACATTTTCCAATTAAATGATAATAATAATTATTATAATAATAATCCAACACAAAATGTCATCACTGCACAATGGTTTGAAAATGTCTCACTATCATTTAGATTCAGTTGACTTACACTCAATTAGCTGACAAATTAAAGCAAAATGTCATGCAAAGATTAGAGAATCAGATGTTATTCAACTCCTGCAATTGTAGTATTATCTTGAAAACATAATGCTCAAATAAGGTGCATTTCTTGGCATAAGGTTTTTCATGAAAACAGCAATTAACTAATGAACTTTAAAGCATGTTCATGTGGTTAAACATTATCCCAAATCAGTTGACACTTTTAATCATTTGCATTACTTTTGCCATTGCTAGGACTGGCAAAATCACACGTTCTATCCTCAAAGAAGACTGGCTACTTTTAGTTATGGGCGAATGTGTTTATTTTCAAATTCGAATGTTAGAACGAATGTTATTGTAGAAATTCGATTTACATAATAGAATGTTGATAAGAACGACTATTCTTAAAAATTCTCTTACCGAATGTTATTTACAGTTTTTGAATGTCACATTTGAATTCGAATGTCACATTCGAATGTCACATTCGAATTCTAATATTATATTTATAAAACACAATTGTAGACTAGAAATACTAATTCTAATTCGAATGTCACAATGTTTGAAATAGTATTTCTAGTCTACAATTGTGTTTTATAAATGTCACATTCAAATTCGAATATTATATTTATAAAACACAGTATTAGACTAGAAATACTATTTCGATTTTGAATGTGACATTCGAATTTGAATATTAGATTTAAAAAATACAGTATTAGACTAGAAATACTATTTCGAACTCGAATGTGACATTCGAATTCAAATGTCACATTAAAATTCTAATATTACATTTAAAAAACACATTATTAGATTAGAAATACTATTTCGAACTCGAATGTGATATTCGAATTCGAATGTCACATTTGAATTTGAATATTACATTTAAAAAACACTTTATTAGTCTAGAAATACTATTTCGAATTTGAATTTGAATGTGACATTCGAATTTGCATATAGCATTCAAATTCAAATATTACATTTATTAAACACAGTTGTAGACTAGAAATACTATTTCAAATTTGAATCTTATATTCAAATTCGAATGTCACATTCAAATTTGAATATTACATTTCAAAATTGAATGAATACGTAGCTAAACATTCTATTATTCGAACAAATATTTTCGAATTTTATTGAAAAATTCGAAAACGAAAATTCAAAAATAGAATGTTAGAATGTTATATAAACATTCGAAATTCAATTCGAATAAACAAATGTATCAAAATTCGTTTTAAATTTCAAATTTTTAGAAAGTTTTGCCCATCCATAGTTACTTTTCATTCAAGAGAATAATGCGTTGGTGATTATATTGCCCCTAGCTGTTTGTAGAAAATCAACCAGTTGACTACCAATTAGAGGAAAAAAAGAAGCAGGACAAGCAAGAAAGCAGTGTGAGATAAAATAAGTAAAAGTGGAGAAACTGTCCCTTATTTTGTATGATGGTCCTAGTTTGGGAGTTCTGTCATCTAAATACCATTCAAACATTACCAGCTAATCTATGGTAAAGACTGTCCAGCCCAGAATATTTGGATATACACTTGGCTGTCATGACTATACTCACATTACTCAGCGAACCACCTTGACTCAGTTAACCACCTATCATCCCTTTGGGGACCAAGGTCACACCCATGCACCTGTAGAAGATACAAGTTGGAAGGTATACATTTTTATTTAGAAATTATACATTTATATTTACAGTAAATACACAGTTAAACACATTATAAAAAATAAAATTGAACAAAAATTATTTTCCATGTTTTAAGTTATTTGAATGGAAAGTGCTCAAAAGTATATGGCCCAGATTACGAGTTTTGCGTTAGAGGCTATGCGGTGCTAACGAGCAGTTTTGTCTCACTGCTCACTTACCTGCAGCGCTGGTATTACGAGTTTTCAGAAACCCATTGTTAAAAGACAAGAAGTGAGCGTTGAGCAAAATTTTGCTCATTACCGCACTCCAATACCATCGCTGCTTAAGTCAGCGGTGAGCTGGTCGTACATGCTCGTGCACGATTTCCCCATAGGAATCAACGGGGAGAGCCGGCTGAAAAAAGTCTAACACCTGCAAAAAAAGCACCGTAAAACTCCTTAACGCAGCCCCATTGATTCCTATGGGGAAATAAAATTTATGTCTACACCTAACACCCTAACATGAACCCCAAGTCTAAACACCCCTAATCTTCCACTTATTAACCATAATCTGCCGCCCCGAGATCGCCAACACCTACATTATAATTATTAACCCCTAATCTTCCGCTCCGGACACCGCCGCCACCTACATTATATGTATTAACCCCTAATCTGCTGCCCCCAACATCGCCAAAACCTACTGTCAGGATCCCTTCTTATTTCACTCTGTATCTTTAATTGAACAGATCAAAGGCCAGCCTACTTGCCTTTATAACCTCCCCTCTCTCTGTAGCTGACGCTTAGTATTTTGTTTCTGTCTGTGAAGCAGCAGTTTCTTAGCCTAAGCTCTTTGGACTTCAATTAGTCAACTAAAGATTTCTGAATTGACTTTATCTTACTTTTCCTACAGGAAGCTACTGGAGGATTCCATCTGAATATTGTCCTGATATCTACGCTATACTTTGTATTTCGGAACAGCACTGTTTATCCGGATTTCTCTGTCAAACCCAACTACTCCCTCAGCATTCTCAGCACGCTAAAGCTCTGACCAAAAGGTACTTATTTAAATATCCATCTCAGATTGTTAACACTGTTTACTTACATTGTAAATTGATACCAACATTAATTCTCTGATACTGAGTTTCGGCTTGCTGTGATGTCACACGCCATCTGTTTCACCTCAGCTAGCATGGAAGGAAAACTCCTCCCCTTCTGACTTTTAAAACGGAGTGGTCCGCTCAGTGTGTAACAGCACCTCATTCCTGTGGCTCAGAACTTTGCTCAAGTAAGTCCTAGATACCAAATAAGTATATATTGATCATAGGATTGTGAGTACTATTCAGTCTGGCATTATTTGATGTGTTGCATGATACTGAATTCTAAGCCAAATATCACAGCTTTCTACCTTAATTCCGATTAGCTGATAGAATTCTATCAGCCAATCAGAATCTAAGGGACGCCATCTTGGATGACGTCACTTAAAGGTACCTTCATTCAGCTTTAGTCGTCGGATGAAGAGAATACTCCGCGTCGGATGTCTTGAAGATGGACCCGCTCCGCGCCGGATGGATGAAGATAGAAGATGCCGTCTGGATGAAGACTTCTGCCCGTCTGGAGGACCACTTCGCCCGACTTGGATGAAGACTTCTCCTGACTTCGTTGAGGACTTCGGCCCGGCTTGAATGAAGACTTCTCCTGGTAAGTCGATCTTCAGGGGGTTAGTGTTAGGTTTTTTTAAGGGTGTATTGGGTGGGTTTTATTTTTAGGTTAGGGACTTTCAGCCTGCAAAAGAGCTAACTGCCCTTTTAAGGGCAATGCCCCTCCAAATTCCCTTTTCAGGGCAATAGGGAGCTTAGTTTTTTTTAGATAGTATTTTATTTGGGGGATTGGTTGTATGGGTGGTGGGTTTTAATGTTGGGGGGTTGTTTGTATTTTTTTTTACAGGTAAAAGAGCTGATTACTTTGTGGCAATGCCCCGCAAAAGGCCCTTTTAAGGGCTATTGGTAGTTTAGTTTAGGCTAGGTTTTTTTTTTTTTTTGGGGGGGGGGCTTTTTTATTTTAATAGGGCTCTTAGATTAGGTGTAATTAGTTTTAATATCTGTAAATTGTTTGTTATATTCTGTAATTTAGTGTTTGTTTTTTTGTACTTTAGCTAATTTAATTGAATTTAGTTAATTGTATTTTATTTAGTTAATTTATTTAATTATAGTGTAGTTTTAGGTGTTAGTGTAACTTAGGTTAGGTTTTATTTTACAGGTACTTTTGTATTTATTTTAGCTAGGTAGTTATTAAATAGTTAATAACTATTTAATAACTATTCTACCTAGTTAAAATAAATACAATCTTGCCTGTAAAATAAAAATAAACCCTAAAATAGCTACAATGTAACTATTAGTTATATTGTAGCTAGCTTAGAGTTTATTTTATAGGTAAGTATTTAATTTTAGATAGGAATTATTTAGTTAATGATAGGAATATTTATTTAGATTTATTTAAATTACATTTAAGTTAGGGGGTGTTAGGGTTAGGGTTAGACTTGGGTTTAGAGGTTAATACATTTAGTATAGTGACGGCGAGGTTGGAGGCAGCAGATTAGGGGTTAATAAATGTAGGTAGGTGGCGGCAAAGTTAGGGAAGGCACATTAGGGGTTAATAATATTTAACTAATGTTTGCGAGGCGGGAGTGCGGCGGTTTAGGGGTTAATATGTATATTATTGTGGCGGCGACGTTGGGGCGGCAGATTAGGGGTTAAAAAGTGTAGGTAGGTTGCGGCGACATTGGGGGAGGCAGATTAGGGGTTAATAAATATAATGTAGGTGGCGGCGATGTCCGGAGCAGCAGATTAGGGGTTAATAATTTTATTATTGTATTTTGTGATGCGGGAGGGCCTCGGTTTAGGGGTTAATAGGTAGTTTATGGGTGTTAGTGTACTTTTTAGCACTTTAGTTATGAGTTTTATGTTACGGCGTTGTACCATTAAACTCTTAACTACTGACTTTTAAATGCGTTAGGATTCTTGACGGGGTAGGGTGGACCGCTCACTTTTTGGCCT
This sequence comes from Bombina bombina, assembly GCF_027579735.1. Classification (NCBI taxonomy): domain Eukaryota; kingdom Metazoa; phylum Chordata; class Amphibia; order Anura; family Bombinatoridae; genus Bombina; species Bombina bombina. The sequence goes on along the minus strand of NC_069499.1, from coordinate 1,154,300,304 downwards.
CCCAGGACTCGTAATACCGGCGCTATGGAAGTCCCATAGAAAAAAGACTTTACGAAGTTTACGTAAGTCGTTTTGCGGTAAGGCCAAAGAAGTGTATATATATATATATATATACCGTAAGAAAATGAAGAGCACTCCACGGGACTTGTAACTAAACACACTTTTACTATTGTAAACGTTTTCACACACACTTTGCAATAAACAATAGTAAAATTGTGTTTAGTTACAAGTCCCTTGGAGTGCTCTTCATTTTCTTACTGAGTATGCTTGTTTGGTGCACCCGGGGTCAGAGCTGTGGAGACTGGAGTGCGGTCTGTATTTTGCCTATATATATATATATATATATATATATATATATATATACATACAGTATATATATATAACAAAGTCCAATGATTGCACTCTCTGGATTTAACTCACAGAAAACTTTAATCTCAAAGTTTTCGGAGCATTCACTCCTTCCTTAGACCGTCTGAGGAAGGAGTGAATGCTTTGAAAACGTTCACATTAAAGTTTGCTGTGAGTTAAATCCAGAGAGTGCAATCAGTGGATTTTGTTATTTGGAATTTGTTGCACCCTGGTCCATATTTCATCAGTGAGTGGGAGTGCGCTTTTCATCTTCATTTTGATATATATATATATATATATATATATATATATATATTGCCTTTTCCATTCAAATACAGAGTCATATACTATATACCTTTTAATCACTATATACATTTTTTATTAATATTTATATACTTAATTGTTATCAGATAGAGTATTTAAGAGTGTAGCACTTTATTTTAATGCATTTATGTTGTGTTTGGCGCACATTTTTTTTAACTCTTCTACACTTTGCGCTAGGCCCCCACTCCCGCAAACCCAATGCACGCTACATTTGTTTGCACTAGAGGGAACACGTTTACTTTTAACTTTACTATGCGTGGAACGATATTGCTTACAAAAGCACACCACTTCTAATCTAGCCCAAAGTAAAAACATTTTACGGCTGGTGTAGATTTCTGATAAAGCCAACTGCCATGTTGTGTGAGTTTGCTGAGAAAATGTTTTATAACGTCTTACTGTATTTATTGTAATAGAAACTGAATACAGTCAATGTAGGAACAGCTGTAAAATACTATTAACAATTAATTAGATGAGAATCCAGGTGTGCACAACAGAAATTTGCATTACCAACTTACCATAGTGTGTGCTCATACTTTATTATACTTATTCACCCCACCTGTATGAGCACTCATGCTTTTTACTGTATGAGAGTATAGCTGGTAATTTACCTTTTAATATGAACAATTTTATTTTTGTAATTTATGAAGATGTTCTTGTTAAAGTAACTTGAAATATAAATGATATAATATAAATATAAACCATGCTGTAAATGTGACCTGTAAAATAAACATGTTAGATTAATACAATGTTTTTTTTTATTAAGATAATCAGGTTTTAGATTTTTTTCTTTAAAAGTAAAGCAATAACATTAACTCCAATTAAAATGTAAAATCTCAAGACTATTTTGACTGTTCTTATATTGGAAGAACTAATAAGTGGCACGATCATAGTACTGCCTCATGTGATGAAGGCAGTAACAAGTGATGATAAAATCGATGACATTCTAGAGTATTGTAAGGGTCTGACAGAATGGCCCACCCTCCAAAACCAGGGAAGGTGCACATAGGAAATGGATCTGTTTTTCTTATGGGATAGGTTGTGTGGATTATGAGACAAACTCTGCACTTACATACACCCTACAGCACATGTGGAAGGAAGAATATGATACTCCAGATATTAAAAATACCTATTACATAGTATGCTTTTTTTTTTACTTGAAATAGCAGAAATCCTAGTTTTAAGCTATAAGCAAACAGGCAACTAAGACTAAACCCATGAATCACTGATGATGAGTTATGTAGAATGTAGTAGAATGTATGAGGCATGAGTATTGTAAGTGAATTCTGCAAACACATTTGTATACACATATTATGGTTCAAAAGAATTTGAACATTAATTGATTTTTAAATATCACTTCTTCATACTGGGGTGCCCTGGAACTGAGATAGGTGTCATCTTTAACTCTCAGGACTTTAGGAATTTCTCACTGTACTTAACCATAGAGCATTTCCACACTACGCAAGTCCTCACTGATATTCAGAAAGAAATATCTGGTAGCACCCGTAGCCTTGTATATTGCAGCATAAACATATTTTGTGGCATTCCCACCTGTTTTTTTTTTATCAGAAAGATTATTACAATAAAAAGAATATGGAAAAAAAAGATATTAACAAATCCAAGCCTCTCACTAAAAGTAAACATTATTATAAAATGTCTAGTTCCTCTGGATTACAGCACCCTTTATTTATAGGTATGAATAGATTGTGGAGTAGATTTATTAACTGTTGAGCGGACATGATTCACTGTAGCGAATAATGTCCGCTCAACATCGCTAAATGCGGACAGCAAACGCTGTACACATTTAACATTACACAAGCATTTCTGGTTATGTGCAAATTGCCCCTCTACTCGCTGTCTGCAAATAGGCCCACTAGCAGGGGCTGTCAGTGATCCCAATCTGATCGGGATGATTTAAATCGGTGGCGGTCAGGTTAAGGAGCAGCGGTCTTACGAGCTTGAAACGATAAATGGAGCTGAACTAGTACTGTCTAACTGTGAAAAACTTTCAAAATGCTCTGAGCTAAGATGCGGTTTTCAACGGTTTAGAAATCAGTTTGAGCCTACCTAGGTTTAGATTTTCAAAAATACCACCAAGGGAACAAAGCAAATTTAATGATAAAAGTCAATTGGAAAGTTGTTTAAAACTGCATTCCCTATCTGAATCATGAAAGTTTAATTTTGACTAGACTGTCCCTTTAAATTTGGCTTTATTTATTCACAAAAAAATATTTCATGTTCTGTCTAGACATATTATTATGTGTGGATAAAGAAAAAGGTGGTAATTAAAGATATGCAAGCAGTTGGTGGGTTTGTGCAAGGGTAAAAGTATGTCTGTTACAGGTATAAGCATGTAATAATGTGAAATGTGCTTGGGGGTTAGGGCGTAAGTGCAGAGAGCTTCTGCAGGTGTATGAGTAAGGGTGCAATATATAGTGGGGGTGTGATTTTTAGTGAGAGAACATATTTTTCTTACAAATTATGTCCTCTCCCTTCAAATTAGGAAAGCTTACTTGGGTGAATTTTGATGTAATTGAACAACAGTCCCATAACCATACTTTTTAAAAAACAAAACATTTTTGGCGATATTACAAGTGGCACGCTCCCATTCGAGCATTAATTGCGCTAGAAGTAAGCTTTTTACATGCTTCGCGTTGCGCTCATATTATGAGTTAAAAGTAAACGGTTTTCGCTTGTGCGCTAACCCAACTAGAGTAAAAAGTCAAAGTTAGAATATCCAATGTGCATTCACGTATTCCTCCATAGTAGTAAACGGAGAAAAATACGTGGAAAAAAAACAAATCTCTCACAAACACAATCACATATTCTCTCATGTGTGCTAAACCGACATAAAAATATGAATATTTCACAGTACAATGTTCACATGGAGGATATGTTCTATTTATTCGTAAAAACATATTTCTACATATATATGAATTTTTTTGCACAATATATATCTATACCTATATATATATATATATATATATATATATATATATATATATATATATATATATACATACATGATTATATATAGGTATAGATATATATACAGATAAATATAGGAATATCTATTTAAAAATACATATAACATATTCTACTATGTGCTGAACATTGGAATGTGAAATATTTACAGTAAATGCATAGTTAAAACCTTTATTAAATATGAATATTGCATAAAAATGATTTTTCATGTTTTCCTCTACTTAAAGGGACAGTCAACACCAGAATTTTTGTTGCTTAAAAAGAAAGATAATCTCTTTATTACCCGATCCCCAGTTTTGCATAACCAACACTGTTATAGAAATATAATTTTACCTCTGTGATTACCTTGTATCTATGCCTCTGCAAACTGCCCCCTTGTTTCAGTTCTTTTGACAGACTTGCATTTAAGCCAATCAGTGCTCACTCCAGGGTAACTTCACGTGCATGTTATCTATATGAAACACATGAACTAATGCCCTCTAGTGGTCAAAATGATTTCAGATTAGAGACAGTCTTCAAGGTCTAAGAAATTAGCATATGAACCTCCTAGGTTTAGCATTCAACTAAGAATACCAAGAGAACAAAGCAAAATTGCTGATAAAAGTAAATTAGAAAGTTGTTTAAAATGACATGCCCTATTTAAATCATGAAAGTTTTTTTTGGACTTCACTGTCCCTTTAACTGCAATGGACTCCAATGCACTTATATATGTCAATATATGTGTACTTATGTATCTATGTCTTTATATGTGTATATATGTCTGTAAATACATATATAGACATATAAATTAATAAATACTAGACATATACATATTTATATATATATTTTTTTTTAATTATTAGCCCAGCAGGGGATCATCCACTGCTGGGATAATCATTTTTTTAAAAATGAAATAAATTGCAATATGTGAAACTGGACCTAAGCAGTACTAATAAGTAAATGAATATATAAATTCCTCCACTGTGGATTAATTTAATATGCTTTTGAATGTGATTCTGGTGTGAGGTTAGCTGGTTAAAGAGATTTAGGGCAGCCAACAAGAGCAAAGCAAGGTAAAGACTGAGGAGGAAGCATGGAGGTGCAGACAAATATAAGTCTACTGACTGGAACAGTAGAACTACTATGGGAAGCTGTAAAATCTGAGACACAGAGAAAAAAAAACTATAAAAATAAACCTTACCTTAAAGGGACAGTCAACACCCGACATAACTTAATCCTATACCTTAGATCCGCAAAAGAAGATGCGCCTGCACCGCTTCCCATGTTCAATTTCTCTAACATTATAGGAGTAATCGTCCAAAACACATACGTTTTACTCCTGTAGGTATGGCCACCAAATTCTTCCCGCTCCTCCGTCCCCTTCTCTATTAAATTGAATGCTCGTTCATGTAGGAAATGCTATCCGGTCGCAAGCAGTAAATAACATTCCTCTTCTTTGGTTCCTAGAGGTTTGCACATGCGCGAATCCGAATTGCCGTGAACGAGTGTTAAGAATCCAACCGAGGATTTTATTATGATTGGTGGATGCGTTGAAAGTGACACTTACTACATAACGGTGGAGGGAGTTTGGCGGCCATATCTACAGGAGGAAAACTTATGTGTTTTGGACGATTACTCCTATAACGTTAGAGGTATTGAACATGGATGATGCAGGCGCATCTTCTTTTGCGGATCTAAGGTATAGGATTAAGTTATGTCCGGTGTTGACTGTCCCTTTAATGTGTGAAGTATCAGCATGACACTATACATCAGCCACAGCAGACACATGTCTTTGCTAGGAACAAGTTCCCTCTCACCCTGCACTAGTCAATGCTGCATGGGGGAGGGGCGTGTGTGCACTCACTTATTCTTCCCACTGACACCTTTCTACAAAGCACTGGTCCACTAACAAACTTCAGTTAGTTGATCGTAGGGCCACAGCAGAAAGAGCAGAGCTATGGGGACCAGCAGACTGTATACTGTCTACCCAAGGCTGCATGGATACAGTGTGAGATGAGTCACACAGCCTCAAGACTGAAGAGAGCAGTGTGTGCAGCTGCACAGATGCTCAAATCATTACGTGCCTGCCGCTTTCCTCTGCATGTGCCTACAGTCAGCCCTACCCAGAAACAATCCCCACCACCAGAGCAGTTACCTGGTAACAGTGGTAACCCCAGCAGGACCTTTTCTGATGCAGTGGGATTGGCTAGATGCCGAGTTAGGGCTTAGCATTGATTTCTGCATATCTAAAACAGCACATGGCACTAGCTTGGCATGTCACATGACACCGGCACAGTCTGGCACAAATAAATATAAGCAGAGAACTTTTGACTGTGACAGTATTAGGACTGACTGTGTGTTTGTCCCTAATCACATGACATCAGCAGTCTTCAGGTTTTTTTTTAGGACTCTTGGGCCCCTCAACAAAGACTGGGCCCTGGTCAGCTGTCCCTTTTGCCATGTGTTAAAGACAGCCCTGCATACATAAATATAAATATTTAAACATAAAACATATGCATGTATCTATTTTTTTTCTCTAACACCTGAGTACTCATATATTTGATCCTTTATAACTTTTCTGTGCAAAAATAATTTGTTATTTTAAGTGTAACTATACTTTGTAATTTATTGTTGATGTGTTTTGTGCAACTTTTTGTTTCGTGAAACATTTAACCATAGCTCTGAAGTCACGGTAATCATTCTAGTGTAAATCACAATTGCACTCAAGCAATCTCGTTTACTTTCAATGCGTAAAAACGAGTAATAAGCCCGATGAGTGCAAACACTAACAAGAAAAACTTAATCGCTATGCCCTCCACTTGTAATCTGGCCCATTATTTTTAATTTTTTATTATTTTTTCAAAATTAAAAAATAGGCACTTACTTTTATAATCAATAATAGGGGGATATTTATCAAAGGTCTGGCGGACCTTATACGACAGTGCGGATCAGGTCCGCCAGACCTCGCTGAATGCGGAGAGCAATACGCTCTCTGTATTCAGCATTGCACCAGCAGCTCTTGTGAGCTGCTGGTGCAACGCCGCCCCCTGCAGATTTGCGGCCAATTGGCCGCCAGCAGGGAGGTGTCAATCAACCCGATCATACTCGGTCGGGTTGAATTTCAGCGATGTGTGTCCGCCTGTTCAGAGCAGGCGGAGAGGTTATGGAGCAGCCTCGCCAGAAACATGGGCCCTCAAACTCCATCCAGAGCTTGATAAATGGGCCCCATAGCCTCTAACCCTCCCTTGCTAACAATTAAATATCCAGGGACATAGTAAGTACCCTAGCCGGGCATTCAGTTGGTAAGGAGGAAGAGAGCTAGTTATTAGTTACAACAATTGAAGTGTTGTTTGTAATTAAAAAAAATATATATAAAATTTAAAATCTAATTACCTCTTTGAAGTTGCAGTGGCTTATTTGCCATTCACATTCATTTAACATGCTTGTCCCTAGAAGCTCACTTCCAGCAGCACTTTAAATTAACATGATTGGCATGGATACAGAAACTGACATGACATCTCTGGAAATCAAGACCATCGAAAAACATGGCAAGCCGAGAGGTACCACAGGGATCTAGCCCCTTAAGAGACAATCTCCATGTGAGCCAAGAAATGAATGGGCCTTTTATCAGATTCAGATTTTTAAAAGCAAAAAAAGGAAACAAGTGAATAACAAAAAGAAGTGTCATAGACAAATAACGTAACAGAAAATAAAACACTTTTGTAGTATAAAATGTTTCATTATGCATAGAGCTTGCAATAAATATACATTATTTATTTTGCCCCTTTTCCTGTAATTATACTGTAAATCATTTTTTAAAAGTAAATTTCTGAGATTTAGAAGTCCACATAACAGGCTTTACAAGCCTATCCCTTCTACATATATGTGCCTATTTGGCCTTACTAAGGCCCTGATATTCAAAGCATTGAGAGTCCATCGGTCTGTCAACATTTTCTAAAAAAGGGGACAGACCGTAAAGTATCTGTGAGTGGCAATGTGTCTCCCATAGGGAGATATAATAGGGTATGCTACTTCAGCTAAACATTGCAGACATCACCACTCGCCGGCACTTTCTGCAGGTGGGGGCGTATTTGAAGTGCTCAGTAAACTCACTGAAACCAAAAACAGTTTCTGTGATGAAACACTTCAAATAATTTTGATATCCTGTCACACAAACTAAGTGGCAACTCTAGGGGGTGCAAATACAGATAAGACAATCTTTGATATTACCTATTAACTTAAATGAGTATAATGATAGATATATATAGACATACACACCAAAGACTAAAGAACAATTGTGGTAGTAAACTAATATTGAATGTAGTAAAACATATAGATAATAGATATGCAAAATTAAAAGTAATAAAATATATGCATAAGCACAAACGCTCTTATTGGCTCTTATCTGTTCCAGGAGTCAGTCCTTCAGTGGATGCAAAGGTGCAAATGTCCTTTAGATGTTAATATTTCTCCTGTATTATTCACATGATGTATGATCTGTTGGTCACACTCAATGTGGAGTCAGCTCTTTGCCAGGTAAATGGTCTATATACAAACTTTCACTGTGAATAGGAATCACAAAACCAAGGCGCCTCCTAGTGTGATATAGTTGGTACAAATGGATAATGTGAATGCCAAAAAGATACTAACAAGTGGAGCAGCACCCAAATGTGCTAAGTTAAGCAGACTGGGAGCTTGCAGTGTTCCAGCTCACTGGCACAGCGTGTATACCGGTCTCTCCGGTGTCCTCAATGGATCGAATTAGCTCAGACTCTCAGAGAAGGTTAAAATTCCACAATTTAATGAGATATATAAAACACAGATGTCAACTAAATGACACTGATAATTAAAAAACACAGATAGCAATGCGTTTCTCAGACTGCTGTCTGATTCATTAGGCTTCTGTTCACAAAATTAGAGTTTTGGCTTAAATACATCACGTAACCAATCCCTATCCTCTATTAGCTGACACACCTCTCAGGTGTATGTGTGCATAATTAATCCAATTACTAGAGCTAGGAGTGTGGACAGCTTATCTACAAATCTCTGACATAATTTCATTAAAAAACCAATCATTACAGTACATATACATATCATTTAAAAAACAACATTATAGTACCTTGTTGTGGATATCATATCAACACCATATATTATATTACCACATATAGTCTCTATTATAACCCACATGATTCCCAAATTGTTTCTAAAAACTCCTGTAGTACAATTACTCACATATGTGTAACATTTATAGTAGTAGGGTGTTGTCTATAAATTACTAATGGGGATTATAAAACCAAGTATCCATATCCACCAATTTTACTTGCTACTTTATTAAAGTTACTTCTAACATCCATGTCAGTGAAATTTACTGCCCATTGTATTTATTGGTCTATCCATTATTGAATCGGATTAGGGTGTAGGAAGAATATATATATATTTTTAAAGGCTTAAATTGACGTTGTATTCACTAATACATGTGTTGATATTTTAGCTGACACACCTCTCAGGTGTATGTGTGCATGGTTAATCCAAGGTGTGTCAGCTAATAGAGGATAGGGATTGGTTACTTGATGTATTTAAACCAGAACTCTCATTTTGTGAACAGAAACCTGATGAAACAGACAGCAGTCTGAGAAACGCATTGCTATCTGTGTTTTTTAATAATCAGTGTCATTTAGTGGACATCTGTGTTTTATATATATACCATTAAATTGTGGAATTTTAGCCTTCTCTGAGAGTCTGAGCTTATTCGATCCATTGAGGACACTGGAGAGACCGGTATAGACGCTGTGCCAGTGAGCTGGGACACTGCAAGCTCCTAGTCTGCTTGACTTAGGTCAATTGACAATTGGGTGCTGATCCACTTGTGAGTATTGTTTTGGCATTCACATTATCCATTTGTACCAACTATATCACACTAGGAGGCGCCTTTTTTTGGGATTCCTATTCACAGTGAAAGTTTGTAGACTTCAAATAATGCCTGTGTGACCTAATGCTAACTACACCTACACTACCTGCTTCACACTAGACTTGTGCATGATCGAAAAATTAGTTTCGGTTCGGATCGATTCAGATTTTTTCGAATTTTGGTTCAGATTGATTCGAATTCGAAAAAATTAGAATGAATTCGTTTCGGATTCATTCGGATTCAAATAAATTTGTCGGTTCGATTCGGAAATTTGGAATTTCGGTATGTGTTAGGTGGGATATGCTGTGTATTTGACTAGTATTATGTACTGTATATTAGGTGTAACCCATAGCAGAGTGATATAACCTAATATACTGTACAATACTAATGTAATCCATGGCCATCCAAATCTACAGAATAAATCCGAACTAATTCGGATTTATTCGGTAGATTCGGCACTATTTCAATTCGGAAATTTGAATCGATACGAATCTCCAAATTTATGAAATTCGGCCGAAATTCCGAATCGATCTATAACGAATCGTATATGTCTACTTCACACTGTAAAGTCTAGCTACTGAAAAGGTGGTGAGACAAACATGGCTGACACCCTACTCGTAACCTGTACTTCAGAGATTGGATATTGCAATGTTGATAATGTATCCCATTTAAAGTACAGGTTACTCCCCCCTGGAACGCCCAGCTAACTCCCACAGAACGCCCGCTCCCTAATATCACCTACACCTATGTCATCCCTTAGCTACACTCCCCTGAAATGCCCAGATAACTCCCATACTGTCAACACCTTCGTCATGTCTTCCCTATACTCCCCCTGGAACGCCCGGCTAACTCCCACGGAATGCCTACAGCTACATAATGTCTGCAATCTCCCTGACTAATAAAGTATACAAAAAAACAAACTCCATTTTATAACTGTAGTAGCTATGTCGCTACATTTATATACAATGTTTAAATGATATGCTTTATTATTTTAAGTATTGTATCTAATTTAAATTGTAGTTATTTTTGCTTGTTTATTTTATTATTTTAAACATAACTATATAATTTAAAATATATACTTATGTTTAAAATAATAAAAGGAACAAACAAAAATAACTACATTTTAAATTAGATACAACACTTAAAACAATATATATTATACATGACAATGCATACCATTTTAACATTGTTTATAAAATCAATACTCTTTATAATATGGCCCCAGCAGATCCTCCTCCAATCCACAAATCCTACAGGACATTGACACATATGTTATATAGAGGCTGCACTACCACAATTGTCTACAGATACTATCACATGTCTTAAAGATTTCTTTACAGGAGGTTTTTGCTCCAATTGAAGATCTGTTCACGCACAAAAGCCCAGGTCCTAAGGGCTTCTCAAATGGCTATAAAAAGTCTTCTAAACCATAGATTCACAAAGTCAATACTAATACCTAAGATGGGAAAATTTTCTCTAGATATGGATAATTACCGTCCCATTTCACTGTTGAATTCAGACACAAAAATATATACCAAGATCCTAGCCAAACACTTACATAGCGTTCTTCAAAAGATCAAGCAGGCTTTATTCCGCATAGACAGGCCAGGGACAACACAGTTAAGGTCTTGCACATTATTGACCATTCTTCTAGAATGCTTGACATTGAGAAGGTCTTGGTCTCTACCAATGCAGAAAAAGCCTTTGATTGGCTTAATTGGGGTTTTCTCCATTATGCTCTTAAAGTTCCCAAAGGTTGTTAATTTTTATAATGTTACTGTTTTATAATGTTATAATCTTGGATTGGCATTGTAGAAGAGGGGACAAGGTGTGGGTCTCAATTGACTCCCAGATCCTTAGAATCCCTGTGGTTGGCTGTGTATGTTGGCTTCAAGAAAATCTTGAATTGGCATTGTAGAGGAGAGGACAAGGGATGTATCTCAATTGACTCCCAAATCCTTAGAACTTCTGTGGTTGGCTGTGCATGTCGGCTTTCGTCGGCATAAAGTTTTAACGTGACTAGAGATTCCATACTATATAATCATATTTTCTCCACCTGGTATGCTGTCATTAAAAAAATACCTTGGATCTCAACACCAAGGTCTCCACTGTCACCTATTCCAGACAATGTGGATTTTTCCAGAGGGTTGGACCCCAAAACATACCCCACGTAAATCTTAGAGGCATGTCCACTCCACTTATTACATTTTTAGATAAGGGTAAACTTAAGACCAGAAGGGATGTAATAGACTTAGCCAGAGGCACTTTCACATCATGGCTTAAATATGTTCAATCGTCTAATTTTTTACAAAAAGCATAATGCAGATTTTCTAAGAGATCTTGGGCTCTTTGAGCGCCTGTGCCAACAGAAAAGCCTTCAAAGGGCATGTTAGCAATGACTAAATGCATGTTGGCTGACTTTTGTACACACGGAAGTGGAGGGAGGAGCTTGGAAGTGACTTGGAGCAGAGGGAGTGGCAGAAAAACTTCCACAACATAGGTAAATCTTCTGCATAACCACAAATGTTAGAATAAACTATAAATTACTCCTCCACTGATATCTCATCCTGGCAAATCTAGAGTGACCCCAAGATATTGGAGGAGATGCATCGGATCAAGGCCGGATTTGGCTACTGGAACATCGGGATATTTACCCAGTGGGCTCCTGCTGTAGCTAGGGTTGGGCCATTATTGTGGCAATGCTACAGTATGTGCAGGCTGCCTGAAGATACACTGGTCTGCTGCCAGGTTTTACCATCCTCACCAGCACTTGATAATATCTTCTCATACAGGCCCAGCCTATCATGCCTTTCAAGCACACAACACAATAAGCTGAAGTGGACAAAGCTACAGCGCACAATCTGCACCTATTCTCACAATCTTCACCTATTCTGATGTAGTGTTCCCTTCCCTCCCCTTCTCTGCCAGAGCATGTCAGTGAGTCTCACTTGAGGGAGAACACTGCATAGCTTAAAGGAAAGTAATGAACTAAGATAAGAGTGGCTAGCGGGCAGCTGATCTAAGTAATGCTTGTTTATTTTTATGGACATCTACTTCTTTGATGTTTGCTTTCTTGGCCTGGGCAAGTGCTCACAACCTTTCACCCCTACAGCCCACTGCAGCACACAGGTTATTTAACTCTTTTCTTCCTAGAGATGAGCAACATGTAACATGCGTTAACTTAATATAAGGTAATGTATCTGTACCCCTTTAAGAAATCACATAGTATATGACCAGCTTAGGAGTGTTAAGATGCCTGACAAAAGGGAGGGATCATCAGTCTGATGTGGGTAGGGAGATGACAAAAGGATTGCAGGGCTAGACGTCTGATCTGAGATGAGCTGCAAGGACAGCTGTCTGATTTGAGGTCTGATGGGTAAGAGAGCGGATGCTGGGCCGCGTGCTTGATGTGGCAGACTGGCAGGATGCCGAACAAGGTGCCTGATCTTTCTTCTCTGTTTGTTTTTAAAAATGAAATACAAAATTTAAATGTTGCATTACCTGGGCCATTGGGTCATACTTGCCACCTGGGCTGAAAGTTGACAGTACTCCCCTGTACATTAAAGGGACATGAAAACCAAAACTTTTATTTCATGATTTAGATAGAACATACAATTATAAGCAACTTTCCAGTTTACTTCTATTATCACATTTGTTTAAGTCTCTTACAATCATTTGTTGAAGAAGCAGCAATGCACTACCGGTTTCTAACTGAACACATGAGCGAGCCAATAGCAATCTTTATATATATAGACACCAATCAGCAGCTAGAACCTAGGTTCTATGCTGCTCCTGAGCTTAACTAGATAAACGATTCAGCAAAGGATAACAAGAGAAGGAAGCAAATAAAATAATAGAAGTAAATTAGAAAGTTGTTTAAAATTGTATGCTCTGTCTAAATCATGAATGTTTAAAATGACTTTACTGTCCCTTTAATATCTGTTATTTATGAACTTTTGAATTAAATACACTCCAGTTGCTACAAATACTCTGTGATGCCACAGCTGAATTTGACAAATGTTAAACATTTGAGTAAAATCAGTTAGCGGGTTTATGGTAAGCACGTCTTACATTATCATTACTGGAGAACACATATTCCATAAATTAAAGGGACATGAAACCCAATGTTTTTCTTTCATGATTCAGATAGATCATACAATTTTAAAAAAAACTTTCCAATTTACTTCTATTATCTAATTTGCTTAATGATCTTGGTATCCTTTGTAGAAGGAGCAGTAATGCATTACTGGGAATTAGCTGAAAGTCAATGACAAGAGGCATATGTGTACAGCCACCAATCAGCTTCTGAGCCTACCTATGTATACTTTTCAACAATGGATACCAAGAGAACGAAACAAATGAGATAATAGAATTAACCTTTTAACACCGTTAGGGCGTTGTATTCCATCCGAATTTTGCTTGGCTTTAGCGCCGAAGGACAGAATACAACGTCCTAACCGCTTAGCTTTCCTGAAGCCACTGGCGCTTCCCTGATGGGATCGTGGTCTGGAGGGCATGCCTAACATCATAGGGACGCCCCCCTGACACGATCCCATCATTGAAATCTCGTCGTCACGTGATCGGAACTGTTGTTCTCATGTAGAAATGTTAACCCCGGCACGAAAGGGTTAAATAGGAAAGTTGTTTTAAAATGACATGCTCTATTTGAATAATAAAAGGAAAAAAATAGGTTTCATCTACCTTTATGGCACTGAGTCAATAATACACTAGAAGGTAATAGAGAGTTGTAAATACAAGCAGTCTTAGCATATTGAATATTTTTTATTTGTTGTTTTTTTATTTGTTTTTGTATACTAATAAAAGTAACTTTAATAAAATGATACACTATTTCAAAGGCATGAAAGAAAAGTTTAAACCTCTGATTCTTTTTTCCATGTATATGACAGTGAATGGAGTTAAAATGGTCAAATATCCAGATGCAAATGCTTACAAAAATCTGTAGCCAGATATGGCTACAGATTTTTGTAAGCATTTGCATCTGAATATTTTATCTTTTTAACTCCATTCACTGTCAATTTTTTATGTCCTAATAACATTTTTAAAAAGCTAAAACTAAATGGAGCTCTACACCTACATAAACTTATTAACCCCTAATCTGCCGCCCCCGATATCGCTGCCACCTAAATAAAGGTATTAATCCCTAATCTGCCTCTCCCGATATATACTAAAGTTATTAACCCCTATTCCCCTCCACCCCAACATCGCCCACGCTATAATAAATATATTAACCCCTATTCTGCCGCTCCCCTACATCGCCGCCACTAAATAATGTTATTAACCCCTAAACCTCTGGCCTCCCACATCACTTAAACTAAATAAACCTATTAACTTCTAAACCACCAGCCCCCCACATCGCAACAACCTAAATTAAACTATATTAACCCCTAAACCTTACCCTAACGTAAGCCTAACCATAATCCTAACACCCCATAACCTTAACATAATTAAAATAGAGCTAAATTAAAATTACAATTATTAACTAAATACAAACTTACCTGTGAAATAAGTCAAACCTAAGATAGCTACAATATAACTATTAGTTATATTGTAGCTAGCTTAGGTTTTATTTCACAGGTAAGTTTGTATTTATTTTAACTAGGTAGACTAGTTAGTAAATAGTTATTAACTATTTAATAACTACCTAGTTAAAATAAATACAAATTTACCTGTGAAATAAAACCTAAGCTGCCTTTCACTAAAACCTAACATTGCAAAAAATAAGAAACACTAAAATTACAAAAAATAAAAAAACCTATCATTATAAAAAATAACACACTAAATTATCCAAAACAATAAAAATTATTTCTATTCTAATACCCTCTTAAAAAAAAAAAACACCCCAAAATAAAAAAGCCTAATCAATAATAAACTACCAAGGGCCCTTAAAAGGCCCTTTTGTGGGACCATAAAAGGGCCTTTGTAGGGCATTGCCCTAAAGTTAATGGCTCTTGCTACAAAACAAACACCCCCTAACAGTATACAAACCACCACCCCCAAACCCACAAAATCAATTAAATTAAAAGGGCATTCAGCTCTTTTTCCTGCCCTTAAAAGGGAATTCAGCTCTTTTATCAAATGCCCAACCCCTAATCTAAAAATAAAAACCCACCCTAAAATGAAATAAAAACATTACACAAATTAAAAAATGTATTATCAAAAATAGTAAAAATGATTCCTATTCTAATACCCATTTAAAAAAAAAACTCACCCCAAAATAAAAAACATAATCTAGAATAAACTACCAATAGCCCTTAAAGGGACCTTTTGTAGAGCATTGCCCTAAGGTAAATAGCTCTTTTACATGAAAAAAAAATACACAGGGGATATAAGCAGAGTAGTCAGACAGGCAGGGTTCAGCAACAGTATATCAATCCAGTAAATAAGGGTACCTATTGGCTGATTTGATTTTTGAAATTCAAATCAGCCAATAGGATGAGAGCTTCTGAAATCCTATTGGCTGTTCAAATCAGGATGAGAGCTACTGAAATTCTATTACAAAAAATAAAAAACACAAAAAAACTCTAAGATTACAAAAAATAGTAAATGAAATTATCAAAAATAAAAACAATTACACCTAATCTAATAGCCCTATAAAAATAAAAAAGCCCCCCAAAATAAAAACACCCCCTAACATACAATAAACTACAAATAGCCCTTAAAAGGGCCTTTGTAGGGCATTGCCCTTAGTTAAATAACTCTTTTACCTAGAAAAAAATACACCCCATAACTTTAACATAAATAAAATAGAGCTAAATTAAAATTACAATTATTAACTAAATACAAACTTACCTGTGAAATAAGTCAAACCTAAGCTAGCTACAATATAACTATTAGTTATATTGTAGCTAGCTTAGGTTTTATTTCACAGGTAAGTTTGTATTTATTTTAACTAGGTAGACTAGTTAGTAAATAGTAGTAAGATTACAAAAAATAATAAATGAAATTATCAAAAATAAAAAAGCCCCCCCAAAATAAAAACACCCCCTAACATACAATAAACTACAAATAGCCCTTAAAAGGGCCTTTTGTAGGGCATTGCCCTTAGTTAAATAGCTCTTTTACCTAGAAAAAAATACAAAGTCCCCCCAACAGTAAACCCCCCCCTACTAACCCCCCAAAATAAAAAAACCTAAGTCTAAATAAAACCTAAGCTACCTATTCAGCTCTTTTACTGCCCTTAAAAGGGCATTCAGCTCTTTTACAGTGCTCATCCCTAATCTAAAATAAATAACACCCAAAAAAAAAAAAAATAATAATACTAACCCCATAAAATCTACTCACGGTTTCTGAAGTCCGGACTTTCATTTCCATCCAGGTGGTCAAAAATTCCAAATTCAAATCAGCCAAAAGGATGAGAGCTATTGAAATCCTATTGGCTGTTCAAATCAGCCAATAGAATTTCAGTAGCTCTCATCCTATTGACTGTTTTGAATTTGAAGGATCAAATCAGCCAATATGAATGCAAGGTACGCTATTTTTAAATGGGTACCTTGCATTCAACTTCACTGTACAGCGGTGATCGTATAAAGAGAACGCTCCACGCAGGATGTCATCGTCGGTCCTGGATAGCTCCGGTCCGTGCCGCCGGGATAAAGATAGAAGATGCTTCAACGATGGATGAAGATGTCGCCGCCTGGATGAAGATGGATGACCAGACTTCAGGAACCGTGAGTACATTTTATGGGGTTAGTGTTAGTTTTTGGGTTTTTTTGGGGTGTTTTTTTTTAGATTAGGGGTGAGCACTGTAAAAGAGCTGAATGCCCTTTAAAGGGCAGTGCCCATACAAATGCCTCTTTAGGGGCAATGGGTAGCTTAGGTTTTATTAAGACTTATGTTTTTTTTATTTTTGGGGGTTGGGTGTGGGGTTTTACTGTTCTTTTCTAGGTAAAAGAGTTGTTTAACTTAGGGCAATGCCCTACAATAAGGGCTATTGGTAGTTTATTGTAGGTTAGGGAGGTTTTTTTATTTTGGGGAGGGTTTTTTATTTTTATAGTGCTATTAGATTAGGTGTAATTGCTTTTAGTTTTGATAATTTCATTTATTATTTTTTATAATCTTAGAGTTTTTTTATTTTACGTAATTTTAATGTTTTTATTTTTTGTAATGTTAGAATTTTTTATTTTTTTCATACTATTAGGTTTATTTAAATTTGTAATTTCGGTTTTTAATTAGCATTTTTTTTTATTTTATTAGAATAGTTATGTTTGGTTAATTTATAGTTTAATATTATGTTTTTTTATTTCACAGGTAAGTTTTTATTTATTTTAAGATAGTTATATTGTAACTTTTAATTTAAAGTTAGGGGGTGTTAGGTTTAGGGGTTAATAGTTTAATTTATTGTTTTGCAATGTGGGGAACGGCGGTTTAGGGGTTAATAGGTTTAATTTATTAGTTACGATGTGGGGGGGGGCAGCGGTTTAGGGGTTAAAAGGTTTATTTAATAATCGTGATGTGGGTGGGCGGCGGATTTGGGGTTAATAAGTTTAATATAGTATTTGCGATGCAGGGGATGGCAGTTTAAGGGTTAATAGGTAGTTTATGGCTGTTAGTGTACTTTGTAACATTTTAGTTATGAGTTTTGTGGAAAAAATTTTTTCGCAAAATCCATAACTACTTGTCTCAGATGGCAGACTGGATCGTGTCACTATAGGCTGTAACGCAAGCATTTTAGCCGGACCACACAACCTGTAATACAGCGCTATGGAAAATCCTGCACTTAAACGGGATGGAATGGATGTTGTGTGACAGGCTAAAATGCTTGCAGTGTAGCTATACCACCGTGACTCGTAATATACGTTACCGGACATTCCACACACAATGGCCAATTTTTCAGCGGTATAGCCGTACCGCACCGTAACACAAAACTCGAAAGCTAAGCCATTAATAGCAATTTGGTGCAACCACTGAAGAATATTTTTTTTTAGTAGAAATATAATTAAAGAACATGTTCTATGACATCAAATTTTACTGGGAATTCCTGCAGCAATATTTAGAAAATAAAGGATTTTGAACTTCACTCAGGAAATGATTTATTATTACATCATTATAATCAGACGTATTGTAGGGAGCCCTTGTTGTATAACTGACGTAGGATCACCTTGTCTACACTTTTTATCTTATCTTTTCTTTTCTATCTTTCTTTCCTTCTCCGCCTAACTGGAGGCCTCCTGTATCACACTCTCCTGTCTCATACCCATGGCAATGTTTAAAATCAATTGTATGGTCCCCCTTTATAATGTTTGGTATACTTTTAACCTCTGTGATTACCTTGTATCTAAGAATCTGCAGG
Source organism: Bombina bombina (assembly GCF_027579735.1). Taxonomy (NCBI): domain Eukaryota; kingdom Metazoa; phylum Chordata; class Amphibia; order Anura; family Bombinatoridae; genus Bombina; species Bombina bombina. Next base: position 1,154,281,453 of record NC_069499.1, on the reverse strand, counting down.
CTGCCCTCTTATATTGGTTCTTTTGACAGACTTGCATTTTAGCCAATATGTTCTAACTCCAGGAATGAGCACAATGTTATCTATATGACACACATGAACTAGCACTGTCTAGCTGTGAAAAACTGTCTAAATGCACTGAGAAATAAGGCAACATTCAAGGGCTTAGAAATTAGCATATGAGCCAACTTAAATTTTGCTTTCAACAAAGAATACCAATAGAACAAAGCAAATTTGCTGATAAAAGTAAATTGGAAAGTTGTTTAAAATTGCATGCCCTCTCAGGAACTGTCCCTTTAAGCAAGTTAATTTTGTTTTCAGGTGCCTAGACATTATCAATAGATCAAAGCTTTCTACTTATTATCAGTATAATTAGTTCAGTCATACTTAAGCGATGACTGAACTATATTGCATGTATTTATTTGCTAATTTCAATACATGATTATATAAAACTTAACTTAATAAACAGCAGTTTTAAAACTGAAAATCAAAGTGTTATTCAACTTTAATCCTAACAATGACTTCACTTTGAAGAAAAATCATTTCAGAAGGATTCTTTTAATTTAAATTAACTAAAATTATTGGAATCAATCTATTCGTGGACTCATATCTTAACCTCCCCAAGCATTCACTGGTTTGCCATTGAGTCTAATGTGCTGAATATAATCATGTGCTTTCCTCCCACTCATAAAATGACTGCTGGCCAATTATAAGTTGGCATTCTTAAGTCTCTGTGTCACTTGACCCCTTGACACAAAAGCTTTTACTCAGTCAGTCAACAAGAGGCTAATAGATATAATGTGATGCTGTCATGCATATGAGTATAAGTAATGCTTAGGTGTTTTTAGGAAAATAGTACTTTTTCATGACCACACTCAGCTAATTACAGTTTTAAATAGTATGTAAGTAGTTTCACAGGATTCTGGGTAATCACTCAAAATGTCTTCAGGTTATGTCACAAAAATGCTTCTAGAGTTCTACTTCATATATATTATTTAAAATATGTTTGGAAAGCGATAATGATATTTTGGTCATCAAAAAACAAAATTCTAGATAATATGGCACTTGCTATAACAGAGCTGCTATATAAAAAAATCTAGCAACAGGAGAAAAATCACATTTTATTTGCATGGTCAAATTTTGACCTTTAATAATTAATGACAATTCACTACACATGGTTCACTAAATAATAGTGTCTCATTCATACCCTAAGAGCTATAGTATAGGTATCTATATTAAAGCACATTAACCCTAGTTTTGACTCCACCACTAACTGCTACCCCCCAGTAATCTACCCCATTATCCAATACAAAATTTCTACTTAGATTGTACATAGAGTTGCCAACGCAGCCATGTTTTCCTGTACACTTATGAGTTACACATGCTGCAGGGTGTGCAGGGAGGAACATGCATTGTGTTTCTGGACACCTCTATTCATATTCCTCCCTGCACACACCCTGTAGCATGTTTAACTCATAAGTGTCCAGGAAAACATGGCTGAGGCGGCAACCCTAATTGTACAAGGGATAGAGATCTAGAGCAGGCGCACACTCTGGTGAGGATCGAGGTTTCCAAAAAGCATTTAGTTTGATTGTTTTATTTTAATTAAAGGGACATTTCAGACAAAACTGGAATCCACATGGATGCATTTCAGTTCTGAAAAGAAGCATTTTTGGAATATACAGGTATTAGCAAAAAATAAATAATAAAAGCTATAGCTGTTTCAAAGGTGCATTTAAGTATACACCATGCACCAGCATTTTAAACACAGTACTCGCTCAGAGTGCCTAAGGTGCTTGTACAATCTTTTAATGACTCAATTAATTGCTGACATGATACAAGCCCCACTGGCACAGTGAGTAGCTGACGTATTCAAAATGCTTATGCACAGAGACTATCTAGCTATGCTTTACAGGCACATGCAGAGAAAAATGTTAATACTTAAACAGAGATAACTTTTATTAGAAGCATTTTTGCCAATACTTGTATAATGCAAATATGATTCTATTCAAAGATGTAATTAATCTATGTGAATTTAAATTTTGATCAGCATGTCCCTTTAAGTACACTTAGGGCCAGATTACAAGTGGAACGCTAAATAGTGCTTGACTTTGTAATACCAGTGCACGATAATGTGCACTGGTATTACAAGCATGGTGCTCACGAGAGCGTGCTTCAATAGAGAATCACAGACTGCATCAGAACCTCACGCATCAAAGGAGTAAAGAAGTGCAGTGATGGGCAGCATTTTTAAATATATATGTATGTGAATATATACTTATGTGTTAATATGTGTATATACACATATTAACCCCTTAAGGACAAGGCCATTTTTCAATTTCTTTCTCTTAAGGACCAGGGTTATTTTTACATTTCTGCAGTGTTTGTGTTTAGCTGTAATTTTCCTCTTACTCATTTACTGTACCCACACATATTATATACCGTTTTTCTCGCCATTAAATGGAATTCCTAAAGATACCATTATTTTCATCATATCTTATAAATTACCATTAAAAAATTATAAATATGAGGAAAAAATGGAAAAAAAAACACTTTTTCTAACTTTGACCCCCAAAATCTGTTGCACATCTACAACCACCAAAAAACACCCATGCTAAATAGTTTCTAAATTTTGTCCTGAGTTTATAAATACCCAATGTTTACATGTTCTTTGCTTTTTTTGTAAGTTATATGGCAATAAATACAAGTAGCACTTTGCTATTTCCAAACCATTTTTTTTTCAAAATTAGCGATAGTTGCATTGGAACACTGATATCTGTCAAGAATCCCTGAATATCCCTTGACATGTATATATATATTTTAGTAGATAACGCAAATTATTGATCTTGACCCATTTTGGAATATTTCATGCCACCATTTCACTGCCAAATGCGATCAAATAAAAAAATTGTTAACTTTTTCACTAACTTTGGGTTTCTCACTGAAATTATTTACAAACAGCTTGTGCAATTATGGCACAAATGGTTGCAAATGCTTCTATGGGATCCCCTTTCTTCAGAAATAGTAGACTTATATGGCTTTGGCGTTGCTTTTTGGTAATTAGAAGGCCGCTAAATACCGCTGCGCACCAAACTTGTATTATGCCCAGCAGTGATGGGGTTAATTAGGTAGCTTGTAGGGTGCTTGAAGGGTTAATTTTAGCTTTAGTGTAGAGATCAGCCTCCCACCTGACACATCCCACCCCCTGATCACTCACAAACAGCTCTCTTCCCTCCCCCATCCCACAATTGTCCCCGCCATCTTAAGTACCAGCAGAAAGTCTGCCAGTACTAAAGTAAAAGGTTTTTTTTTTGTTTTTTTTATTATTATTTTAAAAAAAAATCATATTCTGCTGTGTAGGATCCCCCTTAGCCCTCAACCTCCCTGATTCCCCCCAACAAGCTCTCTAACCCTCCTCCCACTATTAGCCACCATTTTGGGTACTGGCAGCTGTCTGCTAGTACCCGCTTTGCAATAAAATAACTTCTTTTTTTTTAAATAACTAACTTTTTCTGTAGAGTCGCTGCACTCCTCCATACCCTACCCCCTCCCAGATCACTTTTATAATGTCAGCCATTATGTTTGTTGACATTGACATGAGATCATAAGATAGGGATGCTATTATTTTATAGCAGCTACCATAGACATACTAGTTTACCTGGAATCTGCCACAGTGCTTGAGACACTCACTTTTTATTCTCTTTATTTAAAAAATTAATACACAATCAAAAAGATCAAAGCAAGTAAAATACACTGGGTATTCCAAAAGGTAGTAAGTGACGAGTGGGACCACCAAATGTGAGACATTGTGCTGTGGGACTCACACCCTGTCCAGCACAATCCCAAATGCTAGATTACAAGTGGTGCAGAACCTATAGTACAGGGTGCATTATTCTTAGCATGACCCTGCTGTAAAAATAGTGCACAATCTGTTATTACAAATGAATGGTAAATAAGTTATACCAGAGAATATTAGTACAGCACATATTTCTTAGCTTGTTCTATAAATGTAATGGATAGCTCAGGGTGAGCTATTATTTCTCACAAGTGGTGCAATAAGTGTTTCACTTAAGCACAACACAAAATAGCATTTTTAAAATAACCACAAAATAGCTCTAATATTATACTTTCCACTTGTAATCTAGCCCAAATGGTGGTATTTACTCTTTAATCTGCTTGGTGTAAAATACCATCTGAGGAACATTTTTGTGCTTAGTTGTGAGGATACAGACATCTTTTTAGTACATTTAAGAATCTTTGCTCAACACCCGGTCTCTATCGGGTAACCCAGTTCCCTTTCTCAACGAGTAATAAAGCACACTAAAGAGTCCTTCTCTTCCATGCACTGCCAGCTTTCTAGACAAAGTACGGGTGCCCTTAACCGCCTTTGCCTGGAGACATATGTGCTTATATGGTGTAAGTTGTATAGTTTGTTTTGTTGGTAGATAGATATAATCAGGAATTAGTTGGGCATATGTTAACCATTCTGGGAAAGATATGTTGCCCACCTCTGCTAAGGCCTCCTGTCTTCTAAGCTTTCCTCTATCTAGGAAGTAATATATAGGTAGAGTGTCACCCATCTCACAATTCAAGAGCATATATACAGGTCAAAAGTCCCACGATACAGGAAATAGGGATCGTTGTGGAATGTTTTATCAAACTTTTAGGTTTCTTGGATAGGATGTAATCCCAATTTTAAAAAGGCCCCACAGGATGGAGTAGTTGTTTATCTGTGTTGGTCTGCTCAGTCTCTCAATCCAGCACAGATGACCTAGTTTTTGGTATTGTAATAGATACATTTCCAAGCAAGCATGCCTTGTTTCCAATATTGCAATGCAAGGCTATGGTTGCTGTGACGCGGTTGCTTTGCCGTGCCATTCTTGATGTGACATGTAACTCGCATCAATTTTTGTCTTCTTCACATAGATTTTATCGTTGCCCATGGTTGACCTTTTTTGGTGCCTTTTTTTCATTAACATTCTTCCTGTTCACCTGCATTGTTGCCAAAGTATTGAGTTTACCTCATGGTTGTGCTTTCTTTGTCTACAGGATTCGTTTGTCTTCTGGATTCTCAAACCTTGTCTGTTTGTGGACTACATTATTACCTAATGATTCCACTCCTATTTTTACTTGTCTGATTCCTGATCTGCTGCATTTTCCTAGACTTCGCCTCTGGAATACGAATTGGTACTTCGTCTGACTGTTTTGTTCTGACCCCGGCCTATTGACTTTGCCTTGACCATTGCAACACTTGTTTTGCTATGCCCACCTTGGGCCAAGATGTTGAACGTACAAGGAGTGGGAAAAACTGTCTCATGACAAGGACAATAAGTAGGAGCTCATGTGGTTCAGTTCCAAAGTCTAGATGCAACATTAGACCAAGGCCTAGCTATGTTTCAAACTCTCTCTCAGTCTATTTCTCTTCCTGCTGTTTCTGCAACATCTTGTAACTCTTGAAAGAGTTCCTGCCTCTAGTCCTGAATGGTCACCCCTTAAGTTACTTCTAACAGAGAAATTTGATGGGGATCCTAAAGAATACAGTGAGTTTGTGATTCAATGTCCATTTCAGAACTAATCCAGCAGTATTTATTGCATTCTCTACCAAGGTCTCATTCATAATTTTGCCTCTAAAAGGCAAATCCTTAGCCTGGGTTTCACTGCTTATTGAAAAAGTTTTTTCCATCCTCAGAGAATCCAGCTTCGTCTTATCAACAATACAAAGTGTTTTTAATAAACCTGGTAGAGCTGCAGCAGTTTGCTATAAAGTTCAGAACTTTATCTACAAAAAATTAGTTGGGATGAAAAGGCTTTGAAAGCTGCCTTCCAGAAAGGATTTATCAGATCGACTAAAGGATTAATTAGTTTACAGTCATGTTCCAGTCAAGAATCAATCGACTCATTCATCGATTTATGTGTTTGCCTTGATACCCAACATCTTGAGAGAGTACAAGAACAAGAAAGAGCCCTTTAACCACATAAACTGTCAGTTAAACTTGCACATCAGTTAGTTCCTCCAAATTTTTCTTCTGCTGTTACAAACACAGAGGAGCGAATGGAAGTTAGAACAATGCGTCTATCTAGTTCCAAATGCCTACGTAAAGATCTTTTAAGCTATGCCTCTGCTGCAGACAGAAGGGCCATCTACTAAGAAATTGTCCTATTCATCCAGTTAAATATAGGGCTTAATTCAGTAGGAGGAGCTGAGATACTTATTCTTTTTTCTACTCCCAGATGATTTTTTTTGAGTTTTTGTGACAATAACGTGTAACTCTGTTATTCTCCAAATACAGGTCATGGTGGATTCTAGTGCTGCTGGAGTATTTAAGGATGAAGAATTTTCTATAAGAATGGAATTCCATGCAATAGGAAGACCAGTCTTCTTCATGTTACAGCTGTTAATGGACAACCTTCAGGCTCTAGCACAATTCAATTTGAAACCATACAATCACTACTATCTGTTTGAATTCTTCACACTGAAAGATTGGGTTTTGATTTAGTCTTCTTTCCTAAACTCCTTGTCATTTTAGGACTACCTTGGTTAAGAATTCATGATCCAGTTTTTGTTGGTCAACAGGAGATCTACTTTGTTGGGAAAACAGTGTGTCGACCATTGCACCCAGTTTCCCTTTAGTAAACCATCATTTAAACTGGCTACCGTCACAGTTCAGTCCGAATCTTCCAAAACAGATTATGCTGATGTTTTCTCTTAAGTCAAAGCTGAAGTTATTCCTTTACATTGTGGTTTTGACTGTCCAGCTTACTTCCTGGCTCCCCTTTACCCAAGGGTAAAACTTATCTTCTGACTGCTTCAGAAACCAAAGCCCTTGAAGAATATATTTTGCTAGAGCTTTTATCCGTCCTTCTTCTTCTTCCAAGAGTGATTTTTTCTTTGTTAAAAAAAAGATGGGGGTGTATGTCAGTGCAGTGATCCCCGTTCCCTAAACAAGAAAAAAATAAAAATACTCACTACAACTAATTCCAGAACTCTTTGAGTAGCTAAAGGAGGCTAGAATATTTACAAAACATGTTCACCTTGTTCTTCAATGTTTCTAATCTCATTATTTGTTTGCTACGCTAGAGAAATGTTCTTTTCGTCAAGAAAAGATTAATTTTTGGCAATTTACTTTATTACCAACTTACCTAATATGGAAGGTAACTCTGCTATTTGGGATGGTTCTTTTCATACCTATAACTGGGTTGCCACTTGCTCATAGACTGTCCACCCTGTTTGTTCAACACATAATGGCCATGGCCTTCCTTCTGATAGTTTCAGACAGGCAAACGCAATTTGTTTATATGCTTTGGAGAGCAGTCTGCAAGGAATTGAGAATTACAATCTCCTTATCTACAGCTTTCCATCCTCAGTCAAATGGAAAGGTACTGTCCTGTATATTAGCATGCTTACCACATAATGTTATGTCTGTTGGAGCTGAAAAAGGTTAGTAGTTATTAGGATTCCTTAGTCAGGATTCCTCAGAATATTTAAAGGGACATGCAACCCAATTTTTTTCCATTCATGATTCATATAGAGCATGTGATTTTAAACAACTTTCCAATTTACTTAACTATACCTAGGTAGGCTTAGGAGCTGCTGATTGGTGACTGCACATATATATGCCTCATGTTACTGACTCACCCAATATGCTCAGCTAGCTCCAGATATGCATTGCTGAATCTTCAACAAAGGATATCAAGAGAATGAAGCAAATTATATAATACAAGTACTCTGGAAAGTTGTTTAAAATTGTATTCTCTATTTGATCATGAAAGAAACATATAAAAATATAGTCTAAATATGTAAAGTAGAATATAATATTTAACACACAATAAAGGCTGTAAAACACTATCATGAGATTATTAGATAAAGAAGAATCATATTTAGGCCTATAAAGGTAAACATTTTAATCACCACAGGATTAGGTAAGTAAAAACTGAATTAATCATACAATTAAATATGAAAAATGGTTGTTTACATTTAAGTACAAGCCTATCATCTTTCACCAAACATAAAGCATGATTTTGTTTCCAACAGGTAAACCAAAAAAGAACATTTATAAAATAATCATAAAAAAGGTTACATTTTCCAGCTTACTGAAGATTGCATTATCAGCCTAGGGCTAAGCTACATCAATTCAGATATAAGTAAGAGTAATGAAATTTTTCATTTTAGGGCTGGAAAAGTTGTTTTTACAACTCTCCTTGATATTGATGGAATTGAGTAAAATATTCAGTATTTTTGTACATAGTTAAGAACAGAGAGACACCAACATGATTGCACTTTGATTTCTATAGCATAGGGAAGAAGGAAAAATAGTTGTATCAAGTATAGAACATGATTTTAAGAACCAGGTGAAAAAGGAAATTACCTTCATACTTCTATTTACTTTTTTATGTCATTATACTGATTTCTTTATTCACTAAATAAAAATATTAGTCATGATGTTTATGAGAGTGAAGTTGCTATAGAAACAGGTCAGTTATCATTTTCTTTTACTTCAAATAGCAGATGTTTTAGAAGTGAAAAGCTCTTGTAAGCAAAATACAGTTTAGTCATTTTCATTTAAACTGTTGCCTGTAAAAAGCAAAAGCAGAGAAGTAGTTTTGGAGCCAAGTGCTATCCAGTATGACCGTGACGAATGTACTCACTACTTTGTATGCTTTAACATACATATACCATTTATATATCTTAGAAATCGCAAAAGTATTTCAGATATTTTATAATTTAGTAAGCTAAGGTACAAACATGAAAAAGGTAAGATTTTAGTTATGTAGGGTTACCATGTCCTGGTTGTAAGAAAATAAGACACTAAAAATAAGTGTAGGTGGTATTAATGGTGGCTGGTGATGTTTTTAGTTGGTTGGGCAGCTAGGCACCTTTCGAGTTTCACACTCCAATCATGTAAATTCTAAAATTTGTCCCTTGACTCAAAGTTTAAACCTTTGTCACAAAGTCTCACTGCTTGACCCATCCTTAAAATGTAATTTATTAAAAAGGTCATAGTAGATTTTATAAGGAAATGACAATTTTATAGGTTATCTAACCTATTTAAACAAGTGATGTTAATGCATGCATAATATAAAGAGCATTTAAAGTGTATGCTGGTGTGTGAGTGTGTGTGTGTCTGGTGTATGTTTGTATGTCTGGTGTCAGTGTGTATGTGTGTGTGGTGTGTGTATGTGTGTGTGATGTGTGTGTAGTGTGTGTGTAGTGGGTGTGTGATGTGTGTATGTGTGTGTGTGTGATGTGTGTGTATGGTATGTTTGTGTGTGTGGTGTGTGTGTGTGCCATGTGTGTGGTGTGTGGGTGTGTGGTGTGAGTGTTTATGGTGTGTATGGTGTGTGTGTGTGTGTGTGTGTGTGTGTGTGATGTGTGTGAGGGGTGTATGTGTCTTTGATGTGTGTATGTGATGTGTGTATGTGATGTGTGTGGTATGTATGTGTGGTGTGTGTGTGTGATGTGTGTGGTGTGTGTGGTATGTGTGTGTGTGTGGTGTGTATGTGGTGTTTGTGTGTGGTGTGTGTTGGCTGCTCAGTGAAAAGTGGAGCAGAGCAGACCACACCAAAACAGGAAATAAAATTTAGGGGGGCAGCAGCACAGCTTCAGATTGTGACTTCCGGAGGCACCGAGGCAGCACATGTAGATTTCAAGACAAAAGATACAGAAGAAGAAAAATAAACTTAATTTATCACCTCTACTCACCTTGGGGATGTAAAGGACTGAATGAAGCTGTTTGAGAGTAGTGCTCCACTACTGCAGAAATAACTGTCTTTACCATACCTGCAGGGTTGCAAACATAGGAAAGACTTATCCTACTACATACAGCTGGGGGGCAATAAGCACAGTGTGCACCTCTGAGATATACTGATGGCTCATAAAATCTCTGATGAAAGGTCGTATCTGTCAGCTGTACAGGCTTCTAATATATTACAAAGCATTCATAGCTCATAATGATAACTTAATGAATAAAGAATTTTTAGGCTTGAGACTCCACATCATAAGTGTGGTGGTAGCATCTGATATAACGGAAGTACTTTTTTAATTTCTTTACTATTTTAAAATAAAATATGAATAATGAAAGATGTTCAATGTTGTTATTGTAAGTTTTCCAGTGTAATTATCAAGACAGATCTGCATTGGTGAAAATAAGTGAAGAGTGGAAGTTCTGTGAGTACATTCTCCTAGTTATTTTACATTCTCTATGAGCTCATTGTACTAAGCAGCATATGCAGTTTTCCACAATGTAAGAAGCAGTAGTCTGCCACCTCTACGATGGCGGATAGAAATCACCTAAAACACTTTCAACTTGAGTGATAGAAAGGCCCTTTTCTTACACAATTGGTTGCAATAGAGAAGGGGTGGCATTATACTCTCAAATGAGTGTGTAATGATACAAGGAAGTATGTAATGAAACATTAATGCAAAGATGGGCAGAGAGGTTCACAAGTCAACAACCTTGTCCGCCATATGACTGCAGTATAGTGTAAGTGCACATTACACAGATTATCAAGCCCTGGCTCCACCTCCATCATCCAACCAGGACTCCTTTGTAGAAAACAAGAGTTATGCTAGAGTTATATGAATGTAACACAACACAGGTGGATTTCTGGGTGTCAGGCAAATACTTTTTATATGCTGCTAGCTTCATGGGGCAACTCTGCTTCACAGATAAGGAGCAGATACTTGGCAGGGATATTATACCATGCGCTCCAGAGAATGTGTGTGATATATATATATACAAAATAGAATATTGGCACACATCCACCTCTATATTATCCAAACATTTTAAATATTGCCCAAATCATACATATATATATATATATATATATATATATATATATATATATATATATATATATATATATATATATATACATACATACACACAAACACATATATATATATATATATATATATATATATATATATACACACACACACACACATTTATATATATATATATATATATATATATATATATATATATATATATATATATACACACTTGTAATAATAAACAAATAAATGCTTTTTGAATTTTTTTAATACTTTTTAAGGACAAATTTTTTTGGGGGGCAAAGACCATACTGCACATTTTGATGAGCCTCCACTAAGTATTCATTTCAAATAACTGATATATATTAGATTCACTACACTACCATTATTAATCTCCCATTGACTTCAGCAGAATATGGCAGTTTAAATACTCCAAACCAGACACGCCCCACTTGGGTGCCGCCCCACCAGCAACTTCTACATTACTTGACTTTTTAATGAAACCATTTTTATTTATTTATTCATTTTCTCACAACAAAGAAAACAAAAAAACAAAAATCTAATTAAACATAGTCGCCAAAGACATAGCTGTATAGACAAACAATGCAGTAATGCTAAATAAAAGATGGCAGTATTAGACTTCCTGAAAAGAAAAAGTCTTAGTCAGCAGATATATAATTTCACAAGATAAAAGAAGTAAATTGAGAAGTTATTTAACATTGGGCCAGATTACAAGTAGATCGCTAGTTAGCACTTTGGGTAGAGCGCTAATTGAGCTAGAAGTAAACATTTTGCTCGCGTTAGGTTGAGCTGGTATTATGAGTTGAAAGTAAAAATTTAGCACTCTTGCACACAGACATCCCAAATCTCCCAGAAGCTGCGGGAGTCTCCCGCATTCAAATAGCTGCTCCCTGACTCCCACAAATCAATTAGACTATCCCGGAAATACGGCAACTAACCCATATGGTAATATTTCTTCAGCTAGTAACAGAGCGTGCATAACAATTTTTTGTATGATGACAACACAAAACAAATAATAATGCACGCTCTGTTACTAGGCAGTAACTAAACTGGTTGTTTTGTCTCACTGTCAGCGATTGCTTAGTTTCCAGTTCTAGTTTTGTGATTGGCTGCTGGCTGTTTCATTCATTGCATTCTCATTGGTCACTGTTCCACTTCCTGTGTTGCTGTGGTAACCACCCGGTACAGCTAGTCATACTTACAACACAGAGGATTGAAGTAAATAACGACAACAAAATAGCAAGGTAATTGGCTGCCTGTCAAATGGAGATTAATTTTGTTCATTGGTTTAGCGCATTTGCTTTATCCTCGGTGCCCAGAGCAATGCAAAGAAATGGCATCCTCTGGGTCTTTATCAGCTGGGAAGTTAGCCTGGCTCACGGTAGTACTGGGGGATAGAAGTGTCACTCTTGTCCTCCTCTCCTATCTTGGCACTTGTGGGTATCTAGGGGGTGCGTGGGGGGCACAGCATGCAGTCTACTCTCCCCCCCCCCCAGAACTGCTGTTCCAGAGCCTCCATGCTCAGACCCAAGGACACTGATACAACTTTGCAGATCTCCTTGGCGCTGGTATTTTGCTCCAATGTAAACCTGTAAACTGTTGTTCTACTGGTAATCCCCAATACAAAGTTTTGTCTTCCTCTTGATATGCTTCTCAGTTGTCTCTACCCTCTACAGAGCCCTATTGCTCTTATGTTGTGTTCAGCCTCACTGCCCTTTAGACATCAGTCACTATACTTTACCAGCCCTGTCTCTCCATATTTCCCATAAGTTTTTTTTTTTTAGTTTTTTTTTTTTTTGGGGGGGGGGGTGTGCAGAAGCTGGTGAAGCCACCTCCCTGAAATGAGTATTTGCAGGTTGGGATGTCTGCACTAACCCAGCGCTCCCAAAAAGCCGAACTTACAATATCACGTGCGCAATAACCTATTCCCCCATAAAAGTCAATGGAGCAAAAAAAAGTGGGACGCAAACCTTATCTCATATTCTCAAGTGCACCAACCCGACATGAAAATATGAATATTTCACATTCCAATATTTTTAACAAAGTAGAATATGTTCTATTTATTCATAAATACATATTTCTATTTATATATATGATGGTATTTTGGTACAATATATATCTATACCTATACATGATTACATATAGGTATAGAAATATACAGATATATATAGGAATATTTATTTAGAAATACTTAGAACATATTCTGCTATGTGCAGAACATTTTAATGTGAAATATTTACACTAAATACACACAATAACACTTTATTAATAGAACAGCCTACTCAAAATTAAACTTTCATGATTCCAATAGGGCATGCAATTTTAAACAACTTTCTCATTTACAGTTATCATCAAATTTGCTTTGTTCTCTTGGTACTCTTTATGGAAAGCTAAACCTAGGTAGGCTCATATTCTAATTTCTAAGCCGTTGAACTGACTCTTTTATCAGTGTATTTTAACAGTTTTTCACAGTTAGACAGAGCTAGTTCATGTATGTCATATAGATAGCATTGTACTCACTCCCATGGGGTTATTTATGTGTCTGCACTGATTGGCTAAAATACAAGTCTGTCAAAAGAACTGAGATATGTTGGCACTCTGCAGCGGCTTAGAAACAAGGTTATCACAGAGGTAAAACGTGTATTAATATAACAGTGTTGGATATTCAAAACTCGGGAATGGGTAATAAAGGGATAATCTATCTTGTTTAAAAATAAAAATTCTGGTTTAGAATGTCCCTTTAAATATGAATATTGCATAAATATGCTTTTACGTATTTTCATCTACTTAACTGCAAAGGGCTCCAATGCTACATACATATACATCTTTAGTGTACATATACATCTTTATTCTTTTGCCTGCCTTTTTTTTCCTAACACCTAAGTGTCCAGGCCATCAGGGATTGCGTCTGGTGTCTCCCTCATCTGCAGACCATCTAACTTTCAGTTTTTCAGTCAATAAGTAGGTGCTGTTCAGGAAGGGGGTCAGGATTTGTTGTCTAAACCTGGGGGAGAGGTGTAGCAAATAAGGTTCCCATTTGGTCATAAATGATTTAATTCTTTTTTCCATGTCACCTTTGATGTCTGCCTGATCTATTAGGAGTTGGGTGTGTAATAGGCGTGTAAATTGTGTCAGGTGTGGTGGTTTGTTAGTAATCCAATTTTTGATTATTAGTTTCCTAGCTATGAGTAAGGATGTGTTTAAAAAACGGTCTTGGAGGGAGGATTGGGTATGTTCTCTTAGAAAGAGGAAATCCAGCATTGATAAGGTTATGTGACACCCACACACTTTTGATAGCCAGTATTGGCGATACTGCAGTATCTTAGGGCAAGTCCAAAACAAGTGCGGATTGTCTGGGTTGGACAGAGAGCATTTGAGGCAGTTATCAGTTGCCCCAGACACCCACTTAGCTCGTAATTTAGGGGTGATGTAGCCGAGGTGCATAAGTTTGAGATGGGACTCTCTATGGTCAGATGCCAGTGTGGCCCTTGACACCAGTTCAAAACTAGTGGTCAGGAGATCAGGTTCAGCCAATAGGATTTTTTCACCTTTAATTCCTATTGGCTGATAGAATTCTATCAGCCAATAGAAATTCAATGGACGCCATCTTTGATGACGTCCCTTAAAGGGAACCTTCAGTGTACGGCTGAGACCATATGTCTTGAAGATGGACCCGCTCCGCGCCGGATGGGTGAAGATAGACAATGCCGTCTGGATGAAGACTTCTGGCCATCTGGATGAAGACTTCTGCTGGCTTCGATGAGGACTTCTGGCCGCTTCGATAAGGACTTCTGCCTGCTTCGATGAGGACTTTGCCGGCTGGATGAGGATGTATGTCTGGTCTTCCAAAACTGTAAGTGGATTGTCGGGGGTTAGTGTTAGGGTTTTTTAAGTTTTTTTTTGGGGTGGGTTTTATTTTTAGATTAGGATTTGGGCAATGTAAAAGAGCTAAATGCCCTTTTAAGGGCAATGCGCATCCAAATGCCCTTTTCAGGGCAATGGTTAGCTTAGGTTTATTTAGATTAGGTTTTTATTTGGGGGGTTTGGTTGTGTGGGTGGTGGGTTTTACTGTTGGGGGGTTGTTTGTATTTTTTTACAGGTAAAAGAGGGCCATTGGCAGTTTAGTGTAGGCTAGGTTTTTTTTTATTTGGGGGGGGGGCTTTTTTATTTTGATAGGGCTAATAGATTAGGAGTAATTAATTTTTATTTTTGATAATTTCTTTTTTATTTTGTGTAATTTAGTGTTTATTTTTTTTTAGATAATTGTATTTGATTAATTTAATTTATTTAATTTTATTGTAATGTTAGGTGTTAGTGTAACTCAGGTTAGGTTTTATTTTACAGGTAAATTTGTATTTATTTTAACTAGGTAGTTAGTAAATAGTTTATAACTATTTACTAACTAGCCTACCTAGTTAAAATAAATACAAACTTACCTGTGAAATAAAAATAACACCTAAGCTAACTACTATGTAACTATTAGTTATATTTTAGCTAGCTTAGGGTTTATTTTACATGTAAGCATGTATTTAGATTTAAATAGGAATTATTTAGCTATTAATAGTAAGTTTTATTTAGAATTATTTAAATTATGTTAAAGTTAGAGGGTGTTAGGGTTAGGGTTACGTTAGGGTTAAACTTAGGGTTAGGGTTACGTTAGGGGTTAATATATTTATTTAGTGTTAGTGATGTGGGAGGCCAGAGGTTTAGGGGTTAATAACTTAGTAGTATAGTGGCGGCGGCGACATTGGGGGCGGCAGATTAGGGGTTAATAAGTGTAGGTAGGTGGCGGCGATGTTGGGGGCGACAGATTAGGGGTTAATAAATTTATGTAGGTGGCGGGGACATTGGGGGTGGCAGATTAGGGGTTGATAAGTGTAATGAGGTGGCAGTGATGTTAGGGGCGGCAGATTAGGGGTGTTTAGACTCAGGGTTTATGTTAGGGTGTTAGGTTTAAACATAACTTTTTTTCCCCATAGAGATCAATGGGGCTCCGTTACGGAGCTTTTGTTTCCGCGATCGCAGGTGTTAGGCTTTTTTTAGCCGGCTCTCCCCATTGATGTCTATGGGGAAATCATGCAGGAGCACGTCAAAACACCACTTGTATTTGGGTGAAGCATGGAGCTCAACGCAACCATATCGCCCAACAAGCCGTTTTTTTTAAACCTGTAATAGCAGCGCTTTGAAAGGTGAGCAGTGAAAATAACGTACAAGTAATTAGCGAGCCAGCCATAACGCAAAACTCGTAATCTGGCTGATAGATTGTTAATGTGGTTGCAAGTTGTGCAGTCAAGCCCGTCCCTTAATAGTTTGCGAGCATAGTGGGAGCATTGAAGATATGCAAAGGTGCTGTGTCGGGGTAAGTTTAATTTTTATTGAAGTGCTACTAGGTGTTGTACTTTGTTGGTGAGTGGTTCTATCACTTGTCTTACTGAGGTAAGTCCCCTTTCTTCCCACGTCATAAGATTTGGGTGGTCATTCCTGGTAGGAAGGTTTGGTTGCCCTGTATCGGAAGGTGTTTAGTGGTCATGTGGGATAGTCCCCAACATCTACAGAGTTTTGCCCATGCCCTAAGGGGGTCTCTATATAAGATGTTGGGTAGGGAGTGCAAAGATGCATGTGGTAGGAAGGCTTGACTGAGCAGATGCCTTAGCTGTTTCTCCAGTTGTTCATCACTGAAGACAGCTGTGCCTGCCAGCCACTCAAAGACCAGTTTGGCTAGTGTAGACCAGTTGTACCATTCTACAATTGAGAGTTTGAGGCCTCCTCTATCTGTTGGCATAGCCAACTTAAAGGGACACTGAACCCAAATTTTTTCTTCCTGGGTCTCTATCAGGTTTTTAAGCACATGTGTGCATCTGCAAAGTCTGTCGTGGTTTGGGCCGTATTTTTAAGGTATGCTGTGAATGATTGGGCTAAGGGAAGGCTAAGCTCTTGTTGGAGAATTTTGTAACATTCTATTGGGATTTTGTCCAGGCCTGGGGCTTTGCCTAACTTTGCAGTTCTTATTGATTTCTGTACCTCTGTGACTGTTATGGCTGCATTTAGAAGGTCTAGCTGTTCGGGAGTGAGGGTGGGAGTTTTTATTTGGGACCAAAATTTGTCTCTATCACTGGGCAATGCCATGTATCTGGAGTAAAGGTCTTTATAGAAGCGTACAAATTCTTCCGTAATTTTCCTATTGTCAGTTTGGGGGATTCCATTAGAGATTATGGAGGGGATTAATGATTTAGGGGAAATTAGCTTTACCGCATTGACCAATAGTTTTCCTGTCCTGTTTCCAAATCTGTAGAAACATCCCTTTTTATGGCATTGAAAGGCTAGGTCTTGCTGCTGTAAGATGTCATCCCTTACCTTCTTTAGTTCACAATATTTTAGACTGTTCTGGTGGGGGGGTGGGCTAAGTAATCATTGTAAGATGATGTAACCGCAGCGTTTGTGTTGGCGTCTAATACCAAAAGAGCCCCAGTGTGTCTTGATGCTGGGCGTTCAACCTGGCATATTCTAGCCACTGTGTCTTTAGGTGTTTTTTGAATTCTAGGTTTGGGTATTGGTATGTGGGAAACCCCCATTCCCTTTGGGAGGAGTTGTGGTTAGTAGGTGCCATATGGGTAGGCTGACCATATTGCCGCTTTAAAAGGGGACACATATGAAAAATACATATGTCAGGGCTGTTTTCAGGGCTGTTTAAAGAAATGTTTTGTATAAGAACCCTGACATATGTATAGTGCGCAGGATTTGATTGTTTAGGTGTGGTGAGCATAGGAAGTAGTCAATTCGTGATAGTGACCCAATGCATCTTAGAGACACAGGTGAAATCTCTTTGAGTTGGGTGGCGTTGTCTACATAAGTCTGTAAGCCCTAGGGAGGTCTTAAAAGCTGTAATGGTGGCGATTTCCAATTTGTACCTCCTGGATTGTATTTTAGAGTGGCTGCTGGTGTTAGAGTCCGTTCTGCGGTCTAGGGGTATGACTTGCACTAGATTAAAGTCTCCCCCACTAGGAGAGGTTTGTCTACATGTGAGAGCAGGGTTGCCTGGAGGGAGTGCCAGAATTGGGGAAGTGCGTTGTTGGGGCCGTAGGTGCTGCATATGATGTAGGATTTCCCTGCTACTTGTAAAAGTGCTATTATAATTCTTCCCTGTTTTTCGGTGTTTAGGGCTTTGATTTGTACTGGGAGGCCCTTTCTCACAAGTATAGCAACTCCTCGCTTATGCCCCTCTACTGGAGTATATAGGACTTGACCGACCCATCTGGTCTTCAATTTTTCATGTTCAGTGTCAGTCAGGTGTGTCTCTTGTATCAGGGCTATGTCCGCATGTAATTGTTTAAGATGTTGCAACACAGTTCTCCTTTTTGCTGGGGAGGTGATGCCTCCCACATTTCAAGAGAGAGACTATCTTAAGAGTTTGGGACATAGTGTGTGGGTGGAGGGTGATGATTGAGAGAGTAAGCCATTCTCACTATGCACATTTCATATCATCTCATGGCTTATTTCATTATCTCTTGAATCATCAGCTATATCTGCATATCATTTGGCCAAGACTGTCATTTTGTGTTCTGACTTGGGAAGCGCTGAATACTTTTTGTTTGTTTCCTTCCTTTTCCTAGCAACCTCAGCAGAAAAGTCCTGGAAGATAAGCAGTTTATGTCCCTCATAATTGAGGTCTGGTTTTGATCTGTATGCCTTGAGGACTTCTAATGTTTCCTGGTAGCGCAGTAGTTTGAAGATGACCTGCCTGGAGCATTGGTCGGGTCTGGACGGTAGAGTCTCTGGCCCTATATGTGCCCTTTCCACATCAAGTGGTAAAGTGTCAGGATCCAGCTGCAATAGTTTGGGTAATGTTAGGGCTGTGAATTCCATCTGGTCTTTGTTTTTGATCGACTAAGGCATCCCCACCACCCTTAGGTTGTCACGGCAGGAGCGGTTCTCGAGGTCATTGAGTTTCTCTTAAAGAGTGAAGTTCTGGTGTTCTAGCCTCTGTATGGTGACTGAGGACGAGTGTTGAGTGTCCTCCACATCTGAAATCCGCTGTTCCGCCTGCTGTAGGCGTGTAAAGTATTGCCTGATCTTGGAGGGGAGGGTGTCCATACCTGCCTGTAGTGACTCCATTTTGGGGAGGAAGAAGGCCTTCAAGTCATGTAGTAAGGATTGTGAGGCCTCTTGATGCAGTTCTTTGTCAGGGGGTGCAGGTGGATCTATCTGGGAGTCTGGTATTTGCTTTGTTTCCACTGTTTTTTTCTTTCCTGACATGATAGGTATGGATTGTGTGGCAGAGACTTTGAAGTACTTGTCCACTTTCATAAGAGGCAGCTGAATTGATAATTCACACGCAGCCTTCCCGCTAGAGATTGTAGCAATGAAATGGACAGTGGAGATCTGTTTTGTGTTAGGGTGTCTTTCTTGTGAGGCGTGTTCAGGTTCTTGATTAGCAGGTGTAAGCCTGTGGTCCTTTCAAGTGGGTCAGGATTGGTAGGAAAAAGAAAGGAGGGGAGTCCCTTGTCAGTTGATAGACTCTGGTGAGAGGCCTGGTGGTGGGAGGTGGCCCTTAGTGTTATGCCCCTTGTTGTTCTGGCCTAAGGCCGTTGATGTCTGCCACTCAAAGACCTGACAGTAGTGGTGTGCCTCTGAGCAGTGGGTTTCCACAACAGCTCCCAGAATGGTGCCGAATAGAGGGCTCTGATGTCCCCCAGGATAATGGAGGGTATTTTGGCAGCAAGGGTTATGCTATCACATTGGGCTGAGTGATTTGCGATGGAGCAGCTGCTGTGTCTGTCGCTGGGAGGGTGTGTAGGCCTATGTGACCTTTATGCCTGTTCCTGCATATGTTCAGTCTCATCCACCTTTCTGCTGAGCTGTGGATAAATCTGCACAAGCAGAGGAGTCCTATCTGCCGCTTCGGATGTTTGTGCTCTGCAGGGGAGCAAAGGATCTGTGGGGTTAGGGAGCCGGCCTATCCAAGATGGCGCCAGATGGTCCGGTGGCTTTAGATGCATGTTGCCATGCAGGGGCAAGGGCGATGTCAGTATGCCCTTCACGCTGTGTGGCCGGTTGGAGCTAGTAGGAGTTTGTTGCCCAACAAGGCTGTGGTGTGGGAGCGGCGGATGGCACTTTTTAGGCCGTTTTTTTTGTGCCATGTGTACGGAGCTCTTCTTACACACCACCATTCGGTAGCTACGTCCACCGGAAGTCAAACTATTGTTTTTTTTAAAAAAAATATCTTTCCTTGTCCTCCTGTGTGACCTGGGTGAGTTTGCCAAATGAAAACTGCATATACCTATATGCAGTTTTCCATCTCTACGCATGCACAACCAGAAATGGTGATGTCACACGTGATGTCACTGGCACCTCGCTTGTTTGGTGGAGCAGTGCAAATAAAAGAGCATGCACTGCCCACATAAGCAGAAGAGCACCTGCGTGCTGGAGAAGACAGAGTGTCATCCTAGCGGTGGAGTGGACCTGCATACAGTGTAAATAGTGAGGGTTAAGAATTACTGAGTTAGGAGAGTTAGGAATTATTGATTTTACTAAGCAAAAAAAAAAGTTAATTTATTATGCTCCACAAAAACAGGCACTGTACATAAATCAGTGCTGTACACAAAATAAGCTGCTTGCAAAAGAATATAACCAGCGAGACCACACATCTAAATATATGAAAAGGGTCAGATAATATATATATATATATATATATATATATATATATATATATTTATATATATATTAATTTATTTATTTTTTACTTACAAAACAAAAGTTCTATTACATTAAAAGAAAATATATGGGGGCATGTCCGGGCAGTGATGGCAAGCAGCGTGTTTCTGAGGCTCCTGGCGAATCCATGTTAAACCGCCGATTTACATGGGAATCTAACAGCTATTCTTAGAGTAAAATTATTTGTTTGTGCATGGACTGTTTTCTTCTTAGCCGCTGTCAGTATTAGGGAACTGAACATAACTTTGAGGGCCTTTTCTGAGGACTTTAAATACAAAATGAATAGCTGATTTGACAATCTAATTTCATTTTACAAAATGGTGGCCAATCAAGAGACCCTACATCCAGCCATAGACGATTTATGAGCCTGAGACAGGTGATCCTATAATTCAACAGAGCAGTATAACAATGTTATTGGAGACAGAAATAGGAGACCGAAATACGAATTGTGAAGTTCAGTAGTTCAGGGCTGCTGATGGTGTTTTGAGACCATGGTTGATTGCGCAAAAAGGAGTCACAGTGGGACTAACCCCTGCTTATATTGGGGAGGATGCGGCCGGCCTCCCTAAAGTGGATGAAGATCTTATGGCCTTGAATGGTGAAAGAGTGAACTATTTACAGTATGGCACCACAGCGACTAGACACTCAGATAGCGTATTAGCCTCGAGGAAAGGACCTACTGAGCCGGCTGTCATTAGAGAGAATATACAACTAGTTACTGATATTCAGCCCAGCCGAGGCTCTGGTTTTATCATGTCTTTTCCAGTTACTGGAATCAAGGTGGTTGAGGTTGCTCCAGGGTGTAATGAGTTATGACTTGGACAGTCTCACGTCTGATTCTCAAGATTGGGAGAGGGTTCAAATTGCCCATTATAAGTCTGGACAGTGTCTTCTACTTTTCTTACGACAGCAATGGGGGCAAAATCAGAGAGGAGACGATGGCCCTTCTAGAGACCATCTGAGAAATAGAGCTACTCATTTGGATGTCTGTGGACTAGCTTGGTTTATATAATATCATGAAATTGGCATCACTTGATCTTCTATGACATACTTTATTTAAATAGAGATGCCTTACCCCAGTATTATTTTTTACTGTATATGACGATTTAAAGATATGTTTGCATTGCAGTATTTCTTTAAATAGACCATGCTGAACATAGTCTGTATGGAATCACTTTTGTTTTTATGCTAACACCTAGATTTAGAGTTTTGCATTAGAAGGGGTGCGTTAGCTACGCGTGTTTTTTCCCCCCCCGCACCTTTTAAACAACGCTGGTATTTAGAGTTCTCTGAAGGGCTGTGTTAGGCTCCAAAAAGGGAGCGTACAGGCATATTTACCGCCACTTCAACTCTCAATACCAGCGTTGCTTACGGACGCGGCCAGCTTAAAAAACGTGCTTGTGCACGATATCCCCATAGGAAACAATGGGGCATTTTGAGCTGAAAAAAAACCTAACACCTGCAAAAAAGCAGCGTTCCGCTCCTAACGCAGCCACATTGTTTACTATGGGGAAACACTTCCTAAGTCTGCACCTAACACCCTAACATGTACCCCGAGTCTAAACACCCCTAACCTTACACTTATTAACCCCTAATCTGCCGCCCCCGCTATCGCTAACCCCTGCATTTTATTATTAACCCCTAATCTGCCGCTCCATACACCGCCGCAACCTACATTATAGCTATGTACCCCTAATCTGCTGCCCCTAACATCGCCGACCCCTATATTATATTTATTACCCCCTAATCTGCCCCCCCCCACGTCACCGCTACCTACCTACACTTCTTAACCCCTAATCTGTCGACTGGACCTTGCCGCCACTATCATAAATGTATTAACCCCTAAACCGCCTCACTCCCGACTCAAAAACCCTATAATAAATAGTATTAACCCCTAATCTGCCCTCCCTAACATCGCTGACACCTAACTTCAAGTATTAACCCCTAATCTGCCGACCGGACCTCGCCGCTACTCTAATAAATGTATTAACCCCTAAAGCTAAGTCTAACCCTAACATCCCCCTAAGTTAAATATAATTTTTATCTAACAAAATAAATTAACTCTTATTAAATAAATTAATCCTATTTAAAACTAAATACCTGTAAAATAAACCCTAATATAGCTACAATATAACAAATAATTATATTGTAGCTATTTTAGGATTTATATTTATTTTACAGGCAACTTTGTATTTATTTTAACTAGGTACAATAGATATTAAATAGTTAATAACTATTTAATAGCTATCTAGTTAAAAATAAATCCTAACCTAAGTTGCAATTAAACCTAACACTACACTATCAATAAATTAATTAATTAAACTATCTACAATTATCTACAATTAAATCAACTAAACTAAATTACAAAAAATAAAAAAAGATTACAAGAATTTTAAACTAATTACACCTACTCTAAGCCCCCTAAAAAAATAACAAAGCCCCCCAAAATAAAAAAATGCCCTACCCTATTCTAAAATAAAAAGTTAACAGCTCTTTTACCTTACCAGCCCTTCATCCTATCCGGCAAGAAGAGGTCCAAAAGAGGGTCCGAAGTCTTCATCCTATCCGGCAAGAAGAGGACATCCGGACCGGTAGACATGTTCATCCAGGCGGCGTCTTCTATCTTCATCCATCCGGTGCGGAGCGGGACCATCTTGAAGCAGCCGACGTGGATCCATCCTCTTCTTCCGGCGACTCCCGATGAATGAAGGTTCCTTTAAGTTCCGATCAGCCAAAACAATGCAAGCTCAATCTGATTGGCTGATTGGATCAGCCAATCGGATTGAACTTGAATCTGATTGGCTGATTCAATCAGCCAATCAGATTTTTCCTACCTTAATTCCGATTGGCTGATAGAATCCTATCAGCCAATCGGAATTCGAGGGACGCCATCTTGGATGACGTCACTTAAAGGAACCTTCATTCGTCGGGAGTCGCCAGAAGAAGAGGATGGATCCGCGTCGGCTGCTTCAAGATGGTCCCGCTCCGCGCCGGATGGATGAAGATAGAAGACGCCACCTGGATGAACATGTCTACCGGTCCGGATGTCCTCTTCTTGCCGGATAGGATGAAGACTTCGGACCCTCTTCTGGACCTCTTCTTGCCGGATCGGTGATACCCGGCATGGTGAAGATAAGGTAGGGAGATCTTCAGGGGCTTAGTGTTAGGTTTTTTAGGGGGGGTTTGGGTTAGATTAGGGGTATGTGGGTGGTGGGTTGTAATGTTGGGGGGGTATTGTATGTTTATTTAAATGCAAAAGAGCTGTTTTCTATGGGGTATGCCCCGCAAAAGGCCCTTTTAAGGGCTGGTAAGGTAAAAGAGCTGTTAACATTTTATTTTAGAATAGGGTAGGGCATTTTTTTATTTTGGGGGGGTTGTTATTTTTTAGGGGGCTTAGAGTAGGTGTAATTAGTTTAAAATTCTTGTAATCTTGTTTTATTTTTTGTAATTTAATGGGGGGTTTTTGTAGTTTAGTTGATTTAATTGTATATAATTGTAGATAGTTTAGTTAATTAATTTATTGATAGTGTAGTGTTAGGTTTAATTGTAACTTAGGTTAGGATTTATTTTACAGGTAATTTTGTAATTATTTTAACTAGGTAGCTATTAAATAGTTATTAACTATTTAATAGCTATTGTACCTAGTTAAAATAAATACAAAGTTGCCTGTAAAATAAATATAAATCCTAAAATAGCTACAATATAATTATTTGTTATATTGTAGCTATATTAGGGTTTATTTTACAGGTAAGTATTTAGTTTTAAATAGGATTAATTTATTTAATAAGAGTTAATTTATTTCGTTAGATAAAAATTATATTTAACTTAGGGGGGGTGTTAGGGTTAGGGTTAGACTTAGCTTTAGGGGGTTAATACATTTATTAGAGTAGAGGCGAGGTCCGATTAGGGGTAAATACTTGAAGTTAGGTGTCGGCGATGTTAGGGAGGGCAGATTAGGGGTTAATAATATTTATTATAGGGTTTTTGAGTCGGGAGTGAGGTGGTTTAGGGGTTAATACATTTATTATAGTGGCGGCAAAGTCCGGTTGGCAGATTAGGGGTTAAGAAGTGAAGGTAGGTAGCGGCAATGTTGGGGGGGCAGATTAGGGGGTAATAAATATAATATAGGGGTCGGCAATGTTAGGGGCAGCATATTAGGGGTACATAGGGATAATGTAGGTTGCAGCGGTGTGCGTTCGGCAGATTAGGGGTTAAAAAAATTTAATAGAGTGGCGGCGATGTGGGGGGACCTCGGTTTAGGGGTACATAGGTAGTTTATGGGTGTTAGTGTACTTTAGAGCACAGTAGTTAAGAGCTTTGTGAACCGGCGTTAGCCCAGAAAGCTCTTAACTCCTGACTTTTTTCTGCGGCTGGAGTTTTGTTGTTAGAGTTCTAACGCTCACTTCAGCCAAGACTCTAAATACCAGCATTAGAAAGATCCCATTGAAAAGATAGGATACGCAATTGACGTAAGGGGATCTGCGGTATGGAAAAGTTTGCGGCTGGAAAGTCAGAGTTAGACCCTTTCCTGACTGACTCTAAATACCAGCGGGCGGCCAAAACCAGCGTTAGGACCCCTTAACGCTGGTTTGGACGGCTAACGCAGAACTCTAAATCTAGGCGTTAGTCTTGTTGTACACATTTACAAACAATAATATCCTATATTAGATTACGTGCCTCTTTAAGAAACAACAAATGCTGGAGTACAGTTTAGCTTGCTTACTATAATCTGTAACCTGTGAGGAATCTAATACTCTTTAGGGTTAGCTCCTTATCATTACCTTTCAGTGTCCTATAATTTATATGACCAAATACCAAGAGTATTCCCTTTCTGCTAGGAACACCCTCTTTAAAGGTTATTTTCATAACATCCTATGCAAAATAGTTCTCTATATATATTTTTTTCTTAATTGACTCCCACAGTATTACTTTTCAGACCTAGGCCCCTAGTTATCAAGCCGTCAACCTCAAATACACTGGAATTCCACAGTGTATTTGTGGCGAGGCTGATTCGCCTAAGTTATCAAGCCCTACACACCGGCAAAAGTAGAATTTAGTGACGTAAGCTTCGATCCGCCGGACTCAGTCTGACACAGATCGATTCTTACGTCACTACAGATGTTCCGCTCACAAGTTCGGCACAATCTGACTACTTTTGCTAGTTATCAAAAAACTAGCAGGTACGCTCGGCACTTTTCTGGCCCAGCGTAACTGGTTTTCAATCCGCCGCCCTGGAGGCTGCAGATCCCATAGGAATCAATGGGAGTCTGACCATAGCGAAAGTTCATGTTCGCTGCTGCCCGACATCCCATTGATTCCTATGGGAGCTGTCTACACCTAACACCCTAACATATACCCCGAGTCTAAACACCTCTAATCTGTCCCCCCTACACCGCCGCAACTAAATAAAGTTATTACCCCCTAAACCGCCGCTCCCGGACCCCGCCGCCACTATAATAAATATGTTAACCCCTAAACCGCCGCTCCCGGACCCCGCCGCCACCTACATAATACCTATTAACCCCTATCCTGCCCCCCCTACACCGCTGCCACTATAATAAATTTATTAACCCCTATCCTGCCCCTCCTACACCACTGCCACTATAATAAATTTATTAACCCCTATCCTGCCCCCCTACACCGCCTCAACTATAATAAGATTATTAACCCCTATCCTGCCGATCCCGTACCCCGCCGCAACCTACATAATACCTATTAACCCCTATCCTGCCCCCCCATACCGCCCTCACCTTTAATAAATTTATTAACCCCTATCCTGCCGATCCCATACCCCGCCGCAACTAAATAAATTGTTTATCCCCTAAACCGCCGCTCCCGGACCCCGCCGCCACCTATTTTAAACATATTAACCCCTAATCTGCCCCCCCTACACCGTTGCCACCTTTAATAAATGTATTAACCCCTATCCTGCCCCCCCTACACTGCCGCAACTATAATAAAATTATTAACCCCTAAACCTAAGTCTAACCCTAACCCTAACACCCCGCTAACTTAAATATTAATTAAATACATCTAAATATTATAACTCTTATTAACTAAATTATTCCTATTTAAAACTAAATACATGCCTGTAAAATAAACCCTAATATAGCTACAATATAAATAATAATTATATTGTAGCTATCTTAGGATTTATTTTTATTTTACAGGCAAATTTCAATTTATTTTAACTAGGTACAATAGCTATTAAACAGTTAATAACTATTATCTGTTCCGATCAGCCAATAGAATGCGAGCTCAATCTGATTGGCTGATTGGATCAGCCAATCCGATTGAACTTCAATCTGATTGGCTGATTTAATCAGCCAATCAGATTTTTCCTACCTTAATTCCGATTGGCTGATAGAATCCTATCAGCCAATCGGAATTCGAGGGACGCCATCTTGGATGACGTCACTTAAAGGAACCGTCATTCGTCGTTCAGTTGTCGGTGGAAGAAGATGGCTCCGCGTCGGCTCGTCTGAAGATGGCTCCGCTCCACTCCGGATGGATGAAGATTGAAGACGCCGCTTGGATGTTGACTTCAATTGGATGGAAGACTTCTTCAGCGCCCCTTGGATAATGACTTCAATCGGATGGAAGACTTCTTCAGCGCCCCTTGGATGATGACTTCTGCCGCTCTGGATGTCTTCTTCTGTTCCATCGGTGGTCGGCTGGCTGAAGACGGCTAAAGGTAGGATGATCTTCAGGGGGGTAGTGTTAGGTTTATTTAAGGGGGGTTTGGGTTAGATTAGGGGTATGTGGGTGGTGG
Source organism: Bombina bombina (assembly GCF_027579735.1). NCBI lineage: Eukaryota > Metazoa > Chordata > Amphibia > Anura > Bombinatoridae > Bombina > Bombina bombina. Next base: position 1,154,254,178 of record NC_069499.1, on the reverse strand, counting down.
GTTTTAATGTTGGGGTTTATTTATTTTTTTTTGCAGGCAAAAGAGCTTAATTCTTTGGGGCATGCCCCGCAAAAGGCCCTTTTAAGGGCTGGTAAGGTAATAGAGCTGTTAACTTTTTAATGTAGAATAGGGTAGGGCATTTTTTTTATTTTGGGGGGCTTTGTTATTTTTTTAGGGGGCTTAGATTAGGTGTAAGTAGCTTAAAATTGTTGTAATATTTTTGAAATGTTTGTAACTTATTTTCTTTACTTTTTGTAACTTACGGCTAGATTTGGAGTTTTGTCGGTAACGACCCGAAAAACTAACGCCGGCTTTTTTCTGGCCGCACCATAAAAATAACTCTGGTATTGAAAGTCCACATAAAGGCTGCGTTAGGCTCCAAAAAAGGAGCGTAGAGCATTTTTAACGCAGCTTCAACTCTCGATACCAGAGTTGCTTACGCAAGCGGCCAGCCTCAAAAACGTGCTCGTGCACGATTCTCCCATAGGAAACAATGGGGCTGTTTGAGCTGAAAAAAAACCTAACACCTGCAAAAAAGCCGCGTTCAGCTCCTAGCGCAGCCCCATTGTTTGCTATGCGGAAACACTTCCTACGTCTGCACCTAACACCCTAACATGTACCCCGAGTCTAAACACCCCTAACCTTACACTTATTAACCCCTAATCTGCCGCCCCCGCTATCGCTGACCCCTGCATATTATTATTAATCCCTATGTACCCCTAATCTGCTGCCCTAACATCGCCGACCCCTATATTATATTTATTAACCCCTAATCTGCCCCCCACAACGTTGCCTCCACCTGCCTACACTTATTAACCCCTAATCTGCCGACCGGACCTGAGCGCTACTATAATAAAGTTATTAACCCCTAATCCGCCTCACTAACCCTATAATAAATAGTATTAACCCCTAATCTGCCCTCCCTAACATCGCCAACACCTAACTTCAAACATTAACCCCTAATCTGCCGACTGGAGCTCACCGCTATTCTAATAAATGTATTAACCCCTAAAGCTAAGTCTAACCCTAACACTAACACCCCCCTAAATTAAATATAATTTACATCTAACGAAATTAATTAACTCTTATTAAATAAATTATTCCTATTTAAAGATAAATACTTACCTGTAAAATAAATCCTAATATAGCTACAATATAAATTATAATTATATTATAGCTATTTTAGGATTTATATTTATTTTACAGGTAACTTTGTATTTATTTTAACCAGGTACAATAGCTATTAAATAGTTAAGAACTATTTAATAGCTAAAATAGTTAAAATAATTACAAAATTACCTGTAAAATAAATCCTAACCTAAGTTACAATTAAACCTAACACTACACTATCAATAAATTAATTAAATAAACTACCTACAATTACCTACAATTAACCTAACACTACACTATCAATAAATAAATTAAATAGAATTCCTACAAATAAATACAATTAAATAAACTAGCTAAAGTACAAAAAATAAAAAAGAACTAAGTTACAAAAAATAAAAAAATATTTACAAACATAATAAAAATATTACAACAATTTTAAACTAATTACACCTACTCTAAGCCCCCTAATAAAATAACAAAGCCCCCCAAAATAAAAAAATGCCCTACCCTATTCTATATTACTAAAGTTCAAAGCTCTTTTACCTTACCAGCCCTGAACAGAGCCCTTTGCGGGGCATGCCCCAAAGAATTCAGCTCTTTTGCCTGTAAAAAGAAACATGCAATACCCCCCCCCCCAACATTACAACCCACCACCCACATACCCCTAATCTAACCCAAACCCCCCTTAAATAAACCTAACACTAAGCCCCTGAAGATCTTCCTACCTTATCTTCACCCTGCCAGGTTCACCGATCCGTCCTGAAAAGCTCCTCCGATGTCCTGATCCAAGCCCAAGCGGGGGGCTGAAGAGGTCCATGATCCGGCTGAAGTCTTCATCCAAGCGGGAGCTGAAGAGGTCCATGATCCGGATGAAGTCTTCATCCAAGCGGGAGCTGAAGAGGTCCATGATCCGGATGAAGTCTTCTATCAATGGCATCTTCAATCTTCTTTCTTCCGGATCCATCTTGCAGACCTCCGATGTGGAACATCCTCTTCTCCCGACGCCTACTAGCCGAATGACGGTTCCTTTAAGGGACGTCATCCAAGATGGCGTCCCTCGAATTCCGATTGGCTGATAGGATTCTATCAGCCAATCGGAATTAAGGTAGGAATATTCTGATTGGCTGATGGAATCAGCCAATCAGAATCAAGTTCAATCCGATTGGCTGATCCAATCAGCCAATCAGATTGAGCTTGCATTCTATTGGCTGTTCCGATCAGCCAATAGAATGCGAGCTCAATCTGATTGGCTGGGTTTTTGACAGCTTTTTTTATAACTTTGGCGAGATAATTATAATTTATATTGTAGCTATATTAGGATTTATTTTACAGGTAAGTATTTATCTTTAAATAGGAATAATTTATTTAATAAGAGTTAATTAATTTCGTTAGATGTAAATTATATTTAACTTAGGGGGGTGTTAGTGTTAGGGTTAGACTTAGCTTTAGGGGTTAATACATTTATTAGAATAGCGGTGAGCTCCGGTCGGCAGATTAGGGGTTAATAAGTGTAGGCAGGTGGAGGCGACGTTGTGGGGGGCAGATTAGGGGTTAATAAATATAATATAGGGGTCGGCGGTGTTAGGGGCAGCAGATTAGGGGTACATAAGGATAACGTAGGTGGCGGCGCTTTGCGGTCGGCAGATTAGGGGTTAATAAGTGTGGTAGGTGGAGGCGACGTTGTGGGGGGCAGGTTAGGGGTTAATAAATATAATACAGGGGTCGGCGGTGTTAGGGGCAGCAGATTAGGGGTACATAAGTATAACGTAGGTGGCGGTCGGCAGATTAGGGGTTAAAAAAAATTAATCGAGTTGCGGCGATGTGGGGGGACCTCGGTTTAGGGGTACATAGGTAGTTTATGGGTGTTAGTGTACTTTAGAGCACAGTAGTTAAGAGCTTTATAAACCGGCGTTAGCCCAGAAAGCTCTTAACTACTGACTTTTTTCCTGCGGCTGGAGTTTTGTCGTTAGATGTCTAACGCTCACTTCAGACACGACTCTAAATACCGGAGTTAGAAAGATCCCATTGAAAAGATAGGATACACAATTTACGTAAGGGGATCTGCGGTATGGAAAAGTCGCGGCTGGAAAGTGAGCGTTAGACCCTATTTTGAGTGACTCCAAATACCGGCGGTAGCCTAAAACCAGCGTTAGGAGCCTCTAACGCTGGTTTTCACGGCTAACGCCAAACTCCAAATCTAGGCCTTAGTTTTTTTTATTTTTTGTACTTTAGTTAGTTTATTTAATTGTATTTAATTGTAGTTATTTGTAGGTAATTTATTTAATTAATTTAATGATAGTGTAGTGTTAGGTTTAATTGTAACTTAGTTTAGGATTTATTTTACAGGTAATTTTGTATTTATTTTAGCTAGGTAGTTATTAAATATTTAATAACTATTTAATAACTATTATAACTAGCTAAAATAAATACAAAGTTGCCTGTAAAATAAATATAAATCCTAAAATAGTTACAATGTAATTATTAATTACATTGTAGCTATCTTAGGGTTTATTTCACCGATAAGTATTTAGTTTTAAATAGGAATAATTTATTTAATGATAGTGTAGTGATAGGTGTAATTGTAACTTAGGTTAGTTTTTATTTTACAGGTAAAATTCTCTTTATTTTAACTAGGTAGCTATTAAATAGTTAATAACTATTTAATAGCTATTGTACCTAGTTAAAATAAATTGATATTTGCCTGTAAAATAAAAATAAATCCTAAGATAGCTACAATGTAATTGTTATTTATATTAGGGTTTATTTTAAAGGTAAGTATTTAGTTTTAAATAGGATTAATTTAGTTAATAAGAGTTATAATATTTAGATGTATTTAATTAATATTTAAGTTAGGGGGGTGTTAGGGTTAGGGTTAGACTTAGGTTTAGGGGTTAATAATTTTATTATAGTTGCGGCGGTGTAGGGGGGGGCAGGATAGGGGTTAATAAATTTATTATAGGTGGTGACGGTGTAGGGGGGGGGCCAGATTAGGGGTTAATATGTTTAATATAGGTGGCGGCGGGGTCCAGGAGCGGCGGTTTAGGGGTTAAACAATTTATTTAGTTGCGGCGGGGTACGGGATCAGCAGGATAGGGGTTAATACATTTATTATAGGTGGCGGCGGTATAGGGGGGGCAGGATAGGGGTTAATAGGTATTATGTAGGTGGCGGCGGGGTCCGGGAGCGGCGGTTTAGCGGTTAATCAGTTTATTAGAGTGGCGGTGGGCTCCGGGAGCGGCGGTTTAGGGGTTAATACATTTATAAGAGGGGTTAATAACTTTATTTAGTTGAGGGGGCTCCGGGGCCGCCGCTATAGGGGGTAGAACAGTGTAGTTAGTGTGGGTGCTTAGTGACAACTTGTCAATAAAGCTGTAAAAAAGCCAAAGAGCAGCGAGATCGGATGAGTGATAACTCTCACAGTCCGCTGCTCATCGCCCCGTACTTGGTGCGCGGGTTTTTGACAGCTTTTTTTATAACTTTGGCGAGATTTTTCAGGTCCGCGGTGGCGATGATAGGCGAGCTTAGGCGGGCATATTGGGCCGGCGAAGGCAGGTAAGTAGACACGTTGATAACTAGAGGCCCTAGTGTGGTCATTTTTCAGTAACTGGGGTAGCTGGCTACTATTTATATTTGGAGATTTATTACCTAGATTGTACTTATTCAGTGTGGGGGCCTTTTTAGAGGTGTTCTTCATCATAAATAGCTTGTATATGATTACAGTTCTCCCCTTCTAGTTGTATTACGCTAGTTTAATGTTCAATACAATTTGCAATGTTCCAAGAGTGACCTTTGAGACCTACTAGCTCTTTTGTTTTTGATTTTTACTTTCCATGGATAGCATTTGCCTTTAAAAGTGTTCTATATTTTTTTACATCACCTATTACATATTTTATTCCTATCATCAGTTGCTAATTTCTTCTCAATATATCTAGGTCCAAGAGTGACCGCTACAAATGCTAATTTTCTTCTTTTCTGTTGCATAAGTTCTGTTCAAAATTGACCTCCTGTGTGTCGAGAGGAATATTATATAGAAAAAGAAGGTTTCATTTATAGATGATCAACTAAATTGCTGGCAAATATGTCTATTCTGTCAAAACACAATTCTACTTTGCTATTGTTCATTTAAGATGAGACCGAGCCCAGAGAAGTTAGAGGCATTTCTGGACAGTGTTGATGTATGACTTCTGCTTTGCAAAGTAAAGCCTTAACTTGCATCTGTTGATGCAGTGGTGAATGGTGTTGACTGACAAAGGTTTACCAAAGTATTCCCAAGCCCATGTAAGGATATGCATTATAAGCTCATGAAGGTTTTTGAGACAGTGATGTCTGAGGTATTGGAGATAACATGCATTCAGAAGTGGTTTTCGGCCTTGCCCTTTATGCAGCGAGATTTGACCTGATTCCTTGAATCTTTTAATTATATTGTGTACTGAAGAAGGTGAAATGCCCAAAATCCTACAAATTTGTCTTTGGGGAATGTTGTTCTCAAAGTGTTGTATTATTTATAGACGCATCTGTTGGCTGATTGGTGAGCCTCGACCAACCCTTGCTCTTGAAGGACTAGGCTTTTTTTGGAGGCTCCTTATATACTATGATTACATAATTGCTTCACCTTCTTATTTCAACTTGTCACATCGCTATTAGTCCTAAATTGCCCCTGTCCCAACTTTTTGGGGAGTTGCAGTCATCAGATTTTAAATGAGTGTATATTTTAAAAAATACATTAAATTCACAAAGTAAAACATCAAATAATGTGTTTTCAATATAGTGCAGGGTGAATTGAATTGTCAAATTTCTCTTTTTGTTTTCTTTTTGGAATTGGGGTTGTATATATATATATATATATATATATATATATATATATATATAATTTGAGCACTGGCAGACATCTGAAAGTACCTAAGATGGTGGCTATTAGAGAGAGGGGGAGGGTTAGAGAGCTTTTTGGGGGGATCAGGAAAGTGAGTGGGTGACTACACTAGAGAAATTTTAAATAAATACATTTATATATATATATATATATATATATATATATATATATATATATATATATATATATATAGATAGATAGATAGATATATAGATAGATATAAAAAATCCCTAAACTGCATACTGGCAGACAGTCTGCCAGTACCTAAGATGGTGGTGACCAAATGGGGGGGGGGGGCTTGAGGGAGGCAAGAGAACTGTTTGTAAGGGATCAGGTAGTGATCAGCGAGTGGGAGGTGTCAGGTGGGTGGGTAATCTCTACACTACAGCTAAAATTAAGCTTACAAGCTACTTGATTAACACTTCACTACCTAGAATTTCAGAAGTGTGGTGCGCAGCTGCTTTTTCTGAACAAAGGGAACCCCAGAGAATATTTTACAACCATTTGTCTTATTACTGCAGTAGTTGTGTGTAAATAATAAATATACAAAAATGGGTTGTCTACCTAACAAATATATAGATATAGTTTTGATAGTTAAATAAACAAAACAAGACTCTATTTTGTTTAAATGGAGTAATTGCAAACATGCTAAACATTCTCTGTTCTTTTAGGCAAGTTTTTCTCTGTAATACCCCATCCTTAAAGGGATATGAAACAAAAAATAATAATTTCATGATTCAGATAGAGCATGCAATATTAAACAACTTTCTAATTTACTTCTATTATCAATTCTTCTTCTTTCTTTTTGTATCTTTTGTTGAAAACAGAGACATAAGCTTAGGAACCGACCCATTTCTGGAGTACTATATAGCAACAGTTTTGCAAGAATGTTATTCATTTTCAAGACCTCTAGATGAGAGCACTTTTTCCTACTGTGTAGTGCTCCAGATTTTTTAAGATGATATTCTCTATCGGAATTACAAAATTATTTTTTTTGTGTTTCATATCCCTTTAAGGGTTTAATGGTGATATTCTGGTCTGAAATCTAATTCTGCTTGAGCAGCTGTCCCTGAGCCCCCTAGAAGGGCGGGCCCCTATAGCAGTTCAGACATTGGTTAGTCTTATTGTCTCTAACGCTAAAGCACAGATAGGCTACTCCAAATAAGGCAAATTGGGGGTGAAGTTTGGCTATTGGAAAATAATTGCAGAAAAAAGGATGTTAATTTGTTTTAAAAAAATGTTAAGACTTGGCTGATATGTTGTGACTGCAAGGTGTTTACTGTCCCTTTAATTCTTTTTCATGCAAATGTTATTTTAACATGCTTAACTGCTGCTCTTCCATATGCATCATAGATTTAGTAATATGCCCCTTTAAGTGACTCCTTAATATCAGTGATATACTGTATTATAGTGAGGGCTGAATCTCTGGCATTAACATACATTTTTGCCATTTCATATTATAATACAAAGGGAGAGATCTTAGTATATTTGTACATTTTAAAACCTTTGTTTCTGAATAGGAATACTTGTTAATAAAATCCAAACACAGCTTGGATCTGCTTGTGCCTCTGTTCTCAGCCAGCTGCCTATGTCTCTTTAAAGGGATATGAAACATGTTATATCAAAGTAAACATAAAAACACAGCAAACAATGTACTTGTTTTCTTACAAATAAGCACTTCAAAATTCTCAGTGTACCCATTACCTATAGTGAAATAAGGAAGCTGACATCTTGATAACTTAAGTTCTTCAGTTGCATTCTGTCCCATCAGTTTTATACAAAAGTTCTGTCCTGAGCATGGGCAAGAAACTGATTACCTGTTACTCTTCAGTAAATGCTAGTGCACATGTCTGCTAGTGCATGTGTCTGCTAGCAACCACTTTAAAAGATAAAGGTATCTCAAGCACTCAACACATAACAAATTTTGTAATATTTGCAGATGTAGCCTAAATCACTGAAGGGATTGAGACTGGAAAGATGCACTTGTATAGCACTTCTAATGCCCCTGATTTATAACATAACAGACTATATAGATTTGACCAATGGGTCAAATTAAGAATAAAACATAACTTTTATTACTACAAAGGTTGGATAAAATCACTGTGTGCGTGTGTGCAATTTAAAAACACATAGAAACTCGAATGGAGGATTATAATGATTTATATGAATCCTTATTATATATGGGCATGCAAAATAAACATCCACATGTGTGGTGTGGATAATAAGGGTATTAATTGCTATTGGTCCAGTTGATGACAATGAGCGGATTATAATCGTGCCCTTTAACTAGGTAGTATAAATTAATGTATCTAATTACAAGTAGGTTGCACAGATGTTTGAATATTCTGACAACTGCTGAAGTGGATATATGTATACGTAGAGATAATTTTTTTGATCACACTTTAATATGTATATATGACAAATATTCACTGCTAATACTTAATATACAAGTTGGCATACATTGCTTACCATTATTATACATAGAAAAAAAGTTTTTTTTATCTTTTATTCTCTGATTGCCACATATATATATATATATATATATATATATATATATATATATATATATATATATATATAATGAGACAGAGTCAATATTCTATAAATGTCATAGATATTAATACACACACTTCTGTAGTGTGCTGTATCAACACTTCTAGATAATTATTAACTTGTGATTGAGTTAAATTGTGGATGTCATAGATATTAATAAACACACTTCTGTATTGTGGTGTATCAACACTTCTTGGAAATTTGTTAGCTTGTAATTGAGATTTAATGAAGTCATTTGCATCTAGTATTTTCTGTTGATGCCATTATGCCATATTTCAGAGATTGTGTCAACTTTATTATAAATGTAAATATGTACTATATTTAATGAGTACACCCATGTTAGGCCTCGCTTCCATTGAGTCGTTGAAAATGGAGCCGTAAGCTACCGAAGCAGCCGACAGCTAAAAGTAATTTACGGCTGCATTTTAGTACCAGGTTTCCATTGAAAAGATTAGCGTGTTGCGCGCAGTCGCTCTTTTCGTGTAGCTGTAAGTTAACGTTGTGTTAACGCTTCCATCTGACGTCGGATTTCTTGAAAATCAATTAGTTGCTAAGGTAACCCGACCTTACGCTATAGAATTTACGTTTAACGTCCGTGCTTCTTACCTGTGATCGCCTCTCAAGAAAAATAAAGATACACTTATCCATATTTTTAATAATCAAATACTATTTTCTAATATAATTATATTTAACACTTCATAAATATAAGTAATATTTATTGCTGCCCTAGGCATAGGTCTAGTTTGCATTCTGTAGATATGTTCTTGCATATATTATTATATTTAAATATATACTGATATTTCTATTAGAATATAAGTTCAACTATTTCTATACATGAGACAACAATAAATATTACTTATAACAATTTATTTCTACATTAAAACACTTGCATTATTTGCAAGTTTTATCATTTCAATAGAAAATAGGTCTCAAAAAGCACAATTTTCCTCTTTTACACCTAGTTGAGCTGGGGGTAATATTTCTCAATGTATCGACAGCCTCCGACAATGTATTAACGGTTAGCGCTTTCATTGGAAACCTGGTATAATTTATCGATTAACGGCTTCTATTACTTTCTATGGGACGCGAAGATCTTTTCGGCAGCCGAAGTCCGGCTGCCGATATTGAGGTATAACGCGCAATTGGAAACAGTCGATAAACGATATTGCTTCCGACAGCATATTTATCGGTTTGCGAGTGCACGCAAACTGAATTACGACTCAATGGAAGCGAGGCCTAAGTTGGTATTACTGAGTCTGAGATAATTAGTAATACAGCTCAGGTTAGAGGCCCCAAACATTAAGGCCTTGATTTGGAGTTCGGCGTTAGCCGTGAAAACCAGCGTTAGAGGCTCCTAACGCGGGTTTCTTACGGACTCCGGTATTTAGAGTTCAGTTACCGACACTCAAAAAACACCTAACGCTCACATTTCTACCGACACCTCAGACCCAGTAGTAAACATATACCGACAAAAAAAAGATCCACGAATCAAAAAAAAAATATTACACAAACTACACTTACAGTCATACAAACACTACACTATGTTTATTTTTCATATTTAATAATTTTTCATCAAAATACAAAGGATTAAAGTTGCAAGATCTCGGGTGTTAGAAAAAAAACAACACAAATCCATTTTCCCATTGACTTACATTGACACACGGGAAAAGACCCTCATATACCTACATCTAACTAATAACATTATCACAAACATACACTCATCGATGCATACAAACAATATACACCACATGACATACACAAAATATTTATTTATTACAAAAAGAACACGATTTAGTTACTTTTTCACACAAGCTCATGACGTCATTCACTTTACGAGGAAAACCAGTCTTAGAAAAAAAACAAGAACAAATTTTAGAGCCTCCATTGACTTCTATTGGGAAGACGTGGTCGTGCACGCAAAACCCTCATTTCCCTAACGCACGCAAATAGCGTAGACAGAAAAACTCCAAATACCAGCGCTAGAAAAGACATGATTTCATGCGTTAGACCCAGCTATGATAAATAGATCAAGAAATGACTATTTCCCTATGGTAGATTTATGGATTTTACTGTTTGAATATTCACAACACCATTAAATTCTTTCAGACTTTTATATTACATCAACTACAAATCAACATCACTAGTAACAACATTTTTGTTTTAAAAATATTACATTTAAACGGACACAAAAATAATGTCAACTTTTCAGGATTCACAAACACTACACAATGGGAAACAATTCTCATTTACCTTTATTATTGCATTTCAGTTATTCAACTCATATGCTTGCAGCAACAGCATATCTACATAGGCTTAACACATGATCACTCATGGATACACATACATTACTTTTAACATTCACTCATACATGTGCATTCAAATGATGGGGGAAAAACACATTACATTCTCTCGAGGAATCACAAAACACAACATATGGATTTTACTGTACTTTTAACATCATGATTCCATCACCAGAAACCATTAGGAATTACGTACAACAAGAACATCATTACACCATATTACAGATGTCACTTTATGGGAAGGAACAACAATGCCAGACCGCTATATAGAAGTCAGCATATGTGGGACACAATCACAATATATACGTACATGTACATAACACGCATCACCCATCACGCAACCACAAAGCACACATTTAGATTTTATTCAGCACACAATAACAATGTAGCACAATACAACAACACAATGAGGATTTCAGAACTACATAGGCAGGTTAATAATATCATGACGTCATTAGAAGATTCAACCATACACATCACAGATTCACGACTGTACCGCCCCTTTCGGAACTTTAACACTCAATACTACAATACAACATATACGTAAACAACAGTTTGGAACAGCATTATTAAGGCGATTTCAATGGGACAATTAATAAATATTGTCAGATCGCAAATCACTTATATATATAATACTACAGATGACAGCCGGAAGTTATTCAGTATTAGTGCCATTTGAATGGGACGCATACAATATTGACATCTCGGCAATCACTTATATATCCAATACTACAGATGACAGCCGGAAGTTATTCAGTATTAGTGCGATTTGAAAGGGACGCATACAATATTGACAGCTCGGCAATCACTTATATATACAATACTACAGATGGCAGACGGAAGTTATTCAGTATTAGTGCGATTTGAAAGGGACGCATACAATATTGACATCTCGGCAATCACTTATATATACAATACTACAGATGGCAGACGGGAATTTCGGAATTATTATTGCGATTTTAAAGGGACGCATACAATATTGACAGCTCGGCAATCACTTATATATACAATACTACAGATGGCAGACGGAAAGTTCGGAATTATTATTGCGATTTTAAAGGGACGCATACAATATTGACAGCTCGGCAATCACTTATATATACAATACTACAGATGGCAGACGGGAAGTTCGGAATTATTATTGCGATTTTAAAGGGACGCATACAATATTGTCAGATCGCAAATCACTTATATATATAATACTACAGATGACAGCCGGAAGTTATTCAGCATTAGTGCGATTTTAAAGGGACGCATACAATATTGACAGCTCGGCAATCACTTATATATACAATACTACAGATGGCAGACGGGAAGTTCGGAATTATTATTGCGATTTTAAAGGGATGCATACAATATTGACAGCTCGGCAATCACTTATATATACAATACTACAGATGGCAGACGGGAAGTTCGGAATTCTTATAGCGATTTTAAAGGGACGCATACAATATTGACAGCTCGGCAATCACTTATATATACAATACTACAGATGGCAGACGTGAAGTTCGGAATTATTATTGCGATTTTAAAGGGACGCATACAATATTGACATCTCAGCAATCACTTATATATACAATCCTACAGATGGCAGCTGTTACTTTATCGTTTACAAACAATATTGCAGCAACATTGATCGATCACATTCTATGCACATTATACACAACTATGCACTTTCATTCATGTTAGCCTGGACGTGTGCTTGTTACTATAAGATCGCGTTTAAGAAATATTTATTACGCATATGAACAAACATTACAAACATGCACTGTATGTGTGATATTTGACACTTTCACATTGAGATTCATTGGGGGAAAACAACATTTCAGCAAACAACAAAAAAACGCCCACTGTGAAAGCATTCGCGCCGCTCACATACAAACAAGTGAATACAATCAGCAATCATTACAAACTCACTACCATTGGACTAATTGTACTATAAATCCCCCAAACAACATGGCCAATGCATCACTTGTGATCCACATCAGATCAAGTGCTTACCTTGTTACGCTGTTTTGAAAGATGGATGACGATGACATGGTAGACGCTGCTGGTGCTGCTATTGGCGAACTAGCTGTTGGTCGAATCAGGCAGCCTCGGCGGCTCAGACTGAGACGAAGGGGTCATCTGGTTCGAGGTCCTCGTGTCTACAGGGTGAGACCCGCCTTGGAAAACATGAGCGACTTTGAGGTTTTTGATAAGTATCGGCTCGATCGCGAATAGCTCATTGGCCTTTACGATCTTCTTAAACCTCATTTGGAGCCACGTATAAGAATAAGGACTGCTGTTCCCGCCATGAGTAAGATGCTAAGCTGTCTATACGTCCTGGCCTCTGGGAGTTTTCAATCCGGAGAACTGTACATGCATGGCCTGGCTCAAGGTACATTCTCTGGGGTGTTTGATAACTTTCTGGATGCCATGGTACGTATCAGTAAGCAATACATAAGATTCCCACAGAATGATGGTGATTGGAGGCGCCTGAAGCGGGAATTCTTTGATATTGCTCAAATGCCCAATGTCTTGGGAGCCATAGATTGTACCCACATTGCGCTGCGTGCTCCAATTGATGACTCGCCCTTCAGAAATCGCAAACATTTTCATAGCCTCAACGTGCAGTATGTTTGTGACGCACAGATGAGGATTATGCATGTGTGTGCGAATTTTGGAGGGGCTTGTCATGATGCCCGCATCCTCTCTCTGTCGTCCCTGTGGAGACAGTTTGAGGAAAGACAAATGCCCCCTGGTTATCTCGTTGGTGAGTATTTGTGCACAACATGGTTAATTATTTTGACAATTGCCACTGTAGTTTTAAAATGTTAGCGTAATGTTCAGCTATAGGATGCAATTTAACCATATATTTTCCCCCCGCTAATGTCTACTTTTAGTTCAATGCAGATATGTAGCATGTCTTACCTTAAATGCTCAGATAGAGAATGTAATGTAACCATGTAGTTAGCATTTTACACAAGGCTTGATTTAGGAGAAATACGCATATGTAGCATGTCTTAGCTGAAATGGTAAGATATTAGCTAATGCAATTTAACCATGTCATTGTCTCTTTCCGCAAATGTCTTTTAGTTCAATGCAGATATGTAGCATGTCTTACCTTAAATGCTCAGATAGAGAATGTAATGTAACCATGTAGTTAGCATTTTACAAAAGGCTTGATTTAGGAGAAATACGCATATGTAGCATGTCTTAGCTGAAATGGGAAGATATTAGCTAATTCAATTTAACCATGTCATTGTCTCTTTCCGCAAATGTCTTTTAGTTCAATGCAGATATGTAGCATGTCTTACCTTAAATGCTCAGATAGAGAATGTAATGTAACCATGTAGTTATCATTTTACACAAGGCTTGATTTAGGAGAAATACGCATATGTAGCATGTCTTAGCTGAAATGGGAAGATATTAGCTAATGCAATTTAACCATGTCATTGTCTCTTTCCGCAAATGTCTTTTAGTTCAATGCAGATATGTAGCATGTCTTACCTTAAATGCTCAGATAGAGAATGTAATGTAACCATGTAGTTAGCATTTTACACAAGGCTTGATTTAGGAGAAATACACATATGTAGCATGTCTTAGCTGAAATGGGAAGATATTAGCTAATGCAATTTAACCATGTCATTATCTCTTTCCGCAAATGTCTTTTAGTTCAATGCAGATATGTAGCATGTCTTACCTTAAATGCTCAGATAGAGAATGTAATGTAACCATGTAGTTATCATTTTACACAAGGCTTGATTTAGGAGAAATACGCATATGTAGCATGTCTTAGCTGAAATGGTAAGATATTAGCTAATGCAATTTAACCATGTCATTGTCTCTTTCCGCAAATGTCTTTTAGTTCAATGCAGATATGTAGCATGTCTTACCTTAAATGCTCAGATAGAGAATGTAATGTAACCATGTAGTTAGCATTTTACACAAGGCTTGATTTAGGAGAAATACGCATATGTAGCATGTCTTAGCTGAAATGGGAAGATATTAGCTAATGCAATTTAACCATGTCATTGTCTCTTTCCGCAAATGTCTTTTAGTTCAATGCAGATATGTAGCATGTCTTACCTTAAATGCTCAGATAGAGAATGTAATGTAACCATGTAGTTAGCATTTTACACAAGGCTTGATTTAGGAGAAATACGCATATGTAGCATGTCTTAGCTGAAATGGGAAGATAGAGAATAATATTGAAATAGATATTTTAAAGTTAAAATAAACATTTGTTAATGGATTATCGTGTACAAAACTTTTTATTGTACTACAAATACTATTTTGAGGATTCTGTTGGAATTATGTTCTGTTCATAATTTATAGGTGATTCTGGGTACATGAGCCGGCCTTGGCTCATTACCCCCTTGCGTAGCCCGACTGATGTGTCTGAGGAGCGCTACAATAGGGCTCATAAGAGAACCAGGGCGGTGGTTGAACGGATGTTCGGGCTCCTGAAGATGAGGTTCAGGTGCCTGGACAGGTCGGGAGGAGCCCTCCAGTACAACCCAAAGAAGGTGGCTAAGATTGTTGTAGCCTGTAGCGTCCTGCATAATATTGCACAGCGGGCTGGGATGCTGCAGGCCGTCCGGCCGGACAGAAACCTCCTCAGAGATGAGGAGGATGATCCTGTTCTAGAGGGGCCATTCCGGGACGAGGGGCTCAATGTCAGAGCAGACATCATCAACCGCAACTTTAGACGGTAAAGAATAGAAGTTAGACTGGAGTATTATCAATAGATGTAAACTGTAGGGAAATGACAAGTAGAGAATTGAGCAAACATGTTAGGATTGTTCATCAAATGCTAAAAATGTGTTTCATTTATTAATATAGGTGATGCTCTGGCCATTGGGTCCTGTAGCGAGTCTTTGCCACCTGGTTTTTAAAGAGGACATCAGCTGGTAAGTATAAATGTCTGGACTGTTGCTGGCATGAATTGTACACAAATACATCATATGGCATACATTTTCTAAACTAGTATTTAGTTTACACATTACTTAAAATGAAAATACTCAGAAAGGGATCCTCTAGCATGACTATGGTTCAATGTCACACATTAGAGGTTTTTTCTGCTCAATATGACTCATCTTCACACTTGATAGAACATAACACAAGATGCTACACAGTAAGCTAGTGACAGAAATTTCTTATGAAATGGTGGGTGGGAGAGGGCTAGAGAAATGATTCACACACTTGTAGTAATTTTGAATAAACCTTTTATGCCATTAGGGAGCTGACTTAATCTAAAGACTGAAAGGGAAGAATTAGAAGCCTGACAGTGAACATTGCCCAGACTGACAGTGGAAAAAGCCAAGATTGAAATTGAAGTATACCAATGGGATCATGTCTGGCATTATCTTTCAAATCTGCTGACCTTGAAAAGCATACAAAGACATGTTCACATGGTAAGTGCCAACTATTTAATAGAATAAGGCTGTTGAGGCATCCTATTGGAGACACTTAGATGATTTTCAAATTTTTAGATGGTATTTCACAGTCCTCTATTTTTGAAATGATGAATAAGACACCTATTGAAGATCAACTTTTTACCCCTGAATTGACTTTCAAAGACCATGCATTTACAGGTTGGTGTACCAATGCATGCTAGTTAAGAATCACAGGAAGAATGTTGAATATTAGTAGCTTACATACATTAGTCATATTTAGTTCTTAATTAGATATTTAGGGATCACAATCAGACACTTAGATGAATTTCTAATTTTTAGATGGGATTTCAGTCCTCTATTTTTGAAATGATGAATAAGACACCTATTGAAGATCAACTGTTTACCCCTGAATTGACTTTCAAAGACCATGCATTATCCAGGTTGGTTTACCAATGCATGCTAGTTAAGAATCACAGGAAGAATGTTGATTATTGGTAGCTTACATACATTAGTCATACATATTTCATCATTAGATATTTAGGGATCACAATCATAAAAAGGAATACATATTATAGTTGATATAGAGGTATTTGAATGGACATGAAATATGACATTTATGTTCAACATATATATTATTGAAATGTGATATACATTTTTATGTATAATTAGAAAATCAGATTTTATTTTTTTTTAATTTTATTACACAATATAATTTTTTTTTTTTTTTTAAATATAATTAATAAATATCTTTAAAAAATGTTGAACAAAGTTAGAGCATAGACACAAGATGATTGTAAATGTATTTTATGAATCTTTGACTACGTGTGTATTAACTTTTTTTAAAAAAAAATTTACATTTCAGATTGGCATCTGATGACTTCCAGGAATATTTTTTTCTTTTTGGATCAGAAACTATTACATTTTAAAATGGAAATAATAAATATTTTAGTATTAAATACACTCTTTGGAACAGATTATAATAAATATCCATATAATTTGTCAATAAAAATCAATTTGACTCCCATGACTGGTAGTTGTCTATTTGACAAGCACATGCATAAGATCAAATAATGCATTAATTGTGGAAAATCCACTGATTCCGAGAATATTACATTAAACTATCTTTTTTAACATTCATTGGGGAGTGAGATCCATTGATGCTTTTCTTTTGAAATTCTTAGATGTTAAAATAATTTCGGATATGCAGTCAATTTCACAAAAATTATTTTTTTTCACTTTTAAGAAGGGGAAGTGGTTCAATTACATTAAAGTGACAGTGTTGTTGAATGTAAAATTAATTTTATAAGATCTTGTATCTTCCTTAGGTATCTCAAAACATTATTTGCTAAATTATTTTAATTTTTACATTTATAAATGGTAGGTCATTTAACTTTATATTTTTCACAAGCTAGTTATTGGATGGCAGGTTAATCGATTTGATTTTCTAGTGGAGTCATTTAACTATAGTTAATAATATTATGTAGTTTTTAAAATCTTACCTCTTGGGTTAGACATCACATATCTATATATAATTTTCATTCCCCTTTAGTTTATTTTGACAATGTTAAATTAACATTACAAATGTTTTGGTCCTTAAAGGGACATTCACAAAGTATATTGTGTATTGATTTTTAAATAATTCATAAAAGAATTTAAACATATTTAGAAAGTACTATAGAATTACATTCAGTCTTTAAATATACTTTGTAAAAAAAAATCAATGCACATATCTTAGTCAATTACATAAGGTATCTATGTGCAACCAACAATCAGCATCAAAATAGCCTATGTAGATATGTATTTAATCCAAAAATATATATAATTACAATCTAATGATTGAATACCAAAACATATTAAGTTGTTCAAATATTATAATCTTATCCAAAATGCATACATAACATATAGCTTAATGTCCCTCTAAGCTGAAGACTCCGAAATACCTCCTTTACAATATATATTTCAGTCAGTGTGTAAAACAATCCAGAAGTTAATCTAAATTTTATATACTCATATGTTATACTAATTTATCAAAAGGAAGGTGCCTAGGTTTCTGATATTTCAAGCATTATTGTGAAATGTTTATTTAAAGGGACATGAACTAAAAATATACTTAAAGGGAGACAGTTAAAAAATTAATGATTTATACATTCTGAATGAGTATTCTATTTTAAGCAACTTTAAAAATTGTCTCATATTATGAATGCTCCTTGTGAAGTTGCTATCATTACTTTAAAAATAAGGCATTAAATAGATAATTTATTAGCTTCAGTACTCTGGACTGAACCTGTTTTTTTGTGGTGGATTAATTTATCCAACAATCATCAAGGACAACCCAGGTTTTTTGAAACAATTGTCCGTAATCTCAAATATCATTATTGATTTGCAAAGAAAGATAACAAGATAATTGTTAACATTTGAGAATCGGATTAAATTATAACGTTGATTAACATTTCATGCTCAATCTGAATCACCAACGCTAAATTTGTTTGGACAGTGTTCCTTTAAGAGATTTAAAGAGTGTATTTACTTCTCTTCCTATCTTGACATACTTTTCTTGAAAAGCATATCGAGATAGGCTCAGTAGATGAAGATTGGTGGATGCACATAGATGCCTTATGTGATTGTCTCAACCATGTGCATTTAAATTTCTTCTGTTGAGGATATCTAAATACTAAGATAAATTGATTTACATTTTAAAGTCTAAACAATCTTCTATCTCTACAGATCATTTGATACAATTGTTTGTTTGTAATGTCTATTTAAAAATAAAGACGCCATTGCACAATAACATATATGAGCACTTCAGACAAATACAACCTCAAGGTTTATTTACTAATAACAAACAAACCTGTAGTTTAACATTTATAAACAGATTATCCAAGTTACTGACCTTATAACCTGAATTTGAACATTCAGAAATATTGCGTGGGAAACGCATCTTGAAACACCAGATTAGCATCTTTAAACATTAGAGTCTAATGTCACGCAATAGCACACAATCAATGTGCATTATGAAATACATTTAATAGAGCAATATCAATACTTCACAATAAGTCAATAAATGGATTTTATGAACAATAAAGACATACAATATTAAATGTGTATTTGTATTAAAGAAACAGACCGTTATTAAACCGAGAAATGTCTACAACATTAATAATGTGACAGTATTAGATGTTAAATAGAATTTAATCATTAATATTTAACGGATCACGGATATTAAATCTGCGTCACACATATCCGCATGACAGGCCCATGAGTTACAAATAAGTCTACATGAAAAATGAAGTTACAGCACCACCATGAGGTATGTGTAAGGAAGTTACTAAGATATGAAACATTAAGGAACGGCCAATCAGAGTTCATCACACAAACACAACTTGAGTCAGGATGGTCTCACAGACATTCTAACAATATTTCAAACTTTTATCCAATCAGATGTACAGATAACTTGTCCCATGGTGCATCTCATGTTTACTTCACCATATAAAAGTCCATTACACGTTGCCATCTTTGTCAGTTCTCTAATGCCTGCAGGCAGTTTATATTATTATTATAATATATTTATTGGACAACCCAGCAGGCATGTCAGCTCCCAGGTTCACCAAGGAGGAGAGCGTTGCACTGGTCCATGCCGTCAAGGACTTTTATCCCCAGCTGTTTGGGAACAAGAGGAGGTTGACAGATGCGCCTGTTAAGAAGGCCCTCTGGGAGTCTATCACCAATGCGGTTAGATTGGTGTGTGATGTCCAGAGGACCCAGGATCAGATCATGAGGAGATTCGGAGATATGAGGTTGCGGTTAACCAAAAAAGTCAACCTCATAAGGGACTGGGTACAAGCCCGTAAAAGAGGTGGCAAAAGAGAGGCCCCGCGGAAACTGTACCTACTCCCTTATGAGGTGACTTTATGCGAGCTCCTCAATCTCCGGGTCCCCAAAAGATTCAGATCCTCGCCATCCTCGGCCTCCTCTTCTTCCCTCCCAGCTGCGGGATCTGAAAGTCCTGACGCGGGGCCAGGGTAGCTGCTTCTCCGTCCGGTGGCCTGGGAGGAGATGGAGAATCTGAACCAGGTAATTATCCAACTTCATGTAATATCTTATTATTTTTTTTTTAATCAATAAATGTGTATATAGTCAGATACTAAACCTATACAGATCTCACAACATACACTACATATGATGTTTAGATATCTGATTTTAGATTAGTGACACATGAAATAGGAATGATGTGTCTTGCGCTCTACAGAATATGCGTCACAGAGCGAAAATGGAATTGCGCATACAAGTTAACATGGCTTTGCTGTAAGTGGCATTGCTTTATACATGTTGGTCAAATGACGGATGCGTAATTCCGCTTTGAATCATTGCACAATGATCGCGAAAATGGAATTGCGCATACACGTTAACATGGCTTTGCTGTAAGTGGCATTGCTTTATACATGTTGGTCAAATGACGGATGCGTAATTCCGCTTTGAATCATTGCGCAATGATCGCGAAAATGGAATTGCGCATACACGTTAACATGGCTTTGCTGTAAGTGGCATTGCTTTATACATGTTGGTCAAATGACGGATGCGTAATTTCGCTTTGAATCATTGCGCAATGATCGCGAAAATGGAATTGCGCATACACGTTAACATGGCTTTGCTGTAAGTGGCATTGCTTTATACATGTTGGTCAAAATGAAATGTGAATTATTATATATGTGAAGAATACAGTATTCTTATTTTCAATATTATACATAATAAAAAAAGAAGAATCCAAATAAATTATAACATATGCCCATCAATTGATGAGAATGAAATAACACCAAAAAATAATTAAAGCTACAGTAAACAACACAACTGATTGAAAATAAGAGTACAGGATATATTTATCATGAATTGAATTGAGGAAACAATTAACTCATGGGACTACCAAAGGATTAATAGTTTTAAATTGATTTGCTAATAATGTAAAGATTTTAAACATGGCATGATTTGTATTAATGATATGCAATCCTCATTTAATATATTACAGATATGGATGTTGCTGCTGGATCCTTAAGGCAGGGCTTGTCACAGTATGGTATGTCTCATTTTAATTGACATTTGTCTTAGAAACATGAACATTACATACTAAATCCACATTGTTCAATATTTATATGTAATGTCCCTTTAATAGATGAAAATTAAATAATTCTTCGGATATCCTTAAATAACATATTAGATTTGAATTGCATGCTCAATCCCATTCATTACATCAACATATGGAGTAGAGAATTCATTAAAGGGACACTGAACACAATTTTTTTCTTTTGTGATTCAGATAGAGCATGCAATTTTAAGCAACTTTCTAATTTACTCCTATTATCATTTTTTCTTCATTCTCTTGCTATCTATATTTGAAAAAGAAGGCATCTAAGCTTCTTTTTTGTTTCAGTACTCTGGACAGCACTTTTTTATTGGTGGATGAATGTATCCACCAATCAGCAAGAATAACCCAGGTTATTCACCAAAAATGGGTCGGCATCTAAACTTACATTCTTGCATTTCAAATAAAGATACCAAGAGAAGGAAGAAAATTTGATAATAGGAGTAAATTAGAAAGTTGCTTAAAATTGCATGCTCTATCTGAATCACGAAAGAAAAAATATGGGTTCAGTGTCCCTTTAACACCAACATTGTCAAATCAATATAATTTTATATTAAAGGGATACTGATCTGCAATTATTAATGTTGTCATTCAGATAGAGTATGCAATATTAATAAACATTTAAATATAATACTATCATCATATGTGAAATATTCTATTGCTAAATGTATTTTAAAATCAAGAATGTACGTTTATCTGCATCTCAATTTTGGTTGAACAACCTGGGTTTTTATTGATGATTGGTGGATACCTTCAACAAACAATATTTATTGAATACAATATTGCTTATCTGCCTTTAAGATTAAAATGTAGCAACATTCAAATTATAATAGGAGTCAATGTTAAATCATTTTGAACAGTTTGAACAGAGAAATCAATGATTTAAATTAATCATGTCAGTGTCCCTTTAATAAACAATAGATTCATTCATCTTTACATTCTTTGGATTAAACAATATTGATATATAATTCACATATTCACTGTTGGAGTTACTTTATAGATATCAGCATACTCTAACAGCACCATAATTACTTATTTGTACTAATCAATTTGGTTTTGTATTGTGATAAATATGTGTTGTGTCCTAAACAAGATTACTGTACATTGCACAAATGGCTCGATGTGCCACATGTGTTTGTTTAGATTTGTCAACAGCTGTTCTTCAAAATGTGGTTTGTGTGTATTCTTTTAAGAACATTGATCAATGGGTATATTTAGATATGCAATAGCATCGTATGAGATGAGTTTGATGTCTAATATAGTCTGAAATTAAACATTTGTTCAATACATCATTTTTAACAGAATCCCCTTGATTCAATCAAGCATTTTCTGGTTTAATGACTGCTCTATTCTTCACATTTTCAAGTTGATTAATCTTACAATTCGATACAGATGTGATTTAGTGATATCCCAAATGTGTTTCCTAATATATATCTATATCATTCATAGAGAGAGTTGGTGTGGTGAGCCCACAGGAATCCAGCAGTGACATAGAGCCGCCTTTGCGGTCTCCTGGTAAGTCCATTGACTCATTTATATGTCATTGAAGGTGTATTGGTAATCAATATTATGAGCATGATTCTGATGAAGCATAACATTTGAAACAAACATATAATTTTCTCTTCTGATTATATATTAATTTTCTTTTAATATTGAAAGATTAATAATTAAAACTTTATTAGTCTACACATTTGTTATTCAGAAGATGTATAGCATATGTTTGTTTCCATGTTCATTTTTGACAACAATCATCAAGTGATACACACATGAGAAATCTTAAATGTTCTATGTACTATGCTTTTATGATTTTTAAATTAATACAAACAATACATCGAAAATATGAATCATTGAGAATAACAAATCTAATGTAATTTGTATGCTCCATCAAAATTATGTAAATCATAACTTTGGGTGTGTATATCTTTAATGCAACATTGATGTGTGTCTTTGAACAACAGTAACATATGTTATAATATCTGTTCTTAACGTGTACACAACATGTTATGTTTTACAGAGATTGATTTAACATATGTGACGGAGGAGGAAGAGGCTGCCTTGGAGTCTAATGGTATGTGAAATATATCTATCATGTTTCCAACATGTTGCTTTATTTGAAATCATTTCATTGAAGACATTCAAAGTCTACAGCTTTTGCACTTTAAAAAGGAATATTATTTGTCTGTTCAAATACACTACTGCCCCCTTTCTATATCAGGCAGCATGAAAATATTTTTTTTTTAAAAATGTATAATTCATGCCATCATTATGTCACATGCATATTCCAGGCCAAAACACAATAATAATGTTATAATTGTACAGACAGTAATTGATATTCATCTGAGTGCCTATATGCATACCATATCCTCATTTCATAATTGTTTACAAATTCAAACACACTTCTAAGTATATTGAAAACATAATCAATTTGAAATGCGTTGATTTGATTTCATGATGTATGAGATGTTAATATATATTTATTAAATTTTCAGATGGATCCACCACTTCTGGTCATCTGGTTTCCGCCCCTGCCCAGTCCCCTGCCCAGTCACAGACCTCTGCCCATGCCCAGACCCCTGCCCATGCCCAGACCCCTGCCCATGCCCAGACCACTGCCCAGGCCCAGACCCCTGCCCATGCCCAGACCACTGCCCATGCCCAGACTCCTGCCCATGCCCAGACCCCTGCCGGCCCTTCCCATTTATCATTTCCTGCCCCTCCCAAAAAACGCCCCTACAACCCCCTTCGCCACTCTCCCCGTATTATGGCCCGTACAGCTGCCCAGACCCCAACCCCCCACTCCCCAGCTGTACGGCCTACCCCGGAGCATCAGCTCATCCCTCCCCAAGCCAATCCCATCCCTCCCCCCTGTCTCAACCTTCATTGTCCTGGGTGTCGGATTGTCCTTCCCAGGCACAGCTGTAAGTATCATTCAAAATCAACATTATAAGATACTTAAAGGTACACTGAAAGAAAATATTTTCTATTGTGATTCAAATAGAGCATGCAATGTTAATCAAATTTATAATTTACTGCTCTTATGAATTATTCTTCATTCTCTTGATATCTTTATTGAAACAAAGAAATGCCTATAATTATTTTAAAAAATAAAATAATTGTGGACATCATTTCTTTATTGTTGGATGAATGTATCCATCAACCAGCAGGGACAAACAAAGTTGATAAACAAATATGGCATGCCCTAAAAACCGACATTCTTGCATTCAAAATCTAGCTATAGAATTCAAACATTTAAAGAATATGTGTAATTTTTAAATATTTGTAATGTCATGCTCTATCTGAATCAGTCAATTAAATATTTAGGTTCAGTGTCCCTTTAATTGGATATCACTACATATACCAATCACCACTACTTGGATCCAACAATTAATGTACAAATGTTTATACATTATCTCTTGTCTAACCCAGTGGGAATGTAATTTCTTCAGGTTGCTATGTTTACACAGCTTGTCCTCAATGCCAAAATGTTTAAGGATAGGTGTGCCTACCACAGTATAATTAAAATATTTAAATTGCTAATGTAAGTACAATGTAAATCTTTTAACAAGATTTGATACACTCAAGCTGTATAATTGGATCATCTAAAACCAATTAAAGGGGACAACATGTTTGAGTAAACTGTCCCTTTAATGATTTCGGTCTGTCTGAATAACATATTTCATGTGTAAAGAATAAATTTAAACTAATTGATGTAAAGAATGATTTGTCTTTATGATGACAATGTATCTTTTCTATTTTTTTCGTCTGTTGTGTAATTATCATTAATATTTAATTTATTCTTTATTTTAGGCTGTGACTCAGCATGGCTCATGCTAGAAGGTATAGCAAGAGTAGAGCAGGCCGTGTTGAGGAACGCAGCTGTCCTGAGAGGGATGAGCGACACCATGCAGGCCCAGCTCCGGGTTCAGGACTTGACTCTGCGTGAAATTATGCAATTAAGTTCAAGTCCTGAATCTGGAGCTGGACATGCACAGGACGATGAAGAGGATGACCAGTAAGTGGAGGATCTGGAGATGCTCCAAGGTGGCAGATAAGAATCCTCCGTCCACATGTTGATGTTTTTTTTTATTGTTGCCATTTGGCCTTTTTAAAAGTTTATTGTTGTGCCTGTTGCACTCTTTTACCTTGTCATATGTCTCCAATGGGGCTATGGTGGCTCTTGGCAACTCTCTTCATGGACTGTGATGCACTCTTTTACCTTGTCATATGTCTCCAATGGGGCTATGGTGGCCCTTGGCAACTCTCTTCATGGACTGTGATGCACTGTGTTACCTTGTCATATGTCTCCAATGGGGCTATGGTGGCCCTTGGTAACTCTCTTCATGGACTGTGATGCACTCTTTTACCTTGTCATATGTCTCCAATGGGGCTATGGTGGTCCTTGGCAACTCTCTTCATGGACTGTGATGCACTGTGTTACCTTGTCATATGTCTCCAATGGGGCTATGGTGTCCTCATTCTTCATGTTATTTTTTTAAAGCTCTAGTTTATCTTGTTGATCCTTAAAGGGACCTACCAAAAATATTTATTTTAAAAAAATCATATATGTAAGACAATTGTAAATGACTTTAAGATTAACATCTCCAATGTAATCTTATTATTTGTCTTTATATATTTTTCTCTTAGCTTTATCATTGCATGATTATGATTAGCATAGTAATTGTTTTATATATGTATATATAGATTGTTATTTGTGTATATATGTATATTTCAATTTTCACATCCATGTGTGTATTTAGAAACTCTGCATGAATTGATGCACCTTTAACAAATGATCTGAGGATTGATACAATGATATAATCCCTGTAAAGTGTTAATTTTATTGAAATAGTATTGTCTATGTGTATCCTCTTTATAAAAACAAAATAATGTCCCTTTAAGGGATGGTGAGTACAATTGTTAATGAATGTATTTCCATTTCTAAAGCGTTTTTGTCCTTTTTACATGAACAAGGACATATAATCTTATTAATAAAAAATCTTATTGTAATGTTGACAGCACATGTATTTCATTTTCTATTCTATCTTATTGTAAAAGTGTAACCAAATAAATCTCTGTGTGTAATGCAAATATTTTAGATGATGAATATTTTTTTAAAAATATGTTAACAAAATAATTCTACTCCCATATATGGCTATAGGTAGGCTGACCATATTTAAACTTGAATAAATGACATGTTTAATCAATCCATGTATCATTATTGTTATTCCAAAACAATCAAAACATATCTTAAAACATCAATGGCATATGTATTTCTCATGTGTATCTTTTAAATGTTAAAGATATACACCATAGCTATAGTTCAAGGGACAGTCAAGTCCGAAAAGATGATTCATGATTTGGTGACATTCCTAGATAGCAATCTAGACACATACTAGTTCCTAAAATATAAATACGTTTTTTAGTGATATGCCAAGCTGTCAACTGAGTCCTTGTATTGGCTGCGGTTTTTCAGCTATCTCGGATGCGCCATGTTGCTTAAAACGTCACCTGCCAGGCTGTCCAATGATTCCTTGTATTGACTGACGTTCTTACGTGATCAAGAATGTGCCTTTTATTGGATGGCGTTTTGACGCGATCAAGGATGCGCCTTTTTTTGGAAGCGCCATGTTAAGACGTCACATGCAAAGGTAAAAAAAACGTATGATTGGATTACGTAGTCCCGCAATATTTGTTTGTGCACGTTAAACACGTTTGTGACTGCAGCCAATTTTAAAAACCTTGCGAATATGTATTATTTGCATCATGTTACATTGTTGACCCGTAGCTGATAAAGACCACCACATTCTCTTTTGCTGGATGCCTGGTTGAATAAACGAACGAAAGCAAAATGTTTTCATGCATATGATATTTCGAGGCAAGTGCAAATCTCTATAGTCCATGTTGTTTAATATGTTTGTCAACAATATGTTCCTTTTTCATAAAAATGACTGTTGTTTTTAATGTTAAAGATATCTAATTAATAAATATGCGCTATTGTGTTAGAATAAAGTAATCAATATGCATTTAGCTTTATCATATGCTAAATATATGATGCCGACTTCTTCTAAATGTAATTTCGTTGTATATTTTATTAAAGGTTCATTAGACACTCACATTATAAATCAAAACTTTTTATTTTGTCTCTAGTTAGATAGTCCATTGTTTAACAAATACACGTTTCATTTTGCTTCTGTTCAAAGAAAATGTAATTAATTTTCAGACTCCTCGCCCAGCCTCTGAGTTTCATGTGAGTACCATCTCCAGCTTTCTCCTGTTTGTGTAAAGGGTCTTTTCATATGTTAATGATGGGGTATTGTCTTGTTTTATGGTTGTAATGGGGGTTCATCTATATTTTCAATAGAGCTAACCTGATTTTCTTTGAAAGTGTTTGAAGCTTTGTAATATTGATATCAGTATATGTTAATCTTGTTTTTTGTAGTAGTGTCTATTACATACAGTTCTGTTAAAAATATAGTATACTGTCCCTTTAATGCAAATGTTGATTTTTGTATCATGTATGAGTTCCACATTGTTTAATCTTCAAATATATTATTGTTAGCATATTTTCACCCCCCACTCCTAAAAGGACTTTAAACCATATTCATTGTTCAAACAAATGTCTTTCTAAAAAAAAATTACCACAATAATGTCTCTTTAAGAAAATATACTTTATTTAACACGTCAATATAAATCTGATTTCAATATTTAATTTTTGACCAAGTACATGTAGATATACCAACAAGCTTCAAATATGTGTTAGCATATGTAATTTTGTTAAAGGGACAGTTTAGAAAACAAATAATGTTTTGCATTATTCTAAAAGTCAATTTTGTAATATCAATGATATCAAAGGTTTCTCACCAATTATCATTTGTCTTTGTTTATTTAAATTTGCTAGCTAAACCTATGAGGTTCGTGTGCTCATTTATTCGAGCTTGAAGAGTGCATGTAATCATTATACAATTTGACCACTAGAGGGCATTTGGATAGAATTTGTATATGTAAAACCTTGTGCTCATACAGCATATTATTTACCATGTATTGATCATTGATATCTAAAATGTTGTTATGTCAGAACAACAAATAAGTGGTCATTTTTCCTAGTCATAGATACAAGGTTAAGCACATAAGTCACACGTATTTCTCCATGTTTTGTTGTTTCCAACTTGATAATGCGTAATACAGTGTTTTCTTTGTAATCAATAATTTTCTGACTGTCCCTTTAAGCTGTGTTATTGGCATTCAAACAGTAATATGCCATCATGGATAATTGTAATGGTAATTTTGTTTGCGATTCGGGAAACAGTTTGGACATCACATCACAGAAACCAATCAATATCATGAACAAGGATAGGTATGTGATGATGTGGTTTTCACACACTTATAACCCACACTCTGCAAACAATCTTCCTCCATGGACCCGGTCCCATAGAAGTAGATTATATACAGAGTGTGGTCCACAAGTGTATGAAAACCACATCATCACATACCTATCCATTACACATTAAATAAAAAAAACATTAAAGATGAAAATAAATACTTACTTCCTCTTCCTTCCCCTCTTCCCACGGGGCTGAGGCTCTGGGAGGGGCAACTGCCGACTCCGAAGAGTTCTCCTTGGAGATGTTGTGGGAAGAGTGGAAGGAAGAGTACTGGGACGACCAAGGTGAGGAGGAGAAGATGGCTGAGGAGGAGAAGATGGCTGAGGACGAGAAGCTGGCTGAAGAGGAGGAGATGGCTGAAGAGGATGAGATGGCTGAAGAGGAGTAGATGGGCCGGCAGGAGTAGATGGGCCGGCAGGAGTAGATGGGCCGGCAGGAGTAGATGGGCCGGCAGGAGGAGATGGCCCAGCAGCAGGAGGCCCAGCAGCAAGAGGCCCAGCAGCCGGAGGCGGACCAGGAGGTAGACCAGCATGCGCCTCCCGGAAAAAATTGAACATCTCTTGGTGCAGATTAAAGATTCTGTTTTGGCCTTGTTCGATTCTATTGAGTATGTTTATTATTTGGTTTTGTCCTTCAATTATTTGATTTTGTCCATCAAGAATTCGAGTGCGGCCTTCGATATTTTGTATCCGGGAGTTACGCATCTGGTCTATGTAGTCCAGTAGAACCCGCACCTCCGCTATTTCCTCTTGTTGTGCTTGGCGGGGTACCCGTGCACGGCGGGGTGCCCATGCACGGCGGTGTGCGGGTCCTTGAGGGTCCTCTGGTTCCGCGGGCTCCTCCTCTTCTTCCGGGGCCTCTTCATCAGCTTCCGTGCGCTCTTCGTCACGGGGGGCCTCTTCCCTCCGAAGTGGAAATTCCTCCCCACCACTCTCATCCCGGGGAGATAGATGAGGCTGTGTTTCTTGTGCTGCCTCCTCCCCAGACTCTGTATATTAAAAAAAAAAAAAAAAAAATGTATATATTAGCATATTTGCAAATCAAGCTTTAAATGACTTAGCTTACGATACAATTACAAATGCAGAATCATTAATCCACTTTGAAATCTAACAAACAATCAATACGATTTCCGCTTTTTCAAAACCGTGTTTGTGATATCTCTGGTCAATCTGAATGTTTTCGCGTTTGTTTTCAGTCTGTTTAAATGCACACCTAACCTATAGCCTAGATACTGATGTAACCGCAAAGTAATTGAATGCGTGTAAACAACGTTAAAGCATTAATCTGATCCTTAAAGGGACATGAAACCCAATGTTTTATCTTTCATGATTTAGAAGCATACATTTATTATCAACTTTCTAGTGTACTTTTCTTATCTAATTAGCTTCATTCTCTGGATATTCTTTGCTGAAAAGCATATCTAAATATGCTTATAAGATGCTGATTGTTAGCTGAATATAGCTGCCTCCTGTGATTGTTTCACCATGTGCATGGCTATTTCTTCATTAAAATATATCTCAAGAATGATTCAAATTAGGTAATATAAGTACATTTGAATGTTTTGTCAAATTGTATTCGCTAACTCAATCATGAAAGTAAAGGTTTGCGTATAGTGTCCCTTGAAATACATTCGTATGTGAAATTATTGTTCAATGAGCTTACCGTCAGATGAGAGTGGCAGGTTCCCGGTATCAATTCCTCCGATACCGACTATTTCCACCTCGGAGATGCTGGGCCGCAACATTTCCTCCGGCAGTACTCTATTTCCAGGGCAGGTCCGCCACCGGTTCCTGCGGCATGTCGGGCCTCCAGGCTTAACTTTTTCTTGAGATCCATCTTACAGTCCCGGTAGCGATGTTTTATCGAATCAAGATCTCTATTCCGGCCACCCACTGCATTTACTGCATTTCTTATCTCATTCCAGAGCCTCCTCTTGTCAGTCGGGGTAGTCTTCTGGTGCTGCAGCCTCCTATACCTGGCCATATAGGCCTCTATGAGGGCCTCCTTCTCCTCCATCGAAAACCTCGCCTCCCTAGTCGCCTTGGCCTTCCCCTGTGACGATGCCCTCTGTTTCCCGGACTGTGAAGCCCTACTCTGTCCGCCACTGGGCCCAGCCACTTGTTCATCTTGAACCAAGTGGCTGGGTCCACCCACCGCTTCCACCCCCGCTTCCTGCCCCCCTTCCTGCCCCCCTTCCTGCCCTGTTCCTCTCCCCCTCCCTCTCCTCCCCCCTCTACCTCTCCCCTGCCTGGCCTCCATCTGTTCCCTAAACTAAACCCCAAATAATCAAACAAAAAGTGAGTGTGATGAAATGAAAGGGGGTCAAAATAAAGAACTAAAAAGACAAAAAAAAGTGCTGAAAGTGTGAGAGGGATGTAAAAAAACAAAGAGGGTAAGGAGTATTTAAATAAACCAAAAGAAGAAGAAGACTAAAAGGAGGATATGTAAACTAAATGTAACTAGGGGATGGGTATGGGATGGGTATGGGGTATGGGATAAGAGTAAATGGGATGAAAGGGAATGGGACTACAGGGAATGGGGTATGGAGTGTAGTATGAGGGTGTAGGGGGTATGGAGTGTATGTAGTGTTATTGATAAGTGTATGTATGTATTGAATGTGTTTGCGTGTAAATGTGTTATGTGTACAGAAAAATCACTCGCTCGCTAACTCACACTACTACTAATTCTCACTAACACACTACTATTAATTCTCACTAACAAACACTCCCACTAACTCTCACTAACTACCAGTAACTTACGCTCCCATTAACAACTCTCACTAACAACTCCCACTCCCACTAACTCACTCACGCTCCCACTAACAGACTCTCTCCCACTCCCACTAACTCCCACTAACTCACTAACGATAACACTAACAACTGACTCTCTCACGCTAACACTAACTCACTCACAATAATGCACCAACTCTCTAATCTTAAACCTCCAATCTCCAAAGACCCACCAGCAACACAGTCAAAGAAGCCCTGCTTGTGTGGTGCTTATATACCCTGTGTAAATGTTTAATGATGTACCAATTTCCGTTGTAAATTGTGTTCAGGTGTGCTTTATTAGCAATTAATATTAGTGCAATGTGTATTAGTTGTGTGAATTTGCGCATGCTCATTTGGAGTTAGTATTTGTGGAATGTGTAGAATGTGATGATGTCATAGTGGTCGTTTTCTCTAACATTGTCCAATAGTATTATTTTTAAATGTGAATTTGGGATGGTGTGTTATTAGTGAAGTGTTGTATATGTATGTTTGTCCTAATATATAGTTATATTGAATGCGATTATTTTTCTAGTGTATGTATATATTTTTAATTCCTTGTTGTTATTTTGCGAATTTCCGCATCTTAAAGTATATGCGTATTCCCCGTATTAAATTTTATTTCAAATCCCCCCGCTTGTGAATGTGTAATGCTTGTGTGCTTTGTTGATTGATTGTTATTGTGACATTTGCGGCGTGTTATTGTTGTGCATGATGTGGTATGCGTCATATGACCGAGCTGTGCGTATTCTCGCGAGATCGAGTGTTAGGTGAAAAAAGCTATTTTTTTGCTTTCCCATTGATCTCTATGGGAGACTGTCTAACGCGGGCAGTATTACGCGTGTGACATACACGCGTTAGGAGCATCGTTAGATGGTCTTTTTTGAACTCTAAATACCGGAGTCAAACAATGCCGTGCGTTAGACATAAAACACGCGTGGCGTTAGCAACCCATCTACCGCCGAACTCCAAATCTAGCCGTATGGGTTTAATAGAAAAAATGCTGTATAAACAGACTGTCTGTGAGGCTACAAAGAGCCTTGTTATAGCAGGGGTATATTCTAGTATTTGAGAAGTGCTGTATTAATTCGACCAACATATAAGATACCAAATGATCTATACTGGGGAGTTTAACAATATTTCTACTATATAGTTTGCAACAACCACTCCACACTGATGATTGACATTCACTGTATTATTGATAATGACAACTCCACATCAGTGACTATAATTCACTGTATATACAATAATTGTATTTTGGTTCTTATAAGAACTCTATCTAGGTTGATAAATTTAATTTACAAATTCAGAAAGTTTTTGTTGGTGTTAAGTCTTTTCCACCAATTACAGGGTTAATCAGCTGTGTGTTAGGATCCGCTTTTCAACCGGACTGTTTGTAACACTTCAGAGAGCCTTAATTTGGCATAAAGCAGTTTAACGGCTGAAATAAGCTATCAGTTTTGTCCACATGTTAGTGTCACTAAACAAGCATTACTTGTAACTGTTTATATGTTGGAAGCAATTATCAATACAAGTTTGACCCAAAAGTAAATTATGCCCACAAGTGAGGTCAAATATTACTTTAAACTACTATATCGAGTTAATAAACCATTAAAACTACAAACAGGGTATTTTTACACGATACCCCTCCCTAACATGTTTCACCAATATAGTCTCGGCTTTTTCAAAGGTGACATGTGCCGGCGTCTAAGGGTATTGATATGGGTTGATCCGAGACGATTGGTCTATTTCCACCAATCAGAAGACTTGGAATTGAGGTGTGTCATGAATCTGACTGACATCACCAAAATAGTGCTGCTTGTTTTAGCCAATCGTTGTTGAGTTACAGGTAGAGTGTGTCATATATGTAAACATCGAGTAAGGCGGTTCTTATATTTCCTTTCATTGAAGCTCAAAACTAATCTGACATTTGATGTGAATATTGTGGTTTCATCACAATCTACAAAGAATCCTGAGTAAACAATCCGATCGTGAGCCTACAAACTGAAATTTTATACTTGCTACAGCCGATATCAAAACCATAAAGCAAGCATCCGGTTTAACGTAAAATCATTAAAGCTCAAAAAGGATGTGACAGTGGATGTAAAAATTGTGGTTACATCACACTCTAAAAAGAGTCCTGAATACCGATCAGATCTTGAGCCTACAGACTGAAGTTTAGTACTTGCTACAACCATAATTAAAACCATAAAACCATTGCTTTATGGTTTTAATTATGGTTGTAGCAAATAATAAACTTCAGTGTGTAGGCTCAAGATCTGATCGGTATTCAGGACTCTTTTTATAAACCATTATAATCCTCCATTCGAGTTTCTATGTGTTTTTAAATTGAACACATGCACACAGTGATTTTATCCAACCTTTGTAGTAATAAAAGTTATGTTTTATTCTTAATTTGACCCATTAGTCTAATCTATATAGTCTGTTATCTTATAAATCAGGACATTAGAAGTGCTATACAAGTGCACCTTCCAGTCTCAATCCCTTCAGTGATTTAGGCTACATCTGCAAATTGATTTTGTGCACCAGCACTCTAGCTCACAAGGTATATATATCAATTAAACCAGACAGAGCACCCCTCCTCTAGTATTGGTGTAGTGCTATTGCCATCCTCTCTTTTTTTGAACAAATTTTGTAATATACATGCATTAGCAAAAATGCTTCTAATAAAAGCTATAGCTGTTTCAAAAGTGCATTTAAGTATGAACCGTGCACCAGCATTTTAAACCCATAACTTGCTCAGAGAGTCTAAAGTGTTTGTACCATCTGGTAATGACTCAATTTGTTAATTGCTTACATGATACAAGCCCCACTGATGATCTGAGCAGCTGCAGTATTTAAAATGTGGGTGCAGTGACAATATCTGGCTATGCTTCACATGCACGTACAGAGAAAAATACTAACACTAAAACAGTGGTAACTTTTATTAGGAGCATTTTTGCCAATACAAGTATATTGCAAATATGTTTCTATTCAAAGATGTCCCTTTAAGAAATAAAAAAGAAAGAAAAGTGTGTTAAAATATGACAGACTAAAGTATGGACAATACTGCATTGAAATTAAAATGTGTTTATGTATTACTTTAACAGGGAAACACTCAGTGTTACATATTTCATAGTGCAATACAACAATATATTCTTTCAGGAGCACAGCTTCCAAATTGTGTGATAAATACAGCCAATGTTGCTCATGGGGATAAATGGGCACAAATACTGTATCTTGTTTATTTAACAACCACCCATTATCAGGGCTCCCTGGAGGAGGGAATCGACGGAGGGGAATGTGACCCCTATTGCGGCAATGGAGCCGTCTGTGTATAGGGAGGCGGAGCCTGGTTCCGGTGTACTTAAGGCTTGGGCGGAAGCAGTCCATCTTCTTTAGCCTCTTCAAGCGCAAGGGAAAATTTGGTGCAACTTGCGGGTGAAGAGGCCTTAGAAGATGGACATAGTGCTTCAAGAAGTGAGCAGGATGGCGGCGGCACGCGGGACGGCATGGCTCAGAGACTACCTGGCTGCTGCCAATCTCCCGGGAGCCACTTCAGAAGGGAGCTGTCACGGCAGGCCGTGGAGGCGGTCAGGGCCTCCGGTCCGGTTATCACCAGATGTCGGGAGCGGTGGAGACGGAGCCCCCCGGCGGGGGGGTGTTTCCAGAAGCCTGTTAGGTGGAGCAGCAGAAGGAATCCAGAGCAGAGGTCGGTGGAAGCTGAGCAAGCAGAGGAGACAGCTAGCAGGACCGGGCCCACGGCAGGTAAGAAAGGCAGAGGGAGAGGGCTGGGCCTTGATCAAAGCGGGCAGAGGTTGAAATTGAGCCGGGGGACAGACACACTGGGGGAGCTGTTCACGGCAGGGGAAGGGACTCCTTTGGCCTCTCAGAAAAGGAGGGAGCTGTCTGCGGCAAGGGAAGGGACTCCTGTTGCCTCACAAAAAAGGTGGGAGCTGCCGGAGGGGACAAGTGGAGGAGCAAATTTAGCCTTAAGGAGAGACAGTGTGGGGGCTGCAAGAAATGTCGAAGTTGAAGGTTTAGGTGTAGGTGTGAGGGAGATAGGGTGTCAGGGGGGGAGCCGGATGTCTAATTCACCACTTGTCTTACCCTAAGGGTTCGTCGGTGAACGACGGTATTAACCCTGACGTGGCTGCTGTGAGGTATGCTTCCTTTGATCAGGCTGTTAAGTTGGTGACGGCAGCGGGTGTGGGTGCATTGATGGGTAAGGTGGACGTGGAGGCGGCCTTTCGGCTGTTACCTGTACATCCGGTGTGTCATCACTTATTGGGCTGCTACTTTTGGGGTGCCTTTTATGTGGACTTGTGTCTGCCAATGGGTTGTTCCATATCATGTGCGTACTTTGAGAAGTTCAGCACTTTTGTGGAATGGGTGGTCAGGCAGGTGTCAGGATTGAAGTCGTTGGTACATTACCTGGACGACTTCCTATTTGTTGGTAAGGCTGGTGAGGAGGATTGTGTCCAGGTGATGGAGCACTTCTTTGCGGTGGCAGCTGACTTCGGCATCCCAGTAGCTCATGAGAAGACAGAAGGTCCAAAGACAGTTTTGAGTTTTTTTGGGCATTGAGATTGATTCCGTGAGTATGGAATGCCGTTTGCCTTTGGACAAGGTGTTGGACTTAAAAAGTTCCATCGTGGGGTGCTTGAAGAAGAAAAAACTCAGGCTTCGGGAGATTCAATCGTTGGCGGGCAAGCTTAATTTTGTCTGCAGGATTATCCCGATTGGGAGGGTCTTTTGTAGGAAGCTGTCTTTGGCAACGGCGGGTGTAAGGGACCCGTGCCATTGGATTCGGTTGGGAAAGGATCTTAAAGAATATTTGAAGGTGTGGCTGTTTTTTCTGGAAGATTTTAACGGAAGAGCGATGGTGCAGGGTTTGGCAGCTTCGAACGAGGAACTTCATTTGTATACTGATGCCGCAGGTTCGGTGGGGTACGGAGCGTACTATCAAGGGCATTGGTCAGCAGGGCTGTGGCCGGAGGAATGGAAGCAGGTAGGTCTCAATAAGAACTTGGTTTTTCTGGAATTGTTCCCGTTGGTGGTAGCATTGAGGGTATGGAAGGGCAGGCTTCGGGACAAGAAGGTGGTGTTCCATACGGACAATCTGGGAGTAGTGTTTGCAATTAACAGACTCACATCTAGCTTGCTGCCAGTGGTGCACCTGCTGAGGTTGTTTGTGCTGGATTGTATGCAAATGAATGTTTTATTTCATGCTGTTCATGTACCATGTTGTCAGAATGTCATTGCTGATGCTCTTTCTCGCTTTCAGTGGGAAAGATTCTGGGAAGTGGCACCGGAAGCGGAGAAGGAGGGTGTCGGATGTCCACCAGAGCTATGGGAACTGAAATGCTGAATCTAATCCGAGTCACCAGGGGAGCACTAGCTCAAGGTACTTGGGTGGCATATGTATCAGCTTGGAGGCAGTGGTTTCAATTTGTGACAGAGAGAGGCATGGGATCCGCCAGAGAAGGGTGGAGTCGGGGATTCTTAGCATGGATTGCAGAATGGGGGGTGTTGGGTTGGTTGAAATCAAAGGTTCAAAAGACCATTGCAGCAATGGGGTTTCTTTTCAAACTGTTGGGGTGGGAGGATTTAACGAAATTGTTTGTAATCCAATTGGCAGTAAAGGGCTTATGTAAAGGCTGGGTGTGTAATGACAGGAGACGCCCGGTGGTATTTGATACCTTGAGGCAGGTATCAGGTTCTCTGAGAGCGGTCTGTTCTTCTGAGTTTGAGTTCCTTTTATTCCGGGCCGCTTTTGTGTTGGCATTTTTTGGGGCTTTTCGCATATCTGAACTAGTTGGGGCAAATAGAAGGGATGTGGGGGGCCTGCAGGCTCTGGATGTTTCTATTAAGGATAAGGTATTGTGGGTGTGGTTGAGGAAATCAAAAATGGATCAAATGGAGTTGGGAAGGTGGATCCAGATTAAAGAAACAAGGGGGTGTTGTTGCCCGGTGGCGGTTTTGGATTCCTTTTTGGAGGTGCGTTCGTTGGGGTTTCAGCCATTATTTGTACATAGGGACGGGTCAAGTCTTTCGCGTTTTCAATTCTTGGCGGTGTTCAGATGGGTATTGACGGGTCTAGGTTATGCGGCGGAGGAGTTTGGTACTCACTCTTTCCGAATTGGGGCGGCGACGGAGGCAGCCAACTTAGGTTTGGGTGAGAATGTGATTAGGAAGATTGGTGGCTGGAAGTCTGGATGTTTTAAGTCATATGTCAGGCCTGAGTTGAGAGTTTAGGTTGTGCTTTTGTCTTGACAGGTCCAGTGCACTGTTGGATTGTGGGGCATTCCTACATATGTTGGGCCCAAAAGGCAGCTGCAAGTACAGATCAGGGCATTCAGCTGAAGCTTAATGAGGAGACAGTGATGTTGAGGTGGTTTCGGACTCGAGGGTTGAGGTGGGACCAGTTGCTTAGGAAGGTGGTGGATTATGCTAGGTTGTTTCGGCCTCCAGCGATATTAATTATACATGCGGGAGGGAATGACTTAGGTTTCCTATCTCAGAAGGATTTGCTGGACAGAATTAAGAGGGATTTGGTTAGGTTACGGGATTTGTTCCCTGACCTGGTAATAGTATGGTCAGATATTGAACCCAGGTCGGTTTGGAGGGCAGCATGGGATTTCAAGAAGCTGGAGGCCTCTAGAAAAAAGGTGAATAGGTCAATTAGTAGTTTTGTGTCTAGGATTGGGGGGTTTGGCATTCGCCACGTAGAATTTGAAGGGGAGACTAGGCGTTGTTTCTTTTTGAAGGATGGTGTGCACTTAAATGAAGTGGGTCTTCATCTCTTTAATTTTAACATCAAAGAAGGGGTGTTAAAGGCCTTAGCCTGGGTGGGGTAGGCACGCGGAGGCGTGCTGTGGCGGGTGCTATAGATCTGGAGGTTAAGTAAGTTGGTACCTCCCTAAAGAGGCGGGAGAGTTTTGGGGGATGTATCTGGTGGTAAACCAGGGGAAGGTACATCTCGGTGGACTAGCACCTTATGTTAGAAAGTTAAGAGGTTTATGATTAATACAATTGTTGAATTTAAGAATTTTATTTAAAATTATTTAATAAATGCGGGCTGCGGCCTTTACACCCATCCTTGTGTCTGCATTTTATTTATATAAGGCGTAATGTATGGCCTATTTAGGGGTCACAAACATTTGAGTGCTGGACTGTATATGACACACAGTTTAGTTGCTGCACTCCGGGGAGTATATAGTTTTGTAGTGCAGTTCTGCTCATAGTTTTTGTGATACAGGTATCCTTTTTTTAGTGGGGGAGTCTCTTGTTCATCTTAACATGTTTAATATTTTTATCAAATGTGTAACACTGAGTGTTTTTTTGTTCACAACCTGTTTTCTTTGCATCCTATCATATGATTTTTGCAGCAAACGTAATCTACTGTGCATGGGCAAGGAACTGTCTCCTAGCAACCAATAACAAAGGGCCTTTCCTCCTTTGTCTTCCTGTAGAGACCACAGTCACCTTGTAGGGCTGTGAAAGGAAGTACTAGATTCTGCATAAATGTATAAAAAAAAGGGTTAAAATGATGAATAATACATAATCCACTGCTTAGTGTGTTCTTTATTATAACAATTAAACAGATAGTTTTATATCCCTTTAATTCTTTTAAAAAATGCAAAAGCAAAATGCTTGCTTTCAGTTTTAGGTACATATAGATAACATATGTTTTGCT
The DNA here is from genome assembly GCF_027579735.1 of Bombina bombina. NCBI lineage: Eukaryota > Metazoa > Chordata > Amphibia > Anura > Bombinatoridae > Bombina > Bombina bombina. The sequence continues at coordinate 1,154,214,981 of NC_069499.1, read as the reverse complement.
ATTAGAACTTTTGACTAAATTCCTGTCAGCCTAGTTTTCTTGAGCTCATGGGGCCTATTTAAGAAGGTGCAAGCAGACATGATCCGATATTGCGGATCATGTCCGCTGCACATCGATAAATGCCAACAGCATATGCTGTCGGAATTTATCATTGCACCAGCAGTTCTTGTGAACTCAGAGCGCAAACTGCAGAGCGATAGGGGCAACACCAGCACGTCAGTCTGTAGTTTGTATTTGACTGACGTGCAGACAGTCGGTGTTACATGTGCTACCCTCCCTTACTCTGTGCTCCTTGGATGCATACTTGCCAACTGTCCCGTTTTTGCCGGGACAGTCCATGAATTTGGGACCGGGTCCCGGCCTTTTAAATGTCCCGAACTGTCCCGGCAAGAGTAGCAGGCTGCAGCACTTTTTGAGTTAGCTAGCGCGATCGTGCCACTCTGAGGCCCTCCTCCTTTGAACTTTTAATTCTCCAATCTCGCGCGGTCAGCAGCAGCGACGAGCAGAGGTGATGTCACCAGGCATCTCACGTGACCACCCCGCGTTGCCGCTCACTAGACTCAACACGCGGCAGCAAGCAGGAGGGACACAGTACTGACAGAGCAGCTGAGAGTGTCACTACTGTCGCACACACGCCCGGGCCTAATCCTCTGACTTGAGCCGATCTGGACCAGAGAGGTGAGACTCAGCCCTGCATAAATGAACCGGCTCAGCTCAGGCTGCAATAAAAGGTTTAAAGCCAGCTCAGCTGCTGCTACTAATACCAACCGTGAAACACCAGAATTATTTAAAAAAATATTAATAACATTTTTTGGGACTTATTAGTTTTATTTGTCAGACTGAAACACCAATGAATTATTTAAAAAAAATATTAATAACATTTTTTGTGACTTATTAGTTTTATTTGTCAGACTGAAACACCAATGAATTATTTAAAAAAATATTAATAACATTTTTTGTGACTTAAGTTTTATTTGTCAGACTTAGTCTGTTATGCTAGGAAAAAAGGGTAATAACAAAATGACAAACTATAAACTAACTGTAACAACCAGCAGGTAGATAATTTGCAAATCTGAGGGGTAATTAAAAAATAGTAAAGCTTCTTAATTGTTGAATTACCCTGGCTGATATTAGCAAATGATCTGCCACTGTTATAATATGCAGAATTTATTTGTTATTATCTGTTGGTTCTGTAAGTACAGATGTAGTAAAGCTTCTGAAGCTTTACTACAAAATATCTGTACTTATAGAACCAACAGATAATAACAAATAAACTGTATACAGTGGCAGATCATTTGCTAATAATATAGCCAGGGTAATTAAAAAATTAAGAAGCTTTACTGAAAAATATCTCTACCAGCAGATATAACAAATAAATCAACAGCTTAGTGGCAGATTATTTGCTAATAGCATTGAGATAGGCATTCTGTGATGATAGCAGGATGTGATGTCACTAGCTGGTGGGCGGGGCTTAGGTCCGGTGTCTGTGTCGCAGTTAGTTTAGTACAATCAACCTGTCTGGATGTGTATTGCTATGCTCTGTAATAAAATAGAGTTGTACTATCATTGCTGTGTCCTGCATATGTCCTGCATCTCATGACATGGTGTCAGAAGTTCTGGACTACGCTTCTGTTTCTGATGATGACGATGTCAAAGTTTACCCCACCTGAGCCTTTTGACTTTTCTCAGCCTGCAGCTTGGCCCACATGGCGTCAGCGGTTTCAGCGCTTCAGGATTGCATCCAAACTGAACAAGGAGAGTGGTGAAGTACAAGTTAATTCTCTTTTATACTCTATGGGGAAAGATGTAGAGCCAGTGTTCAATGCTTTTACTTTCCAAGAAGGGGAAGAAGTTAACTTTGATATAGTTATGGATAAACTCAGTGCCCACTTTGTGCCCAAAAGAAATGTGATTCATGAGAGAGCTTGTTTTCACAAACGTAATCAGCGTGTGGGAGAATCTGTGGAGTCATTTTTGCGCAGCCTGTATGAATTAGCTGAATTCTGTGAGTTTGGTGTTGCTAAAGAAGAGCAAATCAGAGACAGAATAGTTATTGGAATTGCAGATGCTGAAGTCTCCCTGAAGCTGCAGTTAGAGCCTGATTTAACATTAGACGGGGCTATTAGGATGGCCCGCCAGAGTGAACTGGTGAAAAAGCAAAGTGCTGATCTGAGGTCTGAGAGTATTGTGGATGAAGTACAACAGTCTAGGAAAATTGCTAGTGAAAGGCACAGTGTGAGCGGTAGATCTAAAGTACTGGAAAGGCCTAGAAGTGGATGGGCGCAACATGGCCGATGCACACGGTGCTACCGGGCTCATGATCAGAGTGCTATATGCCCGGCCAGAGATAAAAGATGCAGAAAATGTAACAGAATAGGCCATTTTGAAGTGGTGTGTAAAACTGAATACATTAAGGAGATGCAGGTGGACAGTGACCAGGAGGGTCAGGAAGTGTCTTTTGTGGGGTCTGTTGTGGAACGGACAAGCTCAGAGGAAGATTGGAAAGTTACCTTTACTGTAATGGGAGCCAATGTTGATTTTAAGATTGACACAGGAGCAGATATCACTGTAATGTCTTTTGCTGAATTTATGAGACTGCCTCGACAGCCCCAGCTGGCGAAGGTTACTACAAATGTTCATAGTCCTGGTGGCCGCATTGATTGTGTGGGGAAATTTCTTGCCAGCTGTGAGTACAAACAAAGGAAGTTCACCATGTGGGTGCATGTGATCCGAGGTCAGTGTGTTAACAGTTTATTGAGCAGAAAAGCAGCCTGTGACTTGGGCCTCGTGGCCAGAGTGAATGAGATCTCTGAAGATATGTTTGGCGAGTTGGGCCTACTGAGCTGCAAACCTGTCCGTATAGCACTTAAAAGTGACGCAGTCCCGTACAGTATTTCTACTCCTCGTAGAATTCCGTTCCCGCTCATGCCTCAAGTGGAGAAAGAGCTCATGCGCATGAAGTCTATGGGGGTTATTGAAGAGGTTGTTGAAGCAACTGATTGGTGTGCCCCCATTGTTCCAGTTGCAAAGAAAAACGGAAAGGTGCGCATCTGTGTGGACCTGAAAAGGTTGAATGAGGCAGTGAAGAGGGAGAGATTTGTGCTGCCGACACTGGAAGATATAGCCCCGAAGTTGGCTGGGGCGAAGTTCTTTTCCACATTAGACGCTTCTAGCGGCTTTTGGCAGATCCCCCTGGATCCAAAGTGCCGCAAACTGACTACCTTTATCACTCCGGTAGGTCGGTTCTGTTTCTGCAGACTTCCCTTTGGGATATCCTCCGCTCCTGAGATCTTTCAGAGGGAAATGAGTTCTCTCCTGAGTGGCCACGTGGGCACAGCAGTCGTCATGGACGACATTCTAGTGTATGGGTCTACAGTGGAGGAGCATGATCAGCGTTTGAGTTGTGTGCTGCAGGCTATCAAAGAGTCTGGGCTGAAGCTGAATAAAGAAAAATGTCATTTTAGGAAAACTGAATTATGCTACTTTTTTGCATATCATCAACGGGGTTGGCATCAAGCCGGACCCCGAGAAAATTCGGGCTATCGAACAGATGAAAAGCCCTTCTGATGTACATGAGCTGAGACAGATATTGGGCCTAGTAAATTACGTGGGCAAGTTTCTTCCAGATTTATCTACAGTTTTGCACCCTATCACAGAGTTGCTTAAGAAAGATGTTGCCTGGGTCTGGGGACCCTCACAAGAAAAAGCGTTCCTGCATGCTAAGTCCCTGCTGGGGTCTGCCCCAGTGCTGGGGTTCTACGACCCTTCAAAAAAGACTGTGGTTAGTGCTGATGCAAGCAGTTATGGGTTGGGGGCTGCACTCCTGCAGCTGAATGACAACAAACTACAGCCCATCGCCTACTGTTCCCGCACACTGACGGCTGCGGAGTCAAAATATGCTCAAATTGAGAAAGAATGCCTGGCTGCAGTTTGGGCCTGTGAGCGCTTTCAGCGTTATCTAGTGGGTTTGGAGAAATTTAGTCTGGAAACTGACCACAAACCGCTAGTCCCTCTTATCAATTCTTATGACATTGACAAAACACCCTTGAGATGCCAGAGACTTTTAATGAGACTGCTCAGGTTCAATGTTCAGGCAGTGCATGTGCCGGGGAAGCAGCTGGTTGTGGCAGATACACTGTCCAGGCTCCCGCTGGCTGCTGCTGAAGAATCCTCTACAGAATCGGATGTAAAAGTGTATGTTGATTCAGTCCTGGCCTCTAAGTCCATTTCTTCAAGGAAACTGGAAGAGATAAAGAAAGAGACATATTTGGACACAGATCTGCAAGAAGTTATAAGGTACATAAGAGATGGCTGGCCCGAGAGCCGGGCAGCCTGGATGTCTGTAAATGCTTACCAGCCAGAGAGGTCGCAGCTCACGGAGCTGGAGGGGTTGGTGCTGTTCCAAGACCGTATTGTAATTCCTGTCAGCATGAGGAAGGAGATGTTAAACAGGATTCATGATGGCCACTTAGGCATTACAAAGTGCAGAGAAAGAGCAGCTACAGCTGTGTGGTGGCCTGGGATCAGCTCCGACATTGCAAATCACGTGTCTAAATGTGCCTTTTGCCGGGAACGCCGGCCTACTCAGAGAAGGGAGCCCTTAATGTCTACTCCGCTGCCTGCGGGGCCGTGGCAGAAAATAGCTGCTGATTTGTGCGAACTGCACGGGAAAAAGTTTCTTGTTGCTATCGACTACTATTCCAGGTATTTGGAAATAGCACCCCTGAATGATATCACAAGTCAGGCCGTTATCATTCGCCTGAAGAGCTTGTTCGCCCGCTGGGGCATTCCAATGGAGCTGGTGAGTGATAATGGCATGCAGTTCGCTTCTACAGAGTTCAGTGCCTTCAGCAGAGAATATGATTTTGTACATTCCACGTCAAGTCCACATTATCCGCAGGCCAACGGAATGGCTGAAAGGGCAGTTCAAACAACAAAATTCATCCTAAAGCAATCTGAACCGTACCTAGCCCTCTTGTCATACAGGGCGACGCCCATTCAAGCCACCGGGTTTAGCCCGGCACAGCTGATGCTAGGACGCCAGATTCGCACCACTTTACCCTCAGTGGGTGTCTTCAAGCCGCCTGGCCCTGTTCCTCGGGACGAAGTCCTTAGGAGGGATGAAGAGGCCAAAAAGGGTTATCGTTTCTTCTACGACAGGAGACATTCTGTCAGGCCTTTACAGGAACTGAAAGCGGGCCAAAGTGTCAGAATTAAACTGGATGATGAGAAGAAATGGAAGACGCCTGCTACGGTAGTGGGCCGCTCTCCAGAACCAAGGTCTTACACAGTCCTTACAGAGGGAGGGACGGTTACACGCCGTAACCGAAGACATCTTCAGCCTGTACCTGAGAGTCTGGAACCGGATACCTCAGTACCACCGCCGGTGGGATCTCCTGTTCTAAGAGAGGTGCCTTCCCCTCAGCAAGATCATAGCGGGGATATATCTTTGCCTCCAGCAGACTCTTGTTCACCATCTTCTGTATCAGAGGACAATTCATGCAAAGTTACATCAAGCGGAAGAGTGGTGAGGCTTCCGGCCCGATACAGGGACTGACTTTAGCTAGAACAGTGACCGGAAGTATGGGCAGAATAATCCCATGGTCACTGTGGACTAGGGTAGTCTACCCCGATGTCCAAGTCAGGATGTAATTTGTTTGTTCATGTTTTCTAATCTATCTGTTTTTTATAATGTTCTAAAACAAAATGTTGTGTATACCCTGTTGGTGTACCTTGTTGTTTAATATATGTGAATGTATGCTTTGCCTTTGAAAAAGGGGAAGATGTGATGATAGCAGGATGTGATGTCACTAGCTGGTGGGCGGGGCTTAGGTCCGGTGTCTGTGTCGCAGTTAGTTTAGTACAATCAACCTGTCTGGATGTGTATTGCTATGCTCTGTAATAAAATAGAGTTGTACTATCATTGCTGTGTCCTGCATATGTCCTGCATCTCATGACACATTCCATGCCCCCCCTACATAATATATAGCCCCCATGTGTCACCCAGCATATAATATATAGCCCCCATCCCCCTTCATAATATTTTGACCCTTAGTGCTAACCCTGCATAAATATCTGCCACCCATGTGCCCCCACTACATAATATCAGCCCCCCATGTGTCCCCCTGCATTATATCTGTTCCCCATGTGCCCCCCTGCACAATGTCTGGCCCCCATATGCCCCCCTGCATAATATCTGGTCCCTAATGTGCCCCTTGCAAAATGTTTGTCCCCTATGTTCCCCCCTGCATAATTGCTGGTCCCCATGATGTGCCACCTTCCTAATATCTGGTCCCCACATGACATGGCCCCTGCATATTATCTGGTCCACATGTGTCCCCCCTGCACAATGGCTGGACCCAATGTTCCCCCTGCATAATATCTAGTCCCCATATGCCCACCTCCACAGTGTCTGGCCCCTATGTGCCCCCCTGCATAACATGTGGCCCACTTGAGCCTCGCATCACACAACTAAAAATCCCACACTCTGCAAAATGTTGGCACTTCCTGCAGCAGAGGGCAGGAAAATGTGTATAGCCAGAGTGACAGCTGTTTGTACAGGGTGTATATAACCAGTCTGTTGGTGATATAACTCCTTATTAGCTGCTCTAGATTTCTCCCTGTAGTATGAATGTATATAGAAACAAATGCTACATATAATCAGTTGTCTCTTTATAACACACCGTGCTATAAATATTCATGTTATAGCTTTGCTTATTATGACCACCTCTTCTCTCAGAGCATTTTGACAGTGTTTCACCACTAGAGGGTGTTAGTTCATGTGTGTCATATAGATAACACTGTGCTCACGCATGTGGAGTTCCAGGGAGCCAGCTCTGATTGGCTAAAATAGATGTCTGTCAAAAGAACTGAAATAAGGGGGCAGTTTGCTGAGGCTTAGATACAAGGTATTTACAGGTAAAACGTGTATTTTTTATAACTGTGTTGGTTATGCAAAACTAGGGAATTGGTAATAAAGAGATTATCTATCTTTTAAAACAATGCAAATTCTGGTGTACACAGAATTGGAATGTTTTCAACACAATGAGATAGCAGTAGCATATGATGCATGGGCCATTTATTTAATTAATTCCATTCTGTACATTCTACTTCTATTTTCATATTTTAATTTTATATATATATATATATATATATATATATATATATATATATATATATATATATATATATATATTTATTCTGCACCATAAATAAAAAGGCAGAGCTAAATTATGCTAATTATGTGGGTTTGGCAAAGTGGGCAGGGCTTTAGGGCAGGGGGGGTGGTTAAACATTCCATGCAGGTAATTGATAGCTGCAAAGTGTCCCTGGAATTTTTTTTCAAATGTTGGCAACTATGTGGATGGCGTTGCACTCTAGGTATGTGAATGGCACTGTGACACACGCATTATTCAAAAAATGAACGGACATCAGTATAATTAAGATTTAAAGGGTAAAGACAGAGCGAGGGGGCTATGTGTGAGGAAAACGGGACTGAGAATTTGTATAGGTGCTGCCTGCTGGTTGGGTGACTGTCAGTGGTAACCCTAAATTACATTGATCACAGATTCCAGCGTTGGAAAATGTTGTGCTTTACTTGTGATGTTTTTTTTTTCTATTCTTCCCAAACAGAGAAAAAGATAACTATAATGGAGAAGATCAAAACAATTGACTAATTCAGGGACAGGGAGCTGTAAAGTCTGTTCATGTTTTTTTTTAATAAATAATCTGTTGATTATATAGTGGCTTGCAGGCTGTAAATGTATTTACTGGCAGTTATATGCAGGCTAATTATAGTTGTCACTCAGGACCAGACTTGGAACAAAAGTAGACCCAGGCATTTAAAGGCAGAGCAGCCCACATCAGTTAGACCTCTGTCAGCTAGGTAGCCATAATAGACCAGAACTCTCATTCTAACAGCCAGACAGAAAAAGTACTTTCTGCTTTACAAAATAGGCAGATTGTAACAGCTTTCCTATTGTTACTAGGGATGGGCGATTGTTTCTAAAAATTCGAAATTTAAAACGAATTTTGATACATTCGTTCATTCAAATCGAATTTCGAATGTTTATATAAAATTCTAACATTCTATTTTCGAATTTTCGTTTTCAAATTTTTCAATAAAATTTGAAAATATTTGTAAGAATAATAGAATGTTTAGCGATGTATTCATTTAATTTCGAAATGTAATATTCGAATTCGAATGCGACATTCGAATTTGAAATAGTATTTCTAGTCTACAACTGTGTTTAATAAATGTAATATTCGAATTTGAATGCTACATTCGAATTCAAATGTCACATTCGAATTTGAAATAGTATTTCTAGTCTAATACTGTGTTTTAAATGTGATATTCGATTCAAATGTGACATTCGAATTCGAAATAGTATTTCTAGTCTAATACTGTGTTTTATAAATGTAATATTCGAACTCGAATGTGACATTCGAAATAGTGTTTCTAGTCTACAATTGTGTTTTATAAATGTAATATTCGAATTCGAATGTGATATTCAAATGTAACATTCGAATTCGAATGTGACATTCGAATTCGAATGTGACATTCAAAAACTGTAAATAACATTCGAAAATCAAATTTTTAAGAATATTCGTTCTTATCAACATTCTATTATGTAAATCGAATTTCTACAATAACATTTGTTCTAACATTCGAATTCAGATATAAACACATTCGCCCATCCCTAATTGTTACCCATATTAAGAGAGCGTGTTATAAAGCAGCTGTCAGGTTAGGAAATGTCCAGAAGAAGACCCAAATGCTAGGGCGAACTTAAACAACACCCTTGCACTCTGAGTTTAATCCAGGACGTGACACCACGGCAACCTCTAAAAAACAATGTACTCACGATATGGAGCAGGGTTAGCCTGAATCCAAAGTAATTCAAGATATCAGCCAAATAGACTTCTGAGTAAGGAACTGGTTTCAGGAAAAGTCTTCCACAGAATCAGGAGAGCAGGGATAGTCCACTTATACTCAGACAGAGGAAGGGTAAAACAAGAAACAGTTAATAATGCAGGAGTAGGTAACTTGTTATCAGGCAGTTTGAGGGTTAATACTGTGTAGTCAGTCCTTGCAGAGTTTGGCAACAGGTTATCAGGCAGTTTGTAGGTTTATACTGAATAGTCAGTACATGCAGAGTTAGATAACAGGATAACATGTAGTTTGAGGGTTAATACAGATTAATCAGTACTTGCAGAGATTGGCAACAGGTTACCATGCAGTTTGAAGGTTTACACTGAATAAACAGTATTTGCAGAGTTTGGCAACAGGTAAACATGCAGTTTGAGAGTTTCACGGAATAAACCGTTCTTGCAATGTTTGGCAACAGGATATCAAGCAGTTTGAATGTTTACAGTGAATAAACAGTATTTAGAAGTTAGAGGTTTAACCCAGCATAGTCAGTGTTTGCAGAGATTGGCAGTTAGAGAGTTTCCACAGCGAAGTCCTCACAGGAGCCACAAAGAGTAACAAACAAACGGACACTGAAGAAACAGGAAGCACGGAATAAAAAGCCTGGTAGTGACATCATCAGGAAGGGGCGGCTCAGACTACCTGCCAATCAAGCGCACAGAGAGGACCGCTGGAGCTTCCCAGTGGCCGAGCGTGACAGCAGCAAGGCTCATATAAGAGCCCGGTCCACCGGGCATTTGCCCTGTATACCCTATGGCAAGTACTGGCCTGTTGTCACTTGTCAGAAAGTTATCTACTGATGCTACTAGAGTGACACTGAGTACTCCATTATGATTCTTTTGTGAAATATTTTTACTTTATATGTCTGACTGCAGAAACAATGTAGGTCACATAAAAAAGTAGCAGTACTTTTAGGATCTAGTGGCGCTTTGTAAATCCTGCATGTTACAATCAGAATCTAAGCCACCACTATAAAAAAACCTCTGAGTTTGACTCTGACATATTGGGGACGATTTATCAATGTCTGTAGCAGATCATGTCCATCAGACATCGCTGAATGCCAACAGCATACGCTGTGGGCATTTATCATTGCACAAGCAGTTCTGTTGAACTACTTGTGCAATGCCGCCTCCTGCAGATTCACGGCCAATTGGCTGCTAGCAGGGGGTGTCAATAAACCTGATCGTACACAATGGGGCAGATTGATGTCCGCAGCCTCAGAGGTGGTTAAGGAGCAGCAGTCTTAAGACTGCTGATTCTTAACTCCTGTTTCTGGCAAGCCTGAAGGCTTGAGCAGAAACAGGGGCATTGGGGCCAATACGGAGATTGTTAAATCAGCCCCTCTGTCTCAGTCACACAGTACTCAGTCACTCTAGTAGCAAAAGTAGATAACTTTCTGACAAGTGACAACTATAATTACCATGCATATAACTGCTAGTAAATACATTTACAGCCTGCAAGCCACTATATAATCAACAGAATATTTATTAGAAAACAAAATAAACAGACACTATCACAATTTGATTTGTTATGTGGCATAACCATTGTTTGGTTTGCTATGCATTGCTACCACTGCTTAATGTGTTATTTGGCATTACCATTATTTGATTTTTATGCAGCGCTACCACTGTGTGATTTGCTATGCATCGCTACTACTGTTTGATTTGCTATGTATCGCTACTACTGTTTGATTTTTATGCTGTGCTACTACTGTTTGATTTGTTATTCAGCGCATCCACTGTTTGAATTGTTATGCAGAGATACCACTGTTTGATTTGCTTTGCAGCGCTACCACTGTTTGATTTGCATTTAGCCACCAATTAGCAAGAGCTACTCAGGTGCTGAACCAAAAATGGGCAGACTCCTAAAGTTAGATTCATACTTTTCAAATACAGATAGCAAGAGAAGAAAACAAAATTGATAATAGAAGTAATTAATAAATTTGCATAAAATTGCATGCTCTATCTGAATCATGAAAGAAAAAAATTGGGTTTCATATGCCTTAAACTAGCTATAGGGATAGTATGTAATCATGGTGGGGGGCATAATGTATCCTTGCCTGTGTGGCCAAAAATCCTGCAGGTCGGTGTTACGCATGCTGCCCTCCCTTACTCTGTGCTCCTTGGATGATGTCCCACTCTAGGTATGTGAATGGCACTGCAAGACACACATTATTAAAAAAATTACCGGACACCAGTATAATTAAGATTAAGAGGGTGAAGACAGAGCGAGGGGGCTAATCATGGGGGGTGGCAAAATGTATTCTTGATTGTGTGGCCAAAAATCTTAGAACTGGCCCTGCTAAGAGTCAACACAAACCACTGAGGTTTAAATTTCTATTCATCTGTATATTGAACACCATACTAACAGCAATTTAGAATAAAATTCCCCTTAAAATGTTTCATAAATAAACATAGTAATATCTTTTACTGGTAATTATCTCTAAAAATGTTTTTTCTTCTGTTAAGTGTGATCAGTCCACGGGTCATCATTACTTGTGGGGATATTAACTGCTCCCCTACAGGAAGTGCAAGAGGATTCACCCAGCAGAGTTGCTATATAGCTCCTCCCCTCTACGTCACCTCCAGTCATTCTCTTGCACCCAACGACTAGATAGGATGTGTGAGAGGACTATGGTGATATATTTAGTTTTTATATCTTCAATCAAAAGTTTGTTATTTTATAATAGCACCGGAGTATGTTATTCCTTCTCTGGTAGAATTTGAAGAAGAATCTACCTGAGTTTTTCTATGATTTTAGCCGGAGTAGTTAAGATCATATTGCTGTTTCTCGGCCATCTGAGGAGAGGTAAACTTCAGATCAGGGGACAGCAGGCAGATTAATCTGCAAAGAGGTATGTAGCAGTTTATTATTTTCTGACATGGAATTGATGAGAAAATCCTGCCATACCGTTATAATGTAAACTCAGCCTTGAATGCAGTAGATGTAGCTGATATCAGGCTGTCATGTATGTATATTTTACACTTCAGTTTTCTGGGAAATGGTACTTCTCTGGCTTTTAAACTGTATACATAGACTTAACCTATTTTGCAGGGACTTGCAATAGGTTTTAAATGACAATTAATTATTGAGGTAAAACGTTTTTTTGCTGGCATGTAAAAACGTTTTTTTCTCTGAGGTACTGGGTGAAAAAATGTTTTGGGCACTTTTTTTCCACTTGGCAATAGTTTTGATTTAAATTAGAGCAGTTCACTGATCCCTCTCACTGTTATGTGTGTGGGGGAGGGGCCATTTTGGTGCTTTCACTATGCATCAGAAAAACTCAGTCAGAGGTTCATTTTCTTCCTGCATGATCCGGTTCATCTCTACAGAGTTCAGGGATCTCAAGAGTCTTTTTTGAGGGAAGTAATCATTACAGCAGAGCTGTGCTGATTGTATTGACTGTGATATAAAAAACGTTTATTTGTGTATTTTTTTCTGCTGCCTGGGTTAGTTATCATTTGCTGAGGGGAACAATCCTTTGCTAAAACTGTATATTCTGACAAAGATTGATGCTATAACTTAATTATTTTATCTGTTATAATATTTTCTGTGCTTCTTAAAGGCACAGTTCGTTTTCATATTATTTGTAAATTACTTTGAAAAGTATTTCCAAGTTGCTGTTTATTTGCTAGTGTGTTAAACATGTCTGATTCAGAGGAATATCTCTGTGCTATATGTGTTAATGCCAAAGTGGAGCCCAATAGAAATTTATGTACTAAATGTATTGATGCTACTTTAAAAAATAGTCAATCTGTACAAATTGAACATATTTCACCAAACAACGAGGGGAGAGTTATGCCGACTAACTCGCCTCACGTGTCAGTACCTGCATCTCCCGCTCAGGAGGTGCGTGATATTGTAGCGCCGAGTGCATCTGGGCGGCCATTACAAATCACATTACAAGATATGGCTACTGTTATGACTGAAGTTTTGGCTAAACTACCAGAACTAAGAGGTAAACGTGATCACTCTGGGATGAGAACAGAGTGCGCTGATAATGCAAGGGCCATGTCTGATACTGCATCACAGTTTGCAGAACGTGAAGACGGAGAGCTTCATTCTGTGGGTGACGGTTCTGATCCAAATAAACTGGACTCAGACATTTCAAATTTTAAATTTAAGCTTGAGAACCTCCGTGTGTTACTAGGGGAGGTATTAGCGGCTCTGAATGATTGTAACACAGTTGCAATCCCAGAAAAAATGTGTAGGTTGGATAAATATTTTGCGGTACCGACGAGTACTGACGTTTTTCCTATACCTAAGAGACTTACTGACATTGTTACTAAGGAGTGGGATAGACCCAGTGTGCCTTTCTCACCCCCTCCTATATTCAGAAAAATGTTTCCAATAGACGCCGCCACACGGGACTTATGGCAAATGGTCCCTAAGGTGGAGGGAGCAGTTTCTACTTTAGCTAAGCGTACCACTATCCCAGTGGAGGATAGCTGTGCTTTTTCAGATCCAATGGATAAAAAATTAGAGGGTTACCTTAAGAAAATGTTTGTTCAACAAGGGTTTATATTGCAACCTCTTGCATGTATTGCGCCTGTCACGGCTGCAGCAGCATTTTGGTTTGAGTCTCTGGAAGAGACACTTCAATCATCCACACTAGATGACATCACACACAAACTTAAATTCCTTAAGTTAGCTAATTCATTTATTTCAGATGCCGTAGTACATTTAACTAAACTTGCGGCTAAAAATTCAGGATTCGCCATTCAGGCACGCAGAGCTCTGTGGCTAAAATCCTGGTCAGCTGATGTTACGTCTAAATCTAAATTGCTTAATATTCCTTTCAAAGGGCAGACCTTATTCGGGCCCGGCTTGAAAGAGATTATTGATGACATTACAGGAGGTAAAGGTCATGCCCTGCCTCAGGACAAGGCCAAAGCCAAGGCTAGACAGTCCAATTTTCGTTCCTTTCGTAATTTCAAAGCAGGAGCAGCATCAACTTCCTCTGCACCAAAACAGGAAGGAGCTGTTGCTCGCTACAGACAAGGCTGGAAACCTAACCAGTCCTGGAACAGGGGCAAACAGGCCAGAAAACCTGCTGCTGCCCCTAAGACAGCATGAATTGAGGGCCCCCGATCCGGGACCGGATCTAGTGGGGGGCAGACTTTCCCTCTTCGCCCAGGCTTGGGCAAGAGATGTTCAGGATCCCTGGGCGTTAGAGATCATATCTCAGGGATACCTTCTGGACTTCAAATCCTCTCCCCCAAGAGGGAGATTTCATCTGTCAAGGTTGTCAACAAACCTAACAAAGAAGGAAGCGTTTCTACGCTGCGTACAAGATCTTTTATTAATGGGAGTGATCCATCCAGTTCCGCGGTTGGAACAAGGACAAGGGTTTTACTCAAATCTGTTTGTAGTTCCCAAAAAGAGGGAACCTTCAGGCCAATCTTGGATTTAAAGATCCTAAACAAATTCCTAAGAGTTCCATCGTTCAAGATGGAAACTATTCGAACAATTTTGCCCATGATCCAAGAGGGTCAGTACTTGACCACAGTGGATTTAAAGGATGCTTACCTTCACATACCGATTCACAGAAGTCATTACCGGTATCTAAGGTTTGCCTTTTTAGACAGGCATTACCAGTTTGTAGCTCTTCCATTCGGACTGGCTACGGCTCCAAGAATCTTCACAAAGGTTCTGGGCACTCTTCTGGCGGTACTAAGACCGCGAGGAATTTCAGTAGCTCCGTACTTAGACGACATACTGATACAAGCTTCAAGCTTTCAAACTGCCAAATCTCATACAGAGATAGTACTGGCATTTCTAAGGTCGCATGGATGGAAAGTGAACGAAGAGAAAAGTTCTCTCTTTCCACTCACAAGAGTTCCCTTCCTGGGGACTCTGATAGATTCTGTAGAAATGAAGATTTACCTGACAGAGGACAGGTTAACAAAACTTCAAAATGCATGCCGTGTCCTTCATTCCATTCAAGAGACCAGAAATTCTCTTCTATGGTGGCTTTATCGGCCACATCTGTCCAGGGGAATGCCATTCAGCAGGCCAGACTGGTCAATTGTAACAACAGACGCCAGCCTACTAGGTTGGGGCGCTGTCTGGAATTCTCTGAAGGCTCAGGGACTATGGAATCAGGAGGAGAGTCTTCTTCCAATAAACATTCTGGAATTGAGAGCAGTCCTCAATGCTCTTCTGGCTTGGCCCCAGTTAGCAACTCGGGGGTTCATCAGGTTCCAGTCAACATCACGACTGTAGCTTATATCAACCATCAGGGAGGGACAAGAAGCTCCCTAGCAATGATGGAAGTATCGAAGATAATTCGCTGGGCAGAGTCTCACTCTTGCCACCTGTCTGCAATCCACATCCCGGGAGTGGAGAACTGGGAGGCAGATTTCTTAAGTCGTCAGACTTTTCATCCGGGGGAGTGGGAACTTCATCCAGAGGTCTTTGCCCAAATACTTCCACGTTGGGGCAAACCAGAGATAGATCTCATGGCGTCTCGACAGAACGCCAAGCTTCCGCGCTACGGGTCCAGATCCAGGGATCCGGGAGCGGTCCTGATAGATGCCTTGACAGCACCATGGACCTTCAGGATGGCTTATGTGTTTCCACCTTTCCCGATGCTTCCTCGATTGATTGCCAGAATCAAACAGGAGAAAGCATCAGTGATTCTAATAGCGCCTGCATGGCCACGCAGGACTTGGTATACAGATCTGGTGGACATGTCATTCTGTCCACCTTGGTCGTTACCTCTGAAACAGGACCTTCTGATTCAGGGTCCTTTCAAACATCAAAATCTAACTTCTCTGAAGCTGACTGCTTGGAAATTGAACGCTTGATCTTATCAAAGCGTGGTTTTTCTGAGTCAGTTATTGATACCTTAATACAGGCTAGGAAGCCTGTCACCAGAAAGATTTACCATAAAATATGGCGTAAATACCTATATTGGTGCGAATCCAAAGGTTACTCTTGGAGTAAGGTTAGGATTCCTAGGATATTGTCTTTTCTACAAGAAGGTTTAGAAAAGGGGTTATCCGCTAGTTCCTTAAAGGGACAGATCTCAGCTCTGTCCATTCTGTTACACAAGCGTCTGTCAGAAGTTCCAGACGTTCAGGCTTTTTGTCAGGCTTTGGCCAGGATTAAACCTGTGTTTAAAGCTGTGGCTCCACCATGGAGTTTAAACCTTGTTCTTAACGTTTTACAGGGTGTTCCGTTTGAACCCCTTCATTCCATTGATATAAAGTTGTTATCTTGGAAAGTTCTATTTTTAATGGCTATTTCCTCGGCTCGAAGAGTCTCTGAGTTATCAGCCTTACATTGTGATTCTCCTTATTTGATTTTTCACTCGGATAAGGTAGTTCTGCGTACTAAGCCTGGGTTCTTACCTAAGGTAGTCACTAACAGGAATATCAATCAGGAGATTGTTGTTCCATCCTTGTGCCCAAATCCTTCTTCGAGGAAGGAACGTCTTTTGCACAATCTGGATGTAGTTCGTGCCCTTAAATTTTATTTACAGGCAACTAAAGATTTTCGACAAACGTCTTCCCTGTTTGTCGTTTACTCTGGTCAGAGGAGAGGTCAAAAAGCTTCTGCTACCTCTCTCTCTTTTTGGCTTCGTAGCATAATTCGTTTAGCTTATGAGACTGCTGGACAGCAGCCTCCTGAAAGAATTACAGCTCATTCCACTAGAGCTGTGGCTTCCACTTGGGCCTTTAAGAATGAGGCCTCTGTTGAACAGATTTGCAAGGCTGCAACTTGGTCTTCGCTTCATACTTTTTCCAAATTTTACAAATTTGACACTTTTGCTTCCTCGCAGGCTATTTTTGGGAGAAAGGTTCTTCAGGCAGTGGTTCCTTCTGTATAAAGAGCCTGCCTATCCCTCCCGTCATCCGTGTACTTTTGCTTTGGTATTGGTATCCCACAAGTAATGATGACCCGTGGACTGATCACACTTAACAGAAGAAAACATAATTTATGCTTACCTGATAAATTCCTTTCTTCTGTAGTGTGATCAGTCCACGGCCTGCCCTGTTTTTTAAGGCAGGTAAATATTTTTTAAATTATACTCCAGTCACCACTACACCCTTGGCTTCTCCTTTCTCGTTGGTCCTTGGTCGAATGACTGGAGGTGACGTAGAGGGGAGGAGCTATATAGCAACTCTGCTGGGTGAATCCTCTTGCACTTCCTGTAGGGGAGCAGTTAATATCCCCACAAGTAATGATGACCCGTGGACTGATCACACTACAGAAGAAAGGAATTTATCAGGTAAGCATAAATTATGTTTTTTTCTACTTCAATAAAGCTTGAGATGCATACTGCATACCCAAGTAATTTATGCTCTAGTTTACCTGATCCTACAAACGCCACTGTGATTTGTATTTACATCTTGCCACATAAAAGAACATAGGATAAATATATATAGTAGGCTTTTCAAGATGTTTACCTTTGGACAGCTCTAAAATAACAAAACCCTGAAACCTAGCAAAATGACAGTTCTATTTGATTATAAATATGTAATTTGTATGTAGATCTTTTAAATGGTGATATACACTGTGCAGATATATATTAAAAAAGACTTGAATTACCTCCCCTCACCCACCACCACCAAAATCGAGAATGACTTTTACCTATAGAGCTAACTGTGTACAACAATTCACTGGTTGGAACCTGATCCCCAAATACATCAAGTTAAAGTTCAGTGCACAATTTCAGTGCTAATGATTGTTGAAAAACTATGTAATAGATTGTGCTTGCAATGAGATGGAAAAATACATATCAGATCCAAAAACAAATCTATTAGTCCATTGGCTGAATGGGAACATAGGGTATTGCTGGGTGGCAACCTTCTTTGACAACAAAATGATTAAACTATCTTGGAGACTTTTCAAATGTATTTAAAACAAGGATGTCCATATGATAGTAACATGCTTTTTATGTGAAGTTTACACTTCAATGTGCTAATCATAAGAAAATATTGGCTTGCATGTGACAACAGATTTGTGTTGAACACAGGAACTAATATTCCTTTGTAAAACTACCATATTTTTGAACTGAGGCCACTGTAGTGGTTCATATACTATCACAAATGGTTGAAAAGGAAACAGGGAATCCTACAGCAATATTGGTCAGTACTTATACATCTACTAACCCCAAACTACCTTTTGGGCACATCTGATATAAATGGGTAATTAATGGGAAATAAATTGAATGTATTTCCCATGTAAAATGAAAATTAGTACTTTTAATTATAGATCTGTGTAAAAAAAAATTCTATATAAAAAACATACTCTAATTTTAAGATATATAAATCATAACAATGTTGCATTTTTACAATATTATTTTTATAAATTGTAAAGGAAAACTGTGATAAAATGAATAAAAGTGAATAAATATAAAAACTTGCACTAATGTACCACAGACCCAAATGACCATTTAAATCAAGGACTCTATGACAAAATTATTTCTTGATGTACTAGATAATGTAAACCTTGCAGAAAGCCTAAAGAAAAATTCCATGGCATAATATTAGGGATTTTAGAATTTTCTGCCCATACTGTTCAATGAAAAAAGTAGGTGTTTTATTTCAAACATTTTGAGTTTTAGGGCCCATTGATAAAAAGATTAGCACAATAGCATTATGTTATAACAGTATCCTCATCCTAAATGAGATGGCAGGTGAAATATTCTAAAGAAATGAAATCACTATTGGAAAGCGGTCTCATCTAAAGGTGCTTTACTACACTTCACTGTGAGGGTACGATCGTTCTCGGACACTGGTGGAATGTTAAAAGCGGTATCACCTTGGGCATCAAGGGTGTAATGTAAATGATTTGTTTAGACAGTATTGAATGATAACACAATTTACATGTGTGCACCAAAACAGAAACCCTTACACTACAATAGTAAAACTTGTACATAAGTAATAATCCTATTTGAGCTACCGATGGTGGTATAGTGTACATGTGTATATATCAATACGTATTGCCCGCCACTCAATTCCATCATTCAATTATAATGCCTTAAGTTTTCAAATATAATTTAAAAATCACAGAAGGACACTCACACGTGATAACGCAAGCAAGTGGAAGTGTGGCATAGAAGCCGCTCTTTGAAGTTTCATTGAATGTTAAACAAAACATGTCTTGAAAAAGGCTTCATGTGAATTTTAAAAATCAACATCTGGATTTTATAGGAGTTATTAATAAAATTAGGAATTTTTAAGACCTGTGAGTGCCTTTCTGTGATTTTTGAATTATGTATATATATATATATATATATATATATATATATATATATATATATATATATATATATATATATATATATACAGGTAGCCCTCAGTTTACGCCGGGGTTAGGTTCCAGAAGGAATGTTTGTAAATCGAAACCGTTGTAAATTGAAACCCAGTTTATAATGTATTCAATGGTAAGTGAGGGAGATAGGTTCCAGGCCCCTCTAAAAATTGTCATAGGTAACACCTAATACATTATTTTTAAAGCTTTGAAATGAAGACTTTAAATGCTAAACAGCATTATAAACCTAATAAAATAAGCACACAACACAGAATATATAATTAAACTAAGTTAAATGAACAAAAACATTTGCTAAACAGAATTAAAAACCTAATAAAATAGCCACCCAACACAGGCTTCACTTGCATTTTTCTGCAAACAGTTCTTTCTATGCATTCCAATCTGGACTGATTTATAGACAGGAAGATCTTGTTCCTTTGAAATCTGCTCGATAGCTCAGGTCTGGTTAAACTGATTAATTTCAGCTTGCTTGGCTTTGCTGCAACACAAGCGGACAGATCCACCTACTGGCTATTTTAATAAATCCACTGCTTCTCAATGCTTTTCAATAGCAGTCACATGACTGGAAAAAAATGTTGTTATTCTGAAACGGTGTGATTTGAACCATTGTAAAACGAGGGCCACCTGTATACAGTATATATATATATATATATATATATATATATATATATATATATGTGTGTGTATTATACTGTTAAATAGTATGTAATGTATTGTTGTTTAAATCTTGGCATTTTTTTTAGGAGCATGATTTTGTGCATGGGTTATTAATATCCTGTTAAAGACAACAGCCATGACCTTTTCGTTTTACAACAGTGCATTTTGTAAAACGTGTTTTTAAAAGAAGGTGGCTTTTTAACATTGTAGTTTTTAGCTGCTACAAGTTCACACTGAATATGTCTAATTCAATATTGTCGTTGCTCTGTACTAAACTTGTTTCATTTTAAAAACAACATTTGATACAAAGCTTAGAAATAAGCTTTTTAAAGTAAGTGCACTCTGTACTAAAGTTTTTATTTCTTATATTGCGGTCGCACTGTACCAAACTTGTTTAATTTCAATAACACGTTTGGTACAGTGCAACCACAATATTAGAAGTAAAGCCATTCTAAACTAAACTGAAATGAGCATTTCTCGCCAGACCTGCTGATCTTTTGAACATCGGGACCTACTTGTGAGGTAATTATGTAATTTACTCTCAGACATCCTTGACAAAGCTGTGAAAGTTAAAGGGATAGTCTAGTCAAAAATAAACTTTCATGATTCATATAGGGCATGTTATTTTAAATAACTTTCCAATTTACTTTTATCATCAATTTTGCTTTGTTCTTTTGGTATTCTTAGTTTAAAGCTAAACTTAGCTAGGCTCATATGTTAATTTCTTAGCCCTTGAAGGCCGCCTCTTATCTAAATGCATTTGACATTTTTCACAACTAGAGGGCATTAGTTCATGTGTGCCATATAGATAAACATTGTGCTTACGCCTGTGGAGTTACCTAGGAGACAGCACTGATTGGCTAAAATAAGGAGGCAGTCTGCAGAGGCTTAGATACAAGGTAATCACATAAATAAAAAGTGTATTAATATAACTGTGTTGGTTATGCAAAGCTGGGGAATGGGTAATAATGGGATTATCTATCTTTTTATAAAATTTTAAAAATTCTGGTGTAGACTGTTCCTTTAAATGTACGTTGGAGTAGATTGTCATTATGTCACAATGAGGGGACTTGAACCTGAACTAAAACTGTTTGAAATCAAACACCTTTTTGCACAGAACAACATAGATAGAAAGTTCTGAAATGCTAAATAAGCTACATGGTGTTTTAGTTACAGATGACTTTATAGACCCAGATGAACTTTGTATAACTTTTTAAACTTTTAATTATTTTATACCTTATTCTTAGAATAGAGTGGGAATCCACAAGACTACCTTGGGGTTTCATCTATTAAGTGCATTTCCCTGAGCCAATAAAGTTCTGACTTGTGTGAGTATTGCTAAGCAAATCCTTGATTTAGACAGACTTGTGGTACTGTAGTATAGTAGTACAGTTATAAGTTTCCCCCTTTATTAAATTATATAATAAGTATTTTTCTTCTTATATATTCATATGATTGGTATCCCCATTATAATACTCATGTAACGGCTGAGTCCTATATGTAGCCTAATTTAACCGGACCAACTTTATCAAAAACAGAATGTCTTCAGTTTATTTAAATAATCAGCATTGCTAACGCCGCTTTAAGATTACAAGTTTATATTTAAAGGAAGACACCACAGTGAATTTGAGATTCTATCACCCTATGCTCTTTTTTATGTGTACACACTGTGCAGAGCCGTGAGTAGTGCTGCAGCTCACATGCAGGTTTCAGAAGGGGAAGCACAGGCAGCCAGCAGAGTGGGATAAATACAAGAGTTGGTGGGCTGAACACTGCAATGACCTGCAGTCACTGCTTATTGTGAGCGAGAAGGAGTTGCAGGAAGCTGCCACAAAGGAGTGCGCTAAAGTCAACTCATCAAGGCTGTAAGTGCATTAAGCAGGGCTCATATTCACACTATTTATATCTGCCCTTGTTATTTATTGATATCAGTAGCAAATGATAATTGTTTTAGCTTTCTGTGAGTTCAAATAACATGTCTTCAAGAAAATAGTTTTTTTTTTTAAATAATTGATCGTAGTGCATTTGTTTCCATTCAGTATTGAATACCTATGTTTATTAGTACACATAAAAAGTCAGTATAATTATTACATGGACTTACTTTATTAATTAAAGTGTTTCTATGATCTCAGTTACTTTTATTTGTATGGACTGTGGACAATTGCAGGTTTTCTTTCAGAATATATGTATTATTGAGATGAAAGCAGTCTGCCACCTTAGGTCTAGCTATGCGTGTTCTAGGGCTGCATTGGAAGCAGTTTCCTTCTGTTTGCAGTTTTAATTCACACCCTCTGTTTAACCTATTAGCTGCTTGGATTCTTGCACCTGGGCCCTGTGGTTTCTAGTTACGCCTCTTCAATGAATGTAGGGAATTTATAGTTTTTCAATTTAATATGCTGGATATTTATGCTTCAGGAAAGTTGTAGTCTGTGTAAACTCATTTATTTTAAAAACCAAAAGTTATTAACTCAGTCAAAAAAATGGATGACAACCTAAAATACATTTTTCATTAACACAAATCCAATTATCGCCAATCATTTATGTTAGTACATTTTTAATCTGTAATTTGTGTGTGGTATGGAGGGCGCGATATAGATAAGAAGGCAATATATATAGCATTGTGTGTGTATGTGTATATGTATAAATATATAGGAAAACAGGAAATTGCACTCCTAATGACAAACGTCCTTATGCCCTGGGTGCAGCAAACAAAATAGCTAGAAATAAAGGACAAGCGCACTCCAAGGGCCTTATCAAAAATCACTCTAATGGGGGCGGAGCCAACTATCCAGAGAGCAGAACGTGCTTTGATATAGCTCCTGATCTTACTTACTTTATAACTACTATTACCCTCATAAACCATCATAAAATATATAATGCTTTTACCCCTGGAAGGACTAATAACAACTATTGACCTAAAGCATCCTTAGGAGTTTGAAATCCTAAAAAGGAAGATCTTTATCAAGAGGCAACAACCCGTCATTACCCCTCATGGACTGGAGTTTCAGTAACGTAGATCTTATGGGACTATAGAACTGTCAGTAAGCTTTTATACTGTAAGCTACGATAACAGTGCTGCACATCCCTGCTCATAAAGATAATCCTTCTATAAGGCTACTAATCTGGAATAGATCCGTCTACTGCCCAAGATGACGACGATAATGCTCCTGCTGAAACAACTAGAGAGGAAGATGGACTCACACTTTCTACAGCTCCATGCAGATCTTGTCGTAGTGCGGAGCTCTGTAGGAGAGGATCGCAATCCCGACACACACCTCTCACAGCATGTGAATCACCCGGTAACGATCCTCTCTTCCCTTCCATCGCAAAACTCTGAGTCTGCAAACGACCCACATCGTTCATCTATGACCGGTCATCAACCTACTCTCCTAGAAGGTGTTTCCCGGTCTGCACACCAAATACACACCCTGAAAGTGACATTGGATGCCTGCTGCTGTAGCGACGAGAGCCTTGTAGATCCACAGGACACAGCTGACACCATGACTCGCAGGGATTACGGAGACACCACTGCCATTCCTCAAGTGGCTGGAGATGGATTCTTAGTGTTCAAGCTGAGTTTGCCTGCGACTAATGCCTTAGAAGATGATGGCTGCTCTTTGAGAACAAGCATAGAAAGAAGTGGACATCTTAGATTAAGGGAGGCCCTTTTGTATAGCAGAGTCCTGCAGGCCTATCTTCCTTTACAAGGTATTATACATAAAGGGTCAGTGATGAACCCCATGCGATCGCAGAAGCTCCAGCTCATTGAGCCCTTCTCAGGCCTGCTATCTGCCGGAGTCGGTTAAAAGACTCAATTATCCATGCATTTTCTGTTTACCATGCTTTCTATTATTTCTAAGTTTAGAAGTTTATAGTAGTTTTTATTCCCTATCAGAAATTTACCCTGTCAGTTTCTCTTGTGTTATGGTTTAACTATTTTGTGCCTGAAGCCATTTATATGGTAGTCTTATATGCATGTTTATTTGTTGTCACATCACTCCATCTAGTACAGCTCACAGATTATAAAGCACTCATTTCCCTATTGTTAAGTAAGGTATGTCATCTGAAGATAATAAGATCCATTATGCCTTATTTGCCTTGCTTGTCCAAGGGGGTAACAAAGTCTGAGGGTCCCTTGACAATGACCGGCTTTTTATTACACTGTGGGGGCAGATGAATATTTTTGAAGGTTTAAGGACCACATATACATTAATAGCAATTGAACACTCAATATATTTTTTGAAAAAGTTTAGGGAACATATGTGACTTGTGATTAGCAGTTGATTTGTTGCCATTGTTTATGTTTTATAGTCTATAGGAGTGCCTCCTCCCTAATTCTCACAATTGTAGTAAGCTTTTATTATTTTATCATAACATGTCATTGATTATACATCACTGTGCTTTATGGCTGAACTAAGATACTGAGTCTATCTGTTTATTCTGTGACTATATGTTTAGAAATATAGAGTCATCTAGCCATCTGTATCTCAGACAATTATCTGGCTAGCTTCCCCTTCCCATACCTACTAATAAATCCACTAGAGAGCTGCATGGTAAGAAATTACCCAGTTCATTCTATGGGTACTTTAGCAGTGATAGCACTGGTATAGTATGTGGTATCTACCTATAAACATCTCTTACTATGCTATCTTAAAGTTTAAATTCGGTGCTATTCACAACAACTGCAGCCTTTAATCACCCCCTCCTTTAATATCACTTTTGGCTCCGCCCCCCCTTCCCTCCCCTTATCCCATCTAGAGCGGCTCTTGTCCGTTGAAACACCCTTACCCCATTATCTATATTACCAACTCCCCCTTTTGCCTCTATTTCCTATCTCTCTCCTAGATAAACTAGTTCATAATTCCCAATGCAAAATGGGGACCATTTTTACTTTCTTCAGATTATAAAAAAAGAGGTTTCATTTCACCCTATATAACATCCTCTTGGACATTCTAAGTTAGCTTATTTTAGACTATCATTCCCTGCCACTAGCCCTATAAGGTAGACTGGCTTGTCCTATCACTGGATAGTGAGACAGCGGACTACATCATAAGCCCTGTAAGCAGAATGTCCACGCTACCCCAAAGATCTACAGAATTTATGTCTAGAACTGTAATAGACTCATATTTCTATTGTGCCTTTATATTAATATTGTATGATTTATTGGAATCTTTGTTTATGGGTGTCTTTATTTGTATTGCTACATTTAACCTCAATAAAAAAATATTTTTCAAAAAAAAAAAAAAATCACTCTAATTAGTGTTAACGTTTTCGGACATAATATAGTCTGTCTTCAGACAAAAAAGTGTTGCCCATTTTGTCTGAAGACGGACTATATTATGTCCGAAAACGTTAACACTGATTAAAGTGATTTTTGATAAGGCCCTTGGAGTGCGCTTGTCCTGTATTTCTGTATACATATATATATATATATACACACACACACACACACACACACAGTAAAATGGGCGGAGCCATCTGAGGGGCGGGGCTAGTGCTCCCCCATCTTCAAAAGTCACCAGCCGCCACTGGCTACTTGACTGCAAATGGCTCCAATGCACTTATAAATATAGAATATATGTCTATATACTGTATTAGACACGTGCATTTCATTTCGTTCCGAATTTAAATTCGGACGAATTTGTCAAATTCGGAGATTCGGATCGATTCGAATTTCTGAATTACCGTAGCACCGAATCTAACGAATAAATCTGAATTAGTTCGGATTTATTTGTAACATTCGGATAGCCATGGACTAATCACAATTACACTAGTATTGTACTGTATATTAGGTTATATCACTCTGCTATGGGTTACACCTAATATTACAGTACATAATACTAGTCTAATACCCAGCACATCCCACCTAACACATACCGAACTTCCGAATTTATGAATCGAATCCGAACCGAATACATCCGAATACATTCAAATTTATTCAAATCCGAATAAATCCGAACTAATCCGAAACGAATGCATTCGAATATATCCAAATTCGAATGTATCCGAAAACGAAATTCAAAAACATCCAAATCGATCCGAAATTAACCAAAACAAATTTTTTCTATAAGTCTATACTGTATGTATACATATGTACTTATGTGTTAATACGTGCATATGTGTCTGTAAACACACATATACACCTATAAATACATATGTAGACAGATATACACACATATGAATAAGTATTTAGAATTTTTTATAAATGTATCTCTATATTAAAGCTCTTTGTAGCCTTTTTATTCTAACACCTGAGACCTCATTGTAAGGTTTTCACCCGGACTTCGGGAGCTATTTTCAGCTTTTTATCTTGACTTCTGTTTTAGGCTCACCTGTGTTTTCTTCTTGCCTGTAGCAAGTGTAACTCTGCTAACTACTCCCAGACTACCACTTATGGCCAAACTTGAGAATATCATTAGTGATAGATGATGTTATCACTTCCTATTTAACTGTCTAAGTCCTGTTTGCCTTTTGCTTTTGCATTGTCCCTGACTTCACTATGAGTTTCTGATTCTGTGTATGTCCTGACTTGTTTGATGTCCTTTCTGGTCCCTGATCTCTTGCTGATTTCACTAATCTTGTGTTCCTGGACTCGGCTCATCTGACTACTCGCTTTGGCTTTGACTCCTGGCTTGTCTTTTGCGTTGTTCCTGACTTCACTATGAGTTTCTGATTCTGTGTATGTCGTGACTTGTTTGATGTCCTTTCTGGTTCCTGATCCATTGCTGATTTCACTGATCTCCGTGTTCCTGGCCTCGGCTCATCTGACTACTCGCTTTGGCTTTGACTCCTGGCTTGTCTTTTGCGTTGTTCCTGACTTCACTATGAGTTTCTGATTCTGTGTATGTCGTGACTTGTTTGATGTCCTTTCTGGTTCCTGATCCATTGCTGATTTCACTGATCTCCGTGTTCCTGGCCTCGGCTCACCTGACTACTCGCATTGGCTTTGACTCCTGGCTTGTCTTTTGGACTTGTTTGGCTTTGACTCCTGGCTTGTCTTTTGAACTTGTATTTAGACATTTGTATATAAGTATCTCTATATTAAAGCTCTTTGCAGCTTTTTTTTTCTTCTAACACCTGAGACCTCATTGTCAGGGTTTCATCCTTGCCTGCATTTTAGACTCACCTGTGTTTTCTCCTTGCCTGTAGCAGAGTGTGTAACTCTGCTAACTGCTCCCAGGCTCCCTCTTATGGCAAAACTGGAGAACATAATTAGTGAGAGACAGGTTTCAGTACCAGAATGATGATGTCATCACTTCCTATTTAACTGTCTCAGTCCTGTTTGCCTTTGCTCTTGCGTTGTTCCTGACTTCACTATGAGTTCCTGATTCTGTGTATTTCCTGGCTTGTTTGATGTCATTTCTGGTTCCTGATCCCTGGCTTGTTGCTGATTTCACTGACCTTCGTGTTCCTAACCTCAGCTCTTCTAACTACCCGCTTTGGCTTTGACTCCTGGCTTGTCTTTTGGACTTGTTATAATTTTTTGCAATTTTTAATAAAGATGTGATTTATTTAGCAATTTGTCTCTGTCTGGTTCCTGGTACCCTGACATTATGCAAGGGCCATAAATCCTAATCCTAATTCACCTTCACCCACCATCATTTCCGGGATGGATGAACAGGATCACTGCTTAAATCAATTTGCACTAGCCCTACAAACCCTTCTGACTCGCACTGCTCACTTGGATCAGAGTGTGCCACAAGCTATGGCTGCTCCTGTTACCGCTGCTGCACCTAGTCCTACCAGGAGCATGTCCGGCTCTGCACCTCTACCTCAGTGATATGGAAGCAATCCTTATCAGTGCAAAGGTTTTTTGAACCAGGTGGGCATATACTTTAAGATGTTACCTCAGGCATTTTCCTCTGACAGAGCTAATGTGGGATCTTTGAAGGAGCACTTGCGAAAGCCTCCTGTCCAGTTGTCCCCTACATTTTTGTTCCCACCCATGCCTCCCTTACCTCCCATGCCTCCTGGTTCCGAGACACCAGGGTACTGCTGAGCCTATACAGCTGGGATTCATGCGCCTCTCCATGGTGGAAAGGGCCTTTAGGAGGAGGGAGGGGCACCTCCATAGTCACCAAGGTTCTTGTAGACTCTGGGGCTATGTGCTATTTCATTGACAGTGCTTTTGTATCACAGCACTCCATTCCAGTACAACCTCAGTCCACTCCACTTGCTATTGAGGCCATTGACGGCAGGCGCCTTAAGCCCGCACCCGTTACTCATGAAACTGCTCCGTTATCTATGGCTTTTGGGGCCATTATGAAACTCTCGTGTTTCAGGTGATAACTTCTCTGCAGTTTCCAGTTGTTCTGGGTTATCCCTGGCTCCAAATGCACAATCCCAGTCTCGGCTGGCATAGATCTGAAGTATTTTCATGGTCCCTGCAATGTACTTCCACTTGTCTCCGGAAACCAGTCAAAGTTTTGGCACTTCTTCGAATCGCTATTGCCAGAGGAGTAGCGAGAGTTCCCAAAAAATTTTGACAAAGTGCAGGCTGGTACGTTGCCACCTCACGGGTCTTACGATTGCACAATTGACCTGCAACCTGGAGCCATTCCTCCTCGGGGCTGGGTTTACCCTCTGTCTGTTGTGAAGAATAGTGCCATGGAGGAGTATGTTGCCGATGCCCTATCAAATGGGATCATCCACAAATCCTGCTTTCCAGCAGAGACTGTCTTCTTCTTCATGAAGAAGGGTGGTGAGTTAAGACAATGTATCGATTATAGGGGTCTTAATCTTCTTACCATTAAAAATGCATACACTATTCACTCATTACAGAACTCTTTGACTGCCTCAAGGGAGCTACAGCCATTTCTAAACTCGATGGGAGAGGAGCTTACAATCTCATTAGGATCAAAGAGGACCACAAATGGAAAACAGTATTTAACGCCAGGAGCGGGCATTCTGAATATCTTGTAATGCCTTTTGGAGCCAGGGATAACCCAGAATAACTGGAAAATGCAGATAAGTTATCACCTGGAACTGGAGAGTTTCATAATGGAGAGCCCCAACAGCCATAGATAACGGAGCAGTTTCATCTATGGCTGAAGGGGCCTGCCATCAATGGCCTCAATAGCAAGTGGAGCAGACTGAGGTTGTACTGGAATGGAGTGCTGTGATACAAAAGCACTTTCAATGAAATAGTGCACAGCTCTGGAGTCTACAAGAACCTTGGTAACTATGGAGGAGCCACTCCCTCCTCCTAAAGGCCCTATCCACCATTGAGAGGTGCATGAATCCCAGCTGTATAGGCTCAGCAGTACCTGGTGTCTTGGAACCAGGAGGCATGGGAGGTGAGGGAGGCATAGGTGGGAACAAAAATGTAGGGGGACAACTGGACAGGAGGCTTTTGCAAGTGCTCCTTAAAGTATATGCCCACCTGGTTCAAAAAACCTATGCACTGATTAGGATCAGGGCCGTCTTTAATATTGCTTGGATCCTGGGCCAACATTTACTTGCCCCCCCCCCCCCCCATGTAATTTCGATCTCCACCGCAACATCCCAAAAAACGACTAAATCAATTTAAAAAAAAAAAAAAAATTATTAGCCCAGCAGTGGACGATCCACTGCTGGGCCAATCATTTAAAAAAAAAAAAAATGAAATAAATTGCAATATGTGAAACCTAAGCAGTACTAATAAGTAAATAAATATACAAATTCCTCCACTGTGGATTCATTTAATATGCTTTTGAATGTGATTCTGGTATGAGGTTAGCTGGTTAAAGAGATTTAGGGCAGCCAACAGGAACAAAGCAAGGTAAAGACTGAGGAGGAAGCATGGAGGTGCAGATAAATATAAGTTTACTGACTGGAACAGCAGAACTACTATGGGAAGCTGTAAAATCTAAGACAGAGAGAAAAAAAAACCCCTATAAAATAAACCTTACTTTAATGTGTGAAGTATCAGCATGACACTATACATCAGCTACAGCAGCACATGTTACTTCTTTGCTAGGAACAAGTTCCGTCTCACCCTGCACTAGAAAATGCTGCATGGGGGAGGGGCGGGTGTGCACTCACTTATTCTTCCCACTGACACCTTTCTACAAAGTACTGTTCCCCTAACAAACTTCAGTTAGTTGATCTTAGGGCCACAGCAGAAAGAGCAGGGCTAAGGGGACCAGCAGACTGGATGATGTCTGTCCAAGGCTGCATGGATACAGTGTGAGACGAGTCACACAGCCTCAAGACTGAAGAGAGCAGTATCTGCAGCTGCACAGATGCTCAAATCCTCACGTGCCTGCCGCTCCAGCTTTCTGCTGCATGCGCCTACAGTCAGCCCTACCCAGAAACAATCCCCACCACCAGAGCAGTTACCTGGCAACAGTGGTACAGTGACGTGCTGTCATAGGAGGCAGGTGAGGCAGCGTCTCCCCTGTCCTATGTGTGAAATTACACTTTTTTTAATTATGTTTAAAACAAAAATGTGTTAAGCTAATTTATTTGAAAAAAATCTACCCAAGGAAGTACCCCCCTAGCCCCCCCACCCCCTGCCACCGACTCCGCCACCATGCAAAAAAACTAAGGCTGCGATGATCCCATATATCCATATTGCGCAATGAAGGAGAGGCTGTGAGCCATTCAGCTCCCCTCCATTGCGCAATATGGAAGTTTAACTGTATTTTTCTATGAGCCGCTAGAGACTGCGCCACCCAGTGACCCATACCGCTCCCAGTGAGGCTTTTCTCTAAGTAGCCTCGGGCCAATCAGCCGCCCACTCTCTCCTCTCTCACATCTAGGAGCCAATGAGTGAGGTGGAGACTGATGATACGAGCCCGCCATAAGCCATTAGTGAGTGAGCTGCCTCAGACTGAGACTAGTCAAGTGTCAACACTGGATACTCTGCTCCTGCATGCGCTTGCGAAGTTCTGAAGCAACAAGCAAGTGACTCCCTGCCCGGGACCGAGTTTAATGTATTACCGTCCTACAGTTTAGACAGGTGAGGGGCGAGGACAGGACATGATTATAGTAAGTAATAGTAGTGAGACTGTGATACTCTCCTCTCTAAAAATAAAAACAGCGGCCGCAGCTTCTCCTCCATCACCCATAATTAACTGATGCAATGCAATTAATTTCATTTTCAATTAAATTTTCCTAAGTCTTAGGGAAATTCAATTGAAAATTAAATTAATAGACTATGGTCACAGGTTGCTGGGGTTTATTGCACGAATGCACGCACACCTTCTTTCAAGGAAGCGCATATGCATTCTAAAAATATGCACAGCTTTGTGAAGGGTATTTTTTTTTCTTCAACTGGGATGGGATTTTTTTTTATTTTAATGGTGGCGGTACGTTGTCTATGGCTACTTGTTTATCACTTTAATTTTAGAAGCAAGGCATAGAAATTGGTCTTGTGCTAAATCTAGGCAATATTTAAGCATTGAAGGCAGAACATTTTGCCCTATATCAGTTTCCTGCCAGCAGTTCAGTCTGCACTGATTGAGGAAAGGACAGAGGAAGGCTGTTGGGATTTATTGTCTTTACATTTGTCTTCAGCACATTATGCATATATATGTTGTATTTAACAAAATAAACACACACACTCACACATATATGTATAATATGCTGAAGACACAAGTAAAGAAAATACATCCCAACAGCCTTCCTCTGTCCTCAATCAGTGCAGATTGAACTGCTGGCAGTGTGTGTGTGTATATATATATATATATATATATATATATATATATATATATATATATATATATATATATATATATATGAGAGAGAGAGTGTGTGGCACATATATTCATTATCTTGCAAGCTGAACCAATGTATAAAAATTATATTACCCACCTGGTTTATATCTGCTAATAAATTCTTGTTAAAAAAGTAAAAAAATGCTTTAATCATGAGCACTTCTGTGAGAAAGCATAAGCATTTTGAAGGAGTTATACTTTTTTTAACAGTATTTATTACTACAGAAATATGCCAGCCTGCTACTTTCTTCATATACACTTATAGTAATAATATTATCTATAAGATTTAGTTATAAGAAAACCATGTGGAATTAGCTCAATATTTCAGTGTTATGTTATATTGTTTTTATAGTATGTTTGTTACACTGAGAAGAGCAAATGCCAAACGTTTTGCTATCATAACACCTTCGCCCTGCTGTATATAGTAGCATCATAAAATGAGGTGACGGCTGAACACAAATTATAATTTTTGAAAATCTCTGCAAGGTGAATATCGCACCGTAAGGAAAAGCAGCCTCTGCCAATTCCTGTTATCATATGATAAAGTATACTGTGGCAGATATTAACTCTGCTGATTCTTGACTGTTTGTTCTTCTGAATAACATTTAAATTCCCCTGGGAGAGGACAACTGTTTAATTTATAGAGCTGAGTATGTGTGAACTCAGTATATAGTAAATGGGGTGTAGCAAGGAACTGACATACAGCTGTATAGATACTTGTGCTAAGAGGTTTTCTTAAAGGGACAGTTTACTCAAAATAGTTCTCCCCTTTAATTTGTTCCCAATGATCCACTTTACCTGCTGGAGTGTATTAAATTGTTTACAAGTATTTCCATTAACCTTATATTGGCATTTGAATTAGTTTATTTAGCCTGTGGTATCCCCACCCATCCTGAAAGTTTTTTGGCCACGAGGCCAAGCTGTATTAACAGTGCCAGTAGAAGAAATTACACTCCCAGTGGGTTATAGAAGAGATAAGGTAATATAATGTTAATTTTCCATTGTTCTCTCCAAGTATTGGTGATTGTTTTATGGACAGATATAAGATAAAGAAGCAGGAATATGTACACAATGTGATAAAGTAATGAGATCTCATTATACCTACAAGCTCAACCCATTTTATTAGGTTGTGGCTTCAAAACACAAAATCAGCTAATTCATATACACAAATAAGCCTTAAAAAAGCAAATCTCATACATTTTATACTCTACAGCTGGTAAAAAAAGTAATTGGAAACACATTAAGGGACAAACAATTATATAATATACTGCCCCTTTAAGGTTGGAAAACAAATATTAAGTTGAACTTTTTTAATTTCTTGATATTTCATTGCTAGGTCCTCATGTCAGCAGTGGGGTTAAACTACTGGCCTGGTGAAATCAATTCTTTATAGCCTATTGTATAGCAGACATATAGCAGATACAGATCTAGTGTTATTGTCATACTCAGATGTGCTGTTTTATCTGCAAGCAGAATGTATATAAGCACATAGACAGTTGATAAATTCTTTGGAAAACCACTGGCTCCCACTTATTTCTGTCTGCCCTTTACCTCATGTGTGACATTTTTCAGATAGAGCTACAAAAAAACATTCCTTCCTTCTTTTTATGAATAATAAAACAACTTTACAATATATTTTCAATATTTATTTTGCCCCTTTATCATGTGATTTAGCACTGAAAGTTGAGCAATAAGGCAATGGTGGGTGGAGTTTGACTACCGGAGAATAGCTGCGTAAAAAGGATGTCTATTTGTTTGAAAATATTAAAGAAACATTAAACACAACAATTTTCTTTTATGTTTCAGATAGAACATACAATATTAAACAACTTTACATTTTACTTCTTTTATCTAATTAGATTTTTTCTTTTGGTATCCTTTGAAAAGCATACCTATGGTGGTTGGACATATATTTCTCTTGTCATTGGCTCATTTAATGTGTCCAGTTAGCACCTAGTAGTGCATTACTGCATATTTTTTAAGAAAGGATACCAAAAGAATGAAGAAAATTTAATATTAGCAGTAAATTGGACCTGCAACCTGACAATTTTTTCGTTAATTTAAGTTACCTCTGTTGAACTCATATACATGTTTCTCGGGCATATCATAGCGAATGCCTCTCCAGCCTCTGACCTCACCGCACGTCACTGCAGTGGTAACCCCAGCAGGACCTTTTCTGATGCAGTGGGATTAGCTGGATGCTGAGTTAGGGCTTAGCATTCAGTGCTGCACAGTTTGGCATGTCACATGACACCGGCACGGTCTGGCACAGTTTCTCACAAATAAATTT
This sequence comes from Bombina bombina, assembly GCF_027579735.1. Lineage (NCBI taxonomy): Eukaryota > Metazoa > Chordata > Amphibia > Anura > Bombinatoridae > Bombina > Bombina bombina. The sequence goes on along the minus strand of NC_069499.1, from coordinate 1,154,181,122 downwards.
AAGCAGAGAACTTTTGACTGTGACAGTATTAGGACTGACTGTGTGTCCCCCCCATGTCACATGACATCTGCAGTCTGGCATGAACCAAAGAAAATATTTTTTTTAGGACTCTTGGGCCCCTCAACAAAGACTGGGCCCTGGGCAGCTGCCCCTTTTGCCCTGTGTAAAAGACGGCCCTGATTAGGATCGCTTCCATATCGCTGAGGTAGTGGTGCAGAACCGGACATGCTCCTGGTAGGACTAGGTGCAGCAGCGGTAATAGGAACAGGAGCAGGAGCAGCCATAGCTTGTGGTGCACTCTGATACAAGTGTGCAGTGCGAGTCAGAAGGGTTTGTAGGGCTAGTGCAAATTGATCCAAGCAGTGATCCTGTTCATCCATCCTGGAATGATGGTGGGTGAAGGTGAATTATTAGCACTGTCAGGATTCATGGCCCCTCAGACAAGCAATTCACACATGTATATTTCCTGTTAGTTATAGGCTTACCATAATTTTTAGAGGTGAAACTGGGACCACCTGGTGCGGTGCCAGTGGGGGTGTGGTCAGGAGCATGGTCAAGGGGGCGTGGCAATTACCGGTCCTTTTAAAGTAGTAGCTTTTATGTGTGTAATGTTTTGTGGATACTCTACCCTTCCTCAGTCAAACAAGTGAATCCCACAGTTTAAATAGAACATAACACCACCCCCTAGTGAAAAATGCACCATTACATTGTCATGGCAAATAAATCATTAATCTAAATCTCAGATTCTAAATAATGCCAAACATCAAGCATAATTATCACTTTCATAATTATCAATTTCACAATTTAATATCTGCAGTTTAATATGTGTTTTATGTGTCTAATTAAGGAACAGAGCCAAATACTTATAAGGCATAAATACAATATTGAATGAAAGTAAAAAAGAAACACATACCTGCTAAAGCTGTTTAAGAGGCTACTCTATACCATAATGCAGGAAGATTATAGCCAAAATGCTATCCTGCATGAAGTAAAGCAAGATCCAGGCCAAAAATCCTTCCTGTCTGTACTTCCTAGTCATACCCATATGATTCCCCTAAAGGTGTATTACCGGCAATGTCACCAGGGGTCGGGGGGGGGGGGGTGTTAAATTCTTAGAAAAATAAACCAAGTAGTACTACAAAATTAAAAAAAAACCCTATGCTGCTCATTCAGCCAGTATTACTAAATGTAAACTTTGAAGGACACGAACGTTAAGCTAAGTAGGGCTGTGTGTAACAAAGTGCCAGCATCCAACTATGCTGGAGAGCCACAGTCCAGTCATTTTTAATAATGTGTCTGGGTTTCAGGTGGTCTGAAACCCGGACACATGATTTAAAACCAGGATGTGGCAACCCTACTGGGACAGAATGAACAACTGGGTGGGACACTGGGACAGCGCCTCCAAACCGGGACAATCCCAGTAAAAGTAGGACTTCTGGTAAGCCTGAAATAACTATTTATAACATAATAAATTTACATATGCATGATAGCAATACTTTAATGGGATACTAAACCCAAATTTGTTCTTTCACGATTCAGATAGAGCATGCCATTTTAAGCAACTTTGGCCTAGTTTCCATTGAGGTACTAAAGTTTAAAAACTGGTGGTAAAAACATTTATCTGCATTAAAGTCTATAGAGAATGTTTATGTTACCACCAGTTTCCAAGCTTTACCACCTCAATGGAAACTAGTCCTTTCTAATTTACTTCTATTATCAATTTTTCTTCGTTCTGTGACTATCTTTATTTGAAAAAGAAGGCATCTAAGCTAAGGAGCCAGACAATTTTTGTTTTAGTACATTGGACAGCATTTAGCCACCAATCAGCAAACACAACCCAGGTTGTGAACCAAAAATAGGCCGGCTTCTAGACGTATATTCTTGCTTTTCAAATAAAGATAGCAAGAGAATGAAGAAAAAATAATAATAGGAGTAAATTATAAAGTTGCTTAAAATCGCATGCTCTATCTGAATCATGAAAGATAAAATTTGGGTTCAGATCACAAAAGGGCTCACAGAATTTGATTTATTTTGTTAGACCTCATTTCCATATTCTAAGGGACCTTGGGGTAATTCCAACATATCTGACAGTTTGAAGGGAGACAATGGTGCTATTGTTAATTAATGGTAAAATTTTTTTTTTTTTTTTTTTACTTTTATGTCAAAAAATGGAAAGAGGCGAGAAGTGCAAACACGATTCAAGTGTAGAGATCAAATCTTTATTTATAGCCACACACACTGTATGGGTACTCACAGGACACAAACGAATATAAAGCACATTGTATCTCAAATCCTCTGTATGTCCCAAAATAATGCCTGGATATGTTGGTAACGCAATGCTGCAAGTGTGTACACTTCCAATCCACTAGTGAAAAATGCAGTTGCTGACAAATGCCCAGCTGTAAGGGGGATGAGCGAAACGCCCTCGGATGTGTGCCAATATGTAACCTCGAAACACGGCACGTAACACCAGAGGACTTATGGCAGTCTCATAGGGCTAAACAACAAACAGGTACACTGATGTTCTACGCATTTCGTCCCAGTCAGAGGGACTTTCTCAAGAACTGAATTCCAATCAATGTTGGGCTTCTATATAAAGGAAATCCCCATACCCGCCCTGGCCTCTAAACCAGTGGGATTGAGGATAGATATATAATTTTGTTATTGATATTACGGGAAACATTTACTGTCATGTAAGATTCATATCTGAAAGTGCCCAGTAAAATAATTATGTAAAAGCGAAACCAAACATTCGGCTAGATTACGAGTTTTGCAGTAAGAGGGGTGCGGTGCTAACTTGCACGTTATTGTCACTGCTCACTCACCTACAGCGCTAGTATTACAGGTTTTTATAAACCCGGTGTTAAAAGAAAAGAAGAGAGCGTAGAGCAAAATTGTGCTCCATACCGCACTCCAATACCAGCGCTGCTTAAGTCAGCGCTGAGATGGTTATATGTGCTCGTGCACGATTTCCCCATAGACATCAGTGGAGAGAGTCGGCTGAGAAAAAAGCCTAACACCTGCAATAAAGCAACATAAAGCTCCGTAACGCAGCCCCATTGATTCCTAATGGGAAACACATTTAATGTTTACACCTAACACCCTAACATGAACCCTGAGTCTAAACACCCCTAATCTTACACTTATTAACCCCTAATCTGCAGCCCCCGACATCGCTGACACCTACATTATACTTATTAACCCCTAATCTGCCGCTCCGGACATTGACGCCACTATAATAAACATATTAACCCTTACACCGCCGCACTCCCGAATCACAAACATTAGTTAAATATTATTAACACCTAATCTGCCGCCCCTAACATCGCCGCGACCTATCTACATTTATTAACCCTTAATCTGCCGCCCCCAACGTCGCCGCCACTATACTAAAGTTATTAACCCCTAAACCTAAGTCTAACCATAACCTTAACACCCACTAACTTAAATATAATTAAAATAAATCTAAAGAAAACCTACTATTAATAACTAAATAATTCCTATTTAAAAATAAATACGTACCTGTAAAATAAACCCTAAGCTAGCTACAATATAACTAATAGTTACATTGTATCTAGCTTAGGGTTTATTTTTATTTTACAGGTAAGTTTGTATTTATTTTAACTAGGTAGAATAGTTACTAAATAGTTATTAACTATTTAATAACTACCTAGCTAAAATAAATACAAATTTACCTGTAAAATAAAACTTAACCTGTCTTACACTAACACCTAACCTTACACTACTATTAAGTAAATTACCGAAATTAAATACAATTACCTAAATTAAATACAAATACCTAAATTACAAAAAAAACAACACTAAATTACACAAAATCAAAAACAAATTACAAGATATTTAAACTATTTACACCTAATCTAATAGCCCCCTAAAATAAAAAAAAAACCTAGCCTAAACTATCTACCAATAGCCCTTAAAAGGGCCTTTTGTGGGGCATTGCCCCAAAGAAATCAGCTCTTTTACCTGTAAAAAAAATACAAATAACCCCCCCAACAGTAAAACCCACCACCCACATAATCAAACCCCCCAAATAAGACCCTAACTAAAAATCCTAAGCTCCCCATTGCCCTGAAAAGGGCATTTGTATGGGCATTGCCCTTAAAAGGGCATTTAGCTCTATTGCTGCCCAAACACTAATCTAAAACTAAAACCCACCCAATAAACCCTTAAAAAAAACTAACACTAACCCCTGAAGATCCACTTACAATTTTGAAGAGCCGACATCCATCCTCAACGAAGCCGGGAGAAGTCCTCAGTGAAGTGGCAAGAAGTCCTCAACGAAGCCGGGAGAAGTCTTCATCAAAGCCAGGAGAAGTGGTCCTCCAGACGGGCAGAAGTCTTCATCCAGATGGCATCTTCTATCTTCATCCATTCGGTGTGGAGCGGGTCCATCTTCAAGACATCTGGTGCGGAGCATCCTCTTCTTCTGATGACTCCCGACGAATGAAGGTTCCTTTAAGTGACGTCATCCAAGATGGCGTCCCTTAGATTTCTAGAATTCTATCAGCCATTAATTTTGAAATATTAATAATAAAAAAATTATTAATTTTTTTTCTAGATAATAATCTCTATTTACTACAAATATATCAATGTGATCAAAATAATAATCTTACAGCGGTGACTCCAGACAACATGTCAGTATCTACCAGGGTTATAAATATAATTTATTTATAATAACCTCCAATAAAAATGTATATACAAAACAATTTAAATTAATACTTATTCCTAAATTCTTGAGATTATTTAAATTTATAAACAAATTGAAATATATTAAGTAGAGACTAGCTTTGAATCAATTATACACACTTATTCTGTTACACTATTCTATACAGCAGATCATAAAATATGTACCTTTAAAATTAACCTTACTCACAATGAATCACATTAAAATACCACAATAAAATACCAGAATATGGCCTGCTAACTTCACAGTGTTTAGATAAACAATATACTAAGATACTTCACCCAAAGTTTACTGGATCTCAGTAGATTTAAGATAACTTTCAGACAAGTATAATTAAGCAACTTAGCCCACAAATGATTCTATATAACTTCAATTAAAAACACCAGAAATTATATATATTATTAATGCAAACAGCCAATTTATATGCCAATACGTCTGACCTGAATTTACCTCTTATTTAGCTACAATAAGGCAAGTTCTAAAATATATATATTTATAGCAATAACTTTAATTAATTTATGCTATTAAAATACAAAATTCTTGATAAACATTAATATTTAATACCAGTGTACTTATTACCCTTGGTAGGAGAATAAAGTCTCCTTTTAAATCACAACTATGATATAACTATAGTTTTAGAATACCTTTGTTTAAAATATTAAATATACAATTGCTTATATTTTACCAGATCACCAGTTTGAGAATTCAGTTAATATCCAAATATGTCTATCGTCATATGTCTTAGGGGAATTATGCACAATTGTAAGGAAATTAATCTTGATCGTCTCTTATCCACAAAGAGTGTCCCAACGTATTTGTCTTAGAGAAAACTGTGTGCGCACACTGGTCTCTCTATAAGCAAAAATGGCAGCAAGCAAGATTGCATCAGTTACCAAGAAAAAAAATTCAGCCAATTTTTCTTTCTCTGTGTGCAGTGAGTTTTTGTCTGAGACAAAACTCCTCCCCATTTATTAATCATTCGATAGATTTGGATACGCGCTTTTCTCTGATTGGCTAGTGGGAAATGCCATTTTTGACAGCCAAATACTTTTTGGTTGTAATACTGGATTTAGGCCATTGGGGGCAGCAGACAAAAACAAACAGTTTAATTTTCAACACTGTTAACAGTAAATACAGTTCTTATATATACTGTATTTTTATCAAATGCCTATTTTTATATACTTTTAATCTCCTAGTTTTAATTATTATATGTTCCATATATGGTCCATTTAATATAATTTATTCTGAGTATTTTCATATTAAACCCGAGTATATCTCTACTGCCGCATTACAAAGTAGTTCTTATACATTTAAATATATGGGTATTTAAAAGGATTTTAATACTTTAAGCATGGATCTAATTAATATCTCAGTTATCATCTTAATATCACATACATACCTTGAGATCAGCAATCAGATGTAATTTCACATAATTATATTTATATTGGACTGCTATCCCATATGAATATAAATATTGCATATCTGTATATCTCTTGCTGAGTGTATAAAAACATATAATATTATTTACAGCACCAATTATATATGCACTTATTAGATGCCTGAAAAAAATAAAAGAATATGTTATCAATTTTGAAACAAGTTGATTAAACATTGTATATTGACTATATAGTTACTTATTAAAGTTATCAAATATTTATCTAATATGTTACTGTTAGGCACTTCTTTTTAGATCCACAAATATACATTTTTATACAATACTAAGGTATATCTTAACTGAAAATTAAACATAAGATGTACTTTAAAATGAATTTCAAAGTTACAATGCAAAACATGTGTTTCTGCTAGCCAGCCTAATGTGTATCTAGTCTTCAAAGGAAATCCAGTGAGCCATTGTGTTAAATTATCACATGTTTCTGTTAGCTCATAATATCTTGAAATTCTGTTAGCTTATCTGAAAATAGTGCAGAATTTCGTCTCCAACACCCCAGGATGCATATTGAGACTCTTCAAGGGGCTGTTTGTGATCTAACATTTTATTACCAAGTAAGTGTTAATTACTATCTTCCTGGGTTTTAGCCAGTCCCAAAGAGGTCATCACAGACATCATGCCTGTATATCTCCATATGGGGTCACCACCTTAAAACCTTTATTATACATTTTGGGCAGGAAACTCCATATATGGGCGTTCAAACTTGAGAGTGTCATTCTAAGACTTTACAGGTGTGAGTTCCTTTGTTCTCAAATGTTCTGTAATCAGGAAAAATTCATATCAAATTAGATATTAGCCAAAATGAAATATTAGATTCTGTGATACATCTGTAGTTTATTTAAGGTTACTTCACAGGTACCCTGACATATGGATTTTGCGAAACAAAAATGTTTCAGAAAACTTATATTAAAAGTGTTACAAAGTACACTAACACCCATAAACTACTTATTAACCCCTAATCTGCTGCCCACCCACATCGCGACTATTAAATAAACGTATTAACACCGAATCTGCTGCCCACCCACATTGCCAACACTATTTAAATATATTAACCCCTAAACCGCCACTCCCCAACATCGCCAACACTATAATAAAGTTATTAACCCCTAAACCTCGGGCCTCCCACATCGCCACCACTAAATAAACCTATTAACCCCTAAACTGCTGCCCCCCTACATCGCAAAACACTAAATTAAACTATTAACCCTTAAACCTAACACCAACTAACTTTAAATTAAAATTACAATATAACTTTAAATAAATAAAAACTTACCTGTGAAATAAAAATAAACCTGTTTAAACTATAAATTAGCCTAACATTACTATTCTAATAAAATAAAAAAAACTACCAATTAAAAAATCTAAATTCCAATTTTAAAAAAACCTAACACTACGAAAAAAATAATAATCTAAAATTACAAAAAATAATAAACACTAAACTACGAAAGATAAAAATAACTAAGATTACAAAAAATAATAAACAAAATTATCAAAAATAAAAACCTAAACTACCTATTGCCCCTAAAGGGGCATTTGTATGGACATTGCCCTTAAAAGGACATTCAGCTCTTTTTCACTGCCTTTAAAAGGGCATTCAGCTCTTTTACAATTGCCCAAAGCCCTAATCTAAAAAAATAAAAATACCCAAAAAAATGAAGAAATAAAACCCCTAACACTAACCCCTTTAAATCTACTCACGGTTCCTGAAGTCCGGACATCTATCTTCATCCAGACGGTGAGAAGTCTTCATTCAGGTGTTGACACCTTCATCAATCTCGGGGACGTCTTCTATCTTCATCCCGGCGGTGTGGAGCGGAGCTATCCTGATTTGAACAGCCAATAGGATTTCAGTAGCTCTCATCCTATTGGCTGATTTGAATTTGAAGAATCAAATCAGCCAATAGGAATGCAAGTTATGCCATTTTGAAACGGCTACCTTGCATTAAACTTCAGTGTACGGCGGTGACCGTATGAAGAGGACCGTGCAGGATGTCTTCCAGGATAAAAAAAAATACCAATTAAAAGAATTTAAATTACAAGTTTAAAAAAAAGCTAATACTACGAAAAAATTAAAAAAAGCTAAAATTACAAAAAATAATAAACACTAAATTACGAAAAATAAAAAACACTGAGTACCAAAAATAAACGAAATTATCAAAAATAAAAACAATTACACCTAATCTAATAGCCCTAAAAAAATAAAAAAGCCCCCCCAAAATAAAAACACCCCCTAGCCTATAATAAACTACCAATAACCTTTAAAGGGCCTTTTGTAGAGCATTGTCCTAAGTTAAACAGCTCTTTTACCTGTAGGGCATTCAGATCTTTTACAATTGCCCAATGATCTAATCAAAAAAAAATAAAAACCTAACACTAACCCATTTTAATCTACTCATGGTTCCTGAAGTCCGGACATCTATCTTCATCCAGGTGGCGAGAAGTCTTCATCCAGGCGACAACACCTTCATCCATCTCGGGGACGACTTCTATCTTCATCCCGGCGGCACAGAGCGGAGCTAACCTGGAAGACATCCTGCGCAGAGCGTCCTCTTCATATGGTCACCGCCGTACACTGAAGTTGAATGCAAGGTAGCCATTTAAAAATGTTGTAACTTGCATTCCTATTGGCTGATTTGATTCTTCAAATTCAAATCAGCCAATAGGATGAGAGCTTCTGAAATCCTTTTGACTGTTCAAAACAATCAATAGGATGAGAGCTACTGAAATCCTATTGGCTGTTCAAATCAGGATAGCTCCGCTCCGCACCGCCGGGATGAAGATAGAAGACGCCCCCAAGATTGATGAAGGTGTCACCACCTGGATGAAGACTTCTCGCCATCTGGATGAAGATGGATGTCCGGACTTCAGGAACTGTGAGTAGATTTAAAGGGGTTAGTGTTAGGGTTTTTTTTTTTTTTTTTTTTGGGTTTGTTTTTTTTTTAGATTAGGGCTTTGGGCAATTGCAAAAGAGCTGAATGCTCTTTTAAGGGCAATGAAAAAGAGCTGAATGTCTTTTTAAGGGCAATGCCCATACAAATGCCCCTTTAGGGGCAATGGGTAGCTTAGGTTTTTATTTTTGATAATTTTGTTTATTATTTTTTTGTAATCTTAGTGCTTTTTATTTTTCATAATTTAGTGTTTATTATTTTTTGCAATTTTAGATTTTTAATTTTTTTTCGTAGTGTTAGGTTTTTTTTAAATTTGTAATTTAGATTTTTAATTGGTAGTTTTTTTTATTTTATTAGAATAGTAATGTTAGGTTAATTTATAGTTTAAAAAGGTTTATTTTTATTTCACAGGTAAGTTTTTATTTATTTAAATATAGTTATATTGTAATTTTAATTTAAAGTTAGGCGGGTGTTTAGGGGTTAATAGTTTAATTTAGTGTTTTGCGATGTGGGGTCCAGTGGTTTAGGGGTTAATAGGTTTATTTAGTGGCAGCGATGTGGGAGGTAGGAGGTTTAGGGGTTAATAGGTTTATTTAGTGATGGCGATGTGGGAGGCCAGAGGTTTAGGGGTTAATAGGTTTATTTAAGTGGCAGCAATGTCGGGGAGCGGCGGATTAGGGGTTAATAACTTTAGTTAGTGGTGGCAATGTTGGAGAGCATCAAATTAGGAGCTAATAGCTTTTCTTTAGGTGCCGCAATGTCAGGGAGCGGCGGAATAGGGGATAATAATTATTTTTAGTGTCAGCGATGTCGGGGAGCGGCAGAATAGGGGTTAATAACTTTTATTAGTGTCGGCATTGTCGGGCAGCGGCAGATTAGGGGTGTTTAGACTTGGGGTTTATGTTAGGGTGTTAGGTTTAAACGTAATTTTCTTTTCCCCATAGACATTAATGGGGTTGCGTTACGGAGATCTCCATTCCACACTTCAGGTGTAAGTTTCTTTTCTAACACTTTCTTCCCATTGATGTCTATGGGGGAAAGCATGCACAAGCTCGACAAATCAGCCCTTGGCTTTTGTGCGGTATGGAACTTAACGCACCATAACGCACAGCACAAGGAGGCTTTTCAGTTTCTCGTAATGGCAGCGATATGGAGAGTGAAATAATGCAATTTTTTTGTCGTTATTTTCACACCCCGTTTAGCGCAATCTAGGTGTTACAGAAGTGCATTTCTGCTCCTTCAACAAATTGTACCAAGAGAATAAAGCAAATTATATAATAGAAATAAATTGGAAAGTTGTTTGAAACTCTATGTTCTATCTGAAAGTAAAATTTGGGGTTTAATGTTCCTTTAATATGTGTTAAATAGGCAACTGCTGGCATTGCATGCTATCTGAATGCTGGTGCATGGGGCATGTACAGCCTATTTGCATATAATGCTGAAACAGTAATCAATTTAACTAAAAGCATTTATGGAATTTGAAATATATTACAACAATGCTTCTATTCAAAACTGAAATCCACCCATGCACATTACAATTTTGACCATTCTGTCCTTTTCCAACAATCTTTTCACCATGCAAATGTCAAAACAGAAACATCCCTTTAACTAGCATATTAAGAAAAAGTCCTGATCCATTATATAAATATAAATCAATAATATATCATTCCCAAATGTAGTCTAGCGCAGTATTTTATATTGCCATAACCCATGCACTAAAAACACAATTAGGGCTAGATTACAAGTTAAGTGCACATTTGCACTTACGCAAGCACAATATGTGCACTTAAAGCGATACTAAACCCAAATTTTTTCTTTCATGATTCAGATAGAGCATGCATTTTTAAGCGACTTTCTAATTTACTCCTATTATCAATTTTTCTTCGTTCTCTTGCTATCTTTATTTTAAAAGCATGAATGTAAAGCTTAGGAGCCGGCCTAGTATAGGTTCAGCACCCTGGATAGCGCTTGCTTATTGGAGGCTACATTTAGCCAAGAATAAGCAAGTGTAACCCAGGTTATAAAATAAGGATAGCAAAAGAACAAAGAAAAATTGATAATAGGAGTAAATTAGAAAGTTGCTTAAAATTGCATGCTCTATCTGAATAATTAAAGAAAAAAATGTGGGTTTAGTATCTCTTTAACTTGGCAATACCAGCACACATGTACAAGTAAGGCGCAATGCGAATACAAGCTGGTTAACTTCTGGTTAGTTGCGTTTAGCGCAAAGTGAAAACGCGAGCTCACGGTCACATTAACAAGTCACGTGACAAATTTGCCCCTGTACGGGCACACGTTAAGATAGCACCTCACTTGTAATCTAGGCCTTAGTTAGAATATTGAAAGTTAATTTAATCACTTCACAATAAGCTTCACACTGCATACAAGTGACATGTATGGTTATCGCTATGCATGACTACATGATTAGCTCTGCATACCTCCATGTTTTTACATATAAAGCTTGAACTGAAAACAAAGGGCAGATTGCACTAATGAATACATCTCTCATACACAAACATATATTAGTGCAATGTTTCTCAACCAACAACTACACTGCTTACCAATGTTGTCAGGTAAATGAATTGCTCCCCTACCAGAATGAGGTGTGACAAGTCAGAGTGCATAAAAAAGCTGCAAAAATACATAAATGCCTAATTATTGGCTGATAGTTAAAGGGACAGTAAAGTCAAAATTAAACTTTCATGATTCAGATAAAACATGTAGTTTTAAAATGTTCCAGGTTTCAGAGCAGCAGTGCACTATTGGGAATTAGGTGTTGACTTCACATATACTATATGGCCAAAAGTATGGTCACCAGACCATCACACCTATATGAGCTTGTTGGATATCGTATTCCAAAACTAGAGCCATTAATATGGAGCCCTCCCCTCTGCGGTTATAACACCTTACACTCTTCTGGAAAAACTTTCAAGAAGATTTTGTAGTGTGTCTGTGAATTTGTGTCTAGTCAGCCAAAAAGTCATTTGTGGGGGTCAAGTGCTGATGTTGGAAGAGAAGATCTGGATAACAACTGGCATTTCAATTAATCTTAAAGGTGTTCAGTTGGGTTGAGGTCACTTGACTATGCAGGGTACATGTGTTCCTCCACACCAAACTCATCAAATCATGTTTTCATGGACAGTCAAGGTGGAACAGGAAAGGGCCTTTAGCACCCAATTGTCTAAAGTGTTTTTGAATCCTGTAGCATTAAGGTGACCCTTCACTGGTAATAATAGGCCTAGCCCACACCCTGGAAAATAGCACCAGATCATTGTCCCTCCTTCATGAAACTTTACAGTAGGCCCTATGTTTTTCACTATGTAGCATTCTCCTAGGGCTCCATGTACGAAGCAGTGAGAGCTTCTCTGGAGCACTTGCGGGGCAGGTTCGCATATGCAAGCCTGCTTCCCGCAATGTAAGAAGCAGCAGTCAATAGACTCGCTCTTGGTGATTGACAGCCCCTTCAGTCACACGATTCATCACGTGAATGAAGGGGCGGGCATTACACACTGCGAGGAATGTGTAATGATACATATGGGCTAGTGGACGAACAGATCTGCTGCCCATATGTAGCGAAGGCAGGCGGACAGCTTGAAAGTTGAGAAGCTATCCACCCGCATATTAGAACATGGAGCCCCTAGCATCCATCAAACATAGATTCTGACATGTAGTGAAGTGGGATTTATCACTCCACAGAACACTGCTTCAGAGTACAGTTGGGGTGTGCTTTCCCATTCAGCTCCCAATACAAGTCTTTGTGTTGATATTGCTTCCAGAGGCAGTTTAGAACTCTTTAGTAAGCAATGCAATGGATGGTAAGCAATTTTTACACCCCATGTGGTTCATCATTCGGTGGGCCCACTCTGGCTGGCCTTTTTTTGCTCCCTGACATTTCCACTTCACAATAATAGCACATTTGACTGGGGCAGATTTAGAAACCAGAAAATTCATGAATTGACCATTGGCAAAGGTGGCATCCAATGACAGTGGCACATTTAAAGTCACTGAGATCTTGAGTACGCCCTAGTGTATTGCCAATGTATGTCTATGGAGATTTAATATCTATGTGCTTGATTTTATGCACCTTTAGGCAATTGTGTGTATGAAACACTTGAACTCAATAATTAGTAGAGGTGTCCACATACTTTTGACCATATTGTGATCATTCCTCTTACCATTGCCTCACCAGAAGTGTTCAGCTATTTCCAACTAGTGCATTGCTATCCTGAGGCTGACTAGGTTTACTCTTCAACAAATGATACCCAAAGGAACTAAGACAAATTGAAGAAGTCTATTAAAAAGTTGCTCTATCTCACAGGTTTTCAAACCTGTCCTCCGGCCTTCCCAACAGTCCAGGTTTTCTGGATTACCTTGGATGAGAGCAGGTAAAATAACCATTTTACTAATCAGCTGGTTGTTTCACCAGTGCTCCAGTTCAGATATCCTCAAAATGTGGCCTGTAAGGGAGGCCTGAGGGAAGGTTTGAAAACCAGGGCTCTATCTGAATCATACAAGTTAAAGTTATTGTAAACTTGACCATAGTCGCACAAGTCATATGAAAGAATTTAAAAAATGAAAGAGACTTTCATTCATCAAATGTGTAGGATATACTTATCTTCTGATATTTTCACCTTGTAATGCCAGAACGGTAAGCGCCATTCCTCCACCCGCCATATTCATCAATTGATTGACAGATGACTCATCTGCAATCCACAAATCATTTGTAACAATGATTAGTGGATTGCAGATGAGTCATCTGTCAATTAATTAATTAATATGGCTGGCACTTACCATTCTGGCATTACAAGGTGTAAATATCAGAAGATAAGTATATTCTACACATTTGATGAATGAAAATCTGATTCATTTTTTAAATTCTTTCCTATGACTTGAGCAAATATGGTTAAGTTTACAATCACTTTAAGTTTTGACTTTACTGTCTCTTTTACAATGACTGATAGGGTACACCCAGACATATGTCTGAGCCATGACACACAAGATGAAAATGTGACATGGATCTTATTGATGGGTATTGTATACAATTTTTGTTTATGTCACAAATGAAAGACAGATAAATTCCATGGATTTGATGAGTAATTTCTTGGCAATTTCTCTGTAATCTAGGAAATAGCATTAGATGTAAGGAACAAAAAAACAAAGGGACACAATGGTGTCAAAATGGTCTGATGTAAAATGTGGAGATCTATAAGAGATTATAGTACTCACAAAAATGTAGCACCCTCAAGAGCTATAAGTACAAGCTGGAATCTCTCAGTTGCCCAGTAGACTGAAACCACATTGACACTCCAATCCGCAAACGCCTTGCTCTCCTTAGCGGAGGATGGATGATTAATGATATGAGGAAACAGCAAGCAAAGTATCAAATGAACTTTAGTTAAAAAACATCAAAGTGACAGTATACACCAATTTTCATATAACTGCATGTAATATACACTACTATAAAGAATAATATGCACAGATACTGATCTAAAAATACTGTATAAAACCTTTAAAAAACTTACTTAGAAGCTTCCAGTTTAGCTCTGTTTAAAAGGTTACTGGAACACCCACTGCAAGTGGGAAATAACAGACACTCCCCCCTCCCCCTTCTTTTGCATATGAAATGACCCTTTACACAAACAGAAGCAAGCTGGAGTAGGTATACTTTGGTATTCAGTCTTGGTTAGGAGTCTGAAAATCAGAGCAATGTTATTTAAAAATTAGCTAAACTATCCCTTTAAAAACAAAACAAAAAACCCTGCATGGGCTAGATAAATGGATCATCTACAAAACATTCATGCAAACAAAAATCTAGTGTATAATATCCCTTTAATAACAGGTGACGTTCTTCTCAGCCTCCCTTAGGCTGTTTCATCAGGCCTAAATAAACATAAAATTATACAGTACTTGCTGTATTCGATCTTTTAAACAAAATTTTCAAACCACACAAATAATAGATAGATAGATATATAAAAATGGTTAACAAATCCATTATTAAAAGGTTGATTGCCAAAAAGAGAAACAAACAAATGCATCCTTAAAAAGTGCTAGGTAATGATATACTTGAAAAATCTCTAAGCATTTGTATTCAGGCAAAGAGGTAATCAATAATACAATAAATACATATAGCAACATTGTAGTGGTTCTCCTATATACAGATATAGGCAAATAGGATGTCTTTTTTAGGATGCATTTCTTTGTTCTTCATTTTGCAATTCAAGTTTTTAATGATGGATTTGTTAACATTTATATATAATGTGTTTGTGTATATATAGATAGATAGATAGATAGATAGATAGATAGATAGAGAGATAGATAGATAGTGAAACAAACTGATAGTGTCAGCAATTTTTAGTAAAAATATCCATTCTTTATTGAGGTAACAAACAAAATATAAACAGCAACGTTTCGAGTCAACACAGACCCTTAGTCATTGTCTGTTACCTCAATGAAGAATGGATATTTTTCTAAAAAGTGCTGACGCTATCAGTTTGTTTCAATATATTTATATATATGAGGCTGGCAGACCTCACTTAGCGTACGTGCACTATTCAAGAAATGATAAATATGCTGAAAAATATGTTGGAATAACAAAGAAAGGTGCTGGACTTACCTATTGGAGTTGTATGTATATATATATATATATATATATATATATATATATATAGTGAAGAAGTATAAAGCACTCAACGGACTTCAGTCAACTGTGAAAAAAGAAATTTATTCAAGTGACGTTTCGGGGTAGAAAAAACCCTTCTTCTGACGAAGACATTTCGTGGGGTTTTCTACCCCGAAACGTCACTTGAATAAATTTATTTTTTACTGAAGTCTGGAGAGTGCTTTATACTTCTTCACTATTGATATCCAGATAGCATCCCGGTGATTGTAGCATTTTTGGTGAGAGTGCATACACATTGTGCCTGCTATATATATATATATATATATATATATATATATATATATATATATATTTGTGTGGTTTGAAGATTCTGTTTAAAAGATCAGTTACAGTAAGTATAATGTTTATTTAGACCTGATGAAACAGCCCAAGGCAGGCTGAGAAACTTGTTGCCTGTTCTTAATGGGGTTTTTTTTAATTAAAGCTCATTTGATAATTTACCTAATGTCATTGATCATCCATCCTCCAATAGAGAGAGCAAGTTGGCTGATTGGAGGGTCCTTGTGGTTTCAGTCTGCTGGGACTGAGAGGTTCTAGTCTGCACTTATAGTACTTGAGGGTGCTACATGCCTGTGAGTACTATTATCACTTGTTTATCTCTTCATTTTACATCAGACTGTGCTAGGCCATTTTGGCGCCCTTACATATTTGACTCCTACATCCCTTGAAACTTTTTTCCTTCATTCACTTCTTCCATTTTAAATACATTTTGGATTCTTTTAATTAGGTATCATTATTCAAAGCAAACAATTAGAAAAAAAAATCCAATTTTATTCTACTATCAAATTTATAACAGAAGTAAATGATAAACTTTTTTTAATTGTATTTTTTGTTGAAAAGGTAGACTTAGTAGCATACACATGGACTTTATCCACTTATACTTTATACACTGTTATATAGTTGTCAGAACACTACATATCAGCACTCAGCAGTGTTTGCTGCCATCTAGGGTGTTGGCTACCTCCCTAGGTATGCTCTTCAACAAAGAATACCATGAGAGCAAAGCAAATTTGATAATATAAATAAATAGGAAACTTTTTTTAAATTGTATGCTCTGGCCTCTATTTAACAAGGTCTGGCGGACCTGATCCGACAGTGCGGGTCAGGTCCGCCAGACCTCGCTGAAAACAGAGAGCAATACACTCTCCGTATTCAGCATTGCACCAGCAGCTCACAAGAGCTGCTTGTGCAACGCTGCTCCCTGCAGACTCGCAGCCAATGGGCCACCAGCAGGGGGGTAGTGATGTCGCGAACAGTTCTCCGGAGAACAGTTCCCGGCGAACATAGTTTGTTCGCATTCGCAGCGGCGGGCGAACATATGCGATGTTCGATCCGCCCCCTATTCGTCATCATTGAGTAAACTTTGACCCTGTATCTCACAGTCTGCAGACACATTACAGCCAATCAGCAGCAGACACTCCCTCCCAGAACCTCCCAGCTCCTGGGCAGCAGCCATTTTAGATTCATTCTGATCCTGCATTGTTAGTGAGAGGAGGGATAGTGTAGCTGCTGCTAATTTAATAGGGAAATCGATAACTAGGCTAGTGTATTCAGTGTCCACTACAGTCCTGAAGGACTCATCTGATCTCTGCTGTAAGGACAGCACCCCAAAAAGCCCTTTTTAGGGCTACATCAGTCGTTTTTTTTTTCCTTAGTAATCTAATAGCAGTTGCCTGCCTGCCACTGCCAGCCTGTGTGTCAGGCTCACAGTATATACTGTGCCTACTTGCTCAGTGCCACCACTCATATCTGGTGTAACATTTTTGTAAATTAAAATAAAAAAAACTTTTACATCAGTCTGCTAGTGTAATCCAGGCCAGCCTGCCACTGCCATCCTCTGTGTCAGGCTCACAGCATATACTGTGCCTACTTGCTCAGTGCCACCAGTCATATCTGGTGTAACATTAGTGTAAATTTAAAAAAAAAAAAACTTTTACATCAGTCTGCTAGTGTAATCTAATTTCAGTTGCCAGGCCGGCCTGCCACTACCAGACTGTGTGTCAGGCTCACAGCATATACTGTGCCTACTTGCTCAGTGCCACCACTCATATCTGGCTGGTGTAACAGTAGTGTAAATTTAAAAAAAAAAACTTTTACATCAGTCTGCTAGTGTAATCTAATAGCAGTTGCCTGCCTGCCACTACCAGACTGTGTGTCAGGCTCACAGCATATACTGTGCCTACTTGCTCAGTGCCACCACTCATATCTGGCTGGTGTAACAGTAGTGTAAATTTTTTTAAAAAAACTTTTACATCAGTCTGCTAGTGTAATCTAATAGCAGTTGCCTGCCTGCCACTGCCAGCCTGTGTGTCAGGCCCAAAGCATATACTGTGCCTACTTGCTTAGTGCCACCACCAGTCATATCTTGTGTAACAGTAGTGTTCATTTTTAAAAAAAAATTTTTACATCAGTCTGCTAGTGTAATCTAATTTCAGTTGCCAGGCCAGCCTGCCACTGCCAGCCTGTGTGTCAGGCTCACAGCATATACTGTGCCTATTTGCTCAGTGCCACCACTCATATCTGGCTGGTGTAACAGTAGTGTAAATTTAAAAAAAAATAACTTTTACATCAGTCTGCTAGTGTAATCTAATTTCAGTTGCCAGGCCAGCCTGCCACTGCCAGCCTGTGTGTCAGGCTCAAAGCATATACTGTGCCTACTTGCTTAGTGCCACCACCAGTCATATCTTGTGTAACAGTAGTGTTCATTTTTTAAAAAAATTTTTTTACATCAGTCTGCTAGTGTAATCTAATTTCAGTTGCCAGGCCAGCCTGCCACTGCCAGCCTGTGTGTCAGGCTCACAGCATATACTGTGCCTACTTGCTCAGTGCCACCACTCATATCTGGCTGGTGTAGCAGTAGTGTAAATTTAAAAAAAAAAAACTTTTACATCAGTCTGCTAGTGTAATCTAATTTCAGTTGCCAGGCCAGCCTGTCACTGCCAGCCTGTGTGTCAGGCTCAAAGCATATACTGTGCCTACTTGCTCAGTGCCACCACCAGTCATATCTGGTGTAACAGTAGTGTTCATTTAAAAAAAAAAACTTTTTACATCAGTCTGCTAGTGTAATCTAATTTCAGTTGCCAGGCCAGCCTGCCACTGCCAGCCTGTGTCTCAGGCTCACAGCATATACTGTGCCTACTTGCTCAGTGCCACCACTCATATCTGGCTGGTGTAACAGTAGTGTAAATTTAAAAAAATATAACTTTTACATCAGTCTGCTAGTGTAATCTAATAGCAGCTGCCTGTCTGCCACTGCCAGCCTGTGTGCCAGGCTCACAGCATATACTTTGCCTACTTGCTCAGTGCCACCAGTCAAATCTGGTGTAACAGTAGTGTAAATTTTAA
This sequence comes from Bombina bombina, assembly GCF_027579735.1. Taxonomy (NCBI): domain Eukaryota; kingdom Metazoa; phylum Chordata; class Amphibia; order Anura; family Bombinatoridae; genus Bombina; species Bombina bombina. Next base: position 1,154,162,055 of record NC_069499.1, on the reverse strand, counting down.
AAAAAACTTTTACATCAGTCTGCTAGTGTAATCTAATTTCAGTTGCCAGGCCAGCCTGCCACTGCCAGCCTGTGTGTCAGGCTCACAGCATATACTGTGCCTACTTGCTCAGTGCCACCACTCATATCTGGTGTAACAGTAGTGTAATTTTTTAAAAAAAAACTTTTACATCAGTCTGCTAGTGTAATCTAATTTCAGTTGCCAGGCCAGCCTGTCACTGCCAGCCTGTGTGTCAGGCTCACAGCATATACTGTGCCTACTTGCTCAGTGCCACCAGTCATATCTGGTGTAACAGTAGTGTAAAATTAAAAAAAACCTTTACATCGGTCTGCTAGTGTAATCTAATTTCAGTTGCCAGGCCAGCCTGCCACTGCCAGCCTGTGTGTCAGGCTCAAAGCATATACTGTGCCTACTTGCTCAGTGCCACCACCAGTCATATCTGGTGTAACAGTAGTGTTCATTTTTTTAAAAAACTTTTTACATCAGTCTGCTAGTGTAATCTAATTTCAGTTGCCAGGCCAGGCTGCCACTGCCAGCCTGTGTGTCAGGCTCACAGCATATACTGTGCCTACTTGCTCAGTGCCACCACTCATATCTGGCTGGTGTAACAGTAGTGTAAATTTAAAAAAATATAACTTTTACATCAGTCTGCTAGTGTAATCTAATAGCAGTTGCCTGTCTGCCACTGCCAGCCTGTGTGCCAGGCTCACAGCATATACTGTGCCTACTTGCTCAATGCCACCAGTCAAATCTGGTGTAACAGTAGTGTAAATTTTAAAAAAAAACTTTTACATCAGTCTGCTAGTGTAATCTAATTTCAGTTGCCAGGCCAGGCTGCCACTGCCAGCCTGTGTGTCAGGCTCACAGCATATACTGTGCCTACTTGCTCAGTGCCACCACTCATATCTGGTGTAACAGTAGTGTAATTTTTTTTAAAAAAACTTTTACATCAGTCTGCTAGTGTAATCTAATTTCAGTTGCCAGGCCAGCCTGTCACTGCCAGCCTGTGTGTCAGGCTCACAGCATATACTGTGCCTACTTGCTCAGTGCCACCAGTCATATCTGGTGTAACAGTAGTGTAAAATTAAAAAAAAAACCTTTACATCAGTTTGCTAGTGTAATCTAATAGCAGTTGGCCAGGTTTTAAAAAAACTTTTACATCAGTCTGCTAGTGTAATCTAATTTCAGTTGCCAGGCCAGCCTGTCACTGCCAGCCTGTGTGTCAGGCTCACAGCATATACTGTGCCTACTTGCTCAGTGCCACCACTCATATATGGCTGGTGTAACAGTAGTGTAAATTTTAAAAAAAATTTTTTACATCAGTCTGCTAGTGTAATCTAATAGCAGTTGCCTGTCTGCCACTGCCAGCCTGTGTGCCATCCTCACAGCATATACTGTGCCTACTTGCTCAGTGCCATCAGTCATATCTGGTGTAACAGTAGTGTAAATTTAAAAAAAAACGTTTACATCAGTCTGCTAGTGTAATCTAATTTCAGTTGCCAGGCCAGCCTGCCACTGCCAGCCTGTGTGTCAGGCTCAAAGCATATACTGTGCCTACTTGCTCAGTGCCACCACCAGTCATATCTGGTGTAACAGTAGGGTTCATTTAAAAAAAAAACTTTTTACATCAGTCTGCTAGTGTAATCTAATTTCAGTTGCCAGGCCAGGCTGCCACTGCCAGCCTGTGTCTCAGGCTCACAGCATATACTGTGCCTACTTGCTCAGTGCCACCACTCATATCTGGCTGGTGTAACAGTAGTGTAAATTTAAAAAAATATAACTTTTACATCAGTCTGCTAGTGTAATCTAATAGCAGCTGCCTGTCTGCCACTGCCAGCCTGTGTGCCAGGCTCACAGCATATACTTTGCCTACTTGCTCAGTGCCACCAGTCAAATCTGGTGTAACAGTAGTGTAAATTTTAAAAAAAAACTTTTACATCAGTCTGCTAGTGTAATCTAATTTCAGTTGCCAGGCCAGCCTGCCACTGCCAGCCTGTGTGTCAGGCTCACAGCATATACTGTGCCTACTTGCTCAGTGCCACCACTCATATCTGGTGTAACAGTAGTGTAATTTTTTAAAAAAAAACTTTTACATCAGTCTGCTAGTGTAATCTAATTGCAGTTGCCAGGCCAGCCTGTCACTGCCAGCCTGTGTGTCAGGTTCACAGCATATACTGTGCCTACTTGCTCAGTGCCACCAGTCATATCTGGTGTAACAGTAGTGTAAAATTAAAAAAAAAAACCTTTACATCAGTCTGCTAGTGTAATCTAATTTCAGTTGCCAGGCCAGCCTGCCACTGCCAGCCTGTGTGTCAGGCTCAAAGCATATACTGTGCCTACTTGCTCAGTGCCACCACCAGTCATATCTGGGGTAACAGTAGTGTTCATTTTTAAAAAAAACTTTTTACATCAGTCTGCTAGTGTAATCTAATTTCAGTTGCCAGGCCAGGCTGCCACTGCCAGCCTGTGTGTCAGGCTCACAGCATATACTGTGCCTACTTGCTCAGTGCCACCACTCATATCTGGCTGGTGTAACAGTAGTGTAAATTTAAAAAAATATAACTTTTACATCAGTCTGCTAGTGTAATCTAATAGCAGTTGCCTGTCTGCCACTGCCAGCCTGTGTGCCAGGCTCAAAGCATATACTGTGCCTACTTGCTCAATGCCACCAGTCAAATCTGGTGTAACAGTAGTGTAAATTTTAAAAAAAACTTTTACATCAGTCTGCTAGTGTAATCTAATTTCAGTTGCCAGGCCAGGCTGCCACTGCCAGCCTGTGTGTCAGGCTCACAGCATATACTGTGCCTACTTGCTCAGTGCCACCACTCATATCTGGTGTAACAGTAGTGTAATTTTTTTAAAAAAAACTTTTACATCAGTCTGCTAGTGTAATCTAATTTCAGTTGCCAGGCCAGCCTGTCACTGCCAGCCTGTGTGTCAGGCTCACAGCATATACTGTGCCTACTTGCTCAGTGCCAGCAGTCATATCTGGTGTAACAGTAGTGTAAAATTAAAAAAAAAAACTTTACATCAGTTTGCTAGTGTAATCTAATAGCAGTTGGCCAGGTTTTAAAAAAACTTTTACATCAGTCTGCTAGTGTAATCTAATTTCAGTTGCCAGGCCAGCCTGTCACTGCCAGCCTGTGTGTCAGGCTCACAGCATATACTGTGCCTACTTGCTCAGTGCCACCACTCATATATGGCTGGTGTAACAGTAGTGTAAATTTTAAAAAAAAATTTTTACATCAGTCTGCTAGTGTAATCTAATAGCAGTTGCCTGACTGCCACTGCCAGCCTGTGTGCCAGGCTCACAGCATATACTGTGCCTACTTGCTCAATGCCACCAGTCAAATCTGGTGTAACAGTAGTGTAAATTTTAAAAAAAACTTTTACATCAGTCTGCTAGTGTAATCTAATTTCAGTTGCCAGGCCAGGCTGCCACTGCCAGCCTGTGTGTCAGGCTCACAGCATATACTGTGCCTACTTGCTCAGTGCCACCACTCATATCTGGTGTAACAGTAGTGTAATTTTTTAAAAAAAAACTTTTACATCAGTCTGCTAGTGTAATCTAATTTCAGTTGCAAGGCCAGCCTGTCACTGCCAGCCTGTGTGTCAGGCTCACAGCATATACTGTGCCTACTTGCTCAGTGCCAGCAGTCATATCTGGTGTAACAGTAGTGTAAAATTAAAAAAAAAAACTTTACATCAGTTTGCTAGTGTAATCTAATAGCAGTTGGCCAGGTTTTAAAAAAACTTTTACATCAGTCTGCTAGTGTAATCTAATTTCAGTTGCCAGGCCAGCCTGTCACTGCCAGCCTGTGTGTCAGGCTCACAGCATATACTGTGCCTACTTGCTCAGTGCCACCACTCATATATGGCTGGTGTAACAGTAGTGTAAATTTTTTAAAAAAAATTTTACATCAGTCTGCTAGTGTAATCTAATAGCAGTTGCCTGTCTGCCACTGCCAGCCTGTGTGCCAGGCTCACAGCATATACTGTGCCTACTTGCTCAGTGCCATCAGTCATATCTGGTGTAACAGTAGTGTAAATTTAAAAAAAAACTTTTACATCAGTCTGCTAGTGTAATCTAATTTCAGTTGCCAGGCCAGCCTGCCACTGCCAGCCTGTGTGTCAGGCTCAAAGCATATACTGTGCCTACTTGCTTAGTGCCACCACCAGTCATATCTGGTGTAACAGTAGTGTTCATTTTTTAAAAAAAATTTACATCAGTCTGCTAGTGTAATCTAATTTCAGTTGCCAGGCCAGCCTGCCACTGCCAGCCTGTGTGTCAGGCTCACAGCATATACTGTGCCTACTTGCTCAGTGCCACCACTCACATCTGGCTGGTGTAACAGTAGTGTAAATTTAAAAAAAAATAACTTTTACATCAGTCTGCTAGTGTAATCTAATTTCAGTTGCCAGGCCAGCCTGCCACTGCCAGCCTGTGTTTCAGGCTCAAAGCATATACTGTGCCTACTTGCTCAGTGCCACCACCAGTCACATCTGGTGTAACAGTAGTGTTCATTTTTAAAAAAATTTTTTACATCAGTCTGCTAGTGTAATCTAATAGCAGTTGCCTGTCTGCCACTGCCAGCCTGTGTGCCAGGCTCGCAGCATATACTGTGCCTACTTGCTCAGTGCCACCAGTCAAATCTGGTGTAACAGTAGTGTAAATTTTTAAAAAAAACTTTTACATCAGTCTGCTAGTGTAATCTAATTTGTCTATGAGTAAGGCTAACATGTAGCCGAAATGCGTAAGACAGCCCAGCTTCACTATTTTATGTTCACTTCGGTTTTATCATTTTTTTTCACTTGGTTTCCAATAAAATATGAACTTTTAGAACTTTACAGTGCCTGGAGACTCGCATGGTTTTTTTGCCTTTTTTGCTGTTTGGATACATATTGTTACCACGCTCGAATCTCGGCACTCAGGTGAATAATCGGTGTATGGGGCTACGATCGAGTAGTAGGGAATCCCATTGGTGCAGGAGATGATTCACGTCACGGACCGGAAGCACCTGACAACGCTCAGTCACAGCGTGCAAATTAAACAGCACCACGGAGGCTGTGAAGTGGTATGCCCATACGGATGACAATTGGAGCACCGGACAAGGACCTCTACGAGTGAGGAGTCAGAGGTGCAGCAGCGACGGCAGGTATTTCCTAAGGCCCCCGGAGACAGGCTCAAGTAGTGAGTGTGGTGAGTTATACACCATCCCGGTGTCAAGCCGCCTTTATATATATATGTAACTGCCATACCGCAGACTTTTGCTTCATCCAATACTTTATACTCATTGCATCACTTGCACGTTTTACACAACTTATACAGCTTGGACAGGATTTATTTCCCTCCCCATACACCATACACCTTGAGCTGCACTAGGAAGAATTTTCTGCTTAAATATACATCAGTCTGCTAGTGTAATCTAATTTCAGTTGCCAGGCCAGCCTGCTACTGCCAGCCTGTGTGTCAAGGCTCACAGCATATACTGTGCCTACTTGCTCAGTGCCACCACTCATATCTGGTGTAACATTAGTGTAAATTTTTTTAAAAAAACTTTTACATCAGTCTGCTAGTGTAATCTAATGCCTACTTGCTTAGTGCCACCACCAGTCATATCTGGTGTAACAGTAGTGTTCATTTTTTAAAAAATTTTTTACATCAGTCTGCTAGTGTAATCTAATTTCAGTTGCCAGGCCAGCCTGCCAATGCCAGCCTGTGTGTCAGGCTCACAGCATATACTGTGCCTACTTGCTCAGTGCCACCACTCATATCTGGCTGGTGTAACAGTAGTGTAAATTAAAAAAAAAAAATGTTTTACATCAGTCTGCTAGTGTAATCTAATTTCAGTTGCCAGGCCAGCCTGCCACTGCCAGCCTGTGTGTCACAGCATATACTGTGCCTACTTGCTCAGTGCCACCACTCATATCTGGTGTAACATTAGTGTAAATTTAAAAAAAAAACTTTTGCATCAGTCTGTTAGTGTAATCTAATTTCAGTTGCCAGGCCAGCCTGCCACTGCCAGCCTGTGTGTCAAGCTCACAGCATATACTGCGCCTACGAGCTCAGTGCCACCACTAATATCTGGTGTAACAGTAGTGTAAATTTAAAAAAAAACTTTTACATCAGTCTGCTAGTGTAATCTAATTTCAGTTGCCAGGCCAGTCTGCCACTGCCAGCTTGTGTGTCAGGCTCAAAGCATATACTGTGCTTATTTGCTCAGTGCCACCACCAGTCATATCTGGTTTAACAGTAGTGTTCATTTTTAAAAAAAACTTTTTACATCAGTCTGCTAGTATAATCTAATTTCAGTTGCCAGGCCAGCCTGCCACTGCCAGCCTGTGTCTCAGGCTCACAGCATATACTGTGCCTACTTGCTCAGTGCCACCACTCATATCTGGCTGGTGTAACTGTAGTGTAAATTTAAAAAAATATGACTTTTACATCAGTCTGCTAGTGTAATCTAATAGCAGTTGCCTGTCTGCCACTGCCAGCCTGTGTGCCAGGCTCACAGCATATACTGTGCCTACTTGCTCAGTGCCACCAGTCAAATCTGGTGTAACAGTAGTGTAAATTTTTTAAAAAAACTTTTACATCAGTCTGCTAGTGTAATCTAATTTCAGTTGCCAGGCCAGCCTGCCACTGCCAGCCTGTGTGTCAGGCTCACAGCATATACTGTGCCTACTTGCTCAGTGCCACCACTCATATCAGGTGTAACAGTAGTGTAATTTAAAAAAAAAAACTTTTACATCAGTCTGCTAGTGTAATCTAATTTCAGCTGCCAGGCCAGCCTGTCACTGCCAGCCTGTGTGTCAGGCTCACAGCATATACTGTGCCTACTTGCTCAGTGCCACCAGTCATATCTGGTGTAACAGTAGTGTAAAATTAAAAAAAAACCTTTACATCAGTTTGCTAGTGTAATCTAATAGCAGTTGGCCAGGTTTTAAAAAAACTTTACATCAGTCTGCTAGTGTAATCTAATTTCAGTTGCCAGGCCAGCCTGTCACTGCCAGCCTGTGTGTCAGGCTCACAGCATATACTGTGCCTACTTGCTCAGTGCCACCACTCATATATGGCTGGTGTAACAGTAGTGTAAATTTAAAAAAAAAAATTTACATCAGTCTGCTAGTGTAATCTAATAGCAGTTGCCTGTCTGCCACTGCCAGCCTGTGTGCCAGGCTCACAGCATATTCTGTGCCTACTTGCTCAGTGCCATCAGTCATATCTGGTGTAACAGTAGTGTAAAGTAAAAAAAAAAACTTTTACATCAGTCTGCTAGTGTAATCTAATTTCAGTTGCCAGGCCAGCCTGCCACTGCCAGCCTGTGTGTCAGGCTCAAAGCATATACTGTGCCTACTTGCTCAGTGCCACCACCAGTCATATCTGGTGTAACAGTAGTGTTCATTTTTAAAAAAAAAATTACATCAGTCTGCTAGTGTAATCTAATTTCAGTTGCCAGGCCAGCCTGCCACTGCCAGCCTGTGTGTCAGGCTCACAGCATATACTGTGCCTACTTGCTCAGTGCCACCACTCATATCTGGCTGGTGTAACAGTAGAGTAAATTTAAAAAAAAAAAACTTTTACATCAGTCTGCTAGTGTAATCTAATTTCAGTTGCCAGGCCAGCCTGCCACTGCCAGCCTGTGTGTCAGGCTCAAAGCATATACTGTGCCTACTTGCTCAGTGCCACCACCAGTCACATCTGGTGTAACAGTAGTGTTCATTTTTAAAAAAATTTTTTACATCAGTCTGCTAGTGTAATCTAATAGCAGTTGCCTGTCTGCCACTGCCAGCCTGTGTGCCAGGCTCACAGCATATACTGTGCCTACTTGCTCAGTGCCACCAGTCAAATCTGGTGTAACAGTAGTGTAAATTTAAAAAAAAACTTTTACATCAGTCTGCTAGTGTAATCTAATTTCAGTTGCCAGGCCAGCCTGCCACTGCCAGCCTGTGTGTCAGGCTCACAGCATATACTGTGCCTACTTGCTCAGTGCCACCACTCATATCTGGTGTAACAGTAGTGTAATTTTTTAAAAAAAAAACTTTTACATCAGTCTGCTAGTGTAATCTAATTTCAGTTGCCAGGCCAGCCTGTCACTGCCAGCCTGTGTGTCAGGTTCACAGCATATACTGTGCCTACTTGCTCAGTGCCACCAGTCATATCTGGTGTAACAGTAGTGTAAAATTAAAAAAACCTTTACATCAGTCTGCTAGTGTAATCTAATTTCAGTTGCCAGGCCAGCCTGCCACTGCCAGCCTGTGTGTCAGGCTCAAAGCATATACTGTGCCTACTTGCTCAGTGCCACCACCAGTCATATCTGGTGTAACAGTAGTGTTCATTTTTAAAAAAAACTTTTTACATCAGTCTGCTAGTGTAATCTAATTTCAGTTGCCAGGCCAGGCTGCCACTGCCAGCCTGTGTGTCAGGCTCACAGCATATACTGTGCCTACTTGCTCAGTGCCACCACTCATATCTGGCTGGTGTAACAGTAGTGTAAATTTAAAAAAATATAACTTTTACATCAGTCTGCTAGTGTAATCTAATAGCAGTTGCCTGTCTGCCACTGCCAGCCTGTGTGCCAGGCTCACAGCATATACTGTGCCTACTTGCTCAATGCCACCAGTCAAATCTGGTGTAACAGTAGTGTAAATTTAAAAAAAAAACTTTTACATCAGTCTGCTAGTGTAATCTAATTTCAGTTGCCAGGCCAGGCTGCCACTGCCAGCCTGTGTGTCAGGCTCACAGCATATACTGTGCCTACTTGCTCAGTGCCACCACTCATATCTGGTGTAACAGTAGTGTAATTTTTTAAAAAAAAACTTTTACATCAGTCTGCTAGTGTAATCTAATTTCAGTTGCCAGGCCAGCCTGTCACTGCCAGCCTGTGTGTCAGGCTCACAGCATATACTGTGCCTACTTGCTCAGTGCCAGCAGTCATAACTGGTGTAACAGTAGTGTAAAATTAAAAAAAAAACCTTTACATCAGTTTGCTAGTGTAATCTAATAGCATTTGGCCAGGTTTTAAAAAAACTTTTACATCAGTCTGCTAGTGTAATCTAATTTCAGTTGCCAGGCCAGCCTGTCACTGCCAGCCTGTGTGTCAGGCTCACAGCATATACTGTGCCTACTTGCTCAGTGCCACCACTCATATATGGCTGGTGTAACAGTAGTGTAAATTTTAAAAAAATTTTTTTACATCAGTCTGCTAGTGTAATCTAATAGCAGTTGCCTGTCTGCCACTGCCAGCCTGTGTGCCAGGCTCAGAGCATATACTGTGCCTACTTGCTCAGTGCCATCAGTAATATCTGGTGTAACAGTAGTGTAAATTTAAAAAAAAACTTTTACATCAGTCTGCTAGTGTAATCTAATTTCAGTTGCCAGGCCAGCCTGCCACTGCCAGCCTGTGTGTCAGGCTCACAGCATATACTGTGCCTACTTGCTCAGTGCCACCACTCATATCTGGTGTAACAGTAGTGTAAATTTAAAAAAATATAACTTTTACATCAGTCTGCTAGTGTAATCTAATAGCAGTTGCCTGTCTGCCACTGCCAGCCTGTGTGCCAGGCTCACAGCATATACTGTGCCTACTTGCTCAGTGCCATCAGTCATATCTGGTGTAACAGTAGTGTAAAGTAAAAAAAAAAACTTTTACATCAGTCTGCTAGTGTAATCTAATTTCAGTTGCCAGGCCAGCCTGCCACTGCCAGCCTGTGTGTCAGGCTCAAAGCATATACTGTGCCTACTTGCTTAGTGCCACCACCAGTCATATCTGGTGTAACAGTAGTGTTCATTTTTAAAAAAAAAATTACATCAGTCTGCTAGTGTAATCTAATTTCAGTTGCCAGGCCAGCCTGCCACTGCCAGCCTGTGTGTCAGGCTCACAGCATATACTGTGCCTACTTGCTCAGTGCCACCACTCATATCTGGCTGGTGTAACAGTAGAGTAAATTTTAAAAAAAAAAACGTTTACATCAGTCTGCTAGTGTAATCTAATTTCAGTTGCCAGGCCAGCCTGCCACTGCCAGCCTGTGTGTCAGGCTCAAAGCATATACTGTGCCTACTTGCTCAGTGCCACCACCAGTCACATCTGGTGTAACAGTAGTGTTCATTTTTAAAAAATTTTTTTACATCAGTCTGCTAGTGTAATCTAATAGCAGTTGCCTGTCTGCCACTGCCAGCCTGTGTGCCAGGCTCACAGCATATACTGTGCCTACTTGCTCAGTGCCACCAGTCAAATCTGGTGTAACAGTAGTGTAAATTTAAAAAAAAACTTTTACATCAGTCTGCTAGTGTAATCTAATTTCAGTTGCCAGGCCAGCCTGCCACTGCCAGCCTGTGTGTCAGGCTCACAGCATATACTGTGCCTACTTGCTCAGTGCCACCACTCATATCTGGTGTAACAGTAGTGTAATTTTTTTAAAAAAAAACTTTTACATCAGTCTGCTAGTGTAATCTAATTTCAGTTGCCAGGCCAGCCTGTCACTGCCAGCCTGTGTGTCAGGTTCACAGCATATACTGTGCCTACTTGCTCAGTGCCACCAGTCATATCTGGTGTAACAGTAGTGTAAAATTAAAAAAACCTTTACATCAGTCTGCTAGTGTAATCTAATTTCAGTTGCCAGGCCAGCCTGCCACTGCCAGCCTGTGTGTCAGGCTCAAAGCATATACTGTGCCTACTTGCTCAGTGCCACCACCAGTCATATCTGGTGTAACAGTAGTGTTCATTTTTAAAAAAAACTTTTTACATCAGTCTGCTAGTGTAATCTAATTTCAGTTGCCAGGCCAGGCTGCCACTGCCAGCCTGTGTGTCAGGCTCACAGCATATACTGTGCCTACTTGCTCAGTGCCACCACTCATATCTGGCTGGTGTAACAGTAGTGTAAATTTAAAAAAATATAACTTTTACATCAGTCTGCTAGTGTAATCTAATAGCAGTTGCCTGTCTGCCACTGCCAGCCTGTGTGCCAGGCTCACAGCATATACTGTGCCTACTTGCTCAATGCCACCAGTCAAATCTGGTGTAACAGTAGTGTAAATTTTAAAAAAAAACTTTTACATCAGTCTGCTAGTGTAATCTAATTTCAGTTGCCAGGCCAGGCTGCCACTGCCAGCCTGTGTGTCAGGCTCACAGCATATACTGTGCCTACTTGCTCAGTGCCACCACTCATATCTGGTGTAACAGTAGTGTAATTTTTTAAAAAAAAACTTTTACATCAGTCTGCTAGTGTAATCTAATTTCAGTTGCCAGGCCAGCCTGTCACTGCCAGCCTGTGTGTCAGGCTCACAGCATATACTGTGCCTACTTGCTCAGTGCCAGCAGTCATAACTGGTGTAACAGTAGTGTAAAATTAAAAAAAAAACCTTTACATCAGTTTGCTAGTGTAATCTAATAGCATTTGGCCAGGTTTTAAAAAAACTTTTACATCAGTCTGCTAGTGTAATCTAATTTCAGTTGCCAGGCCAGCCTGTCACTGCCAGCCTGTGTGTCAGGCTCACAGCATATACTGTGCCTACTTGCTCAGTGCCACCACTCATATATGGCTGGTGTAACAGTAGTGTAAATTTTAAAAAAAAATTTTTACATCAGTCTGCTAGTGTAATCTAATAGCAGTTGCCTGTCTGCCACTGCCAGCCTGTGTGCCAGGCTCAGAGCATATACTGTGCCTACTTGCTCAGTGCCATCAGTCATATCTGGTGTAACAGTAGTGTAAATTTTAAAAAAAACTTTTACATCAGTCTGCTAGTGTAATCTAATTTCAGTTGCCAGGCCAGCCTGCCACTGCCAGCCTGTGTGTCAGGCTCACAGCATATACTGTGCCTACTTGCTCAGTGCCACCACTCATATCTGGTGTAACAGTAGTGTAAATTTAAAAAAATATAACTTTTACATCAGTCTGCTAGTGTAATCTAATAGCAGTTGCCTGTCTGCCACTGCCAGCCTGTGTGCCAGGCTCACAGCATATACTGTGCCTACTTGCTCAATGCCACCAGTCAAATATGGTGTAACAGTAGTGTAAATTTAAAAAAAAAACTTTTACATCAGTCTGCTAGTGTAATCTAATTTCAGTTGCCAGGCCAGGCTGCCACTGCCAGCCTGTGTGTCAGGCTCACAGCATATACTGTGCCTACTTGCTCAGTGCCACCACTCATATCTGGTGTAACAGTAGTGTAATTTTTTAAAAAAAAACTTTTACATCAGTCTGCTAGTGTAATCTAATTTCAGTTGCCAGGCCAGCCTGTCACTGCCAGCCTGTGTGTCAGGCTCACAGCATATACTGTGCCTACTTGCTCAGTGCCAGCAGTCATATCTGGTGTAACAGTAGTGTAAAATTAAAAAAAAAACCTTTACATCAGTTTGCTAGTGTAATCTAATAGCATTTGGCCAGGTTTTAAAAAAACTTTTACATCAGTCTGCTAGTGTAATCTAATTTCAGTTGCCAGGCCAGCCTGTCACTGCCAGCCTGTGTGTCAGGCTCACAGCATATACTGTGCCTACTTGCTCAGTGCCACCACTCATATATGGCTGGTGTAACAGTAGTGTAAATTTTAAAAAAAAATTTTTACATCAGTCTGCTAGTGTAATCTAATAGCAGTTGCCTGTCTGCCACTGCCAGCCTGTGTGCCAGGCTCAGAGCATATACTGTGCCTACTTGCTCAGTGCCATCAGTCATATCTGGTGTAACAGTAGTGTAAATTTAAAAAAAAACTTTTACATCAGTCTGCTAGTGTAATCTAATTTCAGTTGCCAGGCCAGCCTGCCACTGCCAGCCTGTGTGTCAGGCTCAAAGCATATACTGTGCCTACTTGCTTAGTGCCACCACCAGTCATATCTGGTGTAACAGTAGTGTTCATTTTTAAAAAAAAATTGACATCAGTCTGCTAGTGTAATCTAATTTCAGTTGCCAGGCCAGCCTGCCACTGCCAGCCTGTGTGTCAGGCTCACAGCATATACTGTGCCTACTTGCTCAGTGCCACCACTCACATCTGGCTGGTGTAACAGTAGTGTAAATTTAAAAAAAAATAACTTTTACATCAGTCTGCTAGTGTAATCTAATTTCAGTTGCCAGGCCAGCCTGCCACTGCCAGCCTGTGTGTCAGGCTCAAAGCATATACTGTGCCTACTTGCTCAGTGCCACCACCAGTCACATCTGGTGTAACAGTAGTGTTCATTTTTAAAAAAATTTTTTACATCAGTCTGCTAGTGTAATCTAATAGCAGTTGCCTGTCTGCCACTGCCAGCCTGTGTGCCAGGCTCGCAGCATATACTGTGCCTACTTGCTCAGTGCCACCAGTCAAATCTGGTGTAACAGTAGTGTAAATTTTTTTAAAAAACTTTTACATCAGTCTGCTAGTGTAATCTAATTTGTCTATGAGTAAGGCTAACATGTAGCCGAAATGCGTAAGACAGCCCAGCTTCACTATTTTATGTTCACTTCGGTTTTATCATTTTTTTCACTTGGTTTCCAATAAAATATGAACTTTTAGAACTTTACAGTGCCTGGAGACTCGCATGGTTTTTTTGCCTTTTTTGCTGTTTGGATACATATTGTTACCACGCTCGAATCTCGGCACTCAGGTGAATAATCGGTGTATGGGGCTACGATCGAGTAGTAGGGAATCCCATTGGTGCAGGAGACGATTCACGTCACGGACCGGAAGCACCTGACAACGCTCAGTCACAGCGTGCAAATTAAACAGCACCACGGAGGCTGTGAAGTGGTATGCCCATACGGATGACAATTGGAGCACCGGACAACGACCTCTACGAATGAGGAGTCAGAGGTGCAGCAGCGACGGCAGGTATTTCCTAAGGCCCCCGGAGACAGGCTCAAGTAGTGAGTGTGGTGAGTTATACACCATCCCGGTGTCAAGCCGCCTTTATATATATATGTAACTGCCATACCGCAGACTTTTGCTTCATCCAATACTTTATACTCATTGCATCACTTGCACGTTTTACACAACTTATACAGCTTGGACAGGATTTATTTCCCTCCCCATACACCATACACCTTGAGCTGCACTAGGAAGAATTTTCTGCTTAAATATACATCAGTCTGCTAGTGTAATCTAATTTCAGTTGCCAGGCCAGCCTGCTACTGCCAGCCTGTGTGTCAAGGCTCACAGCATATACTGTGCCTACTTGCTCAGTGCCACCACTCATATCTGGTGTAACATTAGTGTAAATTTTTTAAAAAAAACTTTTACATCAGTCTGCTAGTGTAATCTAATGCCTACTTGCTTAGTGCCACCACCAGTCATATCTGGTGTAACAGTAGTGTTCATTTTTTAAAATTTTTTTACATCAGTCTGCTAGTGTAATCTAATTTCAGTTGCCAGGCCAGCCTGCCACTGCCAGCCTGTGTCAGGCTCACAGCATATACTGTGCCTACTTGCTCAGTGCCACCACTCATATCTGGCTGGTGTAACAGTAGTGTAAATTAAAAAAAAAAAAATTTTTTACATCAGTCTGCTAGTGTAATCTAATTTCAGTTGCCAGGCCAGCCTGCCACTGCCAGCCTGTGTGTCACAGCATATACTGTGCCTACTTGCTCAGTGCCACCACTCATATCTGGTGTAACATTAGTGTAAATTTAAAAAAAAAACTTTTGCATCAGTCTGTTAGTGTAATCTAATTTCAGTTGCCAGGCCAGCCTGCCACTGCCAGCCTGTGTGTCAGGCTCACAGCATATACTGTGCCTACTAGCTCAGTGCCACCACTAATATCTGGTGTAACAGTAGTGTAAATTTAAAAAAAAACTTTTACATCAGTCTGCTAGTGTAATCTAATTTCAGTTGCCAGGCCAGTCTGCCACTGCCAGCTTGTGTGTCAGGCTCAAAGCATATACTGTGCTTACTTGCTCAGTGCCACCACCAGTCATATCTGGTTTAACAGTAGTGTTCATTTTTTAAAAAAACTTTTTACATCAGTCTGCTAGTATAATCTAATTTCAGTTGCCAGGCCAGCCTGCCACTGCCAGCCTGTGTCTCAGGCTCACAGCATATACTGTGCCTACTTGCTCAGTGCCACCACTCATATCTGGCTGGTGTAACAGTAGTGTAAATTTAAAAAAATATAACTTTTACATCAGTCTGCTAGTGTAATCTAATAGCAGTTGCCTGTCTGCCACTGCCAGCCTGTGTGCCAGGCTCACAGCATATACTGTGCCTACTTGCACAGTGCCACCAGTCAAATCTGGTGTAACAGTAGTGTAAATTTTTAAAAAAAACTTTTACATCAGTCTGCTAGTGTAATCTAATTTCAGTTGCCAGGCCAGCCTGCCACTGCCAGCCTGTGTGTCAGGCTCACAGCATATACTGTGCCTACTTGCTCAGTGCCACCACTCATATCTGGTGTAACAGTAGTGTAATTTTAAAAAAAAAACTTTTACATCAGTCTGCTAGTGTAATCTAATTTCAGCTGCCAGGCCAGCCTGTCACTGCCAGCCTGTGTGTCAGGCTCACAGCATATACTGTGCCTACTTGCTCAGTGCCACCAGTCATATCTGGTGTAACAGTAGTGTAAAATTAAAAAAAAACCTTTACATCAGTTTGCTAGTGTAATCTAATAGCAGTTGGCCAGGTTTTAAAAAAACTTTTACATCAGTCTGCTAGTGTAATCTAATTTCAGTTGCCAGGCCAGCCTGTCACTGCCAGCCTGTGTGTCAGGCTCACAGCATATACTGTGCCTACTTGCTCAGTGCCACCACTCATATATGGCTGGTGTAACAGTAGTGTAAATTTAAAAAAAAAATTTACATCAGTCTGCTAGTGTAATCTAATAGCAGTTGCCTGTCTGCCACTGCCAGCCTGTGTGCCAGGCTCACAGCATATACTGTGCCTACTTGCTCAGTGCCATCAGTCATATCTGGTGTAACAGTAGTGTAAAGTTAAAAAAAAAACTTTTACATCAGTCTGCTAGTGTAATCTAATTTCAGTTGCCAGGCCAGCCTGCTACTGCCAGCCTGTGTGTCAGGCTCAAAGCATATACTGTGCCTACTTGCTTAGTGCCACCACCAGTCATATCTGGTGTAACAGTAGTGTTCATTTTTAAAAAATTTTTTACATCAGTCTGCTAGTGTAATCTAATTTTAGTTGCCAGGCCAGCCTTCCACTGCCAGCCTGTGTGTCAGGCTCACAGCATATACTGTGCCTACTTGCTCAGTGCCACCACTCATATCTGGCTGGTGTAACAGTAGTGTAAATTTAAAAAAAAATAACTTTTACATCAGTCTGCTAGTGTAATCTAATTTCAGTTGCCAGGCCAGCCTGCCACTGCCAGCCTGTGTGTCAGGCTCAAAGCATATACTGTGCCTACTTGCTCAGTGCCACCACCAGTCACATCTGGTGTAACAGTAGTGTTCATTTTTAAAAAATGTTTTTACATCAGTCTGCTAGTGTAATCTAATAGCAGTTGCATGTCTGCCACTGCCAGCCTGTGTGCCAGGCTCACAGCATATACTGTGCCTACTTGCTCAGTGCCACCAGTCAAATCTGGTGTAACAGTAGTGTAAATATTTAAAAAAAACTTTTACATCAGTCTGCTAGTGTAATCTAATTTGTCTATGAGTAAGGCTAACATGTAGCCGAAACGCGTAAGACAGCCCAGCTTCACTATTTTATGTTCACTTCGTTTTTATAATTCTTTTCACTTGGTTTCCAATAAAATATGAACTTTTAGAACTTTACAGTGCCTGGAGACTCACATGTTTTTTTTGCCTTTTTTGCTGTTTGGATACATATTGTTACCACGCTCGAATCTCGGCACTCAGGTGAATAATCAGTGTATGGGGCTACGATCGAGTAGTAGGGAATCCCATTGGTGCAGGAGACGATTCACGTCACGGACCGGAAGCACCTGACAACGCTCAGTCACAGCGTGCAAATTAAACAGCACCACGGAGGCTGTGAAGTGGTATGCCCATACGGATGACAATTGGAGCACCGGACAACGACCTCTACGAGTGAGGAGTCAGAGGTGCAGCAGCGACGGCAGGTATTTCCTAAGGCCCCCGGAGACAGGCTCAAGTAGTGAGCGTGGTGAGTTATACACCATCCCGGTGTCAAGCCGCCTTTATATATATATGTAACTGCCATACCGCAGACTTTTGCTTCATCCATTACTTTATACTCATTGCATCACTTGCACGTTTTACACAACTTATACAGCTTGGACAGGATTTATTTCCCTCCCCATACACCATACACCTTGAGCTGCACTAGGAAGAATTTTCTGCTTAAATATACATCAGTCTGCTAGTGTAATCTAATTTCAGTTGCCAGGCCAGCCTGCCACTGCCAGCCTGTGTGTCAAGGCTCACAGCATATACTGTGCCTACTTGCTCAGTGCCACCACTAATATCTGGTGTAACAGTAGTGTAAATTTTTTTTTAAAAAACTTTTACATCAGTCTGCTAGTGTAATCTAATGCCTACTTGCTTAGTGCCACCACCAGTCATATCTGGTGTAACAGTAGTGTTCATTTTTTAATTTTTTTTTACATCAGTCTGCTAGTGTAATCTAATTTCAGTTGCCAGGCCAGCCTGCCACTGCCAGCCTGTGTGTCAGGCTCACAGCATATACTGTGCCTACTTGCTCAGTGCCACCACTCATATCTGGCTGGTGTAACAGTAGTGTAAATTAAAAAAAAAATAACTTTTACATCAGTCTGCTAGTGTAATCTAATTTCAGTTGCCAGGCCAGCCTGCCACTGTCAGCCTGTGTCACAGCATATACTGTGCCTACTTGCTCAGTGCCACCACTCATATCTGGTGTAACATTAGTGTAAATTTAAAAAAAAAAGTTTTGCATCAGTCTGTTAGTGTAATCTAATTTCAGTTGCCAGGCCAGCCTGCCACTGCCAGCCTGTGTGTCAGGCTCACAGCATATACTGTGCCTACTTGCTCAGTGCCACCACTCATATCTGGTGTAACAGTAGTGTAAATTTAAAAAAAAACTTTTACATCAGTCTGCTATTGTAATCTAATTTCAGTTGCCAGGCCAGTCTGCCACTGCCAGCTTGTGTGTCAGGCTCAAAGCATATACTGTGCTTACTTGCTCAGTGCCACCACCAGTCATATCTGGTTTAACAGTAGTGTTCATTTTTTAAAAAATTTTTTTACATCAGTCTGCTAGTTTAATCTAATTTCAGTTGCCAGGCCAGCCTGCCACTGCCAGCCTGTGTGTCAGGCTCACAGCATATACTGTGCCTACTTGCTCAGTGCCACCAGTCATATCTGGTGTAACAGTAGTGTAAATTTAAAAAAAACTTTTACATCAGTTTGCTAGTGTAATCTAATAGCAGTTGCCCACCTGCCACTGCCAGCCTGTGTGTCAGCTCACAGCATATACTGTGCCTACTTGCTCAGTTGCACCACTCATATCTGGTGTAACATTAGTGCAAATTTAAAAAAAAAAACTTTTGCAACAGTCTGTTAGTGTAATCTAATTTCAGTTGCCAGGCCAGCCTGCCACTGCCAGCCTGTGTGTCAGGCTCAGAGCATATACTGTGCCTACTTGCTCAGTGCCACCACTCATATCTGGTGTAACAGTAGTGTAAATTTAAAAAAAAAATTTTACATCAGTCTGCTAGTGTAATCTAATTTCAGTTGCCAGGCCAGTCTGCCACTGCCAGCTTGTGTGTCAGGCTCAAAGCATATACTGTGCTTACTTGCTCAGTGCCACCACCAGTCATATCTGGTTTAACAGTAGTGTTCATTTTTTAAAAAAATTTTTTACATCAGTCTGCTAGTTTAATCTAATTTCAGTTGCCAGGCCAGCCTGCCACTGCCAGCCTGTGTGTCAGGCTCACAGCATATACTGTGCCTACTTGCTCAGTGCCACCACTCATATCTGGCTGGTGTAACAGTAGTGTAAATTTAAAAAAAATAACTTTTACATCAGTCTGCTAGTGTAATCTAATAGCAGTTGCCTGTCTGCCACTGCCAGCCTGTGTGCCAGGCTCACAGCATATACTGTGCCTACTTGCTCAGTGCCACCAGTCATATCTGGTGTAACAGTAGTGTAAATTTTTTAAAAAAACTTTTACATCAGTCTGCCAGTGTAATCTAATTTCAGTTGCCAGGCCAGCCTGCCACTGCCAGCCTGTGTGTCAGGCTCACAGCATATACTGTGCTTACTTGCTCAGTGCCACCAGTCATATCTGGTGTAACAGTAGTGTAAATTTAAAAAAAAACTTTTACATCAGTTTGCTAGTGTAATCTTATAGCAGTTGCCCAGCCTGCCACTGCCAGCCTGTGTGCCAGGCTCACAGCATATACTGTGCCTACTTGCTCAGTGACACCAGTCATATCTGGTGTAACAGTAGTGTAAATGTAAAAAAAAAAAAAAAACTTTTACATCAGTCTGCTAGTGTAATCTAATTTCAGTTGCCAGGCCAGCCTGCCACTGACAGACTGTGTGTCAGGCCCACAGCATATACTGTGCCTACTTGCTCAGTGCTACCACTCATATCTGGCCGGTGTAACAGTAGTGTAAATTTAATAACAAAACTTTTACATCAGTTTGCTAGTGTAATCTAATTTCAGTTGCCAGGCCAGCCTGCCACTGCCAGCCTGTGTGTCAGGCTCACAGCATATACTGTGCCTACTTGGTCAGTGCCACCACTCATATATGGCTGGTGTAACAGTAGTGTAAATTTAAAAAAAAAAAATTACATCAGTCTGCTAGTGTAATCTAATAGCAGTTGCCTGTCTGCCACTGCCAGCCTGTGTGTCAGGCTCACAGCATATACTGTGCCTACTTGCTCAGTGCCACCAGTCATATCTGGTGTAACAGTAGTGTAAATTTAAAAAAAACTTTTACATCACTGTGCTAGTGTAACCTAATTTCAGTTGCCAGGCCAGCCTGCCACTGCCAGCCTGTGTCAGGCTCAAAGCATATACTGTGCCTACTTGCTTAGTGCCACCACCAGTCATATCTGGTGTAACAGTAGTGTTCATTTTTTAAAAAATTTTTTACATCAGTCTGCTAGTGTAATCTAATTTCAGTTGCCAGGCCAGCCTGCCACTGCCAGCCTGTGTGTCAGGCTCACAGCATATACTGTGCCTACTTGCTCAGTGCCACCACTCATATCTGGCTGGTGTAACAGTAGTGTAAATTAAAAAAAAAAATACTTTTACATCAGTCTGCTAGTGTAATCTAATTTCAGTTGCCAGGCCAGCCTGCCACTGCCAGCCTGTGTGTCAGGCTCACAGCATATACTGTGCCTACTTGCTCAGTGCCACCACAGTCATATCTGGCTGGTGTAACAGTAGTGTAAATTAAAAAAAAAATTTTTACATCAGTCTGCTAGTGTAATCTAATTTCAGTTGCCAGTCTGCACTGCCACCTGTCAGCCTGTGTCACAGCATATACTGTGCCTACTTGCTCAGTGCCACCAGTCATATCTGGTGTAACAGTAGTGTAAATTTAAAAAAAAAAGTTTTGCATCAGTCTGTTAGTGTAATCTAATTTCAGTTGCCAGGCCAGCCTGCCACTGCCAGCCTGTGTGTCAGGCTCACAGCATATACTGTGCCTACTTGCTCAGTGCCACCACTCATATCTGGTGTAACAGTAGTGTAAATTTAAAAAAAACTTTTACATCAGTCTGCTAGTGTAATCTAATTTCAGTTGCCAGGCCAGTCTGCCACTGCCAGCTTGTGTGTCAGGCTCAAAGCATATACTGTGCTTACTTGCTCAGTGCCACCACCAGTCATATCTGGTTTAACAGTAGTGTTCATTTTTTAAAAAAAATTTTTACATCAGTCTGCTAGTTTAATCTAATTTCAGTTGCCAGGCCAGCCTGCCACTGCCAGCCTGTGTGTCAGGCTCACAGCATATACTGTGCCTACTTGCTCAGTGCCACCACTCATATCTGGCTGGTGTAACAGTAGTGTAAATTTAAAAAAAAATAACTTTTACATCAGTCTGCTAGTGTAATCTAATAGCAGTTGCCTGTCTGCCACTGCCAGCCTGTGTGCCAGGCTCACAGCATATACTGTGCCTACTTGCTCAGTGCCACCAGTCATATCTGGTGTAACAGTAGTGTAAATTTTTAAAAAAAACTTTTACATCAGTTTGCCAGTGTAATCTAATTTCAGTTGCCAGGCCAGCCTGCCACTGCCAGCCTGTGTGTCAGGCTCACAGCATATACTGTGCCTACTTGCTCAGTGCCACCAGTCATATCTGGTGTAACAGTAGTGTAAATTTAAAAAAAACTTTTACATCAGTTTGCTAGTGTAATCTAATAGCAGTTGCCCACCTGCCACTGCCAGCCTGTGTGTCAGGCTCACAGCATATACTGTGCCTACTTGCTCAGTTGCACCACTCATATCTGGTGTAACATTAGTGCAAATTTAAAAAAAAAAACTTTTGCAACAGTCTGTTAGTGTAATCTAATTTCAGTTGCCAGGCCAGCCTGCCACTGCCAGCCTGTGTGTCAGGCTCACAGCATATACTGTGCCTACTTGCTCAGTGCCACCACTCATATCTGGTGTAACAGTAGTGTAAATTTAAAAAAAAACTTTTACATCAGTCTGCTAGTGTAATCTAATTTCAGTTGCCAGGCCAGCCTGCCACTGCCAGCCTGTGTGTCAGGCTCAAAGCATATACTGTGCCTACTTGCTCAGTGCCACCACCAGTCATATCTGGTGTAACAGTAGTGTTCATTTTTAAAAAATTTTTTACATCAGTCTGCTAGTGTAATCTAATTTCAGTTGCCAGGCCAGCCTGCCACTGCCAGCCTGTGTGTCAGGCTCACAGCATATACTGTGCCTACTTGCTCAGTGCCACCACTCATATCTGGCTGGTGTAACAGTAGTGTAAATTTAAAAAAAAATAACTTTTACATCAGTCTGCTAGTGTAATCTAATAGCAGTTGCCCGTCTGCCACTGCCAGCCTGTGTGCCAGGCTCACAGCATATACTGTGCCTACTTGCTCAGTGCCACCAGTCATATCTGGTGTAACAGTAGTGTAAATTTTTAAAAAAAACTTTTACATCAGTCTGCTAGTGTAATCTAATTTCAGTTGCCAGGCCAGCCTGCCACTGCCAGCCTGTGTGTCAGGCTCACAGCATATACTGTGCCTACTTGCTCAGTGCCACCAGTCATATCTGGTGTAACAGTAGTGTAAATTTAAAAAAAAACTTTTACATCAGTTTGCTAGTGTAATCTAATAGCAGTTGCCCACCTGCCACTGCCAGCCTGTGTGTCAGGCTCACAGCATATACTGTGCCTACTTGCTCAGTGCCACCACTCATATCTGGTGTAACATTAGTGCAAATTTTAAAAAAAAACTTTTGCATCAGTCTGTTAGTGTAATCTAATTTCAGTTGCCAGGCCAGCCTGCCACTGCCAGCCTGTGTGTCAGGCTCACAGCATATACTGTGCCTACTTGCTCAGTGCCACCACTCATATCTGGTGTAACAGTAGTGTAAATTTTAAAGAAAATTTTTACATCAGTCTGCTAGTGTAATCTAATTTCAGTTGCCAGGCCAGCCTGCCACTGCCAGCCTGTGTGTCAGGCTCAAAGCATATACTGTGCCTACTTGCTCAGTGCCACCACCAGTCATATCTGGTGTAACAGTAGTGTTCATTTTTTTAAAAAAAATTTTTACATCAGTCTGCTAGTGTAATCTAATTTCAGTTGCCAGGCCAGCCTGCCACTGCCAGCCTGTGTGTCAGGCTCACAGCATATACTGTGCCTACTTGCTCAGTGCCACCACTCATATCTGGCTGGTGTACCAGTAGTGTAAATTAAAAAAAAAATAACTTTTACATCAGTCTGCTAGTGTAATCTAATAGCAGTTGCCTGTCTGCCACTGCCAGCCTGTGTGCCTGGCTCACAGCATATACTGTGCCTACTTGCTCAGTGCCACCAGTCATATCTGGTGTAACAGTAGTGTAAATTTTTTTAAAAAAACTTTTACATCAGTCTGCTAGTGCAATCTAATTTCAGTTGCCAGGCCAGCCTGCCACTGCCAGCCTGTGTGTCAGGCTCACAGCATATACTGTGCCTACTTGCTCAGTGCCACCACTCATATCTGGTGTAACAGTAGTGTAATTTTTTTTTAAAAAAACTTTTACATCAGTCTGCTAGTGTAATCTAATTTCAGTTGCCAGGCCAGCCTGTCACTGCCAGCCTGTGTGTCAGGCTCACAGCATATACTGTGCCTACTTGCTCAGTGCCACCACTCATATCTGGTGTAACAGTAGTGTAAATTTTTTAAAAAAAACTTTTACATCAGTGTGCTAGTGTAATCTAATTTCAGTTGCCAGGCCAGCCTGCCACTGCCA
Source organism: Bombina bombina (assembly GCF_027579735.1). Taxonomy (NCBI): domain Eukaryota; kingdom Metazoa; phylum Chordata; class Amphibia; order Anura; family Bombinatoridae; genus Bombina; species Bombina bombina. The sequence goes on along the minus strand of NC_069499.1, from coordinate 1,154,138,759 downwards.
GACTGTGTGTCAGGCTCACAGCATATACTGTGCCTACTTGCTCAGTGCTACCACTCATATCTGGCTGGTGTAACAGTAGTGTAAATTTAAAAACAAAACTTTTACATCAGTTTGCTAGTGTAATCTAATTTCAGTTGCCAGGCCAGCCTGCCACTGCCAGCCTGTGTGTCAGGCTCACAGCATATACTGTGCCTACTTGCTCAGTGCCATCACCAGTCATAGCTGGGGTAACATTAGTGTAAATTTAAAAAGAAAACTTTTACATCAGTCTGCTAGTGTTATCTAATTTCAGTTGCCAGGCCAGCCTGCCACTGCCAGCCTGTGTGTCAGGCTCACAGCATATACTGTGCCTACTTGCTCAGTGCCACCACCAGTCATAGCTGGGGTAACATTAGTGTAAATTTAAAAAGAAAACTTTTACATCAGTCTGCTAGTGTAATCTAATTTCAGTTGCCAGGCCAGCCTGCCACTGCCAGACTGTGTGTCAGGCTCACAGCATATACTGTGCCTACTTGCTCCTCAGTGCCACCACTCATATCTGGCTGGTGTAACAGTAGTGTAAATTTAAAAAAAAATAACTTTTACATCAGTCTGCTAGTGTAATCTAATAGCAGTTGCCTGTCTGCCACTGCCAGCCTGTGTGCCAGGCTCACAGCATATACTGTGCCTACTTGCTCAGTGACACCAGTCATATCTGGTGTAACAGTAGTGTAAATGTAAAAAAAAAAAAAAACTTTTACATCAGTCTGCTAGTGTAATCTAATTTCAGTTGCCAGGCCAGCCTGCCACTGACAGACTGTGTGTCAGGCCCACAGCATATACTGTGCCTACTTGCTCAGTGCTACCACTCATATCTGGCCGGTGTAACAGTAGTGTAAATTTAATAACAAAACTTTTACATCAGTTTGCTAGTGTAATCTAATTTCAGTTGCCAGGCCAGCCTGCCACTGCCAGCCTGTGTGTCAGGCTCACAGCATATACTGTGCCTACTTGCTCAGTGCCACCACTCATATATGGCTGGTGTAACAGTAGTGTAAATTTAAAAAAAAAAATTACATCAGTCTGCTAGTGTAATCTAATAGCAGTTGCCTGTCTGCCACTGCCAGCCTGTGTGCCAGGCTCACAGCATATACTGTGCCTACTTGCTCAGTGCCACCAGTCATATCTGGTGTAACAGTAGTGTAAATTTAAAAAAAAACTTTTACATCAGTCTGCTAGTGTAATCTAATTTCAGTTGCCAGGCCAGCCTGCCACTGCCAGCCTGTGTCAGGCTCAAAGCATATACTGTGCCTACTTGCTTAGTGCCACCACCAGTCATATCTGGTGTAACAGTAGTGTTCATTTTTTAAAAATTTTGTTACATCAGTCTGCTAGTGTAATCAAATTTCAGTTGCCAGGCCAGCCTGCCACTGCCAGCCTGTGTGTCAGGCTCAAAGCATATACTGTGCCTACTTGCTCAGTGCCACCACCAGTCATATCTGGTGTAACAGTAGTGTTCATTTTTAAAAAAAAATTTTACATCAGTCTGCTAGTGTAATCTAATAGCAATTGCCTGTCTGCCACTGCCAGCCTGTGTGCCAGGCTCACAGCATATACTGTGCCTACTTGCTCAGTGCCACCAGTCAAATCTGGTGTAACAGTAGTGTAAATTTAAAAAAAAACTTTTACATCAGTCTGCTAGTGTAATCTAATTTCAGTTGCCAGGCCAGCCTGCCACTGCCAGCCTGTGTGTCAGGCTCACAGCATATACTGTGCCTACTTGCTCAGTGCCACCACTCATATCTGGTGTAACAGTAGTGTAAATTTAAAAAAAAACTTTTACATCAGTCTGCTAGTGTAATCTAATTTCAGTTGCCAGGCCAGCCTGCCACTGCCAGCTTGTGTATCAGGCTCAAATCATATACTCTTCTTAGTTGCTCAGTGCCACCACCAGTCATATCTGGTTTAACAGTAGTGTTCATTTTTAAAAAAAAAATTTTTACATCAGTCTGCTAGTGTAATCTAATTTCAGTTGCCAGGCCAGCCTGCCACTGCCAGCCTGTGTGTCAGGCTCACAGCATATACTGTGCCTACTTGCTCAGTGCCACCACTCATATCTGGTGTAACAGTAGTGTAAATTTTTTTTAAAAAAACTTTTACATCAGTCTGCTAGTGTAATCTAATTTCAGTTGCCAGGCCAGCCTGTCACTGCCAGCCTGTGTGTCAGGCTCACAGCATATACTGTGCCTACTTGCTCAGTGCCATCAGTCATATCTGGTGTAACAGTAGTGTAAAATTAAAAAAAAAAACCTTTACATCAGTTTGCTAGTGTAATCTAATAGCAGTTGCCCAAGTTTTAAAAAAACGTTTACATCAGTCTGCTAGTGTAATCTAATTTCAGTTGCCAGGCCAGCCTGTCACTGCCAGCCTGTGTGTCAGGCTCACAGCATATACTGTGCCTACTTGCTCAGTGCCACCACTCATATCTGGTGTAACAGTAGTGTAAATTTAAAAAAAAACTTTTACATCAGTCTGCTAGTGTAATCTAATTTCAGTTGCCAGGCCAGCCTGCCACTGCCAGCCTGTGTGTCAGGCTCAAAGCATATACTGTGCTTACTTGCTTAGTGCCACCACCAGTCATATCTGGTGTAACAGTAGTGTTCATGTTTTATTTATTTTTTTACATCAGTCTGCTAGTGTAATCTAATTTCAGTTGCCAGGCCAGCCTCCCACTGCCAGCCTGTGTGTCAGGCTCACAGCATATACTGTGCCTACTTGCTCAGTGCCACCACTCATATCTGGCTGGTGTAACAGTAGTGTAAATTAAAAAAAAATAACTTTTACATCAGTCTGCTAGTGTAATCTAATTTCAGTTGCCAGGCCAGCCTGCCACTGCTAGCCTGTGTGTCAGGCTCAAAGCATATACTGTGCCTACTTGCTCAGTGCCACCACCAGTCATATCTGGTGTAACAGTAGTGTTAATTTTTTAAAAAAATTTTTACATCAGTCTGCTAGTGTAATCTAATAGCAGTTGCCTGTCTGCCACTGCCAGCCTGTGTGCCAGGCTCACAGCATATACTGTGAATACTTGCTCAGTGCCACCAGTCAAATCTGGTGTAACAGTAGTGTAAATTTTAAAAAAAACTTTTACATCAGTCTGCTAGTGTAATCTAATTTCAGTTGCCAGGCCAGCCTGCCACTGCCAGCCTGTGTGTCAGGCTCACAGCATATACTGTGCCTACTTGCTCAGTGCCACCACTCATATCTGGTGTAACAGTAGTGTAATTTTTTTTAAAAAAAAACTTTTACATCAGTCTGCTAGTGTAATCTAATTTCAGTTGCCAGGCCAGCCTGCCACTGCCAGCCTGTGTGTCAGGCTCACAGCATATACTGTGTCTACTTGCTCAGTGCCACCACTCATATCTGGCTGGTGTAACAGTAGTGTAAATTAAAAAAAAAATAACTTTTACATCAGTCTGCTAGTGTAATCTAATTTCAGTTGCCAGGCCAGCCTGCCACTGCCAGCCTGTGTGTCAGGCTCACAGCATATACTGTGCCTACGTGCTCAGTGCCACTACCAGTCATAGCTGGGGTAACATTAGTGTAAATTTAAAAAGAAAACTTTTACATCAGTCTGCTAGTGTAATCTAATTTCAGTTGCCAGGCCAGCCTGCCACTGCCAGCCTGTGTGTCAGGCTCACAGCATATACTGTGCCTACTTGCTCCTCAGTGCCACCACTCATATCTGGCTGGTGTAACAGTAGTGTAAATTTAAAAAAAAAATAACTTTTACATCAGTCTGCTAGTGTAATCTAATAGCAGTTGCCTGTCTGCCACTGCCAGCCTGTGTGCTAGGCTCACAGCATATACTGTGCCTACTTGCTCAGTGACACCAGTCATATCTGGTGTAACAGTAGTGTAAATGTAAAAAAAAAAAACCTTTTACATCAGTCTGCTAGTGTAATCTAATTTCAGTTGCCAGGCCAGCCTGTCACTGACAGACTGTGTGTCAGGCTCACAGCATATACTGTGCCTACTTGCTCAGTGCTACCACTCATATCTGGCCGGTGTAATAGTAGTGTAAATTTAATAACAAAACTTTTACATCAGTTTGCTAGTGTAATCTAATTTCAGTTGCCAGGCCAGCCTGCCACTGCCAGCCTGTGTGTCAGGCTCACAGCATATACTGTGCCTACTTGCTCAGTGCCACCACTCATATATGGCTGGTGTAACAGTAGTGTAAATTTAAAAAAAAATTTTTTACATCAGTCTGCTAGTGTAATCTCATAGCAGTTGCCTGTCTGCCACTGCCAGCCTGTGTGCCAGGCTCACAGCATATACTGTGCCTACTTGCTCAGTGCCACCAGTCATATCTGGTGTAACAGTAGTGTAAATTTAAAAAAAAACTTTTACATCAGTCTGCTAGTGTAATCTAATTTCAGTTGCCAGGCCAGCCTGCCACTGCCAGCCTGTGTGTCAGGCTCAAAGCATATACTGTGCTTACTTGCTTAGTGCCACCACCAGTCATATCTGGTGTAACAGTAGTGTTCATGTTTTATTTATTTTTTTACATCAGTCTGCTAGTGTAATCTAATTTCAGTTGCCAGGCCAGCCTCCCACTGCCAGCCTGTGTGTCAGGCTCACAGCATATACTGTGCCTACTTGCTCAGTGCCACCACTCATATCTGGCTGGTGTAACAGTAGTGTAAATTAAAAAAAAATAACTTTTACATCAGTCTGCTAGTGTAATCTAATTTCAGTTGCCAGGCCAGCCTGCCACTGCTAGCCTGTGTGTCAGGCTCAAAGCATATACTGTGCCTACTTGCTCAGTGCCACCACCAGTCATATCTGGTGTAACAGTAGTGTTAATTTTTTAAAAAAAAATTTACATCAGTCTGCTAGTGTAATCTAATAGCAGTTGCCTGTCTGCCACTGCCAGCCTGTGTGCCAGGCTCACAGCATATACTGTGCCTACTTGCTCAGTGCCACCAGTCAAATCTGGTGTAACAGTAGTGTAAATTTTAAAAAAAACTTTTACATCAGTCTGCTAGTGTAATCTAATTTCAGTTGCCAGGCCAGCCTGCCACTGCCAGCCTGTGTGTCAGGCTCACAGCATATACTGTGCCTACTTGCTCAGTGCCACCACTCATATCTGGTGTAACAGTAGTGTAAATTTTTTTAAAAAAAACTTTTACATCAGTCTGCTAGTGTAATCTAATTTCAGTTGCCAGGCCAGCCTGCCACTGCCAGCCTGTGTGTCAGGCTCACAGCATATACTGTGTCTACTTGCTCAGTGCCACCACTCATATCTGGCTGGTGTAACAGTAGTGTAAATTAAAAAAAAAATAACTTTTACATCAGTCTGCTAGTGTAATCTAATTTCAGTTGCCAGGCCAGCCTGCCACTGCCAGCCTGTGTGTCAGGCTCAAAGTATATACTGTGCCTACTTGCTCAGTGCCACCACCAGTCATATCTGGTGTAACAGTAGTGTTCATTTTTAAAAAAATTTTTTACATCAGTCTGCTAGTGTAATCTAATAGCAGTTGCCTGTCTGCCACTGCCAGCCTGTGTGCCAGGCTCACAGCATATACTGTGCCTACTTGCTCAGTGCCACCAGTCAAATCTGGTGTAACAGTAGTGTAAATTTAAAAAAAAACTTTTACATCAGTCTGCTAGTGTAATCTAATTTCAGTTGCCAGGCCAGCCTGCCACTGCCAGCCTGTGTGTCAGGCTCACAGCATATACTGTGCCTACTTGCTCAGTGCCACCACTCATATCTGGTGTAACAGTAGTGTAAATTTTTAAAAAAAACTTTTACATCAGTCTGCTAGTGTAATCTAATTTCAGTTGCCAGGCCAGCCTGCCACTGCCAGCCTGTGTGTCAGGCTCACAGCATATACTGTGCCTACTTGCTCAGTGCCACCAGTCATATCTGATGTAACAGTAGTGTAAATTTTAAAAAAAACTTTTACATCAGTTTGCTAGTGTAATCTAATTTCAGTTGCCAGGCCAGCCTGCCACTGCCAGCCTGTGTGTCAGGCTCACAGCATATACTGTGCCTACTTGCTCAGTGCCACCACTCATATATGGCTGGTGTAACAGTAGTGTAAATTTTAAAAAAAATTTTTACATCAGTCTGCTAGTGTAATCTAATAGCAGTTGCCTGTCTGCCACTGCCAGCCTGTGTGCCAGGCTCACAGCATATACTGTGCCTACTTGCTCAGTGCCACCAGTCATATCTGGTGTAACAGTAGTGTAAATTTAAAAAAAAAACTTTTACATCAGTCTGCTAGTGTAATCTAATTTCAGTTGCCAGGCCAGACTGCCACTGCCAGCCTGTGTGTCAGGCTCACAGCATATACTGTGCCTACTTGCTCAGTGCCACCACTCATATCTGGTGTAACAGTAGTGTAAATTTTTTTAAAAAAAACTTTTACATCAGTGTGCTAGTGTAATCTAATTTCAGTTGCCAGGCCAGCCTGCCACTGCCAGACTGTGTGTCAGGCTCACAGCATATACTGTGCCTACTTGCTCAGTGCTACCACTCATATCTGGCTGGTGTAACAGTAGTGTAAATTTAAAAACAAAACTTTTACATCAGTTTGCTAGTGTAATCTAATTTCAGTTGCCAGGCCAGCCTGCCACTGCCAGCCTGTGTGTCAGGCTCACAGCATATACTGTGCCTACTTGCTCAGTGCCACCACCAGTCATAGCTGGGGTAACATTAGTGTAAATTTAAAAAGAAAACTTTTACATCAGTCTGCTAGTGTAATCTAATTTCAGTTGCCAGGCCAGTCTGCCACTGCCAGCCTGTGTGTCAGGCTCACAGCATATACTGTGCCTACTTGCTCAGTGCCACCACTCATATATGGCCGGTGTAACAGTAGTGTAAATTTAAAAAAAAAAATTACATCAGTCTGCTTGTGTAATCTAATAGCAGTTGCCTGTCTGCCACTGCCAGCCTGTGTGCCAGGCTCACAGCATATACTGTGCCTACTTGCTCAGTGCCACCAATCATATCTGGTGTAACAGTAGTGTAAATTTAAAAAAAACTTTTACATCAGTCTGCTAGTGTAATCTAATTTCAGTTGCCAGGCCAGCCTGCCACTGCCAGCCTGTGTGTCAGGCTCAAAGCATATACTGTGCCTACTTGCTCAGTGCCACCACCAGTCATATCTGGTGTAACAGTAGTGTTCATTTTTTAAAAATTTTTTTACATCAGTCTGCTAGTGTAATCTAAGAGCAGTTGCCTGTCTGCCTGTATGCCTGTCTGCCACTGCCAGCCTGTGTGTCAGGCTCACAGCATATACTGTGCCTACTTGCTCAGTGCCACCAGTCAAATCTGATGTGACAGTAGTGTAAATTTTAAAAAAAACTTTTACATCAGTCTGCTAGTGTAATCTAATTTCAGTTGCCAGGCCAGCCTGCCACTGCCAGCCTGTGTGTCAGGCTCACAGCATATACTGTGCCTACTTGCTCAGTGCCACCACCAGTCATATCTGGTGTAACAGTAGTGTAAATTTAAAAAAAAAACTTTTACATCAGTCTGCTAGTGTAATCTAATTTCAGTTGCCAGGCCAGCCTGCCACTGCCAGCCTGTGTGTCAGGCTCACAGCATATACTGTGCCTACTTGCTCAGTGCCACCACTCATATCTGGTGTAACAGTAGTGTAATTTTTTAAAAAAAACTTTTACATCAGTCTGCTAGTGTAATCTAATTTCAGTTGCCAGGCCAGCCTGCCACTGCCAGACTGTGTGTCAGGCTCACAGCATATACTGTGCCTACTTGCTCAGTGCTACCACTCATATCTGGCTGGTGTAACAGTAGTGTAAATTTAAAAAAAAATAACTTTTACCTCAGTCTGCTAGTGTAATCTAATAGCAGTTGCCTGTCTGCCACTGCCAGCCTGTGTGTCAGGCTCACAGCATATACTGTGCCTACTTGCTCAGTGCCACCAGTCATATCTGGTGTAACAGTAGTGTAAATTTAAAAAAAACTTTTACATCAGTTTGCTAGTGTAATCTAATTTCAGTTGCCAGGCCAGCCTGCCACTGACAGACTGTGTGTCAGGCTCACAGCATATACTGTGCCTACTTGCTCAGTGCCACCACTCATATATGGCTGGTGTAACAGTAGTGTAAATTTAAAAAAAAATAACTTTTACATCAGTCTGCTAGTGTAATCTAATAGCAGTTGCCTGTCTGCCACTGCCAGCCTGTGTGCCAGGCTCACAGCATATACTGTGCCTACTTGCTCAGTGCCACCAGTCATATCTGGTGTAACAGTAGTGTAAATTTAAAAAAAACTTTTACATCAGTCTGCTAGTGTAATCTAATTTCAGTTGCCAGGCCAGCCTGCCACTGCCAGCCTGTGTGTCAGGCTCAAAGCATATACTGTGCCTACTTGCTTAGTGCCACCACCAGTCATATCTGGTGTAACAGTAGTGTTCATTTTTTAAAAATTTTTTTACATCAGTCTGCTAGTGTAATCTAATTTCAGTTGCCAGGCCAGCCTGCCACTGCAGACCTGTGTGTCAGGCTCACAGCATATACTGTGCCTACTTGCTCAGTGCTACCACTCATATCTGGCTGGTGTAACAGTAGTGTAAATTTAAAAACAAAACTTTTACATCAGTTTGCTAGTGTAATCTAATTTCAGTTGCCAGGCCAGCCTGCCACTGCCAGCCTGTGTGTCAGGCTCACAGCATATACTGTGCCTACTTGCTCAGTGCCACCACCAGTCATAGCTGGTGTAACAGTAGTGTAAATTTAAAAAGAAAACTTTTACATCAGTCTGCTAGAGTAATCTAATTTCAGTTGCCAGGCCAGTCTGCCACTGCCAGCCTGTGTGTCAGGCTCACAGCATATACTGTGCCTACTTGCTCAGTGCCACCACTCATATATGGCTGGTGTAACAGTAGTGTAAATTTAAAAAAAAAAATTACATCAGTCTGCTTGTGTAATCTAATAGCAGTTGCCTGTCTGCCACTGCCAGCCTGTGTGCCAGGCTCACAGCATATACTGTGCCTACTTGCTCAGTGCCACCAATCATATCTGGTGTAACAGTAGTGTAAATTTAAAAAAAAACTTTTACATCAGTCTGCTAGTGTAATCTAATTTCAGTTGCCAGGCCAGCCTGCCACTGCCAGCCTGTGTGTCAGGCTCACAGCATATACTGTGCCTACTTGCTCAGTGCCACCACTCATATCTGGCTGGTGTAACAGTAGTGTAAATTTAAAAAAAAATAACTTTTACATCAGTCTGCTAGTGTAATCTAATTTCAGTTGCCAGGCCAGCTTGCCACTGCCAGCCTGTGTGTCAGGCTCAAAGCATATACTGTGCCTACTTGCTCAGTGCCACCACCAGTCATATCTGGTGTAACAGTAGTGTTCATTTTTAAAAAAAATTTTTACATCAGTCTGCTAGTGTAATCTAATAGCAGTTGCCTGTCTGCCACTGCCAGCCTGTGTGCCAGGCTCACAGCATATACTGTGCCTACTTGCTCAGTGCCACCACTCATATCTGGTGTAACAGTAGTGTAAATTAAAAAACAATTTTTTATATCAGTCTGCTAGTGTAATCTAATTTCAGTTGCCAGGCCAGCCTGCCACTGCCAGCCTGTGTGTCAGGCTCAAAGCATATACTGTGCCTACTTGCTCAGTGCCACCACCAGTCATATCTGGTGTAACAGTAGTGTTCATTTTTTAAAAAAATTTTTACATCAGTCTGCTAGTGTAATCTAATAGCAGTTGCCTGTCTGCCTGTATGCCTGTCTGCCACTGCCAGCCTGTGTGTCAGGCTCACAGCATATACTGTGCCTACTTGCTCAGTGCCACCACTCATATATGGCTGGTGTAACAGTAGTGTAAATTTAAAAAAAAAAAATTTTTACATCAGTCTGCTAGTGTAATCTAATAGCAGTTGCCTGTCTGCCACTGCCAGCCTGTGTGCCAGGCTCACAGCATATACTGTGCCTACTTGCTCAGTGCCACCAGTCAAATCTGGTGTAACAGTAGTGTAAATTTAAAAACAAAACTTTTACATCAGTTTGCTAGTGTAATCTAATTTCAGTTGCCAGGCCAGCCTGTCACTGGCAGCCTGTGTGTCAGGCTCACAGCATATACTGTGCCTATTTGCTCAGTGCCACCAGTCATATCTGATGTAACAGTAGTGTAAATTTTTTAAAAAAACTTTTACATCAGTTTGCTAGTGTAATCTAATAGCAGTTGCCCATCTGCCACTGCCAGCCTGTGTGTCAGGCTCACAGCATATACTGTGCCTACTTGCTCAGTGCCACCACTCATATATGGCTGGTGTAACAGTAGTGTAAATTTTAAAAAAAAAATTACATCAGTCTGCTAGTGTAATCTAATAGCAGTTGCCTGTCATCCACTGCCAGCCTGTGTGCCAGGCTCACAGCATATACTGTGCCTACTTGCTCAGTGCCATCAGTCATATCTGGTGTAACAGTAGTGTAAATTTCAAAAAAAACTTTTACATTAGTCTGCTAGTGTAATCTAATTTCAGTTGCCAGGCCAGCCTGTCACTGCCAGCCTGTGTGTCAGGCTCACAGCATATACTGTGCCTACTTGCTCAGTGCCACCACTCATATCTGGTGTAACAGTAGTGTAAATTTTTTTTAAAAAACTTTTACATCAGTGTGCTAGTGTAATCTAATTTCAGTTGCTGGGCCAGCCTGCCACTGCAGACCTGTGTGTCAGGCTCACAGCATATACTGTGCCTACTTGCTCAGTGCTACCACTCATATCTGGCTGGTGTAACAGTAGTGTAAATTTAAAAACAAAACTTTTACATCAGTTTGCTAGTGTAATCTAATTTCAGTTGCCAGGCCAGCCTGCCACTGCCAGCCTGTGTGTCAGGCTCACAGCATATACTGTGCCTACTTGCTCAGTGCCACCACCAGTCATAGCTGGGGTAACAGTAGTGTAAATTTAAAAAGAAAACTTTTACATCAGTCTGCTAGAGTAATCTAATTTCAGTTGCCAGGCCAGTCTGCCACTGCCAGCCTGTGTGTCAGGCTCAAAGCATATACTGTGCCTACTTGCTTAGTGCCACCACCAGTCATATCTGGTGTAACAGTAGTGTTCATTTTTTAAATTTTTTTTTACATCAGTCTGCTAGTATAATCTAATTTCAGTTGCCAGGCCAGCCTGCCACTGCCAGCCTGTGTGTCAGGCTCACAGCATATACTGTGTCTACTTGCTCAGTGCCACCACTCATATCTGGCTGGTGTAACAGTAGTGTAAATTAAAAAAAAATAACTTTTACATCAGTCTGCTAGTGTAATCTAATAACAGTTGCCTGTCTGCCACTGCCAGCCTGTTTGCCAGGCTCACAGCATATACTGTGCCTACTTGCTCAGTGCCACCACCAGTCATATCTGGTGTAACAGTAGTGTAAATTTAAAAAAAACTTTTACATCAGTCTGCTAGTGTAATCTAATTTCAGTTGCCAGTCCAGCCTGCCACTGCCAGCCTGTGTGTCAGGCTCAAAGCATATACTGTGCCTACTTGCTTAGTGCCACCACCAGTCATATCTGGTATAACAGTAGTGTTCATTTTTTAAAAAATTTTTTACATCAGTCTGCTAGTATAATCTAATTTCAGTTGCCAGGCCAGCCTGCCACTGCCAGCCTGTGTGTCAGGCTCACAGCATATACTGTGTCTACTTGCTCAGTGCCACCACTCATATCTGGCTGGTGTAACAGTAGTGTAAATTAAAAAAAAAATAACTTTTACATCAGTCTGCTAGTGTAATCTAATAACAGTTGCCTGTCTGCCAATGCCAGCCTGTTTGCCAGGCTCACAGCATATACTGTGCCTACTTGCTCAGTGACACCAGTCATATCTGCTGTAACAGTAGTGTAAATGTAAAAAAAAAAAAACTTTTACATCAGTCTGCTAGTGAAATCTAATTTCAGTTGCCAGGCCAGCCTGCCACTGACAGACTGTGTGTCAGGCTCACAGCATATACTGTGCCTACTTGCTCAATGCTACCACTCATATCTGGCCGGTGTAACAGTAGTGTAAATTTAAAAACAAAACTTTTACATCAGTTTGCTAGTGTAATCTAATTTCAGTTGCCAGGCCAGCCTGCCACTGCCAGCCTGTGTGTCAGGCTCACAGCATTTACTGTGCCTACTTGCTCAGCGCCACCACCAGTCATAGCTGGGGTAACATTAGTATAAATTAAAAAAAAAACCTTTTACATCAGTCTGCTAGTGTAATCTAATTTCAGTTGCCAGGCCAGCCTGCCACTGCCAGCCTGTGTGTCAGGCTCACAGCATATACTGTGCCTACTTGCTCAGTGCCACCACTCATATATGGCTGGTGTAACAGTAGTGTAAATTTAAAAAAAAAAAACTTTTACATCAGTCTGCTAGTGTAATCTAATAGCAGTTGCCTGTCTGCCACTGCCAGCCTATGTGCCAGGCTCACAGCATATACTGTGCCTACTTGCTCAGTGCCACCAGTCATATCTGGTGTAACAGTAGTGTAAATTTAAAAAAAAACTTTTACATCAGTCTGCTACTGTAATCTAAATCAGTTGCCAGGCCAGCCTGCCACTGCCAGCCTGTGTGTCAGGCTCAAAGCATATACTGTGCCTACTTGCTCAGTGCGACCACCAGTCATATCTGATGTAACAGTAGTGTTCATTTAAAAAAAAAAAAAATTACATCAGTCTGCTAGTGTAATCTAATTTCAGTTGCCAGGCCAGCCTGCCACTGCCAGCCTGTGTGTCAGGCTCACAGCATATACTGTGCCTACTTGCTCAGTGCCACCACTCATATCTGGCTGGTGTAACAGTAGTGTAAATTTAAAAAAAAATAACTTTTACATCAGTCTGCTAGTGTAATCTAATTTCAGTTGCCAGGCCAGCCTGCCACTGCCAATCTGTGTGTCAGGCTTAAAGCATATACTGTGCCTATTTGCTCAGTGCCACCACCAGTCATATCTGGTGTAACAGTAGTGTTCATTTTTAAAAAAAATTTTTTACATCAGTCTGCTAGTGTAATCTAATTTCAGTTGCCAGGCCAGCCTGCCACTGCCAGCCTGTGTGTCAGGCTCACAGCATATACTGTGCCTACTTGCTCAGTGCCACCACTCATATATGGCTGGTGTAACAGTAGTGTAAATTAAAAAAAAAATAACTTTTACATCAGTCTGCTAGTGTAATCTAATAACAGTTGCCTGTCTGCCACTGCCAGCCTGTTTGCCAGGCTCACAGCATATACTGTGCCTACTTGCTCAGTGCCACCACCAGTCATATCTGGTGTAACAGTAGTGTAAATTTAAAAAAAACTTTTACATCAGTCTGCTAGTGTAATCTAATTTCAGTTGCCAGTCCAGCCTGCCACTGCCAGCCTGTGTGTCAGGCTCAAAGCATATACTGTGCCTACTTGCTTAGTGCCACCACCAGTCATATCTGGTGTAACAGTAGTGTTCATTTTTTTAAATTTTTTTTACATCAGTCTGCTAGTATAATCTAATTTCAGTTGCCAGGCCAGCCTGCCACTGCCAGCCTGTGTGTCAGGCTCACAGCATATACTGTGTCTACTTGCTCAGTGCCACCACTCATATCTGGCTGGTGTAACAGTAGTGTAAATTAAAAAAAAAATAACTTTTACATCAGTCTGCTAGTGTAATCTAATAACAGTTGCCTGTCTGCCACTGCCAGCCTGTTTGCCAGGCTCACAGCATATACTGTGCCTACTTGCTCAGTGACACCAGTCATATCTGCTGTAACAGTAGTGTAAATGTAAAAAAAAAAAAACTTTTACATCAGTCTGCTAGTGAAATCTAATTTCAGTTGCCAGGCCAGCCTGCCACTGACAGACTGTGTGTCAGGCTCACAGCATATACTGTGCCTACTTGCTCAATGCTACCACTCATATCTGGCCGGTGTAACAGTAGTGTAAATTTAAAAACAAAACTTTTACATCAGTTTGCTAGTGTAATCTAATTTCAGTTGCCAGGCCAGCCTGCCACTGCCAGCCTGTGTGTCAGGCTCACAGCATTTACTGTGCCTACTTGCTCAGCGCCACCACCAGTCATAGCTGGGGTAACATTAGTATAAATTAAAAAAAAAACCTTTTACATCAGTCTGCTAGTGTAATCTAATTTCAGTTGCCAGGCCAGCCTGCCACTGCCAGCCTGTGTGTCAGGCTCACAGCATATACTGTGCCTACTTGCTCAGTGCCACCACTCATATATGGCTGGTGTAACAGTAGTGTAAATTTAAAAAAAAAAAACTTTTACATCAGTCTGCTAGTGTAATCTAATAGCAGTTGCCTGTCTGCCACTGCCAGCCTATGTGCCAGGCTCACAGCATATACTGTGCCTACTTGCTCAGTGCCACCAGTCATATCTGGTGTAACAGTAGTGTAAATTTAAAAAAAAACTTTTACATCAGTCTGCTACTGTAATCTAATTTCAGTTGCCAGGCCAGCCTGCCACTGCCAGCCTGTGTGTCAGGCTCAAAGCATATACTGTGCCTACTTGCTCAGTGCGACCACCAGTCATATCTGATGTAACAGTAGTGTTCATTTAAAAAAAAAAAAATTACATCAGTCTGCTAGTGTAATCTAATTTCAGTTGCCAGGCCAGCCTGCCACTGCCAGCCTGTGTGTCAGGCTCACAGCATATACTGTGCCTACTTGCTCAGTGCCACCACTCATATCTGGCTGGTGTAACAGTAGTGTAAATTTAAAAAAAAATAACTTTTACATCAGTCTGCTAGTGTAATCTAATTTCAGTTGCCAGGCCAGCCTGCCACTGCCAATCTGTGTGTCAGGCTTAAAGCATATACTGTGCCTATTTGCTCAGTGCCACCACCAGTCATATCTGGTGTAACAGTAGTGTTCATTTTTAAAAAAATTTTTTTACATCAGTCTGCTAGTGTAATCTAATTTCAGTTGCCAGGCCAGCCTGCCACTGCCAGCCTGTGTGTCAGGCTCACAGCATATACTGTGCCTACTTGCTCAGTGCCACCACTCATATATGGCTGGTGTAACAGTAGTGTAAATTTAAAAAAAAAAACTTTTACATCAGTCTGCTTGTGTAATCTAATAGCAGTTGCCTGTCTGCCACTGCCAGCCTGTGTGCCAGGCTCACAGCATATACTGTGCCTACTTGCTCAGTGCCACCAGTCATATCTGGTGTAACAGTAGTGTAAATTTAAAAAAAACTTTTACATCAGTCTGCTAATGTAATCTAATTTCAGTTGCCAGGCCAGCCTGCCACTGCCAGCCTGTGTGTCAGGCTCAAAGCATATACTGTGACAACTTGCTCAGTGCCACCACCAGTCATATCTGGTGTAACAGTATTGTTCATTTTTAAAAAAAAAATGTTTACACCAGTCTGCTAGTGTAATCTAATTTCAGTTGCCAGGCCAGCCTGCCACTGCCAGCCTGTGTGTCAGGCTCACAGTATATACTGTGCCTACTTGCTCAGTGCGACCACTCATATCTGGCTGGTGTAACAGTAGTGTAAATTTAAAAAAAAAAATACTTTTACATCAGTCTGCTAGTGTAATCTAATTTCAGTTGCCAGGCCAGCCTGCCACTGCCAGCCTGTGTGTCAGGCTCAAAGCATATACTGTGCCTACTTGCTCAGTGCCACCACCAGTCATATCTGGTGTAACAGTAGTGTTCATTTTTTAAAAAAAATGTTTACATCAGTCTGCTAGTGTAATCTAATTTCAGTTGCCAGGCCAGCCTGCCACTGCCAGCCTGTGTGTCAGGCTCACAGCATATACTGTGCCTACTTGCTCAGTGCCACCACTCATATATGGCTGGTGTAACAGTAGTGTAAATTTAAAAAAAAATAACTTTTACATCAGTCTGCTAGTGTAATCTAATAGCAGTTGCCTGTCTGCCACTGCCAGCCTGTGTGCCAGGCTCACAGCATATACTGTGCCTACTTGCTCAGTGCCACCAGTCATATCTGGTGTAACAGTAGTGTAAATTAAAAAAAAAACTTTTACATCAGTCTGCTAGTTTAATCTAATTTCAGTTGCCAGGCCAGCCTGCCACTGCCAGCCTGTGTGTCAGGCTCAAAGCATATACTGTGCCTACTTGCTCAGTGCCACCACCAGTCAAATCTGGTGTAACAGTAGTGTTCATTTTTTAAAAAAAATGTTTACATCAGTCTGCTAGTGTAATCTAATTTCAGTTGCCAGGCCAGCCTGCCACTGCCAGCCTGTGTGTCAGGCTCACAGCATATACTGTGCCTACTTGCTCAGTGCCACCACTCATATATGGCTGGTGTAACAGTAGTATAAATTTAAAAAAAAAAAAACTTTTACATCAGTCTGCTAGTGTAATCTAATAGCAGTTGCCCCTCTGCCACTGCCAGCTTGTGTGCCAGGCTCACAGCATATACTGTGCCTACTTGCTCAGTGCCACGAGTCATATCTGGTGTAACAGTAGTGTAAATTTAAAAAAAACTTTTACATCAGTCAGCTAATGTAATCTAATTTCAGTTGCCAGGCCAGCCTGCCACTGCCAGCCTGTATGTCAGGCTCAAAGCATATACTGTGACAACTTGATCAGTGCCACCACCAGTCATATCTGGTGTAACAGTATTGTTCATTTTTTAAAAAAATTTTTTTACATCAGTCTGCTAGTGTAATCTAATTTCAGTTGCCAGGCCAGCCTGCCACTGCCAGCCTGTGTGTCAGGCTCACAGTATATACTGTGCCTACTTGCTCAGTGCGACCACTCATATCTGGCTGGTGTAACAGTAGTGTAAATTTTAAAAAAAAAAATAACTTTTACATCAGTCTGCTAGTGTAATCTAATTTCAGTTGCCAGGCCAGCCTGCCACTGCCAGCCTGTGTGTCAGGTTCAAAGCATATACTGTGCCTACTTGCTCAGTGCCACCACCAGTCATATCTGGTGTAACAGTAGTGTTCATTTTTTTAAAAAAATGTTTACATCAGTCTGCTAGTGTAATCTAATTTCAGTTGCCAGGCCAGCCTGCCACTGCCAGCCTGTGTGTCAGGCTCACAGCATATACTGTGCCTACTTGCTCAGTGCCACCACTCATATCTGGCTGGTGTAACAGTAGTGTAAATTTAAAAAAAAATAACCTTTACATCAGTCTGCTAGTGTAATCTAATAGCAGTTGTCTGTCTGCCACTGCCAGACTGTGTGCCAGGCTCACAGCATATACTGTGCCTACTTGCTCAGTGCTACCAGTCAAATCTGGTGTAACAGTAGTGTAAATTTAAAAAAAAAACTTTTACATCAGTCTGCTAGTGTAATCTAATTTCAGTTGCCAGGCCAGCCTGCCACTGACAGACTGTGTGTCAGGCTCACAGCATATACTGTGCCTACTTGCTCAGTGCTACCACTCATATCTGGCCGGTGTAACAGTAGTGTAAATTTAAAAACAAAACTTTTACATCAGTTTGCTAGTGTAATCTAATTTCAGTTGCCAGGCCAGCCTGCCACTGCCAGCCTGTGTGTCAGTCTCACAGCATATACTGTTTCTACTTGCTCAGTGCCACCACTCATATCTGGCTGGTGTAACAGTAGTGTAAATTTAAAAAAAAATAACTTTTACATCAGTCTGCTAGTGTAATCTAATTTCAGTTGCCAGGCCAGCCTGCCACTGCCAGCCTGTGTGTCAGGCTCAAAGCATATACTGTGCCTACTTGCTCAGTGCCACCACCAGTCATATCTGGTGTAACAGCAGTGTTCATTTTTTAAAAAAATTTTTTTACATCAGTCTGCTAGTGTAATCTAATTTCAGTTGCCAGGCCAGCCTGCCACTGCCAGCCTGTGTGTCAGGCTCACAGCATATACTGTGCCTACTTGCTCAGTGCCACCACTCATATATGGCTGGTGTAACAGTAGTATAAATTTAAAAAAAAAAAAAAATTTTACATCAGTCTGCTAGTGTAATCTAATAGCAGTTGCCCCTCTGCCACTGCCAGCTTGTGTGCCAGGCTCACAGCATATACTGTGCCTACTTGCTCAGTGCCACCAGTCATATCTGGTGTAACAGTAGTGTAAATTTAAAAAAAACTTTTACATCAGTCAGCTAATGTAATCTAATTTCAGTTGCCAGGCCAGCCTGCCACTGCCAGCCTGTATGTCAGGCTCAAAGCATATACTGTGACAACTTGATCAGTGCCACCACCAGTCATATCTGGTGTAACAGTATTGTTCATTTTTAAAAAAAATTTTTTTACATCAGTCTGCTAGTGTAATCTAATTTCAGTTGCCAGGCCAGCCTGCCACTGCCAGCCTGTGTGTCAGGCTCACAGTATATACTGTGCCTACTTGCTCAGTGCGACCACTCATATCTGGCTGGTGTAACAGTAGTGTAAATTTAAAAAAAAAAATAACTTTTACATCAGTCTGCTAGTGTAATCTAATTTCAGTTGCCAGGCCAGCCTGCCACTGCCAGCCTGTGTGTCAGGTTCAAAGCATATACTGTGCCTACTTGCTCAGTGCCACCACCAGTCATATCTGGTGTAACAGTAGTGTTCATTTTTTTAAAAAAATTTTAACATCAGTCTGCTAGTGTAATCTAATTTCAGTTGCCAGGCCAGCCTCCCACTGCCAGCCTGTGTGTCAGGCTCACAGCATATACTGTGCCTACTTGCTCAGTGCCACCACTCATATCTGGCTGGTGTAACAGTAGTGTAAATTTAAAAAAAAATAACCTTTACATCAGTCTGCTAGTGTAATCTAATAGCAGTTGTCTGTCTGCCACTGCCAGACTGTGTGCCAGGCTCACAGCATATACTGTGCCTACTTGCTCAGTGCTACCAGTCAAATCTGGTGTAACAGTAGTGTAAATTTAAAAAAAACACTTTTACATCAGTCTGCTAGTGTAATCTAATTTCAGTTGCCAGGCCAGCCTGCCACTGACAGACTGTGTGTCAGGCTCACAGCATATACTGTGCCTACTTGCTCAGTGCTACCACTCATATCTGGCCGGTGTAACAGTAGTGTAAATTTAAAAAAAAATAACTTTTACATCAGTCTGCTAGTGTAATCTAATTTCAGTTGCCAGGCCAGCCTGCCACTGCCAGCCTGTGTGTCAGTCTCACAGCATATACTGTTTCTACTTGCTCAGTGCCACCACTCATATCTGGCTGGTGTAACAGTAGTGTAAATTTAAAAAAAAATAACTTTTACATCAGTCTGCTAGTGTAATCTAATTTCAGTTGCCAGGCCAGCCTGCCACTGCCAGCCTGTGTGTCAGGCTCAAAGCATATACTGTGCCTACTTGCTCAGTGCCACCACCAGTCATATCTGGTGTAACAGCAGTGTTCATTTTTTAAAAAAATTTTTTTACATCAGTCTGCTAGTGTAATCTAATTTCAGTTGCCAGGCCAGCCTGCCACTGCCAACCTGTGTGTCAGGCTCACAGCATATACTGTGCCTACTTGCTCAGTGCCACCACACATATCTGGCTGGTGTAACAGTAGTGTAAATTTAAAAAAAAATAACTTTTACATCAGTCTGCTAGTGTAATCTAATAGCAGTTGCCTGTCTGCCACTGCCAGCCTGTGTGCCAGGCTCACAGCATATACTGTGCCTACTTGCTCAGTGCTACCAGTCAAATCTGGTGTAACAGTAGTGTAAATTTTAAAAAAAAACTTTTACATCAGTCTGCTAGTGTAATCTAATTTCAGTTGCCAGGCCAGCCTGCCACTGCCAGCCTGTGTGTCAGGCTCACAGCATATACTGTGTCTACTTGCTCAGTGCCACCACTCATATCTGGTGTAACAGTAGTGTAAATTTTTTTAAAAAAAACTTTTACATCAGTCTGCTAGTGTAATCTAATTTCAGTTGCCAGGCCAGCCTGTCACTGCCAGCCTGTGTGTCAGGCTCACAGCATATACTGTGCCTACTTGCTCAGTGCCACCAGTCATATCTGGTGTAACAGTAGTGTAAATTTAAAAAAAACTTTTACATCAGTTTGCTAGTGTAATCTAATAGCAGTTGCCCACCTGCCACTGCCAGCCTCTTTGTCAGGCTCACAGCATATACTGTGCCTACTTGCTCAGTGCCACCACTCATATCTGGTGTAACATTAGTGTAAATTTTTTAAAAAAACTTTTTCATCAGTCTGTAAGTGTAATCTAATTTCAGTTGCCAGGCCAGCCTGCCACTGCCAGCCTGTGTGTCAGGCTCACAGCATATACTGTGCCTGCTTGCTCAGTGCCACCACTCATATCTGGTGTAACAATAGTGTAAATTTTTTAAAAAAAACTTTTACATCAGTCTGCTAGTGTAATCTAATTTCAGTTACCAGGCCAGCCTGCCACTGCCAGCCTGTGTGTCAGGCTCACAGCATATACTGTGCCTACTTGCCCAGTGCCACCACTCATATCTGGTGTAACAGTAGTGTAAATTTTTAAAAAAAAAACTTTTACAGAAGTCTGCTAGTGTAATCTAATTTCAGTTGCCAGGCCAGCCTGCACTGCCACCCTGTGTGTCAGGCTCACAGCATATACTGTGCCTACTTGCCCAGTGCCACCACTCATATCTGGCTGGTGTAACAGTAGTGTAAATTTTAAAAAAAACTTTTACATCAGTCTGCTAGTGTAATCTAATAGCAGTTGCCTGCCTGCCACTGCCAGCTTGTGAGTCAGGCTCACAGCATATACTGTGCCTACTTGCTCAGTGCCACCACCAGTCATATCTGGTGTAACATTAGTGTAAATTAAAAAAAAAAAAAAACGTTTACATCAGTCTGCTAGTGTAATCTAATTTCAGTTGCCAGGCCAGCCTGCCACTGCCAGCCTGTGTGTCAGGCTCACAGCATATACTGTGCCTACTTGCTCAGTGCCACCAGTCATATCTGGTGTAACAGTAATGTAAATTAAAAAAAACAAAAAACTTTTACATCAGTCTGCTAGTGTAATCTAATTTCAGTTGCCAGGCCAGCCTGCCTCTGCCAGCCTGTGTGTCAGGCTCACAGCATATACTGTGTCTACTTGCTCAGTGCCACCAGTCATATCTGGTGTAACAGTAGTGTAAAATTTTTTAAAAAATGTTTTATATCAGTCTGCTAGTGTAATCTAATTTCAGTTGCCAGGCCAGCCTGCCACTGCCAGCCTGTGTGTCAGGCTCACAGCATATACTGTGCCTACTTGTTCAGTGCCACCACTCATATCTGGCTGGTGTAACAGTAGTGTAAATTAAAAAAAAAAACTTTTACATCAGTTTTCTTGTGTAATCTAATAGCAATTGCCCGCCTGCCACTGCCAGCCTGTTTGTCAGGCTCACAGCATATACTGTGCCTACTTGCTCAGTGCCACCACTCATATCTGGTGTAACATTAGTGTAAATTTAAAAAAAAAAACTTTTACATCAGTCTGCTAGTGTAATCTAATTTCAGTTGCCAGGCCAGCCTGCCACTGCCAGCCTGTGTGTCAGGCTCACAGCATATACTGTGCCTACTTGCTCAGTGCCACTACTCATATCTGGTGTAACAGTAGTGTAAATTAAAAAAAAAACCTTTTACATCAGTTTGTTAGTGTAATCTAATTTCAGTTGCCCGCCTGCCACTGCCAGCCTGTGTGTCAGGCTCACAGCATATACTGTGCCTACTTGCCCAGTGCCACCACTCATATCTGGTGTAACAGTAGTTTAAATTTAAAAAAAAAAAACTTTTACATCAGTCTGCTAGTGTAATCTAATTTCAGTTGCCAGGCCAGCCTGCACTGCCACCCTGTGTGTCAGGCTCACAGCATATACTGTGCCCACTGGTCCAGTGCCACCACTCATATTATCTTGTTTTATAGTAGTGTAAGTGTGCATTTTAAAAATAAAAAAAATATTTTGACTCTGAAACACCAGTCTGCTTTTTTGTGTCAGGCTCACAGCATATACTGTGCCCACTTGCCCAGTGCCACCACTCATATTATTTTGTTTAATTGTAGTGTAAGTGTACATTTTAAAAATAAAAAAAATATTTTGACTGTGAAACATAAGTCTGCTTTTTTGTGTCAGGCTCACAGTGTATACTGTGCCCACTTGTCCAGTGCCACCACTCACATTATCTTGTTTAAAAGTAGTGTAAGTGTACATTTTAAAAATAAAAAAAATATTTTGACTGTGAAACATCAGTCTGCTTTTTTGTGTCAGGCTCACAGCTTATACTGTGCCCACTGGTCCAGTGCCACCTCTCATATTATCTTGTTTTATAGTAGTGTAAGTGTACATTTTAAAAATAAAAAAACTATTTTGACTCTGAAACATCAGTCTGCTTTTTTGTGTCAGGCTCACAGCGTATACTGTGCCAACTTGCCCAGTGCCACTACTCATATTATCTTGTTTAATAGTAGTGTAAGTGTACATTTTAAAAATAAAAAAAATATTTTGACTGTGAAACATAAGTCTGCTTTTTTGTGTCAGGCTCACAGCGTATACTGTGCCCACTTGTCCAGTGCCACCACTCACATTATCTTGTTTAATAGTAGTGTAAGTGTACATTTTAAAAATAAAAAAAATATTTTGACTGTGAAACATAAGTCTGCTTTTTTGTGTCAGGCTCACAGCTTATACTGTGCCCACTTGCCCAGTGCCACCACTCATACTATCTTGTTTAATAGTAGAGTAAGTGTACAATTTAAAAATAAAAAAACTATTTTGACTGTGAAACATAAGTCTGCTTTTTTGTGTCAGGCTCACAGCGTATACTGTGCCCACTTGCCCAGTGCCACCACTCATATTATCTTGTTTAATAGTAGTGTCAGTGTACATTTAAAAAAAAAAAATTGTCTGTGAAACATCAGTCTGGTTTTTTGTTTCAGGCTCACAGCGTATACTGTGCCCACTCACAGTAGCTTGCACGCATAGTAGCACTAATTGAAAAAAAATGACAGGCAGAGGCAGGCCAACCCGCAGGGGCCATCGTGGTCGTGGTGCTGTGATTCCCTTTGGCCATAGAATAATGCCCAGTGTTAGGCCACGTACCATGAACACAAAATGTTCTGATGAAATAGTTGACTTTATAACACAGGACAGCCAATCTTCTACAGCTTCTGCTCGTAACCTTGATGCACCATCCTCCTCCTCTAGCTTAGTTTCGGGCACCTCTCAACTTACCACTCGCCCGCCTGCCACCACCACCGACACTAGCACCACAGCCGCCTCACTTGATCTGTCAGAGGAGTTATGTACACCTCAGTGTGAAGAAATGAGTGATGTGCAACCATCATTGACAGAGGATGTAGATAACTGTGATATGTCTCAGTCAGGCAGCATTACAGACATGGACGATGCACGGTGTGATGATGATGATGATGTTGTACCCGCCGTTGCTTCTGTTGTTGAGTTGTCATATACAAGTGAAGGGGTTGATGATGACGATGCATCCGAGGATGTAACGTGGGCGTTCCGGTAGAAGAGAAGAAGAACAGGTGGAAAGTTCAGATGGGGAGACAGAGAGGAGCAGGAGGAGGAGACGAGTTGGAAGCAGGGGGAGGTCGTTGCAAGGAGCTAGTGGCACAGTCAGACAGCATGCATTGGCACCCGGGGTCAGCCAGACAGCACGCCA
Organism: Bombina bombina; assembly: GCF_027579735.1. Classification (NCBI taxonomy): domain Eukaryota; kingdom Metazoa; phylum Chordata; class Amphibia; order Anura; family Bombinatoridae; genus Bombina; species Bombina bombina. The sequence goes on along the minus strand of NC_069499.1, from coordinate 1,154,115,231 downwards.
ATCAACGCATGCTGTTGCCACCATCAGAATGCCGTCATCGCAGAGCTCAGCAGTGTGGCATTTTTTTATGTGTCTGCCTCTGACAACAGCAATGCCATTTGCAACCTGTGCCAAAAGAAACTGAATTGTGGGAAGTCCAACACCCACCTAGGTACAACTGCTTTGCGAAGGCACATGATCTCACATCACAAATGCCTATGGGATGAACACATAAGGACAAGCAGCACACAAACTCAAAGCCGCCATCCTCCTCCTGGTCCAGCATCTTCAGCCACGTCAACCACTGCTGTGCTCCTTGCCCCCTCTCAACCATCCGCCAATCTGTCTCTCTTCCGGAGCAGTTCCTGCTCATCTGCCCACAGTCAGGTGTCTGTCAAGGACATATTTGAGTGTAAAAAGCCAATGTCACCAAGTCACCCCCTTGCCCGGCGTCTGACTGCTGGCTTCTCTGAACTGTTAGCCCACCAGCTTTTACCATACAAGCTGGTGGAGTCTGAGGCATTAAAAAATTTTGTAGCTATTGGGACACCGCAGTGGAAGGTACCCGAGTAAAATTTCTTTGCACAAAAGGCAATCCCCAACCTGTACTCGATTGTGCGAAAGGAAGTAATGGCATGTCTGGCACACAGTGTTGGGGCAAGGGTCCATCTGACCACTAATAGCTGGTCTGCAAAGCATGGTCAGGGCAGGTATATCACATACACTGCGCATTGGGTAAACCTGCTGACGGCTGCCAAGCATGGAATGCCTGGCTCTGCAGAGGAGTTGGTGACACCGCCACGACTTGCAGACAGGCCTGCTGCCACCTCCTCTACTCCTCCTACTCCATTCTCTTCCATAACCTCTTCCTCGGCTGAGTCATCTTCTGCTGCTGCGTCTTGCTCCACATCAACGGCACCCCCAGCTCCCCAGGTACTATTCCACATCCCGGATACGGCAGTGTCATGCCGTCTTGGGGTTGACTTGCCTGAAAGCAGAGAGTCACACCACAGCAGCACTCCCATCCACCCTGAACACACAGGTGGATCATTGGCTGACTCCGCACCAACTGGAGATTGGCAAAGTGGTTTCTGATAACGGAAGTAATTTGGTGGCGGCATTGAAATTGGGCAAGTTGACACATGTGCCGTGCATGGCACATGTGTGTAATATGATTGTACAACGCTTTGTGCATTAGTACCCAGGCTTACAGGACGTCCTGAATCAGGCCAGGAAGGTGTGTGGCCATTTCAGGCATTCCTACACGGCCATGGCGCATTTGTCAGATATCCAGCGGTGAAACAACCTGCCAGTGAGGCGCTTGATTTGCGACAGCCCGACACATTGGAATTCAACACTCCTAATGTTCGACTGCCTGCTCCAACAAGAAAAAGCTGTTAACGAGTATTTGTATGACCGGGGTGCTAGGACAGCCTCTGGGGAGCTGGGGATTTTTTTGCCACGTTACTGGACGCTCATGCGCAATGCCTGTAGGCTCATGCGTCCTTTTGAGGAGGTGACAAACCTAGTCAGTCGCACCAAAGGCACCATCAGCGACATCATACCATTTGTTTTCTTCCTGGAGCGTGCCCTGCAAAGAGTGCTGGATCAGGCTGTAGATGAGCGTGAAGAGGAAGAGTTGTGGTCTCCATCACCACCAGAAACAGCCTTATCAGCATCGCTTGCTGGACCAGCGGCAACGCAGGAAGAGGATTGTGATGAAGAGGAGTCAGAGGAGGAATGTGGCTTTGAGGAGGAGGAGGAAGACCAAGCACAACAGGCAGCCCAGGGTGCTCGTTGTTGTCACCTATTTGGTACCCATGGTGTTGTACGTGGCTGGGGGGGAGAAGATACCTTCAGTGAGATCAGTGAGGACGAGGAACGGGACATGAGTAGCTTGGCATCCAACCTTGTGCAAATGGGGTCTTTCATGCTGTCGTGCCTGTTGAGGGACACTCGTATAAAAAAGCTGAAGGAGAATGAACTGTACTGGGTGTCCACGCTACTAGACCCCCGGTATAAGCATAAAGTGACTGAAATGTTACTGAATTCCCGCAAGTCGGAAAGGATGGAGCAGTTCAAAAATAAATTAAAAAGTATGCTTTACACAGCGTATAAGGGTGATGTCACAGCACAACAGGAACTCCTATGCATCGCCACAGCCCTTCGGGATCCAGCCTCAGAGAACGACTCAACCGACAGGTAGCAGACTACCTCGCATTAACTGCAGATCTCGACACTCTGAGGAGCGATGAACCCCTTGACTACTGGGTGTGCAGGCTTGACCTGTGGCCTGAGCTATCCCAATTTGCAATCAAACTTCTGGCCTGCACCGCTTCAAGTGTCCTGTCAGAAAGGACCTTCAGTGCAGCAGGCGGTATTGTCACTGAGAAGAGAAGTCGCCTAGGTCAAAAAAGTCTTGATTATCTCACCTTTATTAAAATGAATGAGGGATGGATCCCGAAGGGACTGACATTGAACGATACATTTGAGTAAAAAAGGCCTGATGAGCTGAGCTGCCTTGGGCTAAAAATGGTCCACACTCTGCTGTATTTTATCTTTGAATGCCGGATGACTTGCGTGACTTATCCGCCAACAACTAGGGTTCAAGCCGCAATGTTTTAGGGCACTTTCTAACTGTCAAACAAACATCAATTTTTCTGCAACAATACCTAATTTTTCAGGCATGTGTACATGCCTAATTTTTCTGACCTCTGGTGCTGCACTGTGGCTTCAAAACCTAAACCAAAAAAAAGGCACATAACAGGGATTATGTCATGGCCGTGTCTGGATTTGAACCTGGGACTCAGCCTGTTTTTCTTTTCCTGTGCCACCAGAGGTATCTGTTTATGTTTGAAGCTTTTTGGAGACCTGTTACCTGCAGTGGATTACTCTCTGACTCCACCTGCTTGCCAGCTGCAGGTAGTTTTCTAATCAGCTCTGCTATAAAGGGTTGCTTCACTAATCATTTGGTGCCTTGACATTGTGATTGATTTCCTTTGTTTTTGCCTCTGTTCTGTTTCCTGAATTCCTGTTTTGTTGTTGGATCCCTGGCATCTGAACTCAGCTTGCTGATTGACCATTCTTCTGGATTCCCCTTTTTGCTTTATGAAAGATTGGACTGCTTTCCTGGCTACTGACCCTTTGCTTGTATTCTGACAATTCTGTTGTATCCTGTATGCTTACTTGGCTACTGTGTCTATCACCATGCTGTGAGAACTGTAAGCTTAACTGGCTGCTGAGTCTAAGCAACTATACTGTGACATCTGTTTATCCTGAAGCCTTAGCCAAGTACCTCTGCTGTGACTACCGGTATACTTCCTTGGCTGTTGGTACTAAACTCCACTGCTGTAAGAACTGTATGTTAATCTGCCTGCTGAGTCTAAGCAACTATACTGTGACATCTGTTTATCCTGAAGCCTTAGCCAAGTACCTCTGCTGTGAGTACCTGTATACTTCCTTGGCTGTTGGTACTAAACTCCACTGCTGTAAGAACTGTATGTTAATCTGCTTGCTGAGTCTAAGCAACTAAACTGTGACATCTGTTTATCCTGAAGCCAAGTACCTCTGCTGTGAGTACCTGTATACTTCCTTGGCTGTTGGTACTAAACTCCACTGCTGTAGGAACTGTTTGTTTATCTGCTTGCTGAGTCTAAGCAACTCTACTGTGACCTTTGTCTTCCTGAAACTAAGTTGCCTTACTGAGATACTGGCGTATGCTTGGCCTGTTCCTGAACCAAAGTTGTCTTACTGAGATACTGGCGTATGCTCGGCCTGTTCCTGAACCCAAGTTGCCTTACCGAGATACTGGCATATGCTCAGCCTGTTCCTGAACCCAAGTTGCCTTACCGAGATACTGGCGTATGCTTGGCCTGTTCCTGAACCCAAGTTGCCTTACCGAGATACTGGCGTATGCTCGGCCTGTTCCTTAACCCAAGTTGCCTTACCGAGATACTGGCGTATGCTCGGCCTGTTCCTGAACCCAAGTTGTCTTACCGAGTTACTGGCGTATGCTCAGCCTGTTCCTGAACTCAAGTTGCCTTACCAAGATACTGGCATATGCTCGGCTCCTTCCTGAAACCAAGTTGCCTTACCGAGATACTGGCGTATTCTCAGCTCCTTCCTGAAACCAAGTTGCCTTATCGAGATACTGGTGTATGCTCGGCCCCTTCCTGAACCCAAGTTGCCTTACCGAGATACTGGTGTATGCTCGGCCTCTTCCTGAACCCAAGTTGCTATACCGAGATACTGGCGTATGCTCGTCCCCTTCCTGAAACCAAGTTGCCTTACTGAGATACTGGCGTATGCTCACCGCTCGGCCCGTTCCTGAAACCAAGTTGCCTTACCGAGATACTGGCATATGATACCAAGTACCCTGGCTCTAATACCCGTGTATGTCCACTTTGATCCTAATATCAAGTACTCGTAAGGGTCGTCTGTGTCTGTTGAAGGACTTCTGCTTGAACTGTTCTTTTACAAGACTTTCATTTGTTTATTATCAGTTTGGAATATAACCTCGATGTGCTTTACCTCTTGTTTTCCTTGCATTACCTTAGTAAAGTTACTTTAAGAAAAGCCCTTCTTTGTTCTGTGTTTCCATTCTGGTATACTGAGTCCTAATCACCTCTTCACATCCTCTCAGCTTAACTCAGCCATCACCTTGCACATGCTCCAAACTCCTGAACCTACTCAGCCGAGCATGACAGATTAAACTGCTAAGAATAGTACTACTTAACACACCACTCATATTTGGTGGTATAGTAGATTGCACACGCAGTGCCCCAAATTTGAAGTAGGAGGACTGACCAAGCATCTTTTTCCATCTCCCGGTTCCTAAAAATCATCTCCGGGTTCCTAAAAATGATGACATACCTGTACTCGATTGTGCAAAAGGAAGTCATGGCAAATGGGGTCTTTCATGCTGTCGTGCCTGTTGAGGGTCGGGGACTGAAGGAGAATGACCTATACTGGGTGTCAAAGCATCTTTTTCCATCTCCCGGTTCTTAAAATCCATGCCATATACACGTCCCCTGATAGGGGACGTAACAGGGATTAAACTGATAAGAATAGTACTACTTAACACACCACTCCTATCTGGTGGCACAGTAGATTGCACGCGGTGCTCTGACAAAATGCAGAAGGACATTTGGCAGACGGACATTTGGCCGACAGGCAGAAAGCTAAAGAATGTTCCGATTTTGGCCGAGGGCAGATACAGAGTGCTCTGTTCTAATCAGAGCCTCGGGCGCCGCAACTGCCTCTGGGAACCTTACCATGGGTCCCAGACCGCCCGTCTTGTAATTCTCTGTCTAGGAAATTATCTATCTATCAAATCTATCTATTTATCTATCAAATCTATCTATCGTATCTATCATCAAATGTATCTATTGCATCTATTGATCTATGGGGAGTTTGCGGTTGTGCAAATGGACTGTTTGCGGTTGTTTGATACAACATCATACCTGATGTTTTAAAGCACGTTATTCCAAACAATTTAGGAATGTTAGGTGATTTATGCCCTTTATGGATTAAAACCAGACTCCGCATCAACTATGTAATTTTCCATGGGAGTTTTGCCATGGATCCCCCTCCGGCATGCCACAGTCCAGGTGTAAGTCCGCTTGAAACAACCTTTTCATCACTTTTGTGGCCAGAAAGAGTCACTGTGGGTTTTAAAATTTGCCTGCCTATTGAAGTCAATGGCGGTTTGCCCGGTTCACCGGTTTGCAAACTTTTGCGGACGTTCGCGTTTACTGTTTGCAAACGCAAAATTTTAGGTTCGCGACATCTCTACAGGGGGGTGTCAATCAACCCGATCGTATTCGATCGGGTTGATTTCCGGCAATGTCTGTCTGCCTGCTCAGACCTGCTCTTTGTGACTGCTTTATAACTGCTGTTTCTGGCGAGTCTGAAGAGTCGCCAGAAACACGGGCTGTCAAGCTCCTTTCGGAGCTTGATAGATAGGCCCCTCTGTCTCAATTGTAAAATATTTTTTTTCCATTTAATATGCTTTTAAGAGCCTTCAATTTGCATAATATGTGCAATGCAATATAGACTTTTTATGTAATTTTTTTTAGATTTATTATTTTTTTTATTTCATGCTAAAATATTTATAAAGAATCAAAATTACCCCTTTAACATGTCACTGCAATTTATACACTTTTATCCCAGCAGGTGACTGATTCATTGAAAATAAATTATACTTTGCTTTATTCAAAATGTAAAACAAACTATTATTTTCTTTTCTTTGCAATATTTCCAAATAACCTATAGCTGTAATCAGAACTCTGGAATCAATAGATGTAATTATCTAGTATTAGCATGTTATGGCTTTTAATAAACAGCACACATGAGTTTGCAGCTGCACAGATGAACAGTCAGACATCCCCAGCACTGAACAGGTTAACTACCTGAAAAAACATTGGATCGATTCAGTATGAGGCGCTTACTCTCATTTTCAGTTTGTACACAGATGAAATCTTTCAGAAAAGGGCGGGCAGAGTCTGTGGAGAAATGCTGTATTTCACAGAAAATAGCAGTTTTTTTCTGATGCAGCAATATATATTGTATACATTGGATAGATATAAATCTTTATAGAGATAGCCCCAAGGTGTAAATTAATGATTTAATTATGTTTATTTATGGAGCTGTCTCATTACATGACAGTAATACAGGTATTTTTAACAAATGGTCTTGTTTAAAAGCAACATGCAAAATAAAATGAATGCTTTAATAATGATGCAAGTAGTAAGTAGCCAAGTAATAAGTAGTAAGTAGCAAGTCTATGGCCTCTATTTAACAAAGGTCTTGCGGACCTGATCCGACAGTGCGGATCAGGTCCGCAAGACCTCGGTGAATGCGGAGAGCAATACGCTCTCCGTATTCAGCATTGCACCAGCAGCTCACAAGAGCTGCTTGTGCAACGCCGCCCCCTGCAGACTCGCGTCCAATGGCTACCAGCAGGGGGCGTCAATCAACCCGATCGTACTCGATCGGGTTGAATTCCGGCGATGTCTGTCTGCCTGCTCAGAGCAGGCGGACAGGTTATGGAGCAGCGGTCTTTGTGACCGCTGCTTCATAACTGCTTCATTCGGAGCTTGATACATATGCCCCTATGTATTGAACTATAGAAATGTTAAAGAGACATGAAACCCAAAATTTTTGTTCATGAATCAGATAGAGAATACAATTTTAAAAAAGTTTCCAATTTACTTCTATTATAAAATGTGTTTTGTTGTTTGTTGAAGAGATACCTAGATTGTTAGCATGCACGTGCCTGAAGCGCAACATGACAGGATATAGTGCTGCCATCTAGTGCTCTTGCTTATGTATAACATTGTTGCAAACTTGCTGCCATATAGTACTGCAGACACGTGCACACTCCTGAGCTTACCTTCCTGCTATTCAACAAAGGATAACAAGAAAATCAAGAGAAAATTTGTTATTAGAAGTAAATTGGAAAGATGTTTAAAATTGTATGCTCTATCCGAATCTTAAGATTGACAGAATATAAATACTACCTAGTACTTTTTTTTATTACTTTTCACATTATGATCAAAAGGGTCATCAGATGATTGATCTTTAATCATATCTAGTTTCTTGTACAGAACAAATGAAGACAGAAATGTCAAAGCATTCGTGCTCTGGATAGGAGCAACAAATGTGACTGAATGTGATATTACTGCAGTTATTGGTGATGTCAAGCAAACTGCTTGGGTTCTATTTGAGTTATTGCTGCAAAATTGTTGAATGGGAGGCTAAGTAGAAAGTTTAGGTGCAGCCACTCAAAAAACTGTGAATAAACCTGCACAAAATTTACCATGAGGAAACTTAAAATATATAATTCTAATTCCTCTTTTAAAATATAAATGAATCTCTTTTTTAGCTACCAAAGTATACATGATTAGATTAGAAATAAGATTACTCAGTGCTTAGAAACTAACGCCTAGATTTAGAGTTCTGCGTTAGCCGTCAAAATCAGCGTTAAGGCGTCCTAACGCTGGTTTTGGCCGCCCGCTGGTATTTAGAGTCAGTCAGGAAAGGGTCTAACGCTCACTCTCCAGCCGTGACTTTTCCATACCGCAGATCCCCTTACGCCAATTGCGCATCCTATCTTTTCAATGGGATATTCCTAACACTGGCATTTAGAGTCTTGGCTGAAGTGAGCGTTAGAACTCTAACGACAAAACTCCAGCCGCAGAAAAAAGTCAGGAGTTAAGAGCTTTCTGGGCTAAAGCCGGATCATAAAGCTCTTAACTACTGTGCTCTAAAGTACACTAACACCCATAAACTACCTATGTACCCCTAAACCGAGGTCCCTCCACATCGCCGCCACTCTAATACATTTTTTTAACCCCTAATCTGCCTACCGTACACTGCCGCCACATACATTATCCCTATGTACCCCTAATCTGCTGCCCCTAATATCGCCGACACCTACATATTATTTATTAACCCCTAATCTGCCCCCCCCAACGTTGCCACTACTTTACCTACACTTATTAACCCCTAATCTGCCGACCCGGACCTCGCCGCTACTCTAATAAATGCATTAACCCCTAAAGCTAAGTCTAACCCTAACACCCCCCTAAATTAAAAATAATTTAAATCTAACGAAATAAATTATTTCTTATTAAATAAATTAATCCTATTTAAAGCTAAATACTTACCTGTAAAATAAACCCTAATATAGCTACAATATAACGAATAATTATATTGTAGCTATTTTAGGATTTATATTTATTTTACAGGCAACTTTGTATTTATTTTAACTAGGTACAATAGCTATTAAATAGTTATTTACTATTTAATAGCTACCTAGTTAAAATAATTACAAAATTACCTGTAAAATAAATCCTAACCTAAGTTACAATTAAACCTAACACTACACTATCAATAAATTAATTAACTAAACTAACTACAATTACCTACAATTAAATCAACTAAACTAAATTACAATAAAAAACAAAACACTAGGACTTCCGGTGGGCGGGCGCAGCGAGTGGAAGCAGAGAACAGAGCTCCGCTGTTTTCGGCTCCCTAACTTGGGTAAAAACCTAAAGTGCACCCTTAAACAGAGCTGGATTCCTTGGCAGGGGTACCTAAACCTGCCCGGACATTTGACAGCAAGGGATCGGACATCGGATCCCCCCGCCGCAGAAGCCGCAAGACAGAGGTGTCAGAAGGCAGTTGCGGCTGCAGCTAAGCTGACATGCAGAGACCGCAAGTTAAAAAAGTTAAAAAAGAGACTCACACACTCTCCAGGAGTCTGGCGACAGACACCCGCATCTAGGCTAGAGCCAAGACACTCCGTGGGCAACTTGTAAGTCCGGGAGGGAGAGCAAATTCAAAGGCGGGAAAAGCCGCCATTTTGCCCTTGCTGTGCATTACATAAAATAAAGCAGGCTGCAGCGCATCTCGTGTACAGTATAGGAGAGACTTTATTAATGCCTGCAGACTAGACAGTTATAACAGGCATAATTGGAGGGGGGAGCGAGTTTGTACTTCTCATCGCAGCGAGTGGCTATTAACCCCTTGGGTGTTCACCCAACAGCAGAGAGCACCATTTAAATAACAGAGAGACAAAAACAAGCCAAGGGTCCAAAACACATAAGGGAACAGAAGTGTGATCTTGGGAAAAAAGGGTCACATAAACTTGCAAGCCAAATACCTGCTTATGGACACATGCCCTAAATGGTCTGAAGATTACTGAAGGGCCCCCTTTCTTTACCCGCTCCCCCCCCCTCCCCTCCTCTCTCTGAAAGCGCAGATTCTCTAAACTTGGGGAGGCTTATCATTCATACTATTCTGTGCGGCTAGCCCAGGAAAGGAGACAAGGCATAACCTGGGGAGAGACAACCCCTTAACCCAAAACCCCCCAGACCGCCTCCCATCTGTGTAGTAGCATCACCCACCACAACATGCAGGGCTAGGAGGTGTGGGTCCGCCCCCCCCTGCTCACCTAACGCTGACTAAATACCATTTTAAACCTAGTCCAAACTTCATCCAGTGGCCTATAGAAACCTAGTCACAATCTATCATCCTATATTAAAACAAAAAAAATAACTGCAGAAACACAACATAGTTGGTGAACATAGCTGGGGACCCCCAAAGCTGTATGCAAAAATACTACAATTCCTACATCAAAAAAACAGGAACAATGGCGAGCAGACTTAAAAATGCAGACAAGAAAAAGAACCACGGGGAGACACCACAAGCTCCTGTGGGGGCTGAAGAGGGGGCGAACTTTAATTCTATGGACACCCACCCTATTGTTTCACAGATCTCAGCGCTGTTCTTACCAAAAATAGAACAACTGCAAACAGGAATGGACTCACTCACAACGGAAGTAAAATCTTTCAATGGCAGACTAACCCAAGTGGAACAGAGGGTGGCAGAGGGGGAGACCCGCCACAGAGAAGCTGCAGCTACCATCCAATCCTTGCAACAACAGACTGACCGACTATGGGCAAAGATTGATGACCTGGAGAACAGGTCAAGAAGAAACAACCTGCGGATAGTGGGTATACCAGAATCACTCCCGGGATCACAGCTCGTGGAGTTCGCAGAGACAACCCTACCAAAGATGCTGCATATCCCTCAAGCATGTCTCCCATGCACGGTAGAAAGAGCCCACAGAGTGGGAGACCCAAGAAGACAGGGGGAGAATAATCAACAGCCGTGTCAGATCATGGTAAAATACCTCAACTTCAAGGTGAAAGTGGCAATTCTGCAGGCCTACAGAAAAACTGCTTCCCTGGAATATGAGGGCAAAAAAATATACCTGTTTCAAGATTACTCAGCAACAGTTGCAGCCAGAAGGAAAGAATTCTCACCCTATTGCAAGCAACTGATGGAGCAGGGCAGAACGGCAGCCCTCCTGTACCCAGCGAGATTAAGACTGCACACAACCAACGGACCGCTGTTCTTCGAGTCGCCAAAACAGCTTAAGCTGCATTTGCAAAGAGAGGGAGAGCGACGACAAGCAAGAGAGCAAAGAAGTGATGCTCCTGATCCATAAAACCCAAAGCCCAAGACTGGGGCCACAGAAAGACACTGAAAAGAAAAGAATAAAACATCTTAAGGACTAGGACATATTAAACCATATCCTTTACAAGTGAGGGGGGGGGGGTGGGACTTTATCTCTCTGTTGAGAGCACTTTGCGGGTTGTAGAAACTGTTGGGGGATAGAAAAGGGGAAAAATTTACTGTTGTATTGCAAGACTTGTTAATTGTTTTATTTAGCACTAGATAGCATATGTTCGGCCCTGAGGTGCTACCCCCTAGGGAAAAGAGGACGGACCTTGGTGACCGCAGTAGCAAGTAAGTACAGTGCACCTTGACATACCCAATCAGCTAGGCACAGTATACCACACACGACTACACTAATACATAGTTCTAAAGGCACAAACTAAGCATACTACCCAGGGAACATGAAAATCACCATATGGAACGTAGGCGGGATAACCTCCCCTATTAAAAGAAAGGCGATATTAAGACACCTTAACACCAAGAAGACTGATATTGCAGTATTGGAGGAGACACATCTCTCACAAATTGAGCATCAAAAACTCAGGCAGAGTTGGGTGGGGGAGGTGCTATACACCCCATATGAAAGGAAAAGAGCAAGGGGAGTGGCCATCCTACTCCGTAAGGGTCTGAATTACACTATCACACAGACAGTAACTGACGTAGAGGGCAGGTACCTGATGGTCAACCTACAAATAGACACGCAGCCCTTGGTGTTGTGTGGGATATACGGCCCCCAGACAGGGAAGAGACAGTTTTTCAATCACATCCAAAGCCAGCTCATACAATTCTCGGACCTCCCTATTATAGCGGGGGAGACTACAATATTGCTCCACACACACCGGCTGACAGGTTCCGTAACCCCAATAGTGACACACATCCAACACAACCATGGAAAGGATCCAAAAGAGAAAAGCTAATCTTGAAAAACTTTTGTAGCACCCTGTCCCTGTCAGATGTCTGGAGAGAGAGAAACCCTGAGACACGAGACTACACATGCTCACACCCATCTAAAACCACTCTCTCCCGCATAGACTACTTTTTGGTATCCAAATTGCTATGCCCTAAGGTCAATGAGATAAAAATAGATCCTATAACATTATCAGACCATGCTCCAGTCACACTAGAGTTGCGCACTGACACCCCTCAGAGAAAGACCTGTAGATGGAATTTTCCCACATATCTATACCACAATCTAAATCTCAGAAAACACCTGATAGGAGAGTGGCTAGTGTACAAGGACCTTAACACTCAACATATAAACAATGTACCCCTGTTCTGGGAAACTGCAAAAGCGGTTCTGAGAGGAGTGGTGACAGCCTACGCGATAAAGCTCACTAAAACATGCAGGAGGAGAGGAGAGCTCCTCTTGCGCCAACTCCTTAACGCTAGGAACCAGTATCTAAGACACCCGACGGACCAGAATAGAATTAAATACAGAGACACTAAGGCCCTCAGAGACACGCACCTCATACAAACATCAGTTAAAGCCCACAACAGATTACAGGCTAAATTCTACCGCTATGGGAATCGTACAGGAAAGCTATTAGCAAGAATTACCAAATTAGATAGGAAACCTAATACTGTAACGGCCATCAGAGGAAAGGACAGGATACTGACACAGGAATCAGAAATTCATAGGGCATTCATAGACTACTATTCTAATCTTTATAACTCCCAAGAAGTAAGTGCAGAACAGAAACAAAATTTCTGGACAGACATGACTCTCCCACAGATAGATGAGGAACAACTACACAAACTGAATGTCCCAATCCAGCCCCGGGAGGTCGCTAGAGCAATTGACATGATACCTCTGGAGAAAACCCCTGGACCTGATGGCTTACCAGGGGAATTCTATAAAATGCTCAAAGGAGAAACATCAGAAACACTCACACTTTTGTTTAACGCAATCATGGAAGGGAGGGCAAACTTATCTAACAGATTTACGGAAGCAAACGTGACAATCATCCCCAAGCCAGACAAAGACCCCCTACTGACGTCATCCTACAGACCAATTTCCCTACTGAATTCGGACTACAAACTGTTTACAAAAATTTTGGCCAACAGACTGGCAGAAATACTGCCATCACTGGTACACGACGACCAGATGGGGTTTGTGAAGGGCAGATCCTCTGTCAAAAACATGAGAAAGCTGCAGGTGGTGCTCTCACACTACTGGGGAAAAGGTAAACAAGACCAAGATCGGGAGGGTGAGGATGCTTGCCTGATACTTGTGGATGCCGAAAAAGCATTCGACAAATTACTGTGGGATCACCTGTTCACGACACTGGGGAAATTTGGGATACAGGGCGACTTCATGACAGCCGTACGCACCATTTACAATGATCCTCGCGCAGCGATCCTGGTCAATGGCACGCCATCCAATACATTCCCGCTCCTGAGGGGTACGAGACAGGGATGCCCCCTGTCTCCGATCCTCTTTGACCTCGCACTTGAGCCATTGGCGATTAAAATTAGGAAAGACACGGAGGGACTCAGGATAGGCAAAGAAACTCTACATATATCCCTCTTCGCAGATGACATGATCCTATACACGCGCGAGCCTAGAAGGAATATCCCCTGTATAATGCGTATTATTGCTGAATTTGGGGAAATCTCAGGGTACTGCATGAACAAAGAGAAATCGGAGCAATTATGGCTACAGAATAGCAGGCCTGAGGTGCCACTTAGAGATAACTTTAAAATAGATACCAATACATTCAAATACCTAGGTATCACTCTGGCTAGGGACCCCACTCAGTGGTACGACATCAATTTTAAACCGCTTCTTAAAAATTTGAGACAGACACTCCTGAATTGGTCCACTCTACCGCTCACACTGTCGGGGAGAGTGGGACTAATCAAAATGATATTATTTCCCAAAATGCTGTACACACTACAGATGCTCCCAGAGCTGATACATAAACAAGATCTTAAAACACTAAATAGGGACATTACACAATTCCTGTGGAAAGGGAAAAAGCACAGACTAAGCTATCTCAAAATGACAGCTACGCCAGAGATGGGAGGTTTTAGACTCCCAAACATAGAATACTACAACTGGGCGGCTTTGGCTAAATATGTGATGGACTGGCTCCTAGATAAAGGCAACTTCACCAATTATAAATTGGAGGAGCAACTCATTACACCGTGGTCCCTGAAAATGCTTCCACACATGACCAGTGCACAGGTTGAAGGGGCAGTTGGAGGCACAGCCCTCTACCTCCACCCCATAAAAGCGTGGTGGAGGATCTGTAGGGCCTTTGGAGTCACACACAAATACTCTGTCTATCTCCCACTACGAGGCAACCCTGATTTCCAGGCGGGTTTCACTACCAAACCTTTTAAACAGTGGGAGGAATGGGGAGTAACGACCCTCCGACAAATACTGTCAGAAGACCAGAAAACTATTAAGCCATTCATTGACCTACAAACTGACTTTCACATACCTAGAAATCACCATTTCACTTTCCTCCAGATAAGACACTACGTGCAGGGCCTTCTGAGGTCTGGGGCTCTGCCTGACACGGACTGTGAGGTTTATAAGCTGCTGTCACTGACTAGAGGGGGGATGACTTCCATCTCCCACACCTATAGAGCCCTTCAGACACTACCCAATAACACCACTAGAGATTACATCCAGGAGACATGGAATACACTGACTGACCAGTCAACCGTAGATCAGATCGTGGAGCAAAGTATCACGAAGGTGAGAAAAGCCTCACTATCAAGTGAAATCTGAGAATCACATATGAAGCTATTACACAAAGCATATATAACTCCTAGGATGTATCACAGGTGGAATCCAGACACCTCTGGACTATGCCCAAAATGCTCACATCCCAAACCAGACATGATACACATGATATGGCAATGCCCAAAACTTACAAAATTTGGGGGAATGACAAGGAGTTGGGTAGAGAGTGTCATTAGGGAAACCTTTGAACTGACAACGATCAGGGTGATATTCCTGCACTCACCGACAGAGGAACTAACTCACTCTAAATTTATTCACAATGTGATACTATTGGCCAGAAAACTCATTTTTAAGCATTGGATGACAGCTGACTCACCGAGCCTGACACACCTTAAACTCGCTCTACAACAACAAATGGTGTATGAGCAGATAGACACGCAGGGAGACATAACACTAAGGGCTAAGCACTTTCTGACCAAGTGGGAGCCCCTTATTGATAGCTTAGACCTTCAGCATCAGAAACAGATTATATACCCACTCAGAGACTCAGATTATGTACTACAAGCACAACTACATGGCAAATGGAACATCTTCCGTTAGCTAACCAACTACCCACCACACAGGAGGGAAGGAGACTAAGGGAGACGAACCCGGAGGGGGGGGGCGCCTCGGGGCGAGACTGAGAAACACAGTCTTCTCAAGATGAGAGAGAGGCGAGGCGAAGAGACAGAAGCTGATACTTTATGTTACTAGTTACTGCTTAAAAGCTTTACCCTAAATAGAAAAAAGTTTATGTTTATGTTTATCGCTCTGGGATGATTGCCGGCTAAGAAAAGACTTTTAATGAACTGTCACAACGCCACAATGATATGCAGACTTTCCCTAACCAACTATAGTAGAGAGGCGTGACAAGCTGGCAATCCACATTCCACATTCCATGGTTTATGTTAATAGGACCTAACATAGGCTTAGTAGAAGGGGAGGCTGTGGACAGGGGAATAGTAGAATCAGTTAGGATTAGGAAAATTAGAATGTATTATAAAACCCAGTGTTGCTATAGCGACAATATTTTCTGTTGTAATATGTATAAATTCCAATGTTTACACTCATTGTTGCTGTGACAAATACTGGAAATAAATAAAGTATTTAAAAAAAAAAAAAAAAAAAACCCACTAAATTACAAAAAATAAAAATGATTACAAGAATTGTAAACTAATTACACCTACTCTAAGCCCCCTAAAAAAATAATAAAGCCCCCAAAATAAAAAAATGCCCTACCCTATTTTAAAATAAAAAGTTAACAGCTCTATTACTTTACCAGCCCTTAAAAGGGCTTTTTGCGGGGCATGCCCCAAAGAAATCAGCTCTTTTGACTGTAAAAAAAACATACAATACCCCCCAACATTACAACCCACCACCCACATACCCCTAATCTAACCCACCCAAACCCCCCTTAAAAAACCTAACACTAAGCCCCGGAAGATCTCCCTACCTTGTATTCACCCAGCCGGGTATCACCAATCCATCCAGAAGAGGGTCCAGTCTTCATCCTATCCGGCAAGAAGATGTCCTCCAGAGGGCCCGAAGTCTTCATCCTATCCGGCAAGAAGAGGTCCTCCAGAGTGTCCAAAGTCTTCATCCAGGCGGCATCTTCTATCTTCTTCCATCCAGAATGGAGCAGGTCCATCTTGAAGCAGCCGGCGCGGATCCATCCTCTTCTAACGATGTCCTAAGTCCGAATGAAGGTTCCTTTAAATGACGTCATCCAAGATGGCATCCCTCGAATTCCGATTGGCTGATTCTATCAGCCAATCGGAATTAAGGTAGGAAAAATCTGATTGGCTGATTGAATCAGCCAATCAGATTCAAGTTCAATCGGATTGGCTGATCCAATCAGCCAATCAGATTGAGCTCGCATTCTATTGGCTGTTCCAATCAGAATGCGAGGAAACAATGGGGCTGCATTAGGAGCTGAACGCTGCTTTTTTGCAGGTGTTAGGTTTTTTTCAGCCCAAACTGCCCCATTTGGGGAAATCGTGCACGAGCACGTTTTTCAAGCTGGCCGCTACCGTAAGCAACGCTGGTATTGAGAGTTGAAGTGGCGGTAAATTATGCTCTACGCTCCCTTTTTGGAGCCTAACGCAGCCCTTCAGAGAACTCTAAATACCAGCGTTATTTAAAAGGTGCGGGGGAAAAAAACACGCGTAGCTAATGCACCCCTTTGGCCGCAAAACTCTAAATCTAGGTGTAAAAGTATTAAATAAAATAACACATTGGGGCAGATTACAAGTGGCATGCTGAATAATTTTTTCACTCGCACACTAACTGCACTTAAAGTAAAAATGTATTGTGACTGCATTAATGCTGGTAACCAGTAACAAGATCGAAGTGCAATAACGTTTTGTGTGTGTATATATATATATATATATATATATAGATAGATAGATAGATAGATAGATAGATAGATAGATAGATAGATTGATAGATAGATATAGATAGATATATATAGATAGATATATGTGTGTGTGGATATATACAGATATATAGATAGATAGAGGGACAGATTACAAGTGGCGCACTATTTAGTGCTTTCGCTCTAAACACTGCTGAAAGTAATTTTTTAATGCGTGTGGGTTAGCTCATGTATTACAAGTTCAAAGTAAATGGTTTGCGTGCAAGAAAAAGCCAACGTGCGCTAACTCCAGGACTTTGGATATCGCAACTGCGCTAACTGACCTCTAGATATTAGAACACCTGAGGCGCGACAACTTTTTACTTTCAACTTGTACTCTGAGCTTAAGAACATAGTGCTATGGATTTGACTTGGTGGTGTTAAAACTCAATAGCTATAATCATTTTGCTCACCACTTGTAATTTAGGACATTAATTGTAAAGGTCCAGAACAGGACAAACCAAAAGGATTATTACGGAAATTAGTTCAGATGAGGAAATGTCTTTATTTTGCACTTTATTTCTAATTATCTTGGCCTTCACTAGATAATGCGCATCAACAGGATGAACTCAAAGTGCTGCCAATTATGAATTGGAGAAGAAAGAGCAGGCACAAAAAAAAATATGCAAAATCAGTGGCGTATGAATTATTAGGAAAGTATAGCATTTCATAATCAATCCAATTTGTGGCAATGCTGATTGTCAAGCATCCAACAAAATAGCAGACCTTTTTAACAGAGGGCCCTGGTGCAATTCTTTATTTTGGCTCCCCCAAAGGTAACTCACTACTATGTAATAGCAATTATATACATGTATCTATGTATAATGGTTTTGAGTAGATAGATAGATAGATTGAGAGAGAGAGAGAGAGAGAGAGAGAGAGAGAGATAGATAGATAGATAGATAGATAGATAGAGATACAGAGATACAGAGATAGACTGATATAGATAGACTTACAACCTGCATTAATAAAAGGCTGCATTAGGATTGTACACATTCTGCACAAGCCTATGTATAGACTGGCTGTTGTGCCCCCCCCCCCCCCCCCAGCTCTTTGATCCTGGTGTCACTGCACCTGCTGCACCTATGGTAATTCTGCCCCTGATTAAACTTATAGTGAGAAAGGAATACATTGGCCACTTTACAGAGTAACACTTGACGCCAACGTTTTGATGGTGAAGATGCATCTGCCTTCATTGTCCAGGAGGTTGAAACTGTCCTTGTAGAAAGAGCCATGAACTCAGGAAGCTGGATCTTCTTGAGCTGATAGACTTTGAAAATTAATTGTGCAATTCAAGTTGAAACAGTATTTTGGCAGGAGAATAACTTTTACCATATATTATTAATAACATGTTTGTTACAGTGCGGCCACAATATTAGAAGTAAACCCGGTAAGTTGAGTCTGATTTTGCAATTTGCACTATAACAAACATATTATTAAAATAGAAGATGTTTAGTACAGAGTGATTGCAATATTAGATCCAAACACATACAGGACAATGAAAACTTGTAGCAGCTATGCAAATACAATGTTAAAAAACACAGTTTACCTAGGGCAATGTATAAAAAGCACACTTACGGCTAGATTTAGAGTTTTGTCGGTAACGACCCACGTAGCTAACGCTGTTTTTTTTTTCCCCCGCACCTTTTAAATACCGCTGGTATTTAGAGTTCACAGAATGGCTGCGTTAGGCTCCAAAAAAGGAGCATAGAGCATAATTTACAGCCACTGCAACTCTCAATACCAGCGGTGCTTACGGACGCGGCCAGCTTAAAAAACGTGCTCGTGCACGATTCCCCCATAGGAAACAATGGGGCAGTTTGAGCTGAAAAAAAACCTAACACCAGCAAAAAAGCAGCGTTCAGCTCCTAACGCAGCCCCATTGTTTCCTATGGGGAAACACTTCCTAAGTCTGCACCTAACACTCTAACATGAACCCTGAGTCTAAACACCCCTAACCTTACACTTATTAACCCCTAATCTGCCGCCCCCGCTATCGCTGACACCTGCATATTTTTTTTAACCCCTAATCTGCCGCTCCGTACACCGCCGCAACCTACATTATACCTATGTACCCCTAATCTGCTGCCCCTAACACCGCCGACCCCTATATTATATTTATTAACCCCTAATCTGCCCCCCACAATGTCGCCTCCAGCTACCTACAATAATTAACCCCTAATCTGCCGACCGGACCTCACCGCTACTCTAATAAATGTATTAACCCCAAAAGCTAAGTCTAACCCTAACACCCCCCTAAATTAAATATAATTTAAATCTAACTAAATAAATTAACTCTTATTAAATAAATTAATCCTATTTAAAGCTAAATACTTACCTTTAAAATAAACCCTAATATAGCTACAATATAATTAATAATTATATTGTTACTATTTTAGGATTAATATTTATTTTACAGGCAACTTTGTATTTATTTTAACCAGGTACAATAGCTATTAAGTAGTTCATAACTATTTAATAGCTACCTAGTTAAAATAATTACAAAATTACCTGTAAAATAAATCCTAACC
The DNA here is from genome assembly GCF_027579735.1 of Bombina bombina. Taxonomy (NCBI): domain Eukaryota; kingdom Metazoa; phylum Chordata; class Amphibia; order Anura; family Bombinatoridae; genus Bombina; species Bombina bombina. The sequence continues at coordinate 1,154,095,544 of NC_069499.1, read as the reverse complement.
TAAGTTACAATTAAACCTAACACTACACTATCAATAAATAAATTACATACAAATCCCTACAAATAAATACAATAAAATAAACTAACTAAAGTACAAAAAATAAAAAAAGAACTGTTACAAAAAATAAAAAAATAATTTACAAACATTATAAAAATATTACAACAATTTTAAGCTAATTACCCCTACTCTAAGCCCCCTAATAAAATAACAAAGCTCCCCAAAATAAAAAAAATGCCCTACCCTATTCTAAAATTAAAATTGAAAAGCTCTTTTACCTTACCAGCCCTTAAAAGGGCCTTTTGCGGGGCATGCCCCAAAGAAAACAGCTCTTTTGCCTGTAAAAAAAAACATACAATACCCCCCCCCAACATTACAACCCACCACCCACATACCCCTAATCTAACACAAACCCCCCTTAAATAAACCTAACACTAAGCCCCTGAAGATCATCCTACCTTATCTTCACCACGCCGGGTATCACCGATCGGTCCAGAGGAGGCTCCAAAATCTTCATCCAAGCCCAAGCGGGGGCTGAAGACATCCATCATCTGGCTGAAGAGGTCCATCATCGGGCTGAAGTCTTCTATCAAGCGGCATCTTCAATCTTCTTTCTTCCGGATCCATTTTCTTCCAGCCGACTCCGATCCATCCTCTTCTACCGACGCCTACTTGCCGAATGACGGTTCCTTTTAATGACGTCATCCAAGATGGCATCCCTCAAATTCCGATTGGCTGATAGGATTCTATCAGCCAATCGGAATTAAGGTAGGAAAATTCTGATTGGCTGATGGAATCAGCCAATTAGATTTAAATTCAATCCGATTGGCTGATTGGATCAGCCAATCGGATTGAACTTGAATAGCTGAAATTTGATTTTTTAGAGTCCTGTAATGGAGACATTCCAAAAAATGGTACATGTTGGAAGTAGAAGCATAATGTTAACCCATCAAGTTTTAAAAAAATGCAAATCATGTAGTAAGCTGAAGAAATAGTTTTTTGCATTTATAGTTCCATTCAGCCAACCAAACCACCAATATTAACTTGTGTGTGTTAGGATAATAAACTGGCTTTAGATGTAGGGCTCCTGGATAAACTTGAATCTTCAAGGTGGTCTCTTATCTGAGGGGAGGGTAAAAGTGTCTCCTTTTTTACAATGTATTGCTAGATCCCTTATCATTTTGCAGTGAAGTTGAGATAATTAGTAATTTGGAAGAAAGACATACATCTTTCTATTTTCTGAGAAAATCATCTACTTCTATTGACTGATTGGATAGAAATCAGCTAAATAATCAATTTACTTTATCCCGCATCGCAAATACTATAATAAAATTATTAACCCCTAATCTGCCACTCCGGACATCGCCACCACTATAATAAACATATTAACCCCTAAACCGCTGCACTCCCACATCGTACACACTAGTTAAATTTTATTAACCCCTAATCTGCCGCCCCTAACATCGCCACCACCTACCTACATTTATTAACCCCTAATTTACCGCCCCAACATCGCCGCCACTATACTAAATTTATTAACCCCTAAACCTAAGTCTAACCCTAACCCTAACACCCACTAACTCAAATATAATTAAAATACATCTAAATAAAACCTGCTATCATTACCTTAATAAATTCCTATTTAAAACTAAAGACTTACCTGTAAAATAAACCCTAAGCTAGCTACAATATAACTAATTGTTGCATTGTAGCTATCTTAGGTTTTATTTTGTATTTCACAGGCAAGTTTGTATTTATTTTAACTAGGTAGAATAGTTACTTAATAGTTATTAACTATTTAATAACTACCTAGCTAAAATAAATGCAAATTTAAATGTAAAATAAAACCTAACCTGTCTTACACTAACACCTAACCTTACACTACAATGAAATAAATTACATTAATTAAATACAATTACCTAAATTACAAAAACAAACACTAAATTACACAAAATAAAAAATGATATTTAAACTAATTACACCTAATCTAATAGCCCTATTAAAATAAAAAAGCCCCCCCAAAATAAAAAAACCCTAGCCTAAACTAAACTACCAATAGCCCTTAAAAGGGCCTTTTGCGGGTCATTGCCCCAAAGAAATCAGCTCTTTTTCCTGTAAAAAAAATACAAACAACTCCCCAACAGTAAAACCCACCACCCACACAACCAAACCCCCCAAATAAAAACCTAACTAAAAAAAACCTAAGCTCCCCATTGCCCTGAAAAGGGCATTTGGATGGCCATTGTATAGTAGCTCTTTTTCAAGTGACCAAACCCTAATCTAAAAATAAAACCCACCCAATAATCCCTTAAAAAAACCTAACACTAATCCCCGAAGATCCACTTACAGTTTTGAAGACCGGGCATCCATCCTCAAGAAGCTGGGAGAAGTCTTCATCCAAGCGGCAAGAAGTCCTCAACGAAGCCGGGAGAAGTCTTCATCCAAGCCGGCAGAAGTGGTCCTCCAGACGGGCAGAAGTCTTCATCCAGACAGCGTCTTCTATCTTCATCCATCCGGTGCGGAGCAGGTCCATCTTCACGACGTCCGGCACGGAGCATCCTCTTCTCTTGACGTCTAACGAAGAATAAAGATTCCTTTAAGTGACGTCATCCAAGATGGCATCCCTTGAGTTCCGATTGGCTGATAGAATTCTATCAGCCAATTGGAATTAAAGGTGAAAAAATACTATTGGCTGATGCAATCAGCCAATAGGGTTGAGCTTCAATCCTATTGGCTGATCCAATCAGCCAATAGGATTGAGATCACATTCTATTGGCTGTTACAATCAGGACTGAAGCTCAAACCTATTGGCTGATTGCATCAGTCAATAGGATTTTTTCACCTTTAATTCCGATTGGCTGATAGAATTCTATCAGCCAATCGGAATTCAAGGGATGCCATCTTGGATGACATCACTTAAAGGAACCTTCATTCTTCATTAGACGTCAAGAGAAGAGGATGGTCCGCGCCGGATGTCTTGAAGATGGACCCGCTCCACACCAGATGGATGAAGATAGAAGATGCCGTCTGGATGAAGACTTCTGCCCCGTTGGATGAAGACTTCTGCCCGGTTGGATGAAGACTTCTGCCGCTTCATTGAGGACTTCTCCCGGCTTCGTTGATGATGGATGTCGGGTCTTCAAAAACTGTAATTGGATCTTCAGGGGTTAGTGTTAGGTTTATTTAAGGGTTTATTGGGTGGGTTTTATTTTTAGATTAGGGCGTTTGGGCTGAAAAAGAGCTAAATACCCTTTTAAGGGAAATGCCCATCCAAATGCCCTTTTCAGGGCAATGGGGAGCTTAGGTTTTTTTAGTTAGGATTATATTTGGGGGGTTAGTTGTGTGGGTGGTGGGTTTTACTGTTGGGGGGTTGTTTGTATTTTTTTTTTACAAAGCTGATTTCTTTGGGGCAATGCCCCGCAAAAGGCCCTTTTAAGGGCTATTGGTAGTTTAGTTTAGGCTAGGGTTTTTTTTTATTTTGGGGGGGCTTTTTTTGTAAAATAAAAATAAACCCACAATGTAGCTAGCTTAGGGTTTATTTTACAGGTAAGTATTTAGTTTTAAATAGGAATTATTTAGTTATTAATAGTAGGTTTTATTAAGATTTTTTTTAATTATATTTAAGTTAGGGGGTGTTACGGTTAGGGTTAGACTTAGGTTTAGGGGTTAATAAATTTAGTATAGTGGCGGCGACATTGGGGCAATTTTAAGGGCAATGCCCATCCAAATGCCCTTTTCAGGGCAATGGGGAGCTTAGGTTTTTTTAGTTAGGGTTTTATTTGGGGGGTTTGGTTGTGTGGGTGGTGGGTTTTACTGTTGGGGGGGTGTTTGTATTTTTTTTACTGGTAAAAGAGCTTATTTCTTTGGGGCAATGCCCCGCAAAAGGCCCTTTTAAGGGCTATTGGTAGTTTAGTTTAGGCTAGGGTTTTTTTTTATTTTGGGGGGGATTTTTTATTTTGATAGGGCTATTAGATTAGGTGTAATTAGTTTAAATATCTGTAATTTGTTTTTTATTTTCTGTAATTTAGTGTTTTTTTGTGATTTAGCTAATTAATTAATTTAATTTATTTAATTGTATTTATTGTAGGGAATTTATTTAATTGTAGTGTAGTGTTAAGTGTTATTGTAACTTAGGTTAGGTTTTATTTTACAGGTAAATTTGTATTTATTTTAGCTAGGTAGTTATTAAATAGTTAATAACTATTGAATAACTATTCTACCTAGTTAAAATAAATACAAACTTGCCTGTAAAATAAAAATAAACCCTAAGATAGTTGCAATGTAACTATTAGTTATATTGTAGCTAGCATAGGGTTTATTTTATAGGTAAGTATTTAGTTTTAATTAGGAATAATTTAGTTAATGATAGTAATTTTATTAAGATTTAAATGATATTTAAGTTAGGGGGTGTTAGGGTTAGACTTAGATTTAGGGGTTAATACATTTAATATAGTGGCGGCGACGTTGGGGGCGGCAGATTAGGGGTTAATAAGTGTAGGTATGTTGCGGCGACATTGGAGGAGGGAGATTAGAGGTTAATAAATATAATGTAGGTGGCAGCGATGTTGGGGGCAGCAGATTAGGGGTTAATAGGTATAATGTAGGTGGCGGCAATGTCTGGAGCAGCAGATTAGGGTTTAATAAGTATAATGTATGTGGCGGCCAAGGTGCAGTACAGAAATAAAAGCCTAAAAGTGATTGACAAAAAAATATGTATATGAAAGTAATAGTGATATTAGTCCCAGTGATAAAACCACTGAAGCAGTTGCAGCTTGAAGGCTAGAGAGGGGTGGGTCCTCCCGTCGCAGGGGATCTAAAAACAAGTGCAGCTCGATTCAAGTAAAGTTTTAATACAAAAAAATCACGCAAAATAAAATAAGACTCACAAGCAAGTCTAGAAGAATAAAGCATCTATAAGTCGTCCCTGGAGTGGAAAGGTCCATATGTGAATGTTGTCAATGCGGTAGTGTGCTTGCGAGTAGGAGCTGTAGTTCATCTGACCCCTCTCTAGCGTTCCTCAATCGATCATCACGGGCAGCTTCCTTCACAGGACAAACTTCCTATTTTCCTTAACATGTTTCCTCTGCACTTAGGCAGACTTCACCAGAATAGTATAGATGATATCTTTATGATAAGAGAAAGTAATTTAAATGAGCTAGAATTGTTCCTTAAACGGACAGTCAACTCAAAATTAAACTTTCATGATTTATAGAGAGCACACAAAATTAAACAACTTTCCAGTTCACTTCCATTATCTGCAATTTTTGAGGTACCAGCTCTTACTGAACATGTGCAAGAGTTACGGGATATACATATATGCTCTTTGCGATTGGCTAATGGCTGCCCCATGATGCATTAGGAAGGAAAATGTAACTAACTTTGAAACATTTGTCCAAAAAATATCTAGTTCTTATTTGAAATTCAAATTAAGTGATTGTGCATTGTCTTTTTATTAAGCATTTATTGATTATGCTAACCAGTGGTTAGTAACAACTATATCAACAGCATGTATTGCAATCTTGAGAAGTAGAAACAGAACATTTTGAAAAGACAGTTCGGGGGATATGTATCAAGCTGTCAACCGTAAATACGCCGGAATTCCACATCGTAATTGTTTTGAGATTGATCTGACCTAGTTATCAAAGCCTACAGACCGGCAAATGTTAAAATTTGTGACGTAACATAAGATTCGGCAAATGTTAAAATTGTGGCCCTCTCTGCATCGGACAGCGGTGGTGCCGATCGTTGGTGGGTGGGAGTGTAAAGAAGGAGGCGGATGGGCAGCCCATCGCTGGAGGAGGCAAGAGGAGTTTGGGAGTGGGTGGGACCGCTCAGCCACGCTACAGGGTATAGGGGAAAAAAAAGCCAGGAAGTGAGGGGGAAGGAGGGAGGAAGGGCAATAAGGGAGATCCTATGTGGGATCCATTGTGGGAAATATATAAAATATATTTTAAAAAAGCAGCCTTTTATTTTAATACTGGCAGACTTTCTGCCAGTACTTAAGATGGGGGTGACAATTGTGGGGTGGAGGAGGGAAGAGAGCTGTTTGATAGGGGTCAGGGAGGGATCAAGGGAAGGGATGTGTCAGGTGGGAGGCTGATATCTAAATTAAAACTAAAATTAACCCTACAAGCTACCTAATTAACCCCTTCACTGCTGGGCATAATACAAGTGTTGTGCGCAGCGGCATTTATCAACCTTCTAATTACCAAAAAGCAATGACAAAGCCATATATGTCTGCTATTTCTGAACAAAGGGGATCCCAGAGAAGAATTTACAACCATTTGTGCCATGATTGCACAAGCTGTTTATAAATCATTTCAGTGAGAAACCTAAAATTGTGAAAAAGATAACAATTTATTTTATTTGATCGCATTTGGCGGTGAAATGGTGGCATTAAATATACCAAAATGGGCCTAGATCAATACATTGGGTTGTCTACAAAAATAAATATATAGTTTTGATAGGTAAATATATAAAAAAGGCTCTATTTATGTTTAAATGTAATGATGGCAAAAATGCTCTGGTCTTTTGGGGAAGTTTTTGTCTGAAGTGCCAGTCCTTAAGGGGTTAACATCCCAGTTTTCTTTGTATTTTTAAATATACATTTCTTTATATCTATTACTATATAGGTATAGATATAGTTTTCACAATATATATATATATATATATATATATATATATATATATATATATAAAGAGAAGATTTTCTTCTATGGGAAGACCATTGGAATGTAAAATATCTCTAAGTACCTTTGGGGTTTTTTTGTTCTGCGAGCTCCATTAAAGTCTATGGAGAGAAGAAGTTAACATGGTTGCAATATCCGAAGTCCTGAAGTTCGAACTTTGGGTTTCGTTTTTCCGCAGACAATTACTCAACTTGTAACCCGCCCGTGTGTAAAGTTTTCTATGAGTGGTGTTTGTGGGCAAGCGGAAAAAATATGTAGAGCCCAACTTGTAATCTGTCCCTTATTTTGTATAATTTGAACAAAGGAATAATTAAACATATTTAAAAAAAACATTGGAATATTGTATTGACAAATCCTAATCCAAATTCAGTCCATTCAATATCTGTACATTTCCATGAATATCATAATAATAATCCTAGAGATTTGAAATTCATTGCAATATAAAAGGTCCAAAAAGATTGGAGGGGATGACTATGACAAAAATAAACTGAGGTTAGTTGGATTCATAGACTGAAAATTAAATATGGGATATGAAATTAATAACTTTATATTTAAGTGCATATTTCAGTGTAATCATGTTTTTAATTGTATTTTTTTTAATTCAATTCAATTTAAATTTATTTTTTAAATTATATTTTTTAAATTCATTTTTGAATGCTTCTATGTTCATTAACTTTTTTAAATCCATTATATATATATATATATATATATATATATATAAAATTTTTTTTTTTTTTCATTTATTCATTTATAAAGTCTGTATTATTATCTATTTGTAGATTTGATTACTTATATTTCATCTCTATCCACTATGTCTAAAAGTGAATGAATTATGCAGTGAATAAATGTATAAGTAAATAAATATCAGATATATTTTATATGCATTAAAAAAGGAGGAGCAATAAGCAATACCGTGACTCGCTACTGATTTGACTAAAATTATGAAATTATTTTAATAAAGTCTGGTGAAAAGCAATAATCCAATATTATCATCTCTTTTTATGTGGGTATTATAGGTATGAATATAGATTTGTCTTTTGAAAATGTTCTATTTTAAAAACATTAAAGATCTATTTGAATGAACCTTTAAACAGACCCCCACTACTTGCAAAGTTATAATCCTATGATTGAGAAACGAAGCACAGTGACTGGAGTTGTTTCTCTTAAATACGATTCAGTCAGGTTGTTTGATTTGCTGATGTTCAATACAAATCCGAAGACTATGAAGGAATACAACATATCCTTGAAATGGGAATTTTTAGTTTGTAATATGTATTATTTATATATGTGATTATCTTTATTAAAATTATACAGCTGTCCTAAAGGTGTCTTTAAAATTTAAATCTATCTTTAAAATTTGTGAAGTAGTGAGTGTTGGGTATCTTTACTATTTTTCATTTTGGCATTTGAAGGTCCATTAAAGGGCCACTGTAAGTAAATATTTTCTATGCCTGTTACTAACTAATTACCCCAAATACGCTTTTTATCAATAGCATTTCATTAACATATCTCTACCGTATATCAGAAATCTTGTCTGCAAATTTAATTGTTTTCCAAACCCACTCCGTGGGTAACCTTTGCTCTGTACCAATCCGTTTACAATACCTAGGTTTCAAAATGGGGCTTTAAACACAATTTCATTGGTTTAAGTATTTTGAACATGCAGTGCTGAAAATAGTGGGCAAGATAACGTGACATCATCAGCGAATAAAAGATATAACTTTTAGAACGTTATGAAACTTCGTTTTGGAGAAAATATAGGTCAGTAGGTTTTAATTAATGTTTATTAACTTTAATATGTTAGTTGTTTAGCTTAAAAATTATAACAGAAAGTAATCCTTTAAGATTGTTTGGTTCATCTAGATAAATGCAGGTTTTGTAATTATTTGTACACATAGGGCTAGATTACATGTGGAGGAGTATTTTGCGTTTTCACTATAGCGAAAACTCCGCTAGGATCTTCATTTTTGCGCTAGTCGTGTTGCGCTGGTAAAGCAAGGTGAAAGTAAACTGTTTTGTCTCCAGCAGTAACCCGACTTGCGCAAAAAGTTAAAATCCAAAATTGCAATCGCGTTTACACATTCCACCATAGAAGTCAATGGAGAAAAACACCCAACTCACGCAAACTCCATAACATATTCGCAATAGTGCTAACCCAACATGAAATGATTAATATTTCATTTTTCATTGTTATTTATGTAACGGAAAATATGTTCTATTTATTCATAAATAAATATTTCTACATTTATCTGATGGTTTTTTAAACATATATATATTTATACCTATATATATAGATAATTATCAATAGGTATAGATATATACAGAAATATATAGGAATATCTATTTAAAAACACAAAGAACATATTCCCCTATGTACAGAACATTGGAATGTGTAATATTTACAGTAAATACATGGTTAAAAAGTTTATTAAATATGAATATTGCATAAATATGATTTTGCATGTTTTCCATCTACTTAACGGGAAAAGGCTCCAATGCAGTTTCTTGAAAGCAATATTTGCGCTCCACTGAGTAATATTAGCAGACGCTAGTACACTGGTATTACAAGTTGACAGCAATGCGAATGCAGTGCCATTTTTGCTGACATCCCACACCCAACAACTTTACCCCCAAAATACTGTCTAGCGCAGTTGTTTTATTAAAAAAATAAAAATGCTACAATATTTATTTTTTAATAAAATACACTACACTGTTTTTTGGGGCGTTTGGGGCACATTTATAAAATTAACCAAATATCTTTTTTTTTAAGCGCAAATTGCTACCGCAAGCTCACGGTAGCAATAAAGAGCCACTTGTAAAGGCTGGTTATTTATAGCGAGTAATTATATGAAAAAGCATCAGTTCAATGATAATGTATTCCCCCATAGAAGTCAATGGAGCAAAAAAAATTGTAAAAAAAACTTAACACCCTACTTGTGCGTAAACCCAGATTGCATATTCTCAAGTGCTCAATATTAAAATATTAATATTTTACATTACAATGTTCTTCACATAGAATAAAATGTTCAATTTATTCATAAATACATGTTTCTACATACATGTAATGGTATTTTGGTATAATAGATATCTATACCTTGTTAAATACATGATATATATGATTATATAAAGTTATAAATATATATATATATATATATATGTATAGATAAATATACAAATATCTATTTATACATACTTAGAACATATTCTGCTATGTGCAGAACATTGGAATGTGAAATATTTACAGTGAATACACAGTATACTACTTTATTAAATATCATTATTGCATAAATATGCTCTTCCATGTTTTCATCTACTTAACAGCAAATGGCTCCAATGTATGTATGTATGTATGTATGTATGTATGTATGTATGTATATATATATATATATATATATATATATATATATATATACATATATACATACATACAGGTGGCCCTCGTTTTACAATGGTTCAATTTACACCATTTCAGAATAACAACCTTTTTTTCCAGTCGTGTCACTGCTATTGAAAAGCATTGAGAAGCAGTGCATTTATTAAAATAGCCAGTAGGTGGTGCCGTCCGCTTGTGTTTCAGCAAAGCCAAGCAAACTGAAATTAAATGGACACTGAACCCAAATTTTTTCTTTCATGATTCAGATAGAGCATGTAATTGTAAGCAACTTTTTAATTTACTTCTATTATCAATTTTTCTTCATTCTCTTGCAATCTTTATTTGAAAAGAAGGCATCTCAGCTAAGGAGCCAGAAAATTGTGGGTTCAGAACCATGGACAGCACTTGTTTAAAGGTGCTGTCCAATCAGCAAGGACAACCCAGGTTGTTCACCTAAAATGGGCCGGCATCTAAACTTACATTCTTTCTTTTCAAATAAACATAACAGGAAAATGAAGACAATTTGATAATAGGAATAAATTAGAAAGTTGCTTAAAATTGCATGCTCTATCTTAATCACCAAAAAATTTTTTGGCTACAGTGTCCCTTTAATCAGTTTAACCAGACCTGAGCTATCGAGCAGATTTCAAAGGAAGATCTTCCTGTCTATAAATCAGTCCAGATTGAAATGCATAGAAAAAAACTGTTTGCAGAAAAATGCAAGTGAAGTCTGTGTTGTGTGATTATTTTATTAGGTTTATAATGCTGTTTAGCAAATGTTTTTGTTCATTTAACTTAGTTTAATTATATATTCTGTGTTGTGTGATTATTTTATTAGGTTTATAATGCTGTTTAGCATTTAAAGTCTTAATTTCAAAGCTTTAAAAATAATGTATTAGGTGTCACTTATGACAATTTTTAGTGGGGCCTGGAACCTATCACCCTCACTTCCCATTGACTTACATTATAAACTGGGTTTCAATTTACAACGGTTTCGATTTACAACCATTCCTTCTGGGACCTAGCCCCGGCGTAAACTGAGGGCTACCTGTATATATAATCCCATTTGTCCAGATGCGGTAACTTACCCTTCCATTTTTGCTTTTAATCTTAGCTGAGAGCTTGTAAGTGAGTGCATATATATATGTCTATATGTGTGTACATATGTATTTATGTGTTTATATGTGTGTATATATATATATATATATATATATATATATATATATATATATATACATATACACTGTATATATATATATATATATATATATATATATATATATGTAAATACATACATAAACATATAAATACATAAATAAATATGTACACACATATAAACACATATATACATACATATACATTTTAGACATGTATATGTATGTATCTCTGTGTTTAAAGCCCGTTGCCTACCTTTTATTTTTCTAACACCTGAGCCCTTATAACTTTTTGTGCAATATTTAGTTTTAATATTTTTTTATCAGATAGTGTTATTATGAGTGTAACTGTACTTTTCAATGTATTGTTGATGTGTCTTTGTGACACTTTTTTGTTTTGTAAAACAGTTAATCAGAGCTCTGAGAACTCGATATCCCGACAAACGTTAACTTCAATTGTGCTCAAGCAATCGTGTTTACGTTCAACTTGTAATACGAGTGAAAAAAACATGCACAAACACCCGCAATGTACCCATTTTCACTTGTGGCTTAACTGTTAGCTCTCCACTCGTAATCTGGCCCTTAATAGGGTTGAGTTAGGGATATCATTAAGTACCTGATGATCTAAAGCTCTTCCCTCAGGTGAGATGATCTAAAATAATCCTCCAGCTCTGTGAGATCCCTAGTGAAAATTTTAAAAGGCAGATTTTGGTTTACTTCTCCAAGGGGAGTTCCCTGCATTTCTGTATGTGAAGGAGAGACAAGCCATTGTACAAGCCAATATAGCACTGCATGATATGACAGTTCTGCAGCATTTACACTTTGTGCTTTGTATTTTATATCACTTTATACTGCAGATTCAATTTTATTACATTTAAACTTTCAATTTTGTATTTTATTTTGTATACAACAGGATTGTGATTTTACAAATTTTGATTATGCTTTCACAGTTTCTATGTAACTTTAACAAATTAGGATCATACTTTGTATATTTATGTGTATCTTTTACAAATAACAATGCACTTTGTATTTCTTTTAAAATAAAACTTGAAACTGACAGCTTCAACTTCCCAGAGAATGTCATTACTTTCTAAGGGCCTGATAAACAAATATTCTCTAGTCTGGAGATAAATTATAGTGCAGACTGCACAGAGGCTAAACTCACTAAATTTTATAAGAAAAAGTGCAGAACCTGTAAGTCCCAGAGAGATGAGAGGAGCCTTCCATAGAAAGTAATGAAGCTCTCTGGGATACAGAATTTCACAGGAGAGGTAACTGGTGAATACCTGTGACTGATATAAAGGCTTGCTTTGTTTTTTCTACAAGTGCAAATACAAAACATGATCCTTAATTTGTTAACGTAACACAGAAACTGTCAAAACATAATTAGAATTTGTAAAATCACTGCAGGATCTAAATTTAAATGAATTAAAATAGAAAATAGAAAGTGCAAATCTTAAATGTTATAATACTGAAAGGACCTAATCTGAATTGTAAAGTAATATAAAATACAATGCACAAAGTGTAACTGTAACAAAACTCTTATATCATGCAGTGCTATATTGCACTGAGCTTATCCCTCCTTCAGATAGAGAAATGAGAAAGATCTTGCAGTGCTGGAGAATTCAGCCCTTTTTCTTTAAGTATTCAGTGAGTTTAGCCCCTGTGAAGTCTGCACTACAATTTTTCTCCAAGCAGTAGAATCTTTGACCATCAGGACCTAAATGAGGAGGACTTGGGAGAAGTTGTAGATAACAGATTTGGAAATAAAATGCAATGTCAGTCTGCAGTTGCAAAGGTCATTAAGGGACAGTAAAGTAATAATTAGACAGCCATGATTTAGACAGAGTATACCATTTTAAACACCTTTCCGATGTACTTATATTATTTAATTTTCTTCTTTCTTTTGTTATCCATTGCTGAAAGATGTATCTAGGTAAGCTCAGGAGCGGAAAACAACCTAGGTTATAGCTGCTGATTGGTGACTGCATATATAGGTTCTGCCTTGTATAAAAAGGGGTATAAAAAGGGGTATAAATTCAAGGATGACTATATAATTTTTGCTCTTTATAGATCAATGGTAAGATCCCACCTTAAATGTGCAGTGCAGTTTTTGGCACTGTATATTGAGAAGGATATTATAGAACTGAAAAAAGTGCAGAAAAGGGTGACAAAATTGAGGTGGAATGGAAGATTTGCTTTATGAAGAAAGGCTGGGAAGGTTGCAATTATTTACACTGGAAAAGAAACATCTCTGAGGGGACATGATACAAATATATACAGGGCCCATATAAGCTACTATCAGCACAACAGTTTATCAATAGGACTGTACAAAAAAACAAGAGATTATACATTGAGACTTGAGGAACAGAGATTTCACCTACAGCAGTGAAATAGCGTTCTTCACAGTAAGAACCATAAGATAAAAGGCCTAAACGCTTTTTTTTTCTTTGCCAAAGCAGCAAATACAGTGATATAATATTTTAGTACTGACAGTATAGCAGCTTGTTGATCCAATGAGAGATCTGCTACTTTAGAGTCAAGGATTGATTTTTTCTTTGAGGAATTATTGGAAATTGCTTTAATTTGTATTTGTTGCCCTCTTCAGGATCAACAGTAGTACCAGGAATGTGTGAAAGACTGGACTTGAGTATTTTTTTCAGCCTATACTACTATGTAACTATGTAACACCTATTGCATATTCCATCCTATCCACTGAATGAGAAGGAAATATTATTTTACTACATGAAAATACATTACCAATATTTTACTCAACACAAAACCTACAATAGGTCAGTATACCCCCCACCTCACACACACACTTTATGGAAATTCAATACAAATAAAGTGGAATTTGAAAAACTTCCTGTGGGTCTAAAACAGTGGAGAAGATGACTGTGTCATACTTTGTGACATATTTGGGTGAAGCAAATACAACACTTTGAGTAAAAACTGTCAACTTCTGCTTTAGAAAATAAACAGTTTTGTGTGTGGGGGGGTTATATTGTTCTGACATACCAATGAGAGGTTGCCTAAAACAGTTTTTGTACATTATTAATATTGTGAAAGATATGTTTCTACCTTTAATCCAGTGGCGTAGCGTGGGTTGTCAGCGCCCAGGGCAAGGTAAGAATTGCGCCCCCCTAACCCAACTGTCCAGACTCCAGGGCAGGCGCTCCCCACCTACGTCCACAGTGTATTAGGCACTCACTGCTCAACTAGAGTTATTTAGAGCCGCGGCGGCAGAACCAGAGGGGGCGGGGATATATGACAGTGACAAACGTCATATATCCGCTTCCCTCCCTCATAACGCGGAGTTGCCTCTGGTCTGAGGTCTGTCTGGCCCGCCCTTGCCCCCTGGGAATCAGATTCTTTATGTAAGTGTAAATATTCACACTTATGCGGCTGCCTCACAGAGGGGAATATTCACACAGTGACACAGTTTCACACTTATGCCGCGGCGCTGAGCACAGAGGGGGAGGCAGGCAGGCAGGAGCGGCAGTCGGCAGAGTCTGACTATACACACAGTTTCACACTTAACTTATGCGGCGGGCTGCCTGACAGAAGGGAATATTCACACAGTGACACAGACAGTTTCACACTTATGCCGCGGCGCTGAGCACAGAGGGGGAAGCAGGCAGGAGCGGCAGTCGGCAGAGTATAACAATAATAGTCACTGACTGAACTGCCGCCCCCTGTCAAGTGCCGCCTGGGTCCGTGGGACCCTGTTGGTCCCATTGATAAGCCGGCCCTGCAGGTATCTACATCTATGGCGGCATTTCTGCAATATTGCTTTTAGCAATGTTATACATAAAAAATGCTTTCCATCATGTTTAACAGTCCTCACCTCAGGCAGGCAGCAGCTCTTCCCCTCCACTTCTTGCACTCTCTGTCCCTCTTGAACTGCGCGCGCTGGGAGTGGGAGGAGTCAGGACCCGGCGTGCTGTGCTAGTGGCATAAACTGTAAATAGACAGCAGCACAGCAGGGGTAACGTTCAGACTAGAGAGAGTTGGATAAGTAGATTTAGGGATTGCAGGAGGCGACCAGACACACTGACAAACAATTAAAGAAGTTGACTAATGACTGAGAGTGAGACTTTTGCGCCCCTCATAATTATGCGCCCGGGGCAACAGCCCCTCTGGCCCCCCCCACGCTACGCCACTGCTTTAATCTATTATATTTTATGCTTCCTTCTTTGTCCTGTTGTTTTACCCTTACATTTTTTTATTTTATTGATTCTTCCTTCAATTAAGGGAGTGATCATCAATTTCATGTAGGCAGCAGGAGTGCTTGATAGCTGCACAATTAATATGAAAATAAGAGACTGTTGCTGAATAAAGTTTTTATATTCAATCACTTGCAGTGGGATCTACACATACTGCAAAGATTATTTCCCCCTCCAAAATAATAAATCTAACTCGGTGTATCTGTTTTCTGTAAAATTTCAGATAGAAAAACTAAGGGTCCAATTAAAAGCTACTGGAGAATAATTTTTGCTGGAGAGGAATAAGAGAAATTTATTGGCATAATTAACAGTGAGATGTATATCCTGTGAAAATGATATATGGCGAACTGAGGGGAGAAGCAGGCCAGAAGCAGCTTGGCACAGGGCTAGGACAGGAATATTATTCAAACCATTATATCTTAATGGCTTAAAACTGGCTTTGGTCCAACCCAGTATATAGCTGACTTCACAATCATCAGACGCAAAAAATATAACCCAACTTGTCCTGAGGTGTTAATAGGCTTCTAATATATTTAACATTACAGCAGAAAATTCTCAGAAGTGAACATTTGAGGTAATTTGTGACTTCTGCTTTGGAGGCAAATAAATGTGAATCTATATATTATTT
Source organism: Bombina bombina (assembly GCF_027579735.1). Classification (NCBI taxonomy): domain Eukaryota; kingdom Metazoa; phylum Chordata; class Amphibia; order Anura; family Bombinatoridae; genus Bombina; species Bombina bombina. The sequence continues at coordinate 1,154,079,477 of NC_069499.1, read as the reverse complement.
TCTTTTATACGTCCTCTGTATGTTCACGGACATAGCGGTAAAGCCAATAATCAAATTACTGTGAAATGTGTTAGTTGCAAAAAACTAATTATAATAGTAATGTTATCAGATGTATTCAAGAGTGTATTTGAATATTTTATGATTTTATATATGACTTAGAATTATTGGTTTGTAAACAGTATTTACTTTCATAGAATCTCTTAAAGGCTGGGCCGTATGTGGTTTGACGTAAATTGTATAAAATGCATTAAAAATACATTTTAAATGTTATATAATTTTTTTGTTTTGGGCTGGAAAATAGGTGAGCTAAAGTTGAGCCAATAACCATAAAACTTTTTTTTTTCATACAATATTTATGAGATAGATGAAACAGAATTGTTATCTGCTTCTTTATTTTTCACAATTCTGAAATAATAAATATGGCTCTTGGTTCTTGAAAGTTGTGAGGTCTTTTACATGTCACTCTGAAAGCTTTTTATCCCAGCATTTGACAGTAAATGTTCACAATAGTATTTACATGCAATAGAGATAGCACAAGTGTGTTACATCCAATCTCCTAGCTTTAGATCCTGTGTTAGTAAACAGCTACAATATATACAAACACGCTCATCCCATGTTGCAAAGCAGAACTCAAAACTGGTATTTTGCACTCAAAGAGAAACTTAATTTTGAAGAATTTAGGCAATGATGATGTAACATTTTTAAAATATGTATTTATGTTATTATGTATTATAACATAACAGAAGGCATAACAGAAGGTGGAACCTACAGGATAGGAAAGAAACAGAAACAAACAAAAAAAACACAAGGACAATTAGGTACACACAAACATCACACAGATCAGTCTGACCTCAGAGGAGAGCACAGAGTCCCTTCTCAAATAAGGATCAATATATACGTATATTCTGGGAATTCTTGCACATGCTCAGTAGGAGCTGGTGACTCAAAAAGTGTAAATATGAAAAGACTGTGCACATTTTGTTAATGGAAGTATATTGGAAAGTTGTTAAAAATTGCATGTTCTATCTGAATCATGAAAGTTTAATTTTGACTTGAGTGTCCCTTTAATCTCTAAGGAAACACAAGCACTTAAGGAAATCAAAAACTGTGATGACATTATTATAAGAGAGGCAGACAAAGGTGGGAACGTTGTTATTTTGGCCTAGCAATATGTACATCAAGAAAGTGGAAAAACAAAGGATAAACAATGTTATCAAAAGCTTTTCAATAATCCTAGTGATTTCTACCTTTACAATTTATAGGAAGAAAAGTACCTCATAGTAAAAGATGCAAAAATCGAACCTCTAAAATCCATAATGATGGTAGACCCATCATTTCTGGGATTAATGGCCTATCATAACAAGACAGTGAAAGAACAATTTCTACAGATCGTTTTAGGAAGCAAACTGCAACTAACAGCGTATTACATCACAACACTGCACATGACCCAGGCACAATTAAATCTTTGTCAATAGGGAAATTCTTCAGAATTTGTAGAAACTGTAGTGAAGAACATAATTTCACAATACAATCTAAAGAGTTAGAAACAAGATTATTGGAGAGGGGATACAGTAAGAGAAGCATAAAAAAGGCCAAATCAAGAGCCTTGAAGTCTAACAGACAGATTCTCTTACATAAAAAGAAGATGGTGGATAACCAAATGCAACTAATATTAACATACAATCCATAGATTCACCAGATAATTGGAATTTTGAATAATACAAACAGATCCAAATTTGAGACTCATAGTGAAAATAAAATTTAGATAGGGTACAGAAGGACTCGCAATCCAAATAATATACTAACAAGGAGCAATTTCTCACTGGGGAAAACTAAAACTGCTCTTACTCAAGAATCCCATTCATGTGGCAATTGTTAGACCTGCTATTACATGGCCAAACCCAATAAAATCAAGGACGAACAACAACAAATTAAACAATATATAAGCTTTTGCACAGAGGGGTGATATATGCATTGTCTTGCTCATATAATAAAATCTATGTGGGAATGACTAGTAGAAAATCGAGAACTAGATTCCAAGAACACATCAGGAACATCAAAAATGCAAGTAAAGATAAAGTGTTTAACATCAGTAGCTTCTCATTTTCATCTACATCATCAAATCAAACCCCAAAAGACTAAAATTTCGAGGAATGGCCCTACTAAAAACAGTGTGTAAATGGATCCATTTATTAGATACAGTTCATCCTAATGGTTTAAATGAACAACACAATTACTATTTTTTCTGTAATAAAATATAGGAATATGGGCCAGATTACAAGTGGAGCGCCAACAGTTACGAGTGAAAAGGGGTTTATCGCATCTGTTTGTGCGTGTCAGGTATAGCACTTGTATTGCAAGTTGAAAGTAAACGCAATCGATTGAGCGCAATTAAAGTTAACGCTTGTCAAGATAGCATGTCCTCAGAGCTTTGGTTAACTGTTTCGCCAAACAAAAAAGTGTCACAAAACACATCAAAAATAAATTTAAAAGCACAGTGACACACATAATAACAACATCTAATTAAAATTATTAAAAATAAATACATTTGGCATAAAAAGTTATAAGGGTTTAAAGAAATGAGGTTTCAGGTGTTAGAAAAAAGGTAGACAAAGGGTTTTCACATTGAGATACATACATGTACATGTCTAAAGATGTATGAGTGTATATATATATATATATATATATATATAAATAAAAAGTTCCCATGTAGAGCGCACTCTCATCTAAAGGGCAGCTACCAGGGTGCCGGCAAAAATATGCATAAAATAGAAAAGGGCATGCACTCTCTGGATTTGTGCAACACAAGTGCTTTAATGGCACATTAAACAGGTAATGTTTTGGGGATCAATCACCCCTTTATCAGACCAAGTGAAGTATATATACAGTATACAAAAGAAGTGAGTACACCCCTGGGCAATATCATCTAAATATTAAATTATTCAAAATTGTATAACCTCTCAATAATTGTTTTATTTCTAAGTTGACAAGTAGAGTATTTCCTATTATAAACAATCAAAAACAAATACTTTAGAAAGATTATATTGAAAATACAGGCCCCAAAGTAGAAACTTAATTCAACAAAAGTGAATACACTTGTGGTCACTGATACACAAGTTAGATCACTAAAACAAAATTGAGTACACCTATGATTTCCAATTAACCTAATTGCATGAGCATATTTACCAGAACAGTCTAATTTTTGGACCAATAGGCTGTGTCTATCTGCAAGTTTGCATCATGATTGAAAAATCTGCTTGTTAGTCTTCACAAAGATGGAAAAGGATACAGGAAAATTGGTGACAAACTAAAAATTTGTCAAAACGCAGTTGCAGCAGTGTAGAGATATAGAGATATAGATTGATACACAGTGCCAAAAATCAGAGCCGCAGTGGCTGTCCTCCTAAAATGATGCGCTACTTGCACAATCTAGCTCTCAAAAACAGGCAACAGGCAGGTGCTTCAGATTTGGCTCAGGGATTATCGATAGAAATTGGAGTTTCTGTGACAGCTCAGACAGTGCAAAGGACATTGCATAATGTCAACTTCTATGGACAGCATCCAAGGAAAAAAAACCTTGCTTGCTCTTCGGCACAAAACTGCAAGATTAAACTTTGCTAAACAACATGAAAAGCCTGATGAATACTGGGAACACATTCAGCTAGATTTAGAGTTTGGCGGTAGCCGTCAAAACCAGCGTTAGAGGCTCCTAACGCTGGTTTTGGGCTACCGCTGGTATTTAGAGTCAGTCAGGAAAGGGTCTAACGCTCACTTTCCAGCGGCGACTTTTCCATACCGCAGATCCCCCTACGCCATTTGCGTATCCTATCTTTTCAATGAGATCTTTCTGAAGTGGCTGAAGTGAGCGTTAGAAATCTAACGACAAGACTCCAGCCGCAGAAAAAAGTCAGTAGTTAAGAGCATTCTGGGCTAACGCCGGTTCATAAAGCTCTTAACTACTGTGCTCTAAAGTACACTAACACCCATAAACTACCTATGTACCCCTAAACCAAGGTCCCCCCACATCGCCACCACTCTATTAAAATTTTTTAACCCCTAATCTGCCGACCGCACACCGCCGCCACCTACGTTATCCCTATGTACCCCTAATCTGCTGCCCCTAATACCGCCGACCACTATATTATATTTATTAACCTCTAATCTGCTGCCCCCGCTATCGCTGACCCCTGCATATTATTATTAACCCCTAATCTGCCGCTCCGTACACTGCCGCAACCTACGTTATCCCTATGTACCCCTAATCTGCTGCCCCTAACACCGCCGACCCCTATATTATATTTATTAACCCCTAATCTACCGCCCCCAACGTTGCCTCCACCTACCTACAATAATTAACCCCTAATCTGCCGACCGGATCTCACCGCTACTCTAATAAATGTATTAACCCCTAAAGCTAAGTCTAACCCTAACACTAACACCCCCCTAAATTAAATATAATTTAAATCTAACGAAATAAATTAACTCTTATTAAATAAATTAATCCTATTTAAATCTAAATACTTACCTGTAAAATAAACCCTAATATAGCTACAATATAAATTATAATTATATTGTAGCTATTTTAGGATTAATATTTATTTTACAGGCAACTTTGTAATTATATTAACTAGGTACAATAGCTATTAAATAGTTAATAACTATTTAATAGCTACCTAGTTAAAATAATTACAAAATTACCTGCAAAATAAATCCTAACCTAAGTTACAATTAAACCTAACACTACACTATCAATAAATAAATTAAATAAACTACCTACAATTATCTATAATTAAACCTAACACTACACTATCAATAAATAAATTAAATAAAATACCTACAAATAAATACAATTAAATAAACTAACTAAAGTACAAAAAATAAAAAAGAACTAAGTTACAAAAAATAAAAAAATATTTACAAATATTAGAAAAATATTACAACAATTTTAAACTAATTACACCTACTCTAAGCCCCCTAATAAAATAACAAAGACCCCCCAAAATAAAAAAAGCCCTACCCTATTCTAAAACACAAATTGAAAAGCTCTTCTACCTTACCAGCCCTTAAAAGGCCGCTTGGATCAAGACTTCAGCCGGAAGATGGATGTCTTCAGCCCCCCGCTTGGGCTTGGATCAAGACATCGGAGCCAGGACGGATCGGTGTGATACCCGGTGTGGTGAAGATAAGGTAGGAAGATCTTCAGGGGCTTAGTGTTAGGTTTATTTAAGGGGGGTTTGGGTTAGATTAGGGGTATGTGGGTGGTGGGTTGTAATGTGTGGGGGGGGTATTGTATGTTTTTTTTCTCCAGGCAAAAGAGCTGAATTCTTTGGGGCATGCCCCACAAAGGGCCCTTTTAAGGGCTGGTAAGGTAAAATAGCTTTTCTATTTTAATTTTAGAATAGGGTAGGGCATTTTTTTATTTTGTGGGTCTTTGTTATTTTATTAGGGGGCTTAGAGTAGGTGTAATTAGTTTAAAATTGTTGTAATATTTTTCTAATGTTTGTAAATATTTTTTTATTTTTTGTAACTTAGTTCTTTTTTATTTTTTGTACTTTAGTTAGTTTATTTAATTGTATTTATTTGTAGGTATTTTATTTAATTAATTTATTGATAGTGTAGTGTTAGGTTTAATTGTAGATAATTGTAGGTAGTTTATTTAATTTATTTATTGATAGTGTAGTGTTAGGTTTAATTGTAAATTAGGTTAGGATTTATTTTACAGGTAATTTTGTAATTATTTTAACTAGGTAACTATTAAATAGTTATTAACTATTTAATAGCTATTGTACCTGGTTAAAAAAATTACAAAGTTGCCTGTAAAATAAATATTAATCCTAAAATAGCTACAATATAATTATAATTTATATTGTAGCTATATTAGGGTTTATTTTATAGGTAAGTATTTAGCTTTAAATACGATTATTTTATTTAATAAGAGTTAATTTATTTCGTTAGATTTAAATTATATTTAACTTAGGGGGGTGTTAGTGTTAGGGTTAGACTTAGCTTTAGAGGTTAATTCATTTATTAGAGTAGCGGCGAGCTCCGGTCAGCAGATTAGGGGTTAATAAGTGTAAGTAGGTGGAGGCGACGTTGGGGGCGGCAGATTAGGGGTTAATAAATATAATATAGGGGTCGGCGGTGTTAGGGGCAGCAGATTAGGTGTACATAGGTATAATGTAGGTTGCGGCGGTGTACAGAGCGGCATATTAGGGGTTAATAATAATATGCAGGGGTCAGCGATAGCAGGGTCGGCAGATTAGGGGTTAATAAGTGTAAGGCTAGGGGTGTTTAGACTCGGGGTACATGTTAGGGTGTTAGGTGCAGACTTAGGAAGTGTTTCCCATAGGAAACAATGGGGCTGCGTTAGGAGCTGAACGCTGCTTTTTTGCAGGTGTTAGGTTTTTTTTTCAGCTCAAACAGCCCCATTGTTTCCTATGGGGGAGTCGTGCACGAGCACGTTTTTGAAGCTGGCCGCGTCCGTAAGCACCGCTGGTATCGAGAGTTGAAGTGGCAGTAAATATGCTCTACGCTCCCTTTTTTGGAGCCTAACGCAGCCCTTCTGTGAACTCTAAATACCAGCTGTATTTAAAAGGTGCGGGAGAAAAAAACCCCTTTTTCGCCGCAGAACTCTAAATCTAGCCGATTATTTGGTAAGATGGCCAAGACCAAGATACAATTTTTCAGCTTAGGTGGGGTGCACCATGTTTAGTGTGAACCTGGTCAGGATTATTACAGTGAATGCATAGTCCCAACCATGAATCATGAAGGTGGGAGTGTGACGATATGGGGCTGTATGACTGCAAAAAGGTGTTGGGGAGATGACATTTATAGATGGCACCATAAATTTGTGGGATATACCAAAAATACTGGCTGACAAGATGACTACAAGTCTCCAGAAGCTTGGCAGAGGAGAAATATTCCAGCATGATAACGATCCAAAGCACACTGCCAAAATTACAAAGGAGTTTCTAAGGAGAAACAAGTGAAAACTATGACCTGGCTAAGTATGTCACCTGACTTGAATCCAGTAGAACATATTTGGGGTATTTTATAGAGAATGGTAAAGCAACACAATCCCTCCAGCAAAGAGCAGCTGAAAAATATTATCTCTGAAGAAGGGCAGAACATCTCTCCAGAAATTTGTATGACACTGGTTTCCTCCATGCCAAGCAGGATTGAATCTATCATCAAAAATAAAGGTGGACATGCAAAGTATTGAAACAAATGATAGATTTAAATGTCAGTACTGAAAGGTGCACTGACTTTTGTTGCATTGATTTCCTGCTTTGGGGGCCGGAATTTTTAATATAGTAAATCTAAACTGTTAGTTTTTATTTTTACATAAGGTCAAATACCCTACTGTAAAACTTAGACATAATGCAGTTACTGTTAGGTTATACAATTTTTAATCATTTGACATTTAACTGGGGTGTACTCACTTCTGTTGTATACTGTATATATATTAAACATTGGATATACTGTATATAGAAATATGTATTTATGAATAAATAGAACAGTAGTTATTTTAATTTTAGTATAATAGCTTAGTATAATAGTTATGTTAGGTTAATTGTTAGTTTAAACTTAGTTTTTTTTTAATTTCACAGGTATGTTTTTATTTATTTTAAGATAGGGATATTGTAATTTTAATATAAAGTTAGGGGGATGTTAGGTTTAGGGGTTAATAGCTTTTTTTAGTGGTGGTGAACATATGGAGCATATGGAAGCGTGTTCTCGTAAGCGCAATGCTTCCCAACAATGAGAACGCGAGGTCACGTTCACATTGCTGTGAACTTGTAATACCAGCGCACATTAGCGTGCACTTGCATTACACAGTGGAGCACAAATATTGCTTTCATGAAATGAAATCTGGCCCTTAATATTTCAATAGTGCTTCTTAAGATAATTAATGTGCTCTATCCCAACACCACGTTAGACCTAAAGAGCAAAACTCGAAAAGCACATATTTTACATTCCTATGTTCTTCACATATAATTTTTTTATTATTAAATATATGTTTCTATATATATTTGATAATGCTCATGTAATATATATCTATACCTATATATCTATAGGAATAGATATGTAGGTATAGATACATTAAATATAAAGTATTAAAAATGAATAAACATACTGTAAAATATTCCAGATTATTCATATAAGAGCTATATAGTTTTCAGTATGTTTATTAAATTTTAATAATAATTTAAGAATAATATTTTAAGGATATTATTAAGTTTTCAAGTGCGCTTACCTGATTGCATTAAGATATATATTGAGAAACACGATGCGCAAAACGCATATATTACATTCATTTGTTCTTCACATAGAAAATAATGTACTTTTTATTATTAATTATATTTTTCTATATATACAACTCCAATTCCGAAAAAGTTGGGACCGTATGGAAAATGCAAAAAACAGTCATTTGAAAGTTCAATGCTCCATGTACTATATTGAAAACACATTATTAAAGGGACACTGAACCCACATTTTTTTCTTTCATGATTCAGAAAGAGCATGACATTTTAAGCATCTTTCTAATTTACTCCTATTATCATTTTTTCTTTGTTCTTTTGCTATCTTTATTTTAAAAGCAGGAATGTAAATCTTAGCAGCAAGCCCATTTTAGGTTCAGCATCATGGTTAGTGCTTGCTTATTGGAGGCTTACATTTACCCACCAATAATCAAGCATAACCTAGGTTCTCAACCAATAATGGGCCGGCTCCTATGCATCACATTCCTGCTTTTTAAATAAAGATAGCAAGAGAACGAAGAAAAATTGGAGTAAATTAGAGAGTAAATAAGAGAATAGGAGTAAATTAGAAAGTTGCTTAAAATTGGATGCTCTATCTGAATCATGAAAGAAAAAAATAATTGGGTTTAGTGTCCCTTTAACACATTATTTGATGTTTAACTTTGTGAATTTTGAAAATATACACTCATTTCATCTGATGACTGCAATAATTGGGACAGGGGCAATGTAGGACTAACAGCGATGTGACAAATTGAAATAAGAAGGTGATGTGAAACAGGTGAGGCAATAGTGTAATCATAGTAAATAAGGAGCCGCCACAAAAGTCCTAGTCCTTCAAGAGCAAGGATGGGTCGAGGCTCACCAATCTGCCAACAGAAGTATCAGCAAATAATCCAACACTTTGAGAACAAGATTCCCCAAAGACAAATTGGTAGGATTTTGGACATTTCACCTTCTACAGTGCACAATATATTTAAAAGATTCAAGGAATCCCATCAAATCTCGGGGCATAAAGGGCTAGGATGAAATGTGCGTGCTCTCCAATCCCTCAGATGTCACTGTCTCAAAAACATCAAAAACGTCATGAGTCTGTAATGGATATTGGCTCGGGAATACTCTGGTAAACCTTTGTCAGTCAACACCATTCGCACATTTCACAGATGCAAGTTAAGGCTTTACTATGCAAACGAGAAGCCATACATCAACACTGTCCAGAAGCACTGCTGACTTCTCTGGGCTCTGTCTCATCTGAGATTGACAGTAGCTCAGTGGAATCGTGTTTTGTGGTCCGACGAGTCAACATTTCAAATAGTTTTTGGAAAAAAACAGCCGCCGTGTTCTCCAGGCCAAAGATGGAAAGGACCATTCAAGCTGTTATCAGCGTCAGGTCCAAAAGACAGCATCTGTCATGTTATGGGGTGTCAGTGCCCATGGCATGAGTAACTTGCACATCTGTGAGGGCACCATTAAAGGGACAGTCAACACAAAAATTGTTATTGTTTAAAAAGATAGATAATGCCTTTACTACCCATTCTTTGCACAACAAGCATGGTTATATTAACATACTTTTATAACCTTTAAAACTCTACATTTCTGTCTGTTTCTAAGTCCCTAAAGAAAAACCCCCTGATCACATGCTTTTGTATTTGCTTTTCACATCAGGGGAAGCTAGTTCATGTGAGCCATATAGATAGCATTGTGCTGACGCCTGTGGATTCTAACAACACAGCACTAATTGGCCTAAATGCAAGTCAATAGATAAAGCTGTGTTATCAGTCAGAAGATGCTTAGATACAAGGTAATCACAGAGGTAAAAAGTGTACTAATATAACCATGTTTTATGTGCAAAACTAGGAAATTGGTAATAAAGGGATTATCTATCTTTTAAAACAATAACAACATTTGAGTTGACTGTCCCTTGCAGAAAGATATGTATACATTTAGGAGCAACATATGCTGCTGCCCAAACGTTGTCTTTTCCAGCGACATCCCTGCATTTTCCAGCAGGACAAAGCCAAACCACATTCTGCCCAGATTACAAGCGCTTGGTTGTGTAAGCAGAGACTGCGGGTGTAAGCATGGCCTGTCTGCAATCCTGACCTGTCTGTAATTGAGAATATGTGGCGCATTATGTAGCACAAAATAAGACAGCAAAGGCCCAGTACAGTTGTGCAGCTGAAGATATGCATATTGGATAAATGGGGGGAAATTTTGCTTGCTAAACTTAACAAACTGTTGTCTTCAGTGCCCAAATGTTTAATAAGTGTTATTAAAAGAAAAGGTGGTGTTACACAGTGGTAAACAGTCCCAACTTTTTGGGAGTGTGTTGCAGTTATCAGATTTGAAATGAGTGTATATTTTCAAAAAAACATTACATTTTCAAAGTAAAACAACAAATAATGTGTTAATAATGTGTGGGGGTTTTTTTTTGCTTTTTTGTTTGCTTTTTTGCATTTTCCATACTGTCCCAACTTTTTTGGAATTGAGGTTGTATATACAGTTGTATGCAAGAGTTTAGGCACCCCTGACAATTTCCATGATTTTCATTTATAAATAATTGGGTGTTTGGATCAGCAATTTCATTTTGATCTATGAAATAACTGAAGGGCACAGTAATATTTCAGTAGTGAAATGAGGTTTATTGGATTAACAGAAAATGTGCAATATGCATCAAAACAAAATTAGATCAGTGGATACATTTGGGCACCATTGTTATTTTGTTGATTTGAATACATGTAACTACCTAGCACTGATTAATTGGAACACAATTGGTTTGGTGAGCCCATTAAGCCTTGAACTTTATTTACAGGGGCATTCAATCATGAGAAAAGGTATTTAAGGTGGTCAATTGCAAGTTATTGTTCTCTTTGACTCTCCTCTGAAGAGTGGCAATATGGGGGCCTCAAAACAACTCTTAAATGACCTGAAAACAAAGATTGTTCAACATTATAGTTTAGGAGAAGGCTACAAAAAGCTATTGCAGAGATTTAAGCTGTTAGTGTCCACTGTGAGGAACATAGTGAGGAAATGGAAGACCGCAGGGACAGCTCTTGTTAAGGCCAGAATTGGCAGGTCAAGTAAAATATCGGTGTGGCAAAGGCAAAGGATGGTGAGAACGGTCAAAAATAACCCACAAACCACCTCCAAAGACCTACAACATCATCTTGCTGCAGATGGTGTCACTGTGCATCGTTCAACAATTTAGCGCACTTTGCACAAGGAGAAGCTGTATGGGAGAGTGATGCGGAAGAAGCCTTTTCTGCTCACACGCCACAAACATAGTCGCTTGAGATATGCAAACACGCATTTGGACAAGCCAGCTTAAATTTGGAAGAAGATGCTGTGGACTGATGAAACAAAGATTGAGTTATTTGGTCATAACAAGGTGCGTTATGCATGGCGGCAAAAAACACAGCATTCCAAGACAAACACAGTAAAATTGTGTGGATTTTCCATCATGCGGTGGGGCTGTGTGTCCAATGCTGGTACTGGGAATCTTGTTAAAGTTGAGGGTCGCATGGATTCCACTCAATATCAGCAGATACTTCAAAATAATGTTGAGGAATCAGTCACAAAGTTGAAGTTACGCCGGGGCTGGATATTTCAACAAGACAATGACCCAAAACACTGCTCAAAATCTACACTGGCATTTATGCAGAGGAACAAGTACAATGTTCTGGAAAGGCCATCCCAGTCCCCAGACCTGAATATCATTGAAAATCTGTGGGATGATTTGAGGCGGGATGTCCATGCTCGGCAACCATCAAACCTAACTGAACTGGAGATGTTTTGCAAGGAGGAATGGTCCAAAATACCTTCATCCAGAATCCAGACACTCATTACAGGCTATAGGAAGCGTCTAGAGGGTGTTATTTCTGCTAAAGGAGGCTCTACTAAATATTGATGTGATATTTCTGTTGGGGTGCCCAAATTTATGCACCTGTCTAATTTCATTTTAATGCATATTGCACATTTTCTGTTAATTCAATTAACCTCATTTCACTACTGAAATATTACTGTGTCCTTCAGTTATTTGATAGATCAAAATTAAATTGCTTATCCAAACACCCAATTATTTATAAATGAAAGTCATCGAAATTGTCAGGGGTGCCTAAACCTTTGCATACAACTGTATATATATATATATGTGTGTGTGTGTGTGTGTGTGTGTGTGTGTGTGATACTGTTCATGTAAAATACATATCTATGCCTATATATCTATAAAAATAGATTTGCAGGTATAGGTATTTACATATACTGTATATATATATAGATATATGTATTTAAGAATAAAAAGGACATTATCCTGCAAGTGAAGAACATTTGAATGTAAAATATGTAGAGTAAATATACAGTAAAGACATATAAACACATAACTATATATGAATACATAAAAATACATATATATAAGGGCATTGGAGCCCTTTGCAGTTAAGTAGCTGAAAACATGTAAATTCATTTTTATCCAATATTCATATTTAATAAAGTGTTTAAAGGGACAGTCAATTTAAAAAATAATCTTACATAATTCTGCACTATGTGCAGAATTATGCAACTTTATCTTAGCGACAGCTTGAAAAATAAAAAGACACTGAACCCAAATTTTTTCTTTTGTGATTCAGATAGAGCATGCAATTTTAAGCAACTTTCTAATTTACTTCTATTATCGATTTTTCTTAATTTTCTTGGTATCTTTATTTGAAATGCAAGAATGTAAGTTTAGATGACTGCCCATTTTTGGTGAAAACCCTGCTTTGTTCTTGCTGATTGGTGGATACATTCACCCACCAATAAACAAGTGATGTCCAAGGTGTCTGAACCAAAAAAAATAGCTTAGATGCCTACTTTTTTAAATAAACAATTGTCAGTACAGCAATCCTCAGGAGTGTAGTGCACGTGAAGACAGGGTCCTGCCAAGTTCCCCCAATTCCAATAGTAGATACAAATTTGTCCACAGCACTGTGTCATTCAAAATGCTTTATTTTCTGTAAATTACAGACATAAAAACAGCATGCTGTTTTTATGTCTGTAATTTACAGAAAATAAAGCATTTTGAATGACACAGTGCTGTGGACAAATTTGTATCTACTTTTTTAAATAAAGATAGCAAGAGAACGAAGAAAAATTGATAATAGGAGTAAATAAGAAAGTTGCTTAAAATTGCATGCTCTATCTGAATCACGAAAGAAAAAATTTGGATTTAGTGTCCCTTTAAAAGATTGTATCCCCCAAAGTTACACTTACCTTGTTTCCTCTCCAGACTCTTCAGATCAGGTCTTCTATTGAAAAGCGGTTCTGGGTGCTCTGTCTAATCACAGTGTGCCCGATCATGATATTAAACTTAATGTAGCGCACTCCCACTCTGATCTAGTAGCTGGAACGAGCTACATTAGGGATAAAATCTCTTAAATCTTTTAAGTTTTCAAGCTGTCGCTAAGATAATGTTACATAATTCTGCACATAGTTTTTAGAAAATTATCGATAATTTAGGGGCACACTCTCAAACTCAAAAAAATCATACACTCAGTCCCGACCTCTAATGAGGACATACACAATTGGAATCATCTTCTCATCTCATATAGTGCCTTATTTGCTCAGGCTATTACAATGCTTAATTAATTAATTTTAATGGAAATAAAGACTAATGCTGTGTCCACAAGTTATATTTTATTAAAAACATAGGGGTTGATTCCAATACTTTAGAAAATGTTATCAACTGATGTTTGCTAAAGGATTGGAATAAACCCCATAATATTTCAAAAACGTATGGTCTGCTTATAGGGGATATTGAAGGATAGCTTTGATGCCATGTCAACACATTAATGACTTTAGTTTAACATTTATGTTGATCTCTGTCTTTTACATTGTATTGCCAACAACATTAAACTGCGTATGCCAAAAAACTGTCTGCACATTTGTTTATGCAGATGGTGCACTTTGCTTTAATCCAAGTTATTACACAGGGCAATAGTATTAAACTTTTATTTCTGCTTCAATAATTTTCTAATTGTTGCACTAAATTTTCCTTTAACGGCAGATGGAAAGGATTGCTTTAAAGTTACTGTGACAAATTACTTTGTAAAACTACAACAGCAGGCAATAGGAGGAATGGACTAAAAATGAACTATACCACATAGCCCTCACTTAATCAGACCTAATTTGGCTTTTATGTACTCTCTGATGGAAGGATCAAACCTCTGTTTAATTGGCCAGGCCTCAGATATATGTTGTCTAGATAACAGTTTTAGCAAATGTAGTACACAGACAGCTGGTTACTGTGCAAAGAGAGCAATATTGTGAACTAGCTCCCTGAGATAATAGAGTATGGCCCAGATTACGAGTGGAGCACTATCTAAATGTGCACCTGCAAAGGGGCAAATTTTTACGGGCGCACGTTAAATAACCAGCCATTAGCAATGAGGTATAATTACAAACTCCAGGGCCCCAGTGCAAAAATCCATAAAGGCTCCCCCCCAGGTCATAGACATTCATAAGGACCCACAGTCACCTATGTGCACACACACATATGGCTTGCGCTATATTAATATTTCACAAGATATGCCGCTGGAGAGTGTACTAGCTGGCACAGTATGTTTGAGATATATATACAGGGAGTGCAGAATTATTAGGCAAATGAGTATTTTGACCACATCATCCTCTTTATGCATGTTGTCTTACTCCAAGCTGTATAGGCTTGAAAGCCTACTACCAATTAAGCATATTAGGGGATGTGCATCTCTGTAATGAGAAGGGGTGTGGTCTAATGACATCAACACCCTATATCAGGTGTGCATAATTATTAGGCAACTTTCTTTCCTTTGGCAAAATGGGTCAAAAGAAAGACTTGACAGGCTCAGAAAAGTCAAAAATAGTGAGATATCTTGCAGAGGGATGCAGCACTCTTAAAATTGCAAAGCTTCTGAAGCGTGATCATCGAACAATCAAGCGTTTCATTCAAAATAGTCAACAGGGTCGCAAGAAGCGTGTGGAAAAACCAAGCCGCAAAATAACTGCCCATGAACTGAGAAAAGTCAAGCGTGCAGCTGCCAAGATGCCACTTGCCACCAGTTTGGCCATATTTCAGAGCTGCAACATCACTGGAGTGCCCAAAAGCACAAGGTGTGCAATACTCAGAGACATGGCCAAGGTAAGAAAGGCTGAAAGGCGACCACCGCTGAACAAGACACACAAGCTGAAACGTCAAGACTGGGCCAAGAAATATCTCAAGACTGATTTTTCTAAGGTTTTATGGACTGATGAAATGAGAGTGAGTCTTGATGGGCCAGATGGATGGGCCCGTGGCTGGATTGGTAAAGCTCAGAGAGCTCCAGTCCGACTCAGACGCCAGCAAGGTGGAGGTGGAGTACTGGTTTGGGCTGGTATCATCAAAGATGAGCTTGTGGGGCCTTTTCGGGTTGAGGATGGAGTCAAGCTCAACTCCCAGTCCTACTGCCAGTTTCTGGAAGACACCTTCTTCAAGCAGTGGTACAGGAAGAAGTCTGCATCCTTCAAGAAAAACATGATTTTCATGCAGGACAATGCTCCATCACACGCGTCCAAGTACTCCACAGCGTGGCTGGCAAGAAAGGGTATAAAAGAAGAAAATCTAATGACATGGCCTCCTTGTTCACCTGATCTGAACCCCATTGAGAACCTGTGGTCCATCATCAAATGTGAGATTTACAAGGATGGAAAACAGTACACCTCTCTGAACAGTGTCTGGGAGGCTGTGGTTGCTGCTGCATGCAATGTTGATGGTGAACAGATCAAAACACTGACAGAATCCATGGATGGCAGGCTTTTGAGTGTCCTTGCAAAGAAAGGTGGCTATATTGGTCACTGATTTGTTTTTGTTTGTTTTTGAATGTCAGAAATGTATATTTGTGAATGTTGAGATGTTATATTGGTTTCACTGGTAAAAATAAATAATTGAAATGGGTATATATTTGTTTTTTGTTAAGTTGCCTAATAATTATGCTCAGTAATAGTCACCTGCACACACAGATATCCCCCTAAAATAGCTAAAACTAAAAACAAACTAAAAACTACTTCCAAAAATATTCAGCTTTGATATTAATGTATTTTCTGGGTTCATTGAGAACATGGTTGTTGTTCAATAATAAAATTAATCCTCAAAAATACAACTTGCCTAATAATTCTGCACTCCCTGTATATATATATATATATATATATATATATATATTTATATATATATATATATATATATATATATATATATATACATACATATACACACATATGGCTGCTTAAGTTAGATTTTACACAATACCCTTATAAGCAGACTAGCAATCTCTATTATCTATTTACTCTTGAGATATATAGGTATAGTTGACATAGCTATAGAGATATATCAAGAGTAAATAGATATTAGGGATCCCTGGACATCTTAAGTTCTATAATACCAAATCATCATCAAGTGGGTAGTTCTTATAAATGTGCACCAATAGTTTCTCAAAACTACAAGCAACACAAGATTCTGAATAAAAATAGATCAGGCCATAAGAAGAAACTAAATTCAGTGTCATAAAGATTTATATGAGCAAGTACAATTTGGATGGCAATGAATGTATAGGGCAGTATAAACTAAAACAAAGGAAATTCTGCTAAAAATTAGGCTAATTAATTCATTAGTAACTACTATTTAACACTTTACCATTTTAAAACTCACTGAGAATTGAAGCCTTGTGTCTTTCACAGGGTTAAGTTCTCCCTAGTGTTACAATGGATAGTGACTGCTTCCCTCGGTGATGTCAGTGATCTCAGAGTCCTGAGAAGTCATTCAATCAATTAAAAGCTCAGCCATCAACATATTTATGGGAGCTCAGGAATTTTTTAGCCTTTGCAGAGACTACACGTGCAGTTAGGAGTCAATGTGCACACCAAAGTTGCCAATAGAATCTATAGCTAAGTTTGTGCTGAAGGCAGCTGGGCCCCCCTGTGGGGGGGACCTCCAGGGCCCGGTCGCAGTCGCGACCTTTGCATCCCCATTAGTTATGCCCCTGACTGGTTAATGTGACCATGAGCTTGCGATTTCACTTTGCTCTAAGCGCAATTAACCAGAGGTCAGACTCAACATGCGCAAAAAGCAGAACTTGAAATGTATATATATATATATATATATATATATATATATATATATATATATATATATATATATATATATATAAAAATGTCTATTTAAAAATACTTAGAACATATTCCCCCATGCTGGTGCAATGCTGAATACGGAGAGTGTATTGCTCTCCGCATTCAGCGAGATCTTTGATACATAGGCCCTCTTATAACTTTTTACAACAAGGCTCACAAGCATTTATGAAGCTAGACCATTGTGTAGTTATTTTTTTTAATTTAAAGGGACACTGAACCCAAATTTTTTCTTTCATGATTCAGACAGAGCAGGCAATTTTAAACAACTTTCCAGTTTACTTCTATTATGTAATTTGCTTCATTCTCTTGAGATGCTTTTTTGAAAAGAATATCTAAATAGGCTCAGTAGCTGCTGATTGGCGGCTGCACATAGATGCCTTGTGTGGTTGGCTCAACCATGGGATCAAGTGCGCATCACTTCATTGACTGAGTCATTCACTGTCAGACCTAGACCACTCCTGTCTTCTGTCTCCATGTGGGAATTCACAGACTTCCAGCAACATAACCTCATCATGGACAAATACACAGAATTGTGCTTTTCCCAACCTTTTTATGGGTTGGTGGGAGCTGTCCCAAATCTTTGGGAAGGGATGCCCCCATAAGGATGTATTGTGATGTATAAGAGGTATATAGATGACCTCCTTTTTATATAGAAGGGTACAGAATAGGAGGGTTAGCTATTTCTCCAAGCACTCAATATAACCACAGTGGGACTAAGTTTCACAAGTGTGAGGGAAAAAGTCAGATAAAATACTTGGATTTGGTACTATCTGGTGAGGATAACAAAATTGTGAAAAAACTGTACAGGAAGTCTATAGCTGGTTATAGCATATTGTACTCTAAGAGTATGCATCCCAGACATACACACGTTTAGATGCTTAAAGGTGAATTAATCGGATTAAAAAGGAATTGTTCCTCGGAGGAGGATTATCAGAGAGCTTTAAAGAATGCTTTTTGAGTGGGGGTTTACCTGAATATCTGATATATATAGCTTCTAGGACAATGGATAACATTAATAGGAATATCATGTTACATACAGGAAAAAAATACAAAAAAACATTATGAAGGATATGTCAATGTTTGTTACTAATTACAGTAACCAATTTGAAGAAATATCCAAGATAATTAAAAAAATGTTTTATAATTTTACAGGGGAATGAATATCTTTACCCATGGGTCCAGAATGGTTGCAAATGTGTTCCCAGGAGGAACAAGGCCATAGGTAACATCTTGGCCCTCAGTGAAATTAGACCTAAGGAGCAAAAAGGTAGTAGTTGGCTTCAGTATAAGGGACATTACAGATGTGGAACAAGTAACTGTAAAGCATGTTCATATACATAGACAGGGAATAAATTCCAGTCAGCGGTAACACAGAAAGTTTTTTCAGTAGATAGGTGGACAAATTGCCGTTCAACATATGTAATCTACCTGGTTTCTTGTAGACAATGTAAGAAACAGTATGTGGGACTTACCACTAGGGAAGCCAGGGTAAGAATAAAAGAACATCTTAGAGATGTAAAATCTGAATCCCCAGACTCATAGGTAGCCTTGCATTTTAAATTTCAACATGATGGTAAAGTTGTTTGATAAGTTAAAATGGTAAATAATGTCAAGACTCCTTGGAGGGGGGGGGGGGGGGACAGAGAAAAGCTGCTTTATACACGTGAGGCCTTTTGGATTTTTAAGTTAAAAACAAGAGTCCCAGGGCAACATTATAAGTAATACATGGGAGATTAATCCTAAAATCACAGGTTACTAATACATTTGTTTGTAATAAAATGTATTGTAGGAATAGATATTTCCGATGTTTAAGGCTAGGATATATGTACTCATGTGATATTGAGAGCATATATGATCTGTTTTTTTCTGTTTTTCTGATGAATAGATAACACCTCACATCAAGAGGGTTTTAACAAAATTGTACAGAAAAGATAGGAAAAAATAGGAAAAAAATGTAAATGTGGATAAGATGCAAAAGTTTAATCATTTTAGTTGAATTATATTTGCGGAAGCTGATGCTATAAATGTATGGGATTAACTTTTTCCTTATGCCACTGGTTATGTCTATGTGAAAAACAATTTTGGATACTTAACTCTGTTCATAGCATTAGAAATATCACACGCGTGTACAGTTATTACAATGTTATTTGTATTTCATAACAAAAACAAAATACCTTTGAGGGGAAAGTAATAAGATACATACAGCTAGATTACGAGTTTTCAGCGCTATAGGGAAATTAACGACCGCCACAAAATCGGCATTATTTCACCTCCCTATAGCGCTGCTATTATAGGTTTACAAAAAGCAGACTTGTGCGGGTGATATGGTGGCGTTGAGCTACATACCGCACCAAAATACAAGCGCTGCTTTGACGTGCTCGTGCAAGATTTCCCCATAGACATCAATGGGAAGAGCCGGCAAAAAAGAAGCCTAAAACGTGCGATCGCGGGAAAAAAAGCTCCGTAACGCAGCCCCATTGATGTCTATGGGGAAAGAAAAAGTTATGTTTAAAACTAACACCCTAACATAAAAACCACGTTTAAACACCCCTAATCTGCCACCCCCGACATCGCTGCCACAAACATAATGTTATTAACCCCTAATCTGCCACCCTTAACATTGCCGCCACCTAAATAAAAATATTAACCCCCAATCTGCCATCCTTAACATCGCTGCCATCTACATTACAGTTATTAACCCCTAATCTGCCACCCGCAATGTCGCCGTCACTATACTAAAGTTATTAACCCCTAAACCTCTGGCCTCCAACATCACTAACACTAAATATATTAACTGCTAAACCTAACCCTAACGTAACCCTAACCCTAAGCATAACCCTAACCCTAACATAACCGTAAGCCTAAGTCTAACCCTAACCCTAACATCCCCTAACTTAAATATAATTAAAATAAAGTTAAATAAACCTTACAATTATTAACTAAATAATTCCTGCTTAAAACTAAATACATAACAGGCCTCTTTGCCTTACAACCTAAACTTGCGTGACTTGATCTGGACGCCTCTGCATTGTCGTAGGGAACTGACTTTGGCGAACCCTATTATTCGGGAATGTTTACATTTCTGGGACAAAATTCGCCACTCTGGAAACATTGCCCCGCACCCCTCTCCTATCTCCTCTCTCCCTGGTTTACTGGCGGGTTTTCAGGACACCCACCCATTGAAATGGGCTCAGCTGGGGGTCAACGTGGTCTCGGACCTTTGGCTCTCATCACAGAGGGTCGGATTTAGACCCATCTCTCAGATTGATACCGAACTGGTTCTATCACAATATATGAAGTTTTAATATCATAGAATTAAAAACTTCCTGATCAGCTGGGGCTTCAAACCTGTGCTGCCCCCCCCCTCTAACCCCTGGGAGTCCACATGGAACCAAGGCAAAAGACTTAGTAGACCCCTTTCCCGTCACTACACCCTCCTGGGCCTTAACCTACAATCGGAGACAGCGGCTCACCTTCTGAGGTGGGAGTCAATGCTTGGAAGGTCAGTCACGGTAGACACCTGGGGGCACACCCTTGAATGCACCCAGAAAGCTATATATTGCACAACCCTATATGAGACCTATTACAAACTGTTGGCTCATTGGTATTACGTCCCCACTAGACTGGCTAAAATATTCCCTAGTACGCCCCCTCACTGCTGGAGAGGTTGTGGCCAGAGGGGTGACTCTTTGCACATATGGTGGGAATGCCCCAAACTTCGGAACAGGTGCTTCCGGGTTCTCCCCAAACTAGGCATATCTCTTCGCAGCTAACCATCAGTTGCCCTCCTACATATTGGCGTGCACACTATCCCTAAGCACCATGCATACATAAGCATATATCTCTTTATGTCAATAAAACATTTAATAGCTTGTGATTGAAAGAAAGAATCCCCACCTAGTTGGACTACAGTTTGCTCTTATATGGCTTATCTATACACCATGGAGAAAGATATTTTCTACAAACTGGGTAACTCTGACTTGTTCGAATTAACTTGGACTGACTGGAAAGGTACTTATGACACAGTTTGGAAACCCAATGTACTGTCCCCAGGCTAACTGGACATATGAAAATGAAGGATACGACCTAGGTCTAGTGTACCCAATACATGGTAGTTCTATAGATCCCCTACCACATGACAACCCTTCCCCCCTCCTCCCCCTCTATCCCATCCCTATACTTTCTTACCAGAGTCTTTCGAGACCCTAGAGTCTCACTTCTAATAGATGATTGGTACCGTAATTACTATATGGTATATGTCGAGCCCTTGGTACCCTTGTTTGTAGCATTCTGTAACCTTCAACTTTCTTTATGATTATGTTGTAATGGGGGCAGATTGGGCCCCCTTGTTGATAATTTACTTTTATGTAATTTAGTTGCAACTTTAATAAAGCTCTTTTGAAAAACTTAAAAAAAACAACCTAAATACATACTTACCTGTGAAATAAAACCTAAGCTAGCTACAATATAACTAATAGTTATATTGTAGCTACCTTAGGTTTTATTTTTATTTCACAGGTAAGTTTGTATTTATTTTAACTAGGTAGACAAGTTAGTAAATAGTTTTTAACTATTTACTAACTACCTAGCTAAAATAAATACAAAGTTACCTGTAAAATAAAACCTAACCTGCCTTACACTAAAACCTAACATTACAATAAAATACAATTAATTAAATTATTAAAATACAATTTTCTAAATTACAAAAAAAAAAAAAAAAAATTACAAAAAAATAAAAAACAAAATTATCAAAAATAAAAGAGCCTTTTGTCGGGTATTGCCCCAAAGAAATCAGCTCTTTTACCTGTAAAAAAAATACAAACACCCCCAACAGTAAAACCCACCACCCAACCAACCAACCCCCCAAATAAAAACCTATCTAAATAAACCTAAGCTAACCATTGCCCTGAAGCTTAGGGCATTTGTATAGGCATTGCCTTTAAAAGGGCATTTAGCTCTTTTACATTGCCCAAACCCTATGCTAAAAAAAAAACACCCAAAAAACCCTTAAAAAATTGGCTTTTGCAATCAGCAAATAGGATTGAGCTTTCATCCTATTGGCTGATTGGAACAGCCAGTAGAATGAGAGCTCAATCCTTTTGGCTGATTGGATCAGCCAATAGGATGAAAGCTCAATCCTATTTGCTGAGTGCAAAAGACAATAGGATTTTTTCCCCTTTAATTCCTATTGGCTGACAGAAATCTTTCAGCCAATAGGAATGTAAGGGACGCCATCTTGTAAACTTAATTTTCCAGCGACGATCATAAGAAGAGGATGCTCCGCACTGGATGTCTTGAAGATGGACCTGCTCCGTGCCAGATGGATGAAGATAGAAGATGCCGTCAGGATGAGGACTTTGCCGGCTGGATGAAGATCGAAGAGGCCGCCCGGATGAAGACTTCTTGCCGCCTGGATGATGACTTCACCGGCTGGATGAGGATGTATATCCAGACTTCGATATCTGTAATTGGATTGTCAGGGGTTAGTGTTAGGTTTTTTAAGGGTTTTTTGGGTGGTTTTTTTTTTTTAGGAGCTAAATGCCCTTTTAAGGGCAATGCCCATACAAATGCCCTTTTCAGGGCAATGGTTAGCTTAGGTTTATTTAGATAGGTTTTTATTTGGTGAGGTTGGTTGGTTGGGTGGTGGGTTTTACTGTTGGGGGGTGTTTGTATTTTTTTTTTTACAGGTAAAAGAGCTGATTTATTTGGGGCCTAAGCTAGCTACAATATAACTAATAGTTATATTGTAGCTACCTTAGGTTTTATTTTTATTTCACAGGTAAGTTTGTATTTATTTTAACTAGGTAGACAAGTTAGTAAATCGTTTTTACCTATTTACTAACTACCTAGCTAAAATAAATACAAAGTTACCTGTAAAATAAAACCTAACCTGCCTTACACTAAAACCTAACATTACAATAAAATACAATTAATTAAATTATTAAAATACAATTTTCTAAATTACAAAAAAAAATAAAAAAAATTACAAAAAAATAAAAAACAAAATTATCAAAAATAAAAGAGCCTTTTGTCGGGCATTGCCCCAAAGAAATCAGCTCTTTTACCTGTAAAAAAAAATACAAACACCCCCAACAGTAAAACCCACCACCCAACCAACCAACCCCCCAAATAAAAACCTATCTAAATAAACCTAAGCTAACCATTGCCCTGAAGATTAGGGCATTTGTATAGGCATTGCCTTTAAAAGGGCATTTAGCTCTTTTACATTGCCCAAACCCTAAGCTAAAAAAAAAACACCCAAAAAACCCTTAAAAAAATGGCTTTTGCAATCAGCAAATAGGATTGAGCTTTCATCCTATTGGCTGATTGGAACAGCCAGTAGAATGAGAGCTCAATCCTTTTGGCTGATTGGATCAGCCAATAGGATGAAAGCTCAATCCTATTGGCTGAGTGCAAAAGACAATAGGATTTTTTCCCCTTTAATTCCTATTGGCTGACAGAAATATTTCAGCCAATAGGAATGTAAGGGACGCCATCTTGTAAACTTAATTTTCCAGCGACGATCATAAGAAGAGGATGCTCCGCACTGGATGTCTTGAAGATGGACCTGCTCCGTGCCAGATGGATGAAGATAGAAGATGCCGTCTGGATGAAGACTTCTTGCCGTCAGGATGAGGGCTTTGCCGGCTGGATGAAGATCGAAGATTCCACCCGGATGAAGACTTCTTGCCGCCTGGATGATGACTTCACCGGCTGGATGAGGATGTATGTCCAGACTTCGATATCTGTAATTGGATTGTCAGGGGTTAGTGTTAGGTTTTTTAAGGGTTTTTTGGGTGGGGTTTTTTTTTTACGAGATAAATGCCCTTTTAAGGGCAATGCCCATACAAATGCCCTTTTCAGGGCAATGGTTAGCTTAGGTTTATTTAGATAGGTTTTTATTTGTGAGGTTGGTTGGTTGGGTGGTGGGTTTTACTGTTGGGGGGCGTTTGTATTTTTTTTTTTACAGGTAAAATCGCTGATTTATTTGGGGCAATGTATTTAGTTTTAAATAGGAATTATTTAGTTAATAATTGTAAGGTTTATTTAGCTTTATTTTAATTATATTTGTTAGGGGGTGTTAGGGTTAGGGTTAGACTTAGGCTTAGGGTTACATTAGGGTTAGGGTTAGACTTAGGGTTAGGGTTACGTGAGGGCTAGGGGTTAATATATTTATGTAGAGTTAGGGATGTGGGAGGTCAGAGGTTTAGGGGTTAATAATTTATTTTAGTACTTTTCATTGTGAGGGGCTTGTGGTTTACTGGTTAATAGGTTTATTATAGCGGCAGTGTGGGCGGACGGCAGATTAAGGGTTAATAATCTTTAAATAGTGTTTGCTATGTGGGAGGGCTGCGGTTTAAGGGTTAAAAGGTTTATTATAGGGGTTAATAATTTTATTTTAGTGTTTGCGATGCGGGAGGATCTCGGTTTAGGGGTTAATAGGCAGTTTATGTCTGTTAGTATACTTTGTAACAATTTGGTTATGAGTTTTATGCTACAGCTTTGTAACGTAAAACTCATAACTACTATAGCTTGTGTATTGTACCAAGTCTAATAAGGTGCCTCTAGTCTATAGGTACAGTTTGGATATAGTAATACGCCTAAGAGCTAAAATCTTAGTGCCTGGATCTGATTTTAATCTTTAATATTTAAACATACCCTAGATTCTACTTGAGTTTATAGTATATAACCCCTCTAAATTCCATCAACGAGTAGACTTACTATAATTCCCCTGTTGGAATCCTCCCATTTATATACCTAAGGGTCCTATTTTACCCAATGTAGTATAGCCTACATTTGCATGTTGTTTCTTACTACCTCTTTGATAACTATTTTCGTAGCTTAACTACAGTTTGCATGATGCCTTCTAATATGGCTCCGCCCCCCCCCCCATTCTTCCCCCTATTTAACGAGCGCTGCATGCCCGCTGAAATCCCCCCCCCCATAATACTTATTCACTTGTTATATGCTATTCTTAGGCCCAAAAGAGGCTGCAGATCTGACTACCTTACTTCTTCTCATTTTTATGCAGGTTGAAAGCTTTTGAGTGGTCCCATAACTAGTCAGCCAGATATGCTAGTATATCTACAAAATAGAGGTTTGAGAAGCCTTCTTGATAACATGCAATGTTGTATTTCAGTCTCGTTTTTTACTATTGTTATTTCTTTATATTGTATGAAGTTTTCTAACACATAATTTCTGTGTCATTGTTATTGAAAGGCATACACAGTATGTTGTATTTTTTCGCACAACCTCAATAAAAAATTATTTAAAAAAAAAAAAAAAAAAAAAAACCTCATAACTACTGACTTTAGATGGCGGTACGGATCTTGTCAGTATAGGGTGTACCGCTCACTTTTTGGCCTCTCAGGCAAACTCGTAATACCGGCACTATGGAAGTCCCATTGAAAAAGGACTTTTTTAAAAAGTGCGGTACTGGCGTTGCGTGTTGGCCAGAAAGGTATGCGGTACACCTATACCTACCTATACCTACAAGACTTGTAATAGCGAGGATGAAGCATAACGATGCTTTTTCAATCATAACACAAAACTCGTAATCTAGCTGATAATAGTTAAGTGGTATTGTCTAATTGTTGCCACCAATGTATAGGATTACAATAGTGGACACCAAGGGTTAAGAAGTAACAGGTGTTGTTACGTCACAAATAATTACTAACCATTTTTAAAAAGGCTGCTTTGCCAGGTGTAACACGGCCTATGAGTAAGGAGATAGCTGAAATGCGTAAGACCGTTGTTATACCAGCGTTTTCAATGAGATGGATTATGGTATCCTTTTTTACTTTTCAATAAATGCTAAGTTTTAATTTTACCAGTCCCCTGTCACGCTCTTTTTGTTTTTTCATACTGGAACTTGGGAATACATTGGCGGTTTGCAGGGTGACAGAGGTAGAGTTGGAGGCGGAGCAGGTAAGCAGTGAGCGTCAGGACTAGAGCAAGAGACACTGGAGAAAGAGAGCATTGACACGTTTTGTACTCAGAGACAGAGCAGCATACATGAGAGCCGTGACAGGAGACGAGTCGTCTCAACCGTAAGTTGCAAGTTTGTGCACAGTTATGAGACAAAGTATAATCGGTACACCTAAGACTTGATTGCCATTGAGCTGCTATACTGGAGGGACACGTTAGTATAGGGGCTTTTCAATCTACTTGTTTCCATTGTCTGCTTATTTTGGCACTGAGTGCTTTGATAGGGGATTTTTTCCGAATTCTGACACAGAATTAGTCCCCTAACTTCCCTCCCACCTCACTGACGAGGCCCAATGAAGGCTGAAACGATCATCTGGGGTTGCTTTGTTCCTTGTTCAGAGAGAAAGTTCTACTCTGCGAAAACTATTACTGGGATAAAAAGAAGCTGCTCCCGGGTGGTTAATCACCCTAGAACAGGCTAATAATGTTGTTGAGCCAGTTGTTCGTTCCCATGAGTGCGCTTCTCTCTTTGTGTATTCCTTCCCACTTATGTCACAATTGTGCATAAGCACTGGTTGCATGCAGGTAGGCAGGCTTAGTAAGGTCAGCGGCCAGGTTAGTAGGTTGATATGTTAATCAATAATGTTACTATTGGGGTTGTCATTGTATTCTTAGACCCAGGCAGCATAATGTCTTGAGCCGGCCCTGGGTGTAGGCTCTAAATATTTACCTAAAGTCATCAGGCTACACTACAATCTCATACAAATGCATATGCATGAAAAGGGTAAGGCTGTTTAGTGGTTACAGCACAGGATCTGTGTTTATATATTAATATTTTTTTTATTTTCTCCCTCCATTTTTCTACAGAGCTTCTATAACTTTTTTGCATCTGTAATTAAAGAATGGCTTGGGATATGAACTCACAAGTATTGATCAATACAACCATAACAGTAAAAGAACACAACAGCTTTTAAGAAAAAATGGGCATCTCAGCAATCAGCATGTTATGTTTATACCTTTGTAAACAGGGCCGGATTTGCCATTAGGCACAGTAGGCATGTGCCTACAGGCGCAATTGCAGCAGGGGAGCCACAGAGTCAGTGTAATTTTTTTTTATTATTATTACTTTCTAAAAAAATGTTTTTAATTTTTTTTTTTAATTTTTTGTTTTTAGGATTTTGCTGTGAGTGAGTGAGGGCTATGTTCCCTCCCTCCCACCCCCCTTACCCCACCCTCTCCAGTCAGCACACTCATCTAGTCTTGACTCCGTCTCTGAGGTCTCAGACTCTTAGTCAGTGAGTGTGCCGCTCGTGGTCGGCGCCGTGTACACGCACCATCGCCGCTGATTTGTGTGTTGTTTGGGGCTGGCCGGGCGGCGTCACGCTCACGTCACATTATGCCGGCTTCCGCCCTCTGCCTCAAAGTACTAGCGGGAAAGAAAGTGAGCTTACTGAGTGCTCATTGCTGCTGCTCTCTGGCTTGAAGTTGTGTTGCTCCACCTCCACCTACTGTCGGAGTCTGTCGTCTACCCTTGGCCCTGAGACACCTGTCTGCACTGCAGCCTGAGTGAGTCAGTGACCAAGCACTGTCTTTGACATGTCACACATTTGAACACAGGTACTAAAAAGTATTTGGGTCAGGAGAGTATGCCATGTTATTGCAGCGGGTAGAGGGAAAAAAGTTTGAAGGATTCTTTGACTAGATAATAATATCTTCTTTTTATATACGATTATAAAATACAGATAAGAAAATTAGTTTGACTATAAACGAATGTATATAAATATACAGTATTGCATACAACAAATACAATTTTCACACAATCTTTCAACCTTGGTGAAAATCCATTTTAAGCATTGTAAGCCAGGCAATTTGTGGCTTTTCACACAGATTTTTTGGGTGTGCTGTCAATCTCTCTGAAGACTTTATGCAACTTTGTGTTATTACATTTTATAGACTTGTTAGCTATGTATCTGGAAATATAATAAGGTGCAGGATTTGTACTGAAAAGGAAGTAAAGACTTCATGTTCAACATCAGGGTTCTGACTTTATACACGTGGTTGTACAGGGGAAAGAGCAAATAAATTCAAAAGTAATGGACAAACCAACTAAAACCAACACAATGCTTGATAATCTAAAGCTCTAGGTAGTACAGCGAGGTCCCTCAAAGAATTTTAGAAACAAAAACTTTAGCTAGAGAGGTTTCTCACTATGCAGGGTTCTCTATGTGAAGAAAACACACCTACATTACAATATAAGGTAAAGAAAAAAAAATCCCAAAGACTTTGAGTGATTACTCTTCATGGTGTTTTTGATAATCAGGCCCACAGTCTCAAATAGACATCAGCTCTCAGGAAAGGATTGCCAAAAACAATATAAATGCTCACAGGCTCTCAAAAACATAATAAAAAGCACACTGATATTTACAATGATAAATATAGTGTTGACCAAAATATCTGATTTATTTAAACTAGTTGATAGTGGGTGTCCTTGAGGTCTGGCGTGAAATTATATATCAGTGAGACCCTATAGTGAAATTAATTAATGCGGATAGACCACTGGTTTTCAAACCTGACCTCAGACCTCCCTAACAGGCCAGATTTTGAGTATATCTGAACTAGAGTACAGGTGAAATAATCAGCTGATTAGTAAATATGGTTATTTTACCTGCTTGCACCCACAGCAATCCTGAAAATCTGGCCTGTTAGGGAGGCCTGAGGACAGTTTGAAAACCAGTTGGATAGACTAATTAAGCAGATTAAGTATTTTTTAGCACATGAACATCATTAAAATAGTGCAATACATTTTATAATGTCCCTTTTCATATGCAATAGTAAATGTCCTTTATGTCACTGTAAGTTATCCATGCTTTAGCTGCTGATACATCACTCTATTATTTCTTTTTTATTATGTATAATACAGTTTTAATCTGTACTCCTTTTTTCACAATCTTTAAGTGACTTTGTATTTTACTTGTGCCTCTTGTTTGACCACAAACTCTCATGGCATTTCAACAATAAATAATAACCAAATGTATGTACATCACACTCCGTAATCCATCCCCAAATAGAAGAAAGCTGAATTGTCCCAAATACAAAAATTTAAAAATGTATTTATAATTACATTAAATTATAACGAAAATGTAGCAGTTTATTACATAAAATATATAGTCATTTCATAAATAAAATTACTTTGTGTGCTAATTCCATTGTAATAATAAAAAAATATTCCTGTTTTTTTTTTTGGGGGGGGGGCGCTTCAGATTTTTGTGCCTACAGGCACCTGATATGTAAATCCGGCCCTGTTTGTAAAAGGGAGTTTAAATAAATAATGTTGATAAGATCTTTATGAAAACTTTGAAGTATCCATCTAGGATATATCCTTAACCCTAACTTAAGCAAATAACACAGGGCTAAATCTTAAAAATTCAATCCATAGTAAGGACATCTTCAGGATTCTGAATTAAAAGATATCTGAAACAAAACACAATTTTTTGAAACAAGTCAACATTTTTTAAAAAAATGAATAGTGTGCTTAAGTTATTAATAATAAATAATAAAAGGAAAACATATGCTGGGGTTATATACCTGCACAATTCCTTTTTAAATTGTATTGCTGTTATAGAAAAGGTGAAAGAGGCACTTTAATCATTTTTTGACTACACTCCTATCAGTGCTTTGCTAGATTCCAAACCCCAAATGGTGCCAATTTGGGAGATATAAAAAGCTAAAGCATTTTTTTAACTGGACAAATATTTTAAAGCTGCTTAAAATGTACCCTACCCTTTTGTAATGCTACCCTTTTTTGGCAGAATATCCCCTCAAATTAGTATTAAGGGGACAGTAAAGTCAAAACTAACTAAATTAAATAGACAGAACATTCTATTTTAAACAACTTTCCATTTTACTTATATTATCTAATTTTCTTTATTCTCTTGGTATCTTTTGTTAAAAATCATACCTATGAAGGCTCTGGAGCAGCAATGCACTACTGAGAGCTAGCTGCTTATTGGTGGCTGCACATGTTTGCCCTTTGACATTTTCTCACCCGATATGTAAAGCTAGCTCCCAGTAGTGCATTGGTGCTTCTTCAACAAAGGATACCAAGAGAATGAAGCAAAATTAATAATAGACGTGAAGAAAAATTAAAGGGACATAAAACACAAACTTTTTCATTCATAATTCAGTTACAGCATAAAATTTTAAACAATTTACCAAGTTACTTCTGTGCTTCATTCTCTTGGTATCCTTTATTTAAGGTGCAGCAATGCACTACTGGGAGTTAGCTAAGCACATCAGTAAACTAATGATGGTATATGTTTGCTGCCACCAATAAGCAGCTAGCTCCCAGTTCCTACGCATATCTAGATATCCTTTCAATAAAGAATACAAAGAGAACAAAGAAAATTAGATAATAAAGTAAATAAGAAAGTTGATTACAATTTTATGCTTTATCTGAATCATGAAAGATTTTTTTGAGGTTTCATGTCCCTTTAAGAAACTCTACTGTAAATGCATTATATCACAATTGTATCTCCTGACAGCTTTGCACATCAGCAACATGTTTATAGACATTTTGTTTCTTTATACTTGCACAATGAATATGCAATATTTTAGTATGACTCCAGCCATTACAGCTCTTCAACTAATACCATATTATCTCTTTTCAGCCTGCCCCACTTTTACTGTAAAAAAGAAAAATACAAATGTAAATTGGATCTTTGACCTGAGGGCTGCAAAAAATGTCCTAGTGGGCTGAACCCTTCTCTTGGGCTGCCAGCTGGACAAAACTGCTTCAGACAAAGTATAAATCCAAACAGAGTCCTCTATCTCTATTTAAAATTTCATTTGGCTTAAGCTGTGATTAAAGTTTCACATCAGTTTATTTGGTCATTTTATTTTGTGTTCTTTTGTGTTTTCGTATTCAAAATCTATTGGACACATTCCCCTAGAGTTTGAAAGATTTGTAAAGATAGACAAGGTGACAGTTTATCCAGAATTATTCTTAAAGGGACATTGAAGTCAAAATTAAACCTTCGTGATTCAGATAGAGCATGCAATTGTAACAAATTGTGTCTTTTTATATGTACATTTTCTGAGGCACCAGCTACTACTGGCATTTGCAGGAGTTCACAGTATATATGTATATGTGTCCTGTTATTGGCTGATGGCTGTCACATGGTAGATGGAGCAGGGAAATGGAAGGAAATTTATCTGAAAATATCTGCTCATTTGAAATTCAAAGTTAATGCTATTGTATTGTCTTTCACAAAAAATATTCAGTGCTCTTCTGCAGATAGGAACCTTCCCAACATCACTAAAACAAGCAGTTCTCTGTTGTCTCTTAAAAAAACCCTCTCTGGGTCCTGACTGCTTTGGGAACTACAGGCGCATCTCAAACCTTCCTTTCCTAGGAAAAGTTGTTAAGAAAGTTGTTGCAACTCAACTAGAAGCATGGCTGTCAACAAACAATATTTATGACTCATTCCAGTCAGGTTTCAGGATGAGGCATAGTCCTGAAACTGCACTGGTACGGGTACTAAATGATCTTTTGATTGTAAAAGACAGTGTTGAGTTTTCAATACTTATCCTCCTTGACCTCTCTGTTGCATTTGACACTGTGAACCATGGCATTTTACTAAACTACCTGCAGGATGTCTGTGGACTGAGTGGACAGTCCTAAAATGGTTGAAGTCATTTTTATCTGACAGAGTGTCATCTGGAGCATACACCTCTGCACCTGTCCCCTTAACGTGTGAGGTCCTACAGGGTTCTATCTTATCTCCCATGTAATTTGCAGTGTTTATGCTGCTAATGGGAGATATCATAAGGCAGCATGGCTTCAACTACCACTGTTATGCATATGACACACAAATATATTTCTCCTTCAAGCCAAACTCAAATGTTCCAATAGAAAGTCAATAAATGTCTTGCTGATCTCTTGGAATGGATGAATTCCAGGTGGTTGAAACAAGACAAAACAAAAGTACTTGTGATGGGTATAGATATAGTATGATAACTAAGTTGCAAAAAGATCAACATATTGGTCTTGAATTTGGAGGATCAAAACCACAAACCTCAAATATAGCAAGAAATCTTGGTGAACTTTTCATGAACTTTCCCTGAAACAACATTCATATATCAGTTACAGTACAAGCCTCCTTCTATAATTTAAAGAACATAGCCAGTATCAAGCACCTGCTTCCTACAGAAGATCTCCTCATTATCGTCCATGCTTTGGTGACATCATGTTTGGACTACTGCAATGCACTTATGGTCTTCTTGAAAAACGACTTTATCATCAAAACGTTTCCATGTGATACCCATCCTCTACTTCCTACATGATCAGGGACCAAGCTATTTAAAATAATTACTTATGCCCAATGTCCCAACTGGCACTATTCGATCAGCACATGCCCAGAAGCTAAATGTGCCAAGAACTCACCAAAAATATGGTTTGCAAGCTTTTAGCCACCCCGCCATATCTCTATGGGACATTCTCCCCACACAGTGAAAGAAGCTACCTCCCTCAACATTTTAAACAAAGACTCAAGACCTTCTTGTTAACACAGACCTTTCAGGATTAAAAACTGTAACTTCTAACCCTTTTACGTAAATGTACTTTGTGTTTGAGTCCAACCTGGAGAAAAGCACTAAATAAGTTGTTATTATCAATGTTATTATTTTTTATTTGTTGATTATGTAATTATACTGTATTTATTGCTCCTTTAATTCAACAATGAAAAACAATTTACTCATATAGAGGATGATACTAGATTTGCACTTGTTTTGGGGAGACAACAATTTCTGAGCCTCCACCATTATTGTCAGTGTTTTTTCAGTGATCACAATATTAAAATGCTTCTGCCATTAATACCCCTGAAGCCTTAAATTGTAACATTTCTAAAACAACAAGAAATTGTAATCTGCGTCATTAATCTTCTGATTTTGTAATCCAAAAACCAAACACTCTGGAATAACAACAAACAAAATGGCGACTTTGTGGGTTTGGCGTTTACATTTCAGATTGAAGGTCCTATATGTTTATTGATCCCTTTTAATAGTGTACAGTGATACTAATCATTTACATGCAATTAAACTGTTGTGCTCCAAGACCATAGACATATGTGTGTATGTCTTTTTAATGGATTTAAACAGAAGGATTATCAGTATAGTGGGCATCGGTATTTGTTTGGTATTTATTAGTGTAAAAGTTCTTATTATTCATTTTTAACTTTGATTGAGCAGGTAGCCTTTGTATCTGTTTGGTGACAGTCATGGCAGTGGTAAATTACTTTTCGGGGTACTTTAAGTCAAAAAGCGTTGTCTGGGGTTTATCAAGTACTTTTAGCTGTGGAATTTAATAAGTAAAAAATTATCCCATAAATGTGTCATTAAAGGGTCAGTTTACTGTATAATTGTTTTTTCCTTAAGTGTTTCCAATTACTTTTTTATCAACTGCAGTGTGTAAAATATATGAGAATTTGCTTTTTAAAGTTTATTTGTGTATATGAAATAGCTGACTTTGTGTTTTAAAGCCAACCTAATAAAATGTGTAACGCTTGTAGTTAATATCACATTGTGTACATATACATGCTTCTTTATCTTATATCTGTTCCTAAACCAAAGGCCAATACTTGGAGAGAATAATGGAAAATTAACATTTTATTACCTTATTTCTTCTATACCCTGTAATTTATTTTGCTGGCTTTGTTTACACAGCTTATCTATAGCTTGGACCTAAGGCTCGTCACTTTCAGAATAGGTGATACCATAGGCTATATCAACTATTTCAAATGCCAATATAAGGGTAAAGAAAATACTTGTAAACAATTTAATACACTCCAGCAGGTAAAGTGGATCATTGGGAACAAATTAAAGGGAAGGATGAAGATAGAAGAAGCCATCTGGATGAAGACTTCTGCCCGCCTGGAGGACCACTTCTTGCCGCTTGGATGTCCGGTCTTCAAAAACTGAAAAGTGGATCTTCGGGGGTTAGTGTTAGGTTATTTTAAGGGTTTATTGGGTGGGTTTTATTTTTAGCTTAGGGTTTGGGCTGAAAAAGAGCTAAATGCCCTTTTTAGATAGGATTTTATTTAGGGGGTTTGGTTGTGTGGGTGGTGGGTTTTACTGTTGGGGGGTTGTTTGTAAAAAAATTTACAGGTAAAAGAGCTGATTTCTTTGGGGCAATGCCCCGCAAAAGGCCCTTTTAAGGGCTATTGGCAGTTTAGTTTAGGCTAGGGGGGTTTTTTATTTTGGGGGGGGCTTTTTTATTTTGATAGGGCTATTAGATTAGGTGTAGTTAGTTTAAATATTTGATCATTTCTTTTTTATTTTGTGTAATTTAGTGTTTATTTTTTTGTAATTTAGTTAATTGTATTTAATTAATGTAATTGATTTAATTGTAGTGTAAGGTTAGGTGTTAGTGTAAGACAGGTTAGGTTTTATTTTACAGGTAAATTTGTATTTATTTTAACTAGGTAGCTAGTAAATAGTTAATAACTATTTACTAACTAGTCTACCTAGTTAAACTAAATACAAACTTACCTGTGAAATGAAAATAAAACCTAAGATAGATACAACGTAACTATTAGTTATATTTTAGCTAGCTTAGGGTTTATTTTGTAGGTAAGTATTTAGTTTTAAATAGGAATTATTTAGTAAATGATAGTAATTTTTATTTAGATTTATGTTAATTATATATTAAAGTTAGTGGGTGTTAGGGTTAGGGTTAGACTTAGGGTTAGGTTTAGGGGTTAATAACTTTAGCATAGTGGCGGCGATTTTGGGGGCAGCAGATTAGGGGTTAATAACAGTAATGTAGGTTGCGGCGATGTTAGGGACAGCAGATTAGGGGTTAATAATATTTAACTAGTGTTTGCGATGCGGGCCATACTCCCCGGTTTAGGGGTTAATATGTTTATTCTAGTGGCGGCGATGTCGGGAGTGGCAGATTAGGGGTTAATAATTTTATTTTAGTGTTTGCAATGCTGGAGGGCCTCGGTTTAGGGGTTAATAGGTAGTTTTTGGGTGTTAGTGTACTTTTTAGCACTTTAGTTATGAGTTTTATGTTACGGCTTTGTAACATAAAACCCATAACTACTGACTTTCATTTTACGGTACGGATCTTATAGTTATAGGCTGTACCGCTCACTTTTTGGCTGGATGGGCAAACTCGTAATACCGGCGCTGTGGAAGTCCCATTGAGAAAAGACTTTTTGAAAGCTGCGGTAGTTACATTGCTTTACGGCCAAAAAAGTGTGCAGTACAGATATACCTGCAAGACTTGTAAGTAATACCAGCGGTAGTGAAAAAGTATCGTTATGAAGCTTTTTCACTCATAACACAAAACTCGTAATCTAGCCGTAAGCTTTTAATCCTCTGCTCTTGAAACACTGGGGACAGGGGCTACACTGAGAATTTCTAAGTGTTAATTTTGCAACAAAACAAGTAAGTTATTTGCTGTTTTTTTACACAGCCTTTTTCTTTTTATATTTACTTTGATTTTACATATTTGTTTTTACCAAAGGAACAATAATGAAAAAAATGCTGTTAATAAAGTATAAAAATTTCAGATTTTCATTTCACTGAAAATGGCTCATGGCAGATGTTTCCATGATGAACCCCATTATCTGATTAAAGGGATATTAAAAACTAAATAAATGCTAGATAGAATTATGCAAAGAAAAGATTAGTCTGAGAATAACATGCAGATGTATTTTTTAAAAGTTTCATTATCTGTTTAAATAGTGGCAAAATAAGTATAAAATTTTAGTGTCTATAAAACAATGGGAACTGCAATGTTGTAACTTAGGTTACCTTCTCTGCTGTGACCAATTAGAAAGTTATAAATAGGCCACTAAAGAGTGCAGCCAATGGCTGTGTGGAGTATAACAATGCTCTGCACTTTCTTTTTTAATAGGAACTGAAAAAGCTCACAATTTCAGAATGGTTTGACAGGAAAGGGGACAAAATAAATAATGAAAACATATTGCAGAGGTTTTTTTATATATATGATTTACCATTTTATATTACCATCTCAAAGTGTTTGATGTCCCTTTAAAGTACTATAGATATAAGCTAAGTAAACTAGAAACACGGTACCTAAACTGCTCACCTCATATACCAAATATCATACTAAAACCATTTTCACTGTGAACAAAATATCCAAGGCATTTTTCAAGTGAATGTAATATATTTCTGTGATAAGACTGTTTGTTAGTCCAAAACATTCTAAACAAATAATTAGCTTTCCTGTTCATTATGCTTGACTAATTGTACCTTTAATTAGTTTTTAAACAGAGATACATAAGTACTTGTTTGAACTGTATGTTCCAGACTGATATTGATGCCTAATTATTCATTTTATGATGCAAAACTTCTGTTACTTGAATGCTGGTGGATGGTAGTGTATATTTCAGAAACCCCAGGGTTATGATTATTAATATAATAACTAACAAACTGTTACTGGAAATCTCTCAAAAACATATTTAAAGGGACAGTACACACTGAGATTTTAATATAAAATGTTTAGTTATGCATAGTAAAACAACGTTTTAATATACTGTTATTAATTGTGGATTTTCTAATTTTCAGAACTGGAAATGCACATTGCAGACTTCTCAAGGCTAACTCTGTTACATACCTTTCCCTAATTTGCTTCAACAAATTGCAAACATAATGACTCGTATTTTCTACTTCAGTAACACATCTGGGATTGCTTATTTAATTATAAAGGCAAGTGGTGGGTAAAGTTTGGTTGCCTAAAAACATTTGAAGCAAACAAGGTGTTAATGTTTTAAAAGCTTTTAGACTTGACTTATACGTTATTCTATATTAAACATCACAAATGTAAAAATAATTACAAGGTGTTTTGTCCCTAATAATACAATTACTTAACTTAGTCTGATTTATTGAAAGGTTTTTTTTATGTCACTTTCTTTCCTTACTTAAGTGAGGTCACTCTTAGACAACATTTTAGACAACATTTTGTTCTCAAGAAGGTGTCCATTCAAATGGGCTGAGCAAAGCCTATTTCCACTATATTTAATTCAATGCAGCTGGTGTAGCAGTCCATTGGGAAACGCTAAGGGGGAAATTACAGTACATTGTCCCTTTAAAGAGCAATACAAATAGAACAAGACAAGCTCCTTTTGAATATTTAGTTGTGAAGTGCATCATATTAATTTTAGGGGGTGTTCAAATTGAAATCCAAACCAAAAGGTTAAAAAACCCAGGCAGAACCTATTGTATTTGATCCATGTACCACACACACCAGCTATACCTTGAATGGGGGACAATTTGATGCCTGTATTCAAATCAATATGTTTTTGGCACTTTGTCCAATGATTTTTGGACTTTTCACATTTTACACCTTAGACTTATTAAAAATGTATTTTTGGCTGTTAACATAAAATAATAATAAAAAAGTCAAAATCACACTATTAAACTATGACATTTGTACACAATAATGCAATACAACAATCTAGATGTTCATGTATCCATCTAAGCACATTGGGGAAGGAGTCCATGTGTGGTTACCCTCATTACCCTTCATAATACAGGGTCATAATACAAATGCATACAGAAAGAGAAGCGCTCTATCAGAAACAACCAACAGCTCAGTAGCGAGTTACCATCTGGGAGCAGCCTATATTAGTCTAATTGTCAGGGGTCAAGTCCTACAAAAAAAAAGTGTGGGAACTCACCAAGACTTCCACCTCTCAAACAATTAATATTGTTTTATACACACACACACACACACACACACACTATATATATGTATACAATCTATATTCTTTGGTTAATGAACAATAAAGGGTTGAATGGTTGCCCTTGGGCCTGAGACTCCACCTCTGTCACAGAGTCACACCCACTTAAAGGACCAGTAAACCCACAAAATAATATATAATTCCTCCTCTGGCTATACCCATGAGCCAGTGTCACTACTGTGTCAATATATAGTGCTGGGTGTTATAATACTGATGCAGATACCACTGATCCTATAACCAGCCCTCCTCTGGCTATACCCATGAGCCAGTGTCACTACTGTGTCAATATATAGTGCTGGGTGTTATTATACTGATGCAGATACTACTGATTCTATAACCAGCCCTCCTCTGGCTATACCCATGAGCCAGTGTCACTACTGTGTCATTATATAGTGCTGGGTGTTATTATACTGATGCAGATACTACTGATTCTATAACCAGCCCTCCTCTGGCTATACCCATGTGACAGTGTCACTACTGTGTCATTATATAGTGCTGGGTGTTATTATACTGATGCAGATACCACTGATTTTTTTAACCAGCCCTCCTCTGGCTATACCCATGTGCCAGTGTCACTACTGTGTCATTATATAGCAATGGGTGTTATTATACTGATGCAGATACTACTGATTCTTTAACCAGCCCTCCTCTGGTTATACCCATGAGCCAGTGTCACTACTGTGTCATTATATAGTGCTGGGTGTTATTATACTGATGCAGATACCACTGGCCTATAACCAGCCCTCCTGTGGCTATACCCATGTGCCAGTGTCACTACTGTGTCATTATATAGTGTTGGGTGTTATTATACTGATGCAGATACCACTGATTCTTTAACCAGCCCTCCTCTGGCTATACCCATGTGCCAGTGTCACTACTGTGTCATTATATAGCAATGGGTGTTATTATTACTGATGCAGATACCTACTGATTCTTTACCAGCCCTCTCTGGCTATACCCATGTGCTAGTGTCACTACTCGTTGTCATTATATAGTGCTGGCTGTTATTATACTGATGCAGATACCACTGACCTATAACCACGCTCTTCTGGCTATACCCATGAGTCAGTATAACTACTGTGTCTTTGAATAGTGCTGGGTGTTATTTATACTGATTGCAGATACCACTGGCCCTATAACCAGCCCTCCTCTGACTATACCCATGTGTCCAGTGTCCTACTACTGTGTCATTATATAGAGGGCTTGTGTTTCTTTGAAGTGCCAGAACACCCTAAATAGCCACCAAATGTTAATGTGTGTGATCATGGGTCATAAAGTCACTGAACCTCTTAGTCACAGAGATACACAGGATAAAGTTTATGGCTTAAGCTGTCGAATAGAATGCCTGAAGCAAAACAGGCTCTTCATTACAAAAAACTGACAGGTCCACTGACAGGACATTGGTATATTATGTACATATGTGGGTTAAAGTGTTATAACCTTAACGGCAGGTAAATATGACAACCCTATGGCATATTTGATATCCAAATCGAGTCTCTCAATAAACCTAAAAGGTTCTAGACATGTAAATATAGAAATGTCTTACCTAGCAGAAATGATACTGGATTGTATAATTTCAGGCAAGAAATTAGTCTATTGAAGGTTGTAAAGACAGGGGGGTTTCTTAGCCCCGCCCAGGAGGGTTGTGGTTAAGCAACCTGATCTCTGAAAAGTAGGGGTTTAAGAATCTTATTTTTTAACAACAAGATTGTCATTCTTACAAGGGAGCTGCTGTACAGAAGTAAGGAGCCATCTTTTCCATGCAAGCCCCTGGCGCAGATCTTGAAGACTAGGAAAGTATTCAATTCTGTTTCTTCCTCCCTTTTTATTTTAAAATACTGTTTGCCGTGTGTATTTTTATTTGTAAACAACTTTTATTAATATGCATTGTGCATAATATTTTTGGCATAATAAATATTTCCTTTATTAAGTTTGGCCTTTGTCTAATAATTGAACCACGTTACTGAAAGAGACTGGAATATTTGAACTGTATAATTTTAGGTTATTTTCTGCTAAATTGTATTTCTAGAGTTAATGTGTAAAGTCCTGGGGTTTTCCTTAAGATTTTCCCTTTAATAAATTTTGAGTGGTGGCAGCATATGAGCTAAGGATTTATAGTTTATTGTGAGTGGCATTGGAAAGGGAATGTTGGGCATTTTCTCTTACGTCTAGTACAGATTAAGGGAGTGCGAATTAACTCTTGCACCCACTAAACTGAATCACAAAGCTTGCCTGGTGTGGCTAGATTGTGACCTATAGGTGACAGAAAAGGGGGCTGAAAACCCTTTCTGTGGCCCAAATAAGCTGACTGCGCAGGGTTGGATAACCTTGGTTCGTCACAAATTGGTGGGCAGCGGTGTACGATAATTTTTTTTATAATTAGATTTTAGTGCTTGTGGATTTGCTAGTGTGAAAAACCTGGTACTAAAAGAAATTGTTTCTTACCAATTTCCAAAGGCTAAAACTCAGTGCATTATACTGTATAGTCCACCACATTGCAAACAGTCCCCTTCCCTATTCTCCTGTTTTTCTTTTCTATTTTTTTTTTGCTATGGAGGCATACGAGAGCGATCTAAAGAGGCACTTATTACTCCCTATGCCAGGAGCGGGATATTCCAACACGTTCAAAGAACAAAGATTTACTAATACAAGCTCTTGTTGAATATGATAACAGCCAAATCACACCAGTTGAGGTCTCAGGAGAGATGTCTGCAGCTGGGGGCAGCGATTCATCAGAATCTGGGGATCCCTTGGACTGTTATTTGCAAACTGTTCTTAAACATATGGGCTCAGTGGATGAAAGGTTTGCGCATGGAACTGATTACAAAGTTTTATGAAAGACAGGCTGCTTGAACGACAGGCTGCTGTGGCTGAGAGACAGGGCGTCTCTGCAGTCTGAGAGAGAGGCTCTGGCAGCTGAGAGAGAGGCTCTGGCAGCGAAAGACAGGCTGCTGAACGACAGGCGGAGAGAGAGTATCAGCTACAGCTTGCACACGTTGGAGAGAGGGATGGTCTCACCTGTTGTTGGTGAACCTAAGAGACCTACCTGCTCCCAGAGTGCGTGCAGAGAACTTTCCCACCCTGGAGAAAGATGGAGATGTGGATGTATTCCTGCGTAGCTTTGAGAAAGTTTGCAGACCAGTTCCAGTTGCCAAGGGAGCAGTGGGCCAAGTACCTTACCCCTGGCATGAAAGGTCCTGCACTGGAGGCGTTTGCTGAACTACCCCCAGAGTTTGATCAGGACTATGATTCCATTAAAGCTGCACTGCAAAGAAGATACAATCTTACTCCTGAGGTGTACAGAAAGAAATTCTGGTTCTCTGCAGAAAGGTTTGTCAGAGAGCTATATTACAGCTGTTGG
Organism: Bombina bombina; assembly: GCF_027579735.1. Lineage (NCBI taxonomy): Eukaryota > Metazoa > Chordata > Amphibia > Anura > Bombinatoridae > Bombina > Bombina bombina. The sequence continues at coordinate 1,154,037,991 of NC_069499.1, read as the reverse complement.
GAACTTGAGGGACAGCCTTTAAACAGTGGTCAGAGGATTAAAAGTTGCACTATGGAGGAGCTGGAAGATTTGATTGTGAAGGAACAGTTTATGCAGCTGTGCCCAGCCGGAGTTCAAGAATGGGTTTTTTTTAGATCGAAGCCCATAACAGCATTGGAAGCTGGCGAGCTGGCTGATTTTTACACCAGCTAACAGGTCTCCAGAGAATGGAAGGAAATCCTTTTCTAAGGGGGGGGATCTACCTGTAAAGGAGCTGCTGCACGACACCCCCTTCCACAAAACCTGCTGTGCCTTTATCCAGTGTGTCTGCTCCCTCTGGAAAGGAGGGGGTGAGTGCTGCATCTGGGCAGGGGGATACCCGCAGATGTTTGTTTGCAACAAAGTGGGCCACATCAGCTCCACTTGCCCAGAGAGGATCAACTTGAGGCAATCAGCTGGAGGAAGTAATCCCTCAGAAGTACCAGCATCTATTTGTTTGTTACCTGTCCAGAGGAAAACAACCATGAGAACTTGCAACCTGTGACTGTTGGAGATAAGTAACCTTAGGTCTAAGGGACACAGGTGCAGAGAAGTGACTATGGTGCATCCAAAGCTAGTGAACTCTGAGAACATTATCCCTGGAAAGACTCTAGCAGTTAAAGGGATTGGGGTAATGAAACTTGCAGTGCCTATGGCACGTGTATATCTTGATTGGGGAGTGGGGAGAGGTTTAAGAAATGTGGGGGTATCTGAAAATATTCCTAATGATGTATTTACGGGTACTGATTTGGGTAGATTGTATATCACTTTATGTGCTCTGACAATGCTACATGTGACCTAGTGACATTAGTTGCAGACCCTTATGTGGAAAGGGCTGTGTGTAAAAATGCTCAGAGACATTATGACCAGGAGGAGGACAGCGTGCATGTGTGCGAAGGGCTGTGCCTGAACTGGGGGTGTCTGTGCTGAGAGGTGACCCTGTAAGAGGAGAAACTGATGGTGGAGAAAGGCCGATAGACTGTGTGGGTCCTGGTCTGTGCCTGAACTGAGTTTACCTGTACAGGGAGAAGCTGTTTGTGAGAGAAGGCAGATGAGGGGTGCGTGTCTGCCTGTGATTGAATCAGTGGATTCTATAGAAGGAGGTGAGATTGACGGGGAGAGATGACTGGATGACTGGGCCACTGGATGATGTGTGCCAGTCTCTGCCAGGGACAATTCCGTACCCTGTGAAAAGACACAATAGTTGGGATAAATGGCAGAAGGAAGATGTGTGCTTGTCTGCACCAGTGTCAAAAGGATACCAGATTCTGTGTGATTATGCAAAGTGGCAGACTGACTGTGAGAGAGAGCAGAGGGGGGCAAACTAGCCCACTCTATGACAGAAGCAGCAAAGCCACAGATTTCAGACTGTGTGGGGGAGGAGGGTACAGGATACTCTTTGAGGGGACCCCCAGAGTGAGTGTGAAAGATTGTGGGTGACAGAGACCCCAGTAACCTCAGCTGTGACCTATAAACAGACTGCACAGTCTAGGGGACAGAGACTGACACAGACTGCAGGCACAGGGGGGAGGAGTACAGAGAAGTGTATTTACACAGCCCCACAGGTGCCATTCAGGCAATACAACTGATAGATGTGCAGCATCAGTGTCCCCAGCAATTAGAACCCACAGTCAGGAGGAGGGGGCAGTTAGTCAACCCCCTACCAACCATAACAGAGTGCCGGAGTAACAGGGAATTCTACTCCAGTGGGGAGGGCAAGAGCCTATGGTAGTTACGCAGCAACGACAGTACACAATATGCATTAGAGAGCACACCATAGGTAGCAAGACACTGGGTTTTCACAGGCACCTTTGTAACAGGGGATGATGTGTTGTTCAGGGATAAGATGCAAACCTTATTGGGGGAGGTACCTGCAAAACCCAGAGATGCCATATTCGCACAAAAACAGTTGCAGGAGTTTACTGCCAGAGAGGGGAGTGTGGTGAGATGGTCCATAAAGTTCTTGTACCCATGAGACAGAACAAAGCTAGAGGCTGCATGGGAGGGGGCCCTGCAATATATTCAATCGGTTGGGTAGAGCAACTAGTGTGTTACTTTTAAAAGGAGGGCATCCTGCTGCCAACACTGCTAGGTGCAATCTGTCTGGCAATGGTGTTCTCACCGCAAGGGAAGCTCCTTTTGATATGCAGTCGGGAGGGGCTCGTAGCCACCCCCTTTTGCTTCTCTTATTGGGGGAGGTGTCACAAATATCTCAGGAGTTCAGCTGCTAAGGAGTTAACTTTGTGTAGCTTGCACTCAAAACAGTTATTTGTTTTCAAGAAGAATTGTGTTTGTATTTTCTTTGAAGTGCCAGAACCCCCTAAATAGCCAGCAAATGTTAATGTGTATGCATTGGGTCATAAAGTCACTGAAACTCTTAGTCACAGAGATACACAGGATAAAGTTAATGGCTTAAGCTGTCAATAGAATGCCTGATGCAAAACAGGCTCTTCATTACAAAAACTGACCAGGTCACTGGACAGGACATTGGTATATTATGTACATATCTGGGTTAAACGTGTTATAACCTTAACGGCAGGTAAATATTGACAACCTATGGCATATTTGATATCAAATCGAGTCTCTCAATAACCTAAAAGGTTCTAGACATGTAAATATAGAAATGTCTTACCCTAGCAGAAAATGATACTGGATTGTATAATTTCAGGCAAGAAATTAGTCTATTGAAGGTTGTAAAGACAGGGGGGTTTCTTAGCCCGCCCAGGAGGGTGTGGTTAAGCAACCTGATCTCTGAAAAGTAGGGTTTAAGAATCTTATTTTTTAACAACAAGATTGTCATTCTTACAAGGGGAGCTGCTGTACAGAAGTAAGGAGCCATCTTTTCCATGCCAGCCCCTGCGCAGATCTTGAAGGCTAGGAAAGTATTCAATTCTGTTTTTCTCCTTTTTATTTTAAAATACTGTTTGCGTGTGTAATTTTATTTGTAACAACTTTTATTAATAATGCATTGTTTATAATATTTTTGGCATAATAAATAATTCCTTTATTAAGTTTTGGCCTTTGTCTAATAATTGAACCACGTTACTGAAAGAGACTGGAATATTAGAACTGTATAATTTTAGGTTATTTTCTGCTAAATTGTATTTCTAGAGTTAATTTGTAAAGTCTGGGGTTTTCCTTAAGATTTTCCCTTTAATAATTTTGAGTGGTGGCAGCATTTGAGCTATAGGATTTATAGTTTATTGTGGGTGGCATTGGAAAGGGAGTGTTGGGCATTTCCTCTTACGTCTAGTACAGATTAAGGGAGTGTGAATTAACTCTTGCACCCACTAAACTGAATCACAAGCTTGCCTGGTGTGGCTAGATGTGACCTATAGGTGACAGAAAAGGGGGCTGAAAAACCCTTTCTGTGCCAAATAAGTGGACTGGCGCAGGGTTGGATAACCTTGGTTCGTCACACTGATGCAGATATAACACTGGCCCTATAACCAGCCCTTGTCTGGCTATACGCATGTGCCAGTTCACTACTGTTGTCTTTGTATAGAGCTGGTGTTATTATACTGATGCAGATACCACTGACCCTATAATAACCAGCCCTTGTCTGGCTATACGCATGTGCCAGTGACATTACTGGGTCTTTGTATAGAGCTGGGTGTTAATATACTGATGCAGATGCACACCAGTATTTTCACTCAGACTTTATTAATTCCATAACATATCACCCAATATCGCTAGCAGTCTCTTGACAAGCCTCTAACGTTATTACATATTTTTATTACATATTTTTTTTTATTCCTATTATTTAATCAGAAAGAAAAGATATACTAAGGTTGTGGTGGACACTGCAAGGGCTAGTCATTGGGTATGTTTGTTTCCTTGGTCTGGTAGGGGGAGTGAGCTACATTGAGTTTAATGGCATGATTGAGCCCCGGCTGTGACTAGACAGCGTGCCTGATGTGCTTAAGAAAACAAACAGACCCACTCAGTAGAGCTAGGAGCGGCGTTCTGTAAAAGTCATTTTCCGTAGGAAAATTTCTCTGAAATCCTTTTAGGTAGAAAGCTGATGTTATATAATTCCTGCACTATGTGCAGAATTATGCAACATTATTTTGTGGGGTTTACTGGCCCTTTAAGGTGGAATAGTCATATTTCTGATGAGGGGAGCTAAATAACACCAGAGCAAGACACACAGAAATGTAAGCACCATGTGTTCCACACAGTACAGAGTGATCACACAGCAGGACTGTTGCAGGCTTGCATTTAGTGTATTGTAGGAAGTATTACTGCCAATTACTAGAAGATCTCACTATCCCTCTAACCAAACTATGCTATAGCTCCTTTCACCAACAGCAGCAGTGTTTACTGAAGTGTTTCTGCTCTCTGTCCAGGGGGAACTTAGTTACTCCTGCAAAAATAGTGCAGGAACTCCGTTCCCATGCGTTCCCGCTTGACTTGACCCCTGCTAATTGTGCTTTTCACATGGGAGAACTTTCCAGATGTATATCAGTCCTTATCCTGCCTAACAGCATCAGTCCAGCCCTAAAATACCGGACAATCCTCCTCTGAACAAGGGACAATGTGCTATAGAAAAGCTGTGTAAACATAGCCAGCAGAAGGAATTAAACTCTTTAAGAGGTAAGTAAAAAAAATAATAATTTTTTAATTGTTCTCTCTATATACTGGAGCTTTGGTATACAGACAGAGATTAGATAAAGAAGCATGTGTGAGTAAAGAAAGGGATCAAATAAGGAGATCTGATTTCCCTGCAAGCACAACCCATTTTAATGGGTTGTAGTTTCAAAAAAATACCCCAAACCAGCTACTTAATATACAAAAATAAACATGAAGAACTTGTCATACATTTTATACTCTGCCCTGGTATAACAAGTAATTGGGAAAAACTGTAAAGGAAAAACAATGTTATAGAACATTGACCCTTGGTTTGTTCAGCACAGGACATCTTTTTTTAAAAAAAAAAAAAATTAACGCCTAGATTTAGAGTTTTACGGCCAAAGGGGGTGCGTTAGCTACGCGTGATCGAAACAGCCAATAGGAATGCGAGCTCAATCTGATTGGCTGATTGAATCAGCCAATCGGATTGAACTTGATTCTGATTGGCTGATTCCATCAGCCAATCAGAATTTTCCTACCTTAAGTCCGATTGGCTGATAGAATCCTATCAGCCAATCGGAATTCGAGGGACGCCATCTTGGATGACGTCCCGTAAAGGAACCGTCAGTCGTCGGAAGAAGAAGATGGGTCCGCGGTGGAGGTCTTCAAGATGGAGCCGGTCCTCATCGGATGAAGATAGAAGATGCCGCTTGGAAGAAGATGGTTGCCGGTCCGGATCTACTCTTCTTCCCCGATAGGAATGAAGACTTTGGACCCTCTTCTGGACTTCTTCAGCCCGTCGGATGATGGATGTCTAGCCCCCGCTTGGCTTGGATGAAGATTTTGGAGCCAGGACGGATCGGTGTGATACCCGACGAGGTGAAGATAAGGTAGGCAGATCTTCAGGGGCTTAGTGTTAGGTTTATTTAAGGGGGGTTTGGGTTAGATTAGGAGTATGTGGGTGGTGGGTTGTAATGTTGGGGGGTATTGTAAGTTGTTTTTTTTTTTACAGGCAAAAGAGCTGATTCTTTGGGGCAATGCCCCGCAAAGGGCCCTGTTCAGGCTGAGTAAGGTAAAAGAGCTTTGAACTTTTTTAATTTAGAATAGGGTAGGGCATTTTTTTATTTTGGGGGGCTTTGTTATTTTATTAGGGGGCTTAGAGTAGGTGTAATTAGTTTAAAAATTGTTGTAATATTTTTCTAATGTTTGTAAATATTTTTTTTATTTTTTTGTAACTTAGTTCTTTTTTATTTTTGTTACTTTAGTTAGTTTATTTAATTGTATTTATTTGTAGGTATTGTATTTAATTAATTTATTGATAGTGTAGTGTTAGGTTTAATTGTAACTTTAGGTTAGGATTTATTTTACAGGTAATTTTGTATTATTTTAACTATTTTAGCTATTAAATAGTTCTTAACTATTAATAGCTATTGTTACCTTGGTTAAAAATAAATACAAAGTTACCTGTAAAATAAATATAAATCCTAAAATAGCTATAATATAATTATAATTTTATATTGTAGCTATATTTGGGTTTATTTTACAGGTAAGTATTTATCTTTAAATAGAATAATTTATTTAATAAGAGTTAATTTATTTTGTTAGATTTAAATTATATTTAATTTAGGGGGGTGTTAGTGTTAGGGTTAGACCTTAGCTTTAGGGGTTAATCCATTTATTACAGTAGAGGCGAGATTCGTTCGGGCAGATTTAGGGGGTTAATAATTGAAGTTAGGTGTCGGCGATGTTAAGGGAGGGCAGATTAGGGGTTAATACTATTTATTATAGGGTTATTGAGGCGGGAGTGAGGGCGGATTAGGGGTTAATAACTTTATTATAGTAGCGGTGCGGTCCGCTCGGCAGATTAGGGGGTTAATAAGTGTAGGCAGGTGGAGGCGACATTGAGGGAGGCAGATTAGTGGTTAATAAATATTATATAGGGGTCGGCGGTGTTAGGGCAGCAGATTAGGGGTACATAAGGATAACTTAGGTGGCGGTCGGCAGATAAGGGGTTAAAAAATTGAATCGAGTGGCGGCGATGTGGGGGGACCTAGGTTTAGGGGTACATAGGTAGTTTATGGGTGTTAGTGTACTTTAGAGCACAGTAGTTAAGAGCTTTATAAACCAGCGTTAAGAGCTTTATAAACCGGCGTTAGCCCAGAAAGCTCTTAACTACTGACTTTTTTCTGCGGCTGGAGTTTGTCGTTAGATTTCTAACGCTCACTTCAGACACGACTCTAAATACCGGCGTTAGAAAGATTCCCATTGAAAAGATAGGATACGCAAATGACGTAAGGGGATCTGCGGTATGGAAAAGTTTGCAGCTGGAAAGTGAGCGTTAGACCCTTTAATGACTGACTCTAAATACCGGCGGTAGCCCAAAACCAGCATTAGTTTTCACGGCTACCGCCCAACTCTAAATCTAGGCCTAAGCATTTTATATTACATTTAGAAATGTTCACTTTTAATTAAGTAAACAGAAATTGAATGCCATGTCCATTAAGAAGCAACTTAGTATGTACCATATGCAGAAGACTCACTGTAGAATAAGGATTTATTGCTTCTTAGATTTACTTAAAAATACACTATAGGTAATCCGGGATAGGCAAGGTGTCCCATACATGGACACTGGTGTCTGTGACTAAGCCCTTGCAGTGGTCCACCACAACCTTAGTATATCTTTTCTTTCTGATAAAATAATAGGAAGAAAAAAAAATATGTAGTGTGAATAAAGTAAGTGGCTTGTCAAGAGACTGCTTAGCAATATTGGGTGATTGGTTATGGGAATAAATAAAGCCTGAGTGAAATACTGGATCTGTATCTGCATCTGTATATTAACACCCAACTCTATACAAAGACACAGTAGTGACACTGGCATATGCGTATAACCAGACTAAGGCTGGTTATAGGGTCAATGGTATGTGCATCAGTATAATAACACCCAGCGCTATATAATAATATAGTAGTGACACTGGCACATGGGTATAGCCAGAGGAGGGCTGGTTATAGGATCAGTGGTATCTGCATCTGTATAATAACATCCAGCACTATATAATGACATAGTAGTGACACTGGCACATGGGTATAGCCAGAGGAGGGCTGGTTATAGGATCTGCATCAGTATAATGGATATAGTGGTATCTGCATCAGTATAATAATACCAAGCACTTAAAATAATGTTTTAATTTCAAAAGTACCTTGGTGTCCTTCACTAAGGTCTGTACATTGGAAAATGTCTTCCACAGCCTTTGTCTGTGCCTATCCCTGCAGGTAATAATGTCAAACAAGTTGTGATGAAGGAGAGAGAACAGGAAATACAGACTTTATTCAGCAGCATCCATCTTAACAATAACTGCCCGCCCCCTCCAATCACATGACTAAAATGTTAACTGTTTTGTAGTGCACAGAGTGAACTAAGCATAAACTATTGAACTTAAACTATAACATAAAGCATACACATCATTACATCTTCCCCTTCAAATATGAAACACTTAATATGAGACAAAGTCTTCCCATATTTTTGGTTTAATAGCTCGACCATAACGAGAGAAAGTAACTGCTGGCTCACTAGCAGTACAATCAGTGTCAGGTTGAGAGTCATCCCAGCATTATCGCAAGCTGATACACTTATGTTGTCCTCAAAGTCCTCAGTAGACTTTACATCCATGTTAGGGAATTCTGTGCATTCATTGCTTTGCTCTTTATTGTCATTGCTGCTTGGTTCCTCGAGTAGAGTATCAGCTGCAGTGTCTGGTCGAAGATGACGCCTGTTGCGTCTCAGTTTCTGTCCACACTTGGTTTTGATTATATATGACCTTGGTGAATTAGCTTCACTGACAATTCGAGCAGGTTCCCATGTATCCCCAGTGACTCTGTGTCTCACAGCTTGCCCAGCCCTGAGTGGACCAAGTAACTTGGTAGATTTGTCAAAATACAGCTTTTGCTTTTTCATGTTTATGTTCCTCTGACCTGTTACCTGATCCTGTGGTATAGTCTGAGGCTGCAATTTCTGTGGTTGCAATAGGCACTGTGGTCCTCAGTGCTCTACCCATGAGCAGCTTGTGCAGGTGAACATAAACCCTCCATGGGTGTTGCACGATAGTTTTAACAGGCCTAGGTACACATCCTGCCCTGATGATTGTGCTTTTCTGATAATGGATTTGGCTATGCCAACATACTTCTCAGCTAAACCATTGGCCTGTGAGTGATACGGACTTACTGGTTTGTGCCTGACTCCCCATTCACGCAGAAAGCACTGGAATTCAGCACTTGAGAATTGCGGGCCATTATCAGACACAAGTTCTTCACACACTCCATGTCTCGAGAGTATTGTTTTGAAAGCCCATATGATTGCTGATGCTTTTAGATTTTCTCAGCTGTACTAACTCAAAGAATTTGCTGTAGTAATCTACTACTATCAGGTAGTGGTTGTCCTCAAAATGAAAAATATCTGTGGCCAGTCTCTGCCATGCCCGTGAAGGAGTGTTCCATGGTGTGAGAGGTTCTTTTGCATTGTTTTTTTTGAAATGTCCTGGCAGGTTTCACATGTCTTCACAAGTGTCTCAATATCAAGGTCCCAAATTAGGCCAGTAAACCACATCCCGTGCTCTGCGCTTACAAAGAGTAATGCCCAAATGTCCCTGGTGAATTTGCTCCAATATTTCTGCCTGCTGTGATTTAGGAATAACAATACGGTCACCCATGAATATGATATCCGTATGAAAGGATAGTTCATTTCTCACAGGCCAGAATCCCTGCAACTCAGGAGAAAGCTTCTTTCGTTTTTCTGGCCAGCCATTGCACATGACACAAATTAGTTTTTCTAGTACTTTATCTTGTTTGGTATCTTGTCTAATTTTTCCAGCCGTACATCAGCTATTGGAATATTTACTAGTACTGTATGTACCTGTTCTTCCAATTCAGGTTCATCCCGTGCTTCATTGTCCTTCTGGAAACACCCTAGACAGCGTATCTGCCATCGGAATTTCCTTTCCTGGTTTATATTTCACTGTGAGATCATACTGTTGTAGTTTTCATTAAACCATCCTCTGCAGGCGTGGGGAGGTATAGCAGATAGTGGTTTTTGCATGATGTACTCCAATGGTTTGTGATCAGTTTCCACAACCACTGGGCGACCATAGATATACTGGTGAAATTTCTCACATCCATTTACAATGGCCAACATCTCCTTCTCAATTTGAGCATAATTGGCTTGTGTTGTTGTCAGAGCTCGTGAAGCATATGCAACAGGATGTCCTTGTTGCATTAGCACAGCACCTAACCCAAACTGGGATGCATCCACTTGAAGCACAGTGTTGCAGTTTACGTCAAAATATTTCAGTATTGGCCCTGGATGTTTAGTGATCAGTTTTTTTACTTTCTCAAATGTCTTTTCCATGTTTGCGTCCCAAGACCAAATAGCATCCCTTTGTAGCAATGCACGTAGTGGGGCTGTCAGCTGAGCGAGGCCCCTGAGAAAACTTGGATAGATAATTAAAATGCCTAATGATGTCTCTAGTTCCTTCCTGGAGGATGGGGCCTTCATGCTAATAACTGCTGTTATCTTCTTTGGATCAGGCTTTAAACCCTCTTTGGTTAGAAGGTGTCCCAAAATATGTAACCTCTTCTACCCCAATTTGCATTTTGTTTGGATTGAGTTTAAGATTTTTCTCCCGACACCGCTTGAGTAAGGCAATAAGGTTTTTGTCATGTTCTGTACGATCCTTTCCATAAACCAGCAAATCATCAATTATTACTTCAACACCATGTAGACCAGCAATCAACTCATGTGATTTCTTTTGAAATATCTCCTGAGCAGAAGCAATGCCGAAAGGTACCCTTGTGAAACGCCATCGTCCAAAGGGGAAGTTGAAAGTGGTCAGGTGACTGCTGGGTTCATCAAGACGCAATTGCCAGTAACCAGATTGTGCATCTAGTACACTAAACACTGTTGCTCCTACTAGCTTGTGAGCTATATCATCTATGGTGGGGAGTTTGTAGTGTTCTCTCATTATTACTTTGTTCAAATCACGTGGTCAATGCAAATACGAATTGCGCCTGTGTTTTTCTTCTCTACCACAACCATAGAACTGACCCATTCTGATGGTTCTGTGACCTTTTTTACTACCCCCCAACTTCTCCATCCTAGTTAGTTCTTGTTTGACTTTAGCCTCAAGGGATAGAGGTATTTTCCTTGGGGCATGAATGACAGGCTGTGCACCCTCTTTTATACGTATGCGGCTAATCCCCGGGAGGCACCCTAGGCCTTTGAATAGATCACTGTACTCATGCTTAATGTTGTCCTTTGACAGTTCGCTGCACCCACCATCCACAGCCATAATGATCTTTACAAGTCCAATATCTTTACTTGTTTTTAGACCTAATACTGCTGGGGCTTTTGTTTCTATCACAAACAATTGTAAGACCTTTTCAGATCCCTTGTAAAAACATTTTGCATGGCAGCGACCCATCACTTTCAGCTTTTCACCACCATATCCCAACAGTTTTGGTAGGTCTTGAGTCTCTAAGGGGAATTCATTTCTAAGGAGTTCCAGGTATGTGTGGCTTGGCACACAGTTTACTTGTGCCCCTGTATCTATTTTGAATGTGACTGGAGTTTTGTGAGCCCCTATCTGTAGGGTTACATTTGCTTTATCTGCAGACTTGTGTGATTTCTGTACTGCTGCAAGATATATTGGGGTGCAATCTGAGTCTAACCCTGCATTGTCATCATTGTCCTCTATGGCGTGTACAGCCTGTGTTTGTGTCCTTGCAATATGTGAAAACAGTTTACACACCCTGGCAAAATGTCCTCTTTTCTTGCATTTATTACATATCTGCCACCTTGCAGGACAGGCAGCATTTTTGTTGTGCATGTTTCCACAGTAGCCACAGGTTGCTTGTGTGTTACTTGTCCCAGTGTCCCACTTGCCTTTTATCCCCTTGTGTCCTCTTTCTTGCCAGTATCTGCTGCTTTGATTTTCTATAGCACTGATCTGGTGTTGTGTTCCTTCCAGTACCTGCATGTCCTTTCTTGACATTTCATATGCTCTAGCAATCCTGATGGCTTTCTCAAGATTTAAATCTTCTTCCTGCAGCAGCTTTTCCTGAACTTCTTTAAACTTACTGCCCATCAGAATACGGTCTTTTATCATATCACCTGCATCATAAAAAGCACAGTCTTTGGCAAGCAAGCGCAGCTGTGTCACCCATTCATCCACAGATTCACCTCCACACTGATTCCTCTCATAAAATATTTTCCTCTGCACTGTGATGTTTTTCCTTGGATTGCAGTATGCTTCAAACTTTGCAAACAATACCTCTGTTTTTTTTTTGTCATCTGCAGTGATATCCCCACTTGCCTGCCAGGCTCTGCATACATCACGTCCCTTTTGTCCCACACATATCAGAAAGTGTGCTGCCTTCTGTTGATCAGTCCATCTGTCTGCATCTGGGCCTGCAAACACAAGTTCAATCAGCTCCCTCCATTTTGACCAATTGTCAGAAATGTTCCCTGACTCTAAATCCAGAGAAGGAATGTTCTTTGTGCTGCTGTTTGCTGCCATGTCACTTTTCACCCCACTTCTGGTACCATGTGATGATCTTTATAATGTATTAGCAAACAGCAAGGAGAGAGAACAGGAATACAGACTTTATTCAGCAGCATCCATCTTAACAATAACTGCCCGCCCCCTCCAATCACATGACTAAAATGTTAACTGTTTGTAGTGCACAGAGTGAACTAAGCATAACTATTGAACTTAAACTATAACATAAAGCATACACATCATTACACTAGTAAAGTAAATATCACATGTATCTTATCTTGATCATGCAGGGCATATGTTTAGTACATGCACATAGCTGATTAAAGGCAATATCTAGCCAAAATTAAACTTTCATGATTCAAATAGGGCATGCAATTCAAAACATCTTTCTAATTTACATCAAATTTGCTTTGTTTTCTTGGTATTCTTTGTTAAAAGCTAAACCTGGGTAGGTTCATAAACCGATTTCTAAGCTGTTGAAAGCTGTCTCTTATCTCAGTGCTTTTTGACAGTTTTTTACATCTAGACAGCTGAGTGTCATATAAATAACATTGTACTCACTCCTGTGGCGTTATTTACGTGTCAACACTGATTGGCTACAATGCAAGTTTGTCAAAAGATCTGAGCTAATGGGGCAGCCTGCAGAGGCTTAGATACAAGGAAATCGCAGAGGTAAAATGTGTATTAATTTAACAGTGTTGGTTTTTTAAAAGATGAGGAGTGGGTAATAAAGGGATTATCTATCTTTTTATACAATAAACATTTTCAAGTAGACTGTCCCTTTAAGTCTATATAGCATACTAAGATTGTAGCATTATATCAATATCTGAAACTGATTGTGTTACTGTTTTTCTTTTGGAAAGAAAGGAAGGCACACAGTACTCATTGTATCCAATTTAGCTCTTTGCTGCACTGATTTTGAGCTTTATTGAAAGGACGATTTCACTGACGTCATTTGTCATGTACTGAGAGTACGTCAGTCAGTTGTATTAGAAAAGCTGTTCTCTGTTTAAGTTTACAAAGGTGAACATACAGTACAGCTGCTGGTCTGAGTCATAGTTTGAGAAGCGATGATTGAGAATACGGATGATTTATTTTGTGCTTGTACTTCAATATGTTATGTTTGTTCTTAAAATAAGTTAATTACACAGAGTATCTTTTGTGCCTGTTTAGCACTGTATTAGCTAATGACACAGTACCATGCTTAAAACCTTAAAACTCATTTAAGATTATATTGGTCTATATAATGAAGTTTCTGCTTTATTTGAAACTGGTTTATATTCTTGTACATTATTTTCTGTCTGTCTATACTATCTATCTATCTATCATCTATCACTTTATACTATCTATCACTTTATACTATCTATCACTTTATACTATCTATCTATGTATCTATCTATCTATCTATCTATCTATCACTTTATACTATCTATCACTTTATATTATCTATATATCTATATATGTATCTATCACTTTATACTATTTATCACTTTATATTATCTATCTATCTATCTATGTATCTATCTATTTATCTATCTATTACTTTATATTTATCTATCACTTTATATTATCCTCTATCTATCTATCTATCTATCTATCTATCATCTATCAATTTATATTATCTATCAATCTATCTATCTATCATCTATAGATCTATAGCGCTGCCATTACAAGTTTTTGAGAAGCCGCCTTGTGCGTGCAATTTGGTGGCGATGAGCTCCATACCGCACAAAATCCAAAGGCTGAGAATACGTGCTCGTGCGCACTTTCCCCAAAGACATAAATGGGAAGAGCTTGTTAGAAAAAAAACTAACACCTAAAGCGTGGAATGGCAATCTCTATAACGTAACCCCATTGATGTCTATGGGGGGGAAAAAGTTAAGTTTAAACCTAACACCGTAACATAAACCTCAAGTCTAAACACCCCTAATCTGCTGCCCCCAACATCGCTGACAGCTAAATAAAGTTATTAACCCCTATTCCTCCGCTCCCTGACATCGCCGACACTATAATAAAGATATTAAGTTTAAACTATTATTATTATTATCGGTTATTTGTAGAGCGCCAACAGATTCCGCAGCGCTATAAACAAAGGGGGAGTACAACAAAACAATTATAGGGTAGAGAGCCCTGCCAAGAGTTGCACTGTTGTAGTCAGCTCTTAAGAAGGTGATCTACAAACAGCTGGACTTTTAGGCTTACATGCTAAGAGGGTTCAGGGGATTGCATTGGAGGAGAGGAACTGGTATTAGGAAAGGTTAGCGTAGGTTGTATGCGTCCCTGAACAGTAGAGTCTTTAAGGAGCACTTGAAGCTTTTAAAACTAGAAGAGAGTCTTGTGGAGCGAGGCAGAGAGTTCCACAAGATGGGAGCCAGTCTGGAGAAGTCCTGTAAACGGGAGTGTGATGAGGTGACAAGAGAGGAGGAGAGTAGGAGGTCATGAGCAGAGCGAAGGGGACGGGAGGGAGAGTATCTGGAGACAAGGTCTGAGATGTAGGGGGGGAGCAGTGCAGTTGAGGGCTTTGTATGTGAGAGTGAGAGTTTTGTGTTTGATCCTAGAGGCAAGAGGAAGCCAGTGAAGGGAATGGCAGAGAGGCGCAGCAGATGAAGAGCGACGTGTAAGGAAGATGAGTCTGGCAGAGGCATTCATTATGGATTGTAAAGGAGCTAGGCGGCAGGTGGGGAGACCAGAGAGGACAGAGTTGCAGTAATCAAGGCGGGAAAGAATGAGAGAGTGGATTAAAATCTTAGTTGTGTCTTGTGTAAGGAAGTGTCTAATTTTAGAGATGTTTTTAAGGTGGAAGCGGCAGGCTGTAGCCAAGGACTGAATGTGAGGAGTGAAGGAAAGATCTGAGTCAAATGTGACCCCGAGACATCGGGCATGCGGGGTAGGTTGAATGATGGAGTTGTCGACAGTTATAGAGATATTGGGGGTGGAGATTTTGGAAGAAGGGGGGAAAA
This sequence comes from Bombina bombina, assembly GCF_027579735.1. Taxonomy (NCBI): domain Eukaryota; kingdom Metazoa; phylum Chordata; class Amphibia; order Anura; family Bombinatoridae; genus Bombina; species Bombina bombina. The sequence continues at coordinate 1,154,022,894 of NC_069499.1, read as the reverse complement.
TGAGGAGTTCAGTTTTGGAGAGATTTAGCTTGAGGTAGTGAGAGGACATCCAGGAAGAGATGTGAGAAAGACAGTTAGTGATACGGGTTAGCAAGGAAGGAGATAGTTCTGGTGCAGAGAAGTAGATTTGGGTGTCATCGGCATACAAATGATATTGGAAACCGTGGGACTTAATAAGGGAACCTAGTGATGACGTATAGATTGAGAAGAGAAGGGGGCCGAGGACAGAGCCTTGCGGTACTCCGACAGAAAGTGATGACGGGGCAGAGGAGGCCCCAGAGAAGGCTACACTGAAGGTACGGTTTGACAGGTAGGAGGAGAGCCACGAAAGGGCTGTGTCACAGATACCGAAGGATTGGAGGGTTTGGAGCAAAAGAGGGTGGTCGACAGTGTCAAAGGCTGCGGACAGATCAAGGAGGATAAGCAGAGAGAAGTGGCCTTTTGATTTAGCTGTAAGTAGGTCATTGGTGACTTTAACAATAGCTGTCTCTGTGGAGTGATAGGGACGAAATCCAGATTGCAGCGGGTCAAGAAGGGAGTTTAACGTAAGGAAATGGGATAGGCGTGCATATACTAGTTTTTCGAGAAGCTTTGAAGCAAGAGGGAGGAGGGAAATTGGGCGGTAGTTGGATGGGGAGGTAGGATCAAGGGAAGGTTTTTTGAGGATAGGTGTGACCAGTGCATGTTTCATTGATGAGGGAAATGTACCAGTGCTGAGGGAGAGGTTGAAAATGTGTGTTAGTATAGGGGTAAGGGTAGCAGAGAGAGAGGGGAGCAGCTGTGAGGGGATAGGGTCAAGGGGACAGGTAGTGAGGTGAGAGCGTAGTATAAGTGCTGAAACTTCGTCCTCAGTAACAGGAGAGAATGAACTAAGTTTCAGGTTATGAGGGTTGTGGTTGAGTGAGAGTATTTGAGGGGGGGGAGAGAATGGAATTGTGTTGAGAGCTGATTTCATGTCTGATGGAATCAATTTTGTTAATGAAGTGACTGGCAAAGTCTTGAGCTGACAGAGAAGTTGTATTAGGAAGTGGGGGAGGGCGGAGGAGAGTATTGAAAGTGGAGAACAGACGTTTTGGGTTTGAAGAAAGATTAGAGATAAGAGTAGAGAAGTAGTGTTGCTTGTGGAGATTAAGGGCAGAGTAGTAGGAGTTCAAGATGAATTTGTAATGAAGAAAATCAGCTGAACTCCGTGATTTTCTCCAATGCCGTTCAGCAGTACGGGAACATCTGCGTAGGTACCGTGTCAGAGGAGTATGCCAGGGCTGGGGATGAGTGTGTGATTTCCTAGCAGTGGTAAGAGGGGCGAGATTGTCAAGGACGGATATAAGGGTGGAATTATAGTGGCAGATAGATTGTTCAGGGCAGGAAAAGGAGGAGAAGGATGAGAAGAGCGGTTGAAGGGAATTAGCAAGTTGTTGCTGATCTAAAGACCTAATGCTTCTGTGAAGTTTGGTGTGAGGAGTAGAAGGTGGGAGAGTTGTAGGAAGGGATGATATGTTGCAGGTAAGGAGATGGTGGTCAGAAAGAGGAAAAGGGGAGTTTGAGAAGTTTGAGAGAGTGCATCGATAGCTAAAGATCAGGTCAAGGGAGTGACCGTCTTTGTGAGTGGGAGAATCAGTCCATTGTGACAGACCGAAAGAGGAAGTGAGTTGCAGAAGTTGTTTAGCAGATGAGGCAGTGGGATTGTTAAGGGGGATGTTGAAGTCGCCAAGAATGAGGGCAGGGGTGTCTGAGGAAAGGAAATAAGGAAGCCAGGCAGCAAAGTGATCTAAAAATTGAGTTGGGGAGCCAGGGGGGCGGTATATGACTGCAACACGTATAGAGAGGGGAGAGAATAACCGAATCATGTGTGCTTCAAATGAAGAAAATGTGAGTGAAGAGAAGGGCTGTATTTGTTGGAAGGTGCAACGAGAGGAAAGTAAAATACCGACACCACCTCCTTGTCTATTGCCAGACCTAGGAGTGTGGCTGAAATGGAGACCCCCATGTGACAGTGCAGCAATGGATGCTGTGTCTGAAGTAGAGAGCCAGGTTTCTGTAAGAGCCAGAAGGTTAAGAGAGTGGGAGATAAAGAGATCATGGATAGAAGTTAGCTTGTTGCACAGAGCGAGAGTTCCAGAGTGCACAAGTGAAGGGGGAGGGGTTTTTAGATGTAAGAGGAATGCGATTAAGGTTACCAGAGTTTAGTTTATGAAGTCTATTGAAAGGCACACAAGGATGTGAAAGGTTAGGAGGTTGTGAGGGACCAGGATTAGGGGAGATGTCGCCAGCAGC